>NC_081415.1:671221932-671918182 GCF_030272615.1 Cryptomeria japonica | reverse complement strand
AGAATACAAAGAATCATAAATATATTTTTCAATATCTTGAGGCAATTGATTGTATTGACACAGATGGTTGATTATCTCTTGAGCAATTTGTTGTTTCTTACCATCATCAAATGAATAAAAATATTCCTTTACATTATCTAGCCTATTCCTCCCTAATGTTTTTAATGTCCTCTCAAAATCAGTCATAGGCTTGTATGATGTAATATTAATAAGAGTACTTTGCTTTGAAATGTCTCTTACTGGTTTGGATTTATTACCAATCAATTTCATCTTCTTTGGTTCCTCTTCAATGTCAGTATCTTCAGATTATGCTTGAAGAATTAGTTGTCTACCTCTCTTCTTTGTTTCAGTCTTCTTCTTTGCATATACTTTGGGTGTCAGTTCCTTTTTGACTTGAATAATTATTTTCACCCTTGTACGGGTGGTCACTGAAGGTGCTTGCTTAACTTTCTTCTTTTTCTCTTTGGCACTACTGGGTTGAGCAATTGCAATCCTTCCCTCGTAAGTTCCCAGTCTTTTCTTCTTCTTATCCTTAGGAGATGCCAAAAGATTATTGGCATAACCAATTAATAAGTCATAGTTGACTTCATAACTCATTTCTTCCATCTCTTCTTCCCTAGGTTCAACGACCTCCATAAGGCAAAAGTCAATGGATACTATGAAACAAATGTCTTTTTCAAAGTGTTTCACCACTTCATCAAGTAGCCTTAACCTCATGCTCATCTTCTTTTGAAATTCATTAAAATATTTTTTCATGGCAATAGGAAATGTGTTCTTCATAGCCTTAATGTTGTTCTTGATTTGAGTTGTAACTGGTATGTCCTTTGACCATTGAATGTCACTAATTCCTGGTAGGAGATTCTGAAAATAGAAGAATAGACCAATCAACACTTGACCATACTTTAACTTTTGATTATTTTCATTCTTGATTGATTTTAAGTTCAACATCAATTGGCTTCTCATTGCCTCGCATAAATCATAATCTGCATTCTCTACAATCATCTTGTAGGTTGCATGCATAGTAGCAGATGACACACTATTCATCCTCCTAGAATGGAATATCCTATAACCAATGACCATAGTTGCAAATCTAACTGATTGAGCTGCAATGTTGTTGATTGAAATTGCTTGACCATCAGTGGTGGTCTGAGTCAGTGCAATCACAATATCTTTTGAAATTGTCCTCAGTTTTGGTACTTCATCGGTTTTGAAGAAACCAGTCATTGCATGAATTGCTTCCTTTGTGATTGTGTGCAACCTGTCAAGATACATATTCTCTCCATACACACGACTAAGGATAATCCTAACATGCTCCTCCTCATAATCTTCAAGAAAATATGTCACATTATGAAAACCCTTTTCATAAACCCTAATGTATTCAGGTTTGGTTTTCCTACTTTTATCACACAATGATTTGAGTTGAGAATAGATTGACAATGATCCTAGATCCTCAATTTTACAGTCTATATAACTGGATAAATCACCTTTGATCATAACACCATCAGGAACTTGAGATAATACATTATATGATTCTATTTTATCAGATTCCATAGACTCTATAGCTTCAGCAGTAATCATAAGTCTCTTTGCTTGTACGGATGACGGTGCCATTCTAGATAATCTTGATTTGAGAGATATTAACAAAAGAATACCTTATTCTGTTTGTGATGGCAGGGTTTCCGGTTGGTCTCTCGAATGCACACCCGTTTCTCCTTCTCTTATCTTCGAATCGGATTCAACTTTCAATTCGCAACACAAATCCATTTACAATTAGCTAACAATTCTCTTTTTCACTCTACAGGTTCTAAAAAATGCTTCTTCGAATGCAATTAGGGTAAAAGTAACTTAGTAAAACTTTCTTTAATAAACTCACCCATTGCATTAATTGCACAATCAATGGGGTAACAAACCCTAATATACCACTTAATAAACTCACTTATACCGATATGTATATGACTGGTTGGTAATCCTTTAGAAAACTGATAGACAATGATATCAAGAATTCTCATAAAAAAACTCAAAATGCAAAACTCTCTTACCATACACTCTTCATGGGGTCTGGAAGTAGATTTACCGCTATGCTCCCCTTAGGCTTGTTGAAAAGATCAAATCATCAATATAGGATTCTCCACACTAGGTGAAGGGTTTGATTCTTCTGTAGGCTTGTCCTCACTCTTCTTCTTCCAAATTTTCTTCATCTCCACTCTGGTTTCCTTAACATAGAACTTTTTCTTATCTTTTTGATCTTCAGAGTGGTTAACTAGTTTTCTCTTTTTGGTTCTATAGAACTTTTCTATGTGTCCCAATTTGTCACAACGATAGCAGGCCATCCCAGATGCTCTCCACGGTCTTGCATTACCTCTTCCAGTTCTCCTTCTGCATTTCATAGCCACATATCCATAATTATTGTAAATTGTGCAAATTACATTTTTTACCTTTTCCATTTCATATGGACTGAACTGATTGACATAGGGTTTGTGCCAGTTCATGTTTCTCCAGTCACCGATAGGTCTTGGATTCATGTGAGGTGTCGGATTGTTTTCTCCATATCTACATTTAATTGATCTATGTCCATACATGTTTCATGTGTAATAATGACCTTGAAAACTTCTAGATACATATTAGCATTTATATTATAGCTGGTGTTCTCATTAGGTCTGCTTCTACACACATTAGCAGTATGTCCAGGTTTGTGACAGATAAAGCAAACAGGTTTGAAAGCTTTCTTACTGGTAGGCTTCTTAGCCTTAGGAGCAGTTTTACCTTTATGCATGTTGCTCTTGGTAACAAAAGATTCTCCTTTATCAAATGTATTGAAACCTAGTATAGATGTGTCACCTTTCATCCTCTGAGATACGATCTGCTCATCCAGCATAGAAGAACTCTTATTGAACTTTCCAAGCTTCCCATTAGCCTCAATGAACTCTTTGGTAAGATATTCATTGTGCTTTGTTAGAGTCTCTCTTAGAGACATTTCCATTTCAAGATCTAACTGTAATGCCTCTTTCTCTTACTTCTACGCATGCCAATGTTCATGTAGATTTGCATTCTCCTGCTTGATCTTAGCAATCTTATGATCTCTCTCTTTGATTAGATCTCCAGTTTCCCTCTTTTCTTCAAGTTCTTGTCTCATGTGAATTGTTAGGGCTTCAAGTTCTCTCCTCAAATTTAGCTTTTCACCATTCAGTTTTTCTACTTCTTCAGCCAGTGCATCAATGTTGGCCTCATCTAAAGAACTGTTGTCAGAGATCTCCAATAGTTGCTCAGTAAAATCTCTCCTTTTAACTTGTGAAGCTTTAAATCTAACCCTTAGGGTTTCAATCTCTTCCTTGGTTGCATCAAGAACTCTATCCATCTCTAAATAACTCATATCCCCCATGGTGGCTTTAGGGTTTCCTTCCAAGTGATTATGCCTTAAGGAAGTTAGGCTTTGATACCAATTGATAGACTTATAAAGAATAGAGAGGGGAGGTGAATCAATGATAGCAAAAACAATACCACTTTAAACACAGACTGGTAAAAACAATTAACCAGTTTACTTAATACTATGCATGCAATCCAAAGTGATATTAAAGCATCCACAAAAATTAAAATATCCACCATAATACAAGTGTTTATACATGGAAAACCCAATTTCTGGGAAAAACCACGGTGAGATGAGACTCACAAGTTAACTATTTGCAGTAATAGGTAACTAACCAGTTAAGGTCTACAAAGTTCTCTGCTAGGAGTGAATCCCGTTAAAGATCCCAAAACCCTATTAGGAGGTATACTCGGTTAAAGGTAGTACCCTGTTAGGAGTAACCTCAATAGAGGATTTCAAACCCAAACTAATGGATCACCTGGTTAGAGGATTTGTACAATGAATCTTGCTAAAGCTTACCTAGTTAGGGGATTTAAATGTTGTAGTGATTAGAAAACAATAGGTGGTATGATCTAGAAATAATACATCTTGCTAGTATAGATCCTCTTCTTCTCACTCAATGTTGCATCACCGACATACTCTGAAACTCCTTTGATAAATCACATCAACTTATCACTTGTATCTCACATCATGAAAATAGTTCATCACAATGTCATTTTATAGACATTAGATTTTATGTCAGCTCAGGAATCTCATCACAATTTCCTAGGTTTAGTGTATCTTGACAATCTTTCATAACACATCACAGATTACTACCAAATCTATCAGTTAGGAATAACTCGTCACATATTCAATGAAACTGGTTGGAACACCGATGCTGGTTAAGAGTTAGCCTCTTCCAACTCATAGACCGATTGTCCTCCATTTGCTTCCTTGTTGATCTCTGTAGTATCTCCAAGATGATGTTAGTGAAAATGAATAAAACCAATTATCATTCATGTATATACCGATTGTCTACATATACTGGTTAGACACCTTAGAACCGGTTGGACTTCTATGTACAAATGACACTGGTTTGCAATACTAAGACTCAGGAGTAGTACTGGTTTGTCTTAACTAAGGTGACTATGATAATGTGAACATATGTGTGTGTATATATGTGCCATCAATGACAACACATAAAGTCATCCATTACAAAAATCATCATCAAGCCAACACATAGATCAATGTTGTCACTTTCAAAACCAGTGGGACTATCATTCCTTACTCCAACCACATCAAGATTAATCATCAACCCAGCTTCTTTATTCAACAAATCCGAACACCAATCAAAATTGTTTTAACATGGTAAATTCAATTCAACATCTATCTCATGTTCATTGATAGAGGAAGGAATAAACACCACCTGACCAACTTCATCCATACTTGTCATAAGTTCTCCATCATGTTGGCTTTCATCAAGAAAATTGCCTTTATGAGTGAGTGGTTGTGAATCATCTTGTGTCTTAAGTAGTAGGATTTGTTCTCTCAACTCATTTGTCAACTCGAGGTCCCAATGATCTTCTAGGGGAGTGAATACATTGTCAAGTTTAATCATGTGTTTCAAATATCTATCCAATCTCTCAAGGAAAATAGAACAATTAATCTCATAATATTTGTTTGTACAGTGTATTCTACATCCATCTACCCATGCAAAATCCCCCAAAGACTTAGAGACACCTAACTCTCTCAACCTTTCATCCAAATGTTTATGCACAGGTGTAGTATCCAACCATAAACCATAACTTTGCACACCTTCATCATGTGGTTGATCATCATGGAATTCACCTTGACAATGCACATGAAACCTTCCACTTGTTGATTCTTCATTATCAAAGTGTTGGGGTAGCATTGTTGGAACTTAAAATTCTCCCAAATCTCTACCAAAAGTGGTTGTTGAATCACCTCCAAATCTGATTTTCTATTTGTAATAAGAATTTGTAGTCACTTCTTTATTTTCAAACAACCAGTTCATATAGCATGACTAATTATTGACTTTTGTAGCTACAACTTCATTATAATTTGTTCTTCTTCTTCATAAATCATGACCAAAGAAAGAAGTTACAGCCATACAAACTTCATTAGTAGATGTAGCATTTTCATTTAGATTTGAGAGTTGTATTCGTTGATTACAACTAGGGTCATATATCATGTTATTTGAAGTCATAGTAAGCAGATTTAGGGAGTTGTATCTTTCGAATTCTTGTTGTTGGATAGGTGTGGTGTATTCCTTAGCACAAGTTTGTACATACGAACAACCTACTAACACAATTTCATTAAAATGGTAAAAATTATTATTCACAACATCATACCTAGATTGTGCTAAAATTAAGGCTATTCCAAGTGCCTGATGTACATCATTGACTTCACCAAAACTTTTATAATATTTGTTGCAAACATAGTACCAATACCCCAAAAGTAATGACCATTCAAAAATCTTGCATCTTGTGTCGACTTGAATTTCATCATCAGAATACTACCTGCAACATGTTAGTATCACAAAATACAAAGGAAATGTTATAGGAAATCTAAACTCAACCAATGAAACTACATGAAACACATAGAAAATAAAAATATTAGTTTTACCTTCATGATTTAAGTCTCATTGTATCCTAACTCCATTGTTCCTAGTTGCAGATGATGTGCTCTCAGAAAAGCACTGATAGCTTCCAAGATGGCATATGAAGAATGGACTGATAACTGATACTATGATATGAAATGCAAAATGATTATGCTAAATGAGAAAATGCTAAATTGGCTAATTTGCTCCAAGATAAAAACTCACGGATGCATAAGTTTTCACAATTTTTTAACTTGCAAATTCACTTGAATCCTAACTCTTTCTCAACTCAAACTCCCATTTTTATAGACTTTCAGAGGATAAGATGATGTGGCCTAGATCAACGGTCATGATCAGATCTGTAGATTTGGATGGTTGTGATTAAAGGCGAAGGTTGAGAGAAAGGGGGAAGGAGAAGACAAGTGTCACTCATCTCACCTTGACTAGGTTGCTGACTGCAAGAATCTAGGGATGGTTGGAGAATATTTAGGCATGAGAGGACAAGTGGACTCAAGTCCTTCCTAAGATATAGGGATGTTGGAGAGAATATAGAAGAAGGTTATGAAATATGTGTACATACACAATTTTCATTTATTTTGGAAGTTGAAGATAAATGATGAATTAATATTTAAGAAATATTAATATCTTTAGCCACATGATTGATGAGTTGCCAAAGGAAAGATGAAGTGGAGATGGAAGAATTAGTTGGAAAAAGGATTAAATAATTTAGAAATTATTTAATATTTGAGACTATAGGATAGAAGAATAATCATTAAATATTAGATATTTAATTGGTTGGAAGAATAATTAAATATTAGATATTTAATTAATTGATTAGAAGAAAAGAATAAATGAATTAATTAATAAAATGTTTCAATTAAATTAATTAATAGAAAGATATGAAATTAATTAAATAAATTAATCTTTTCAAATTAACTATTTAATAGAAGAATAAATATTAAATAAATAAAAAATATTTATTTAAGTGCTCATAGTCATTTTTATGTGTATACATTTTGCCCCTCTTTGAAATGATGTCGAGACAACATTGTTTCAAAGATCAAATCAAGTCTTCATAGTGTGCCTAACGAAGATAAAAATCTTGATTGTGTGCCCCCTCGGGAGATTAATCGTGAAATTGTTGAAAATTTTGGATAAGCGATTGATCTCATGATAATTGAAAAGGTCCTTCAATTAAATTTATTTATGAAAAATAAATAAAATTGCCCCATTAAAAGCATTAATTACCCTTGTAATTCGTAAATATAAAATTAACCAAAGGTAATTTTAATTTCATTTTTATCCTTGTCAGCTTGTGAAGAGATTATCTTGGTGAAGTGGCAAAATGGTGATCTTGTTCAAGAACCATCGATTTGAGCACGTTCGACGATATCAACAACCTCCTGAGTATGGTTATTCGGTATGTACCTTATCCCGAGCCTTTTTGCAACTTGTCATACAATTTTCCATGTTTTTTGGCGCGTGTTTGGCTATTTTAATTTTTTTTTTTTTTTTCACCATCTTTGTTTATTGCTTTTGTTTTTTTTGTTAGCACATTTGCATTCAATGTTAGTGCTTTTGATTTTTTTAGCGCATATGTTCATTTTGCTAGTGCCTTTATAATGTATGTTAGCGCTTATTCTTTATCAGTGCTTATGCTTTGAATGTTTGCACATATGTTGAATAGGGTAGCACTTATGCTTTGTTTCACACATTTGTTGCAAGGTTTAGCACATTTGTGAAAAAGGTTCACACATATGTTTAATTTAGCACCTACGTTCAATAAAATAGTGCTTTTGTGAAAAAGATTAGCGCTTATGCTTCAAATAAATTTTTGTGATGTTGCTCATGTTAAAATTCACTTTGATGATTAAATTTAGACATTCTGATGCACAATTGTGTTTTGTTAGGTATTTGATTGATGTCTTGATTGATTGAAATTTGATAATGTTGATTGATAGGATAAATGATTGATCGATTTGATTTGATTGGATAGACTGATAGATTAGCTCTAAGAGACCGATGCAATTTTTGATGAAGAGCATAACAAAGTTTGATTGATAGAAAACCATGATCGATAGGTTTAGATTGACTTGATAGCCTGATTTGCTTCATTTTGAAAAGATGTATCTATTGTTGATTGTAGAGATTAGCGATCTCTTTGATAGAGATCAAATTCTTTTGTTAAACAGGAGAAACTTGATGTTCTCTAGTGTCGAGAGAAATTCTCGGCCATGCGCCACTTAGTGCCAGAGCTTACACGGGCTAAGGTTAGACATATAGATGCCTGCAGATTATGTTATTTGTTATGCATGTCTGATATTACCCATAATAGGGGTTTGTTGACTACTCTAGAAGAGAGATGGCATAGCGAGCATAATACTTTCCACATGCCCCGTGGTGAGATTAGTGTGATGCTTGAGGATTTCTATAGGATTCTCCATATCCCAGTGACTAGTGAGTTAGATCAATATGATTTTTCAAGATTGTGGAGGGACAAAGGCTTACAGAGCTGTATTTGGTGATGAGAGCATTTCTAGAGGAGAGATCCAATGGGAGGATATGATTATGTATTATGAGACTCTCCCCGTGATTCTTGCAGGTTTGATTGGGGGATTTATCTGTCCAAACAGGAGATCTCAAGGTTTTGTTGTTGGTTGGGGTGAGATTCTTCGAAGCATGATACAACATCAGAATCAACATTATTGGGGTGTTTGTATGTTTGCTCATTTATATCATGATCTTCATCAGGTTTTTTTCGATGAGAGTGCTAGTTTATCGACAGGATGCACACTTTTACAGATCTGGTGTTGGGAGCACATTGAAATTACTTGACCTATCCACCATAGAGTCCATGGTGAGAGGCAGCTATATGTTTATGTGTATGTAGGTATCCTTACCTAGCATAAGCTGGGTAAGATGGAGTATTGGCAATGGGTTCTAGATTCACTGGATAGAGTTATTTGGAGACCTTATATCGATTGTGATCCATGGATGGATGATGCACAAACATTACCATATATTATGTAGAGTAGATATCTCATTGGTCAAACTCCATACATTGTTGAGTGGTAGTTGATTAGTCGCATTCTAAGACAGTTTGGTATCATTCATCCCATGCCTACCGGTGTCACTATATATGCTCTATGGTACAGGGATAGGTAAGATTGGGGGCCTTATTTGTCTTTTGAGATAACACACAGAGAGTTTCTAGCTACTCCCATGGTGGCTTATGATTTGAGATTACACCTTCTAGATCTTGGGGTGACTGCAGATTATGCTTAGTACATTCTTGCACACCCTTTTCCTTAGATTACCAATCCAGCAAACCCTCCTCCCATCTCAGGAGATGAGGAGGATGATTCAAATGATCACATCATTAGATGACAAAGATGGAGACAAGAGCTTAGAGATGCTCAGGAGGCCAGAGGTGGTGGAGATGAGGGAGGAGATGGTGGAGGAGGTGGTAGGAGACCCGTACGGAGAGGAGGTCGGTTGAGAGTCCATGGAGGACCGTTTGGACAGATTGGCAGGATTGGGAGACCACTTCCTATGGGTGGGAGAGAGGCAGGATGGATTGGGAGGGATACTGGCAGGGCAAGGATGAGATCAATGAGAGGGTTACCCTCTACAGGAGGAGGCAGGATTACTAGACTAGATGGGGGTTACGGGAGAGGCATTGATTTTGGTCAGATTCAGCTAGACCCTAGGGTTATTGCAGCTCATGGTGGAGAGGATGAGGATCCAGAGGATCATGTTCCACTTATTAGAGGATGGATTGTGAGAGCTACTCAGGCTGAGATTCCAGCAGGTGGACAGGGAGGTGAAGATGAGGGTATTAAGGTTCATGTTCCTCAACAGGATGTGCCAAAGCAGGAGACCTTGGATAGTCTCAGAGCATAGATAGATTAGCTTATAGCATAGGTACAAAAACTCATGTCAGAGAGGGACAGGGCCATTAGGAGACAACAGGACAATCAAGGTCCCCTTGATCATATTCAGCAGGTTGGATTAGGTACTCTCTCAGCTGATACTGTCAGAACATTAGTTTGGGTCGGGAAGGAGACATCACACTAGCGATGATTGTACGAGGATTTAGTTGCAAAGAGCTAGAGGGTAGGTAGCTATCATACCACTATGAGGATGGATACTAGCAGTAGTGGAGTTATGGGACCTCCTTAGAGGAGTGGTGATCATGTGAGACAAGCATCTGGAGGATCTTCTCGTCCACAGCCACAAAGACGGATAGAGTAAGGTGGTAGTGGCACAGGACAGCCATGACTTGATTTATATTGATGAGGCACTTGTATTTTTGATCTAATATCATTGTATACTTGGACTTTTTATTGTTTTATATGTAGACATGGACTCTATATGATGATGATCTATGTGCATTGATTACATGGATGCAGATTTTTTTTTTCCTTTCATTATGATGATGCTCTATATGATGATGCAATGATGATACTTATCTTATATGATGTGATGATTATGAAATGAAAATGCATTTGATTTTTTTATTTTTTGATGATCATGGATGCAAATTAAAATGGTTACTAACTTAAATGAAAATGAATACAAATGAATTATTGATTTTTATTTTATTATGTAAAATGATGTGAAAATGCAAATGCTTTTGATTTTAATGCAAATGATGATTATGAATGCGTATATGATGATTATTATCCTTAATGGATAAAAAGAACTAGAATGATAACGATCCTAATGCAAATAAAAATAATGATTACTACATGATTAATGAAATGCACTTAATGGAATACAAACTAATGCAATGATTAAAATGCAACTAAATGAAATGAATTGAAATTATTCTAACAATGAATGCACCTACAATGATTAAATGCAAATTTGTTTTTGTTTGTCCAAGTATACTCAATCTTTATTTATAACCATTGATCTAGAAATCCTTATAATGCAACTGATAATGAATGCTTATAATGCAGATGAATAATGAGCTAATCTAAAAAATGATCTAACTAAAATGATACTTCCATTCTTCATATGTTATCTTGTAATAGTGTTTGATTTCATCATTGAGCTTTAAAATGTTGTAGGAAATACAAGAAACTTGACATAAAGATCCAAGCTGACCTGAGTATTTATTACATGGATTTTGATATAGCAAGTTAATACAAGCAACTTAATATAATTAATCAAGCTAACTTGAGTATTTCTTGTAGAACAAACAAGGATTATATCCTTTCATGCATGACTTGGAACGTCCTCCTTGATCTTTTGTCAATCATATCCTTAGACAAGTACATACCTTAATAAGAGATAAACCATAGATATCAAACAAATAAAATAATCATGCCCCATCATAGCTTCTCTAGTCATGGACACCTTGAGTCACATAGAGTACATGATTAGCAATAAAATCAAGATATAAACACTAAATCTCACATGTCATTCACATGTTCTCATTGTTGGCATTGTACACTCTAATGGTAGTTAAAGGTGATTGAAGGTATTGTCATTGATGGAAACCTTGCAATCTTATGGCACCCACAGGCACCGATACTGATAGACTCTACACCAGCAGATAGTTCACCAACAACAACAATAATGTTTGTCGGCATCTCAGTCGATGGGATTTTGATTATTATATATTGTATTTAATTGTAATATATTTTTATAAGCCGACATGGCATATTGTAATAAGACTCATATATAAGTATGAGATCTTGTAGATCATTTTGTGCGACAACATAGAAGATAGATATGATGGATATGTAGAGAGAATATTAAGGCAGATTTTGTAGAAGGGTTTATGGTTATTGTATGAGCTTACACTAGGACTGAATCTGGCATAGCAGATGTTGTTTTGTAGCAGTACACTATATTGGATTTTCATAATCCACTTTGTAAGTCAGTGAGACTTCCTTTTGTAATTGAGCAGTGAGCTTTAGGCAGTTGGCCTTCCTGCATGTGCAGGCCCCTCTTGTAAGTAATATCCATTCATTGGTTAGTGAGTGAATATTGTGGGTCAGAAATTGATGTAGAGGTTTAGGGGTTTTAGGTGACTTCAATAAAATATGTTTTCAAGTGCTTCACACTCGCATTTGCCTAGTGTTTCCAAGGCACCTTAAGGCTTCAAAGGGGCAAATCAATACCCAACTCTCCACTATGACTCCTAGTGTCTTCAACAACTTATTCCAACCTAATTAAACAAGTTTCAATTAGTTTTAAGGTTTCAAGACTTCTCCATGCCCTTAAACCCCAATATGCTTGCTACTAGCCCTAGAGCCCCAATTAGCCCACTTGAGGCTGAATTAATTCAGTTTCTCCAATTTTTCCCAAATAAATTCCAAAAAAAAATAGATTTTTGGATACCCTTTTCAGCTTTCTACAACATATATCAAAATTAGGTATGGTTGTTTTGGACCATGCCTTTGCTGTCCTAAGACTTAGACTATTTTTGATGCAAAAACCCACACTTTTACAAAGCAAGTATATAAAATACTTATCCCCCAACCTTTAAACTCTCAAAAGTAGTTTTTTATGACTCCAAACCAAGGAAAATCCAATTTTTTAGGTTCTATGATCTTGTTTAATGTGCAAACCCCAAAGCCCTCACCAATAGGCTCCCAAAACCAAGGGTTTCTTGATTAATCACTCTCCCAGCACTGCTGCAACTGAATAAAGGTTCATAAACCTTCTCCTAGACCATATTAGACATATCCAATCATTAAACTACCCCTTTGTTAAGGTAGATCTTCTGCTGCTATAGGCTTGCTATGCTTCCTACTCACTTCTCCTTCATCCAACTCATGGTGATCACCTACAAACCCACTCTTCTTGCAAGTTATAATAATAATGTAAAAATTATAGGGAGCTCATTCCATGAGTATCATATTCCTACATTCAAGGAATGGCTCCAAGTTGCATTTTGTGTCTTCAATGCCAATGGCAAAACCCAGAAATTTAAGTACAGTCAGCAATAAATAGAAAAATCTGATCAGAAACCTCTACAAAAGCATTCAAAAACACTTATTACAATTCTCAATGATTTCCCAAGGCTTATACCATGAAAGATCAATCACTTTCAAGCAACTAAACACAAGAAATTGCAAGAAAATGAAGGTTTTATTCACTTTTTCTGTTAAATCCGTACAACACCCGTACTATATCATCCAACCCCACCAAAATAGAATTCCAAGGTTTTATAATACCTTCCCCTAACTTCCCAAACTGAAATCCATTAGTTATTCATGATTAAAATGCTTAACAAACAAGTTTTTAGCTTTTCCCCCCAAAATGACACTAGCCACTATTTTCAAATTTTTGAATTTAAAACTCTTATGAAATGGACTTCTACCCCAACCTAATGACTTCTAAAGGATAAAAATGATTTATCAAATAGCTCTAAACACCTTTGAGACCCTTACCAATTCTATACCCATGAAATCCTATATTTGGTCCTATGGCCTTATTAGGTCCATTAGGACAATTAATCATTACATTAGGATCATTACAATAAAATGCCATAATTGGCTTCAAGATATCATAATTGAGTCTATTAGACCCATACACCTCCTTTTCATTCTTCCATGGTGTCCTCCAAGTTGTCTTCATGCCTAGTGCCCCTACACCATACTCCCCACCAAACAGAGAACTCTTGTCCCAAGAGTGACCAATCTTGTGCCAACCACCTAATGATGATGTCTTCTGATTTTCAATAGGGAAAAGGTACTCTCCAAAGGTAATCTTCCTCCTGCTACAACCTGCATTCACTTTACCAAAAGCATTAGTATCAAAAAGCTGATTTTGAGTCCTTTGTCTAGGACCTTGTGTCTTCACCTCTTCTTGCCTTCTCATATCACTATTCTGATCTGATACCATCTGCAAACTCAAAGGTTTAACCACATCTCTCTGCTCAATCATAGGACAATCAATGTCCCCAACTTTTATGCTCTTAAAGTCCCAATCTTGCTGCTCCTTAGGACTATTGTTCTGCTGCAACTTAGTTTGATTCATCCAACCAATATCCTTGACCTCACTACCCTGCACACACATCCTAATTTTGTCTCCAAAACAGATTACATTGTGTTCATTCTTCTCCTTACAAGGTAAAGGTGTTAAACTATATCTTTTGTTGTCCTTATGAACCAAATATGTATTTGTATATCCATTATGGATTGTCCTCCTTAAATATTGCCATGGTCTACCCAATATGATATAGCCACAAGTCATAGGTATAACATCACATAAAACATGATCATGATATGGACCAATTGAGAAATGAACATAAGCCCTTTGACTAATCATTACATGCTGCTCTTGACTAACCCAAGTGGCATTATAAGGATTAGGATGATCAAATGTTTGCAATCCCAACTTAGAAACCATATTAAATGAAACAAGATTATCATGTGAGCCAGAATCAATGATCAACTTACATATCTTACCCTTACTCAAGCATTGTGTCCTAAAGATGGATACCTGATCTGATGTTTGCTGCTGCAATTTACCTCTTCTGATCATAAGAAAGTCTCCCTTTGTTATAGGATAGACTTTCAATGGTTCTTTGTCTTCATTCTTGTCTTTTTCTTCATATGCTAAGTGTACTCTTCTATCTTTGCCTCTGTCTCCTTCATCCCATTTAGGACATTTGAAAGATTGGTGCCCAACTTCATTACAATGGAAACATCTGCCTGTGAATACATGTGATCCTCTTCCACTACCAAATCTACCTCCTCCTCTATAACTATAACCACCTCTTTGTTCTGATGTAGACTCTTTGTCCTTATTGTCTTGTCCTTATGATTCATATGTAGACCTTCCTCCTCTTCCTCTCATGGATCCTCTACCTCTTGTGCCTCCTTGCCTCTCTTGTTTTCTTTTCAACTTCTCCTCAGCCCTTATTGCAAGTTGAAAACAATCTCCCAATGTTTGTGGAACATTCAACCCAATCTCATCCTACAAATTATATCTCAGCCCATTCAAATACCTTGCTACCTTTTCATCTTCATCCTCTACTCCTCCTCTAATGCTCAGTTTATGAAATTGCTCTATGTATGTCATCACATCCATGTCTCTTTGTTTCAAGTTTTGTCTCATCCTCTTTGTTTGTATAGCAAAATCAGATGGTAGAAATTGTGCCTTCATCATTGCTTTCATCCTTTCCCAACTTGTAATCTTATTCAATCCTCTTGCTGTCCTCTCAGCCTGCACACCACTCCACCATGTTAAAGTAGTACCTCTCAACTTAGCCTTTGCAAATCTCACCTTCTTATCATCATCAGTATCTTCCAACTCAAAGTAGTTTTCTAAGGCCTCTATCCACCCTAGCACTTCCTCACTGTCCATTCTTCCCTTGTATATAGGTAAATCAACATGACCTTTTATTCCACCACCTTGGAATTCCTTTAGCAGTCTCACTAACCTCCTCTCTTCAGGATCTTCTTCATCCCTCCTAGTCTCTTCATGTTCACCACCTTCATTGTGTGCTTCAAGATTCTCATTTGTTTTCTTCCATCCTAGGTTGTTCCCTTTTCTTCTCTAAGGCTTCAATCCTTGCTAGTAGTTGCAATCTCTCCCTTCTCTTCTGTCTATCCTCTCTCTCCCTTGCTGCTTCAAGTTCCCTCTTTTCCCTCTTCTCTCTTTCAAGGGCTTCCTTCAACTCTTCAATTTCCCTAGCCATTTGATTCTTCGGTGCCATCTTGTCAAAACCTTCCCCAAAGATCTACTCACTACTCTGATACCAATCTGATGTAGAGGTTCAGGGGTTTTAGGTGACTTCAATAAAATATGTTTTCAAGTGCTTCACACTCCTTGCATTTGCCTAGTGTTTCCAAGGCACCTTAAGGCTTCAAAGGGGCAAATCAATACCCAACTCTCCACTATGACTCCTAGTGTCTTCAACAACTTATTCCATCCTAATTAAACAAGTTTAAATTAGTTTTAAGGTTTCAAGACTTCTGCATGCTCTTAAACCCCACTATGCCTGCTACTAGCCCTAGAGCCCCAATTAGCCCACTTGAGGCTGAATTAATTCAGTTTCTCCAATTTTTCCCAAATAAATTCCAAAAAAAAATAGCTTTTTGGATACCCTTTTCAGCTTTCTACAACATATATCAAAATTCGGTATGGTTGTTTTGGACCATGCCTTTGCTGTCCTAAGACTTATACTATTTTTGATGCAAAAACCCACACTTTTACAAAGCAAGTATATAAAATACTTATCCCCCAACCTTTAAACTCTCAAAAGTAGTTTTTTATGACTCCAAACCAAGGAAAATCCAATTTTTTAGGTTCTATGATCTTGTTTAATGTGCAAACCCCAAAGCCCTCACCAATAGGCTCCCAAAACCAAGGGTTTCTTGATTAATCACTCTCCCAGCACTGCTGCAACTTAATAAAGGTTCATAAACCTTCTCCTAGACCATATTAGACATATCCAATAATTAAACTACCCCTTTGTTAAGGTAGATCTTCTGCTGCTATAGGCTTGCTATGCTTCCTACTCACTTCTCCTTCATCCAACTCACGGTGATCACCTACAAACCCACTCTTCTTGCAAGTTATATTGTTAGAATAATAATGTAAAAATTATAGGGAGCTCATTCCATGAGTATCATATTCCTACATTCAAGGAATGGCTCCAAGTTGCATTTTGTGTCTTCAATGCCAATGGCAAAACCCAGAAATTTAAGTACAGTCAGCAATAAATAGAAAAATCTGATCAGAAACCTCTAAAAAAGCATTCAAAAACACTTATTACAATTCTCAATGATTTCCCAAGGCTTATACCATGAAAGATCAATCACTTTCAAGCAACAAAATACAAGAAATTGCAAGAAAATGAAGGTTTTATTCACTTTTTCTGTTAAATCCGTACAACATCCGTACTATATCATCCAACCCCACCAAAATAGAATTCCAAGGTTTTATAATACCTTCCCCGAACTTCCCAAACTGAAATCCATCAGTTATTCATGATTAAAATGCTTAACAAACAAGTTTTTAGCTTTTCCCCCCAAAATGACACTAGCCACTATTTTCAAATTTTTGAATTTAAAACTCTTATGAAATGGACTTCTACCCCAACCTAATGACTTCTAAAGGATAAAAATGATTTATCAAATAGTTCTAAACACCTTTGAGACCCTTACCAATTCTATACCCATGAAATCCTATATTTGGTCCTATGGCCTTATTAGGTCCATTAGGATCATTACAATAAAATGCCATAATTGGCTTCAAGACATCATAATTGAGTCTATTAGACCCATACACCTCCTTGTCATGCTTCCATGGTGTCCTCCAAGTTGTTTTCATGCCTAGTGCCTCTGCACCACAAATCCCACTAAGGTTTTTCCCACACCGGGTTTCCTTGTTAAACATCTTGTGTTATGGTGTGCTTTCTATGTTGTCTTTACTATTCATATTTACTGCATTAATTATCGTTTACCAGTATACTGTTTTGGAATGCAAAATACTTAATAAGGTCAAATATTTTATTAACCGATTAGATACCGATTCACCCCTCCCCCTCTCAGTATCTTTGGGACTATCATCAATCCTAACAATTGGTATCAGAGCCTGGTCCTCTATTTTCAAAAGTCTAACAACTTGAGGAAGATTCTGACACCGGTACAGATGAAAAACTTGAGAAAGAAATTAGAAGGATCTCTTGCAAACTTTGATGCAAAAAAGTTGAAGAATATCAAACTTGAAGATGATCTAAAGACTACATAGGAAATTATTCAAGGACTTCACGAGAATCTTACTATTGCTAGAAACAAAAGAAGAGAACTTCATGAAAAGATACAGAATGATGATGATGAAAAGGAAACACTTAATGAGCTTGTAAGCAAGATGAGGCAAGAAAACATGACCTTGAGGAATGAAATGCAAGACATGACTATGAGATTTTGTAAATATATTGAAGACAGAAAGAAGAAGGAAGATGACTTGACTAGGAGACTCAATGATGCTGGAAATGAAAATCTAAGACTCAGTCATGAAAATGATATGTTAAAGACAGATCTAATTCACATGGAACATGATAAAATTGAACTTATGAGACAAAAGGATTTTTGGAAAATGAGTTGGCTACTGCAAATCAACATAAGGAGAAATTCAAGAAAAGTTCAGAAGAACTTGATGATATATTGAAAAGTCAGAAATCTAATGGAGACACTAATGGACGTGGCTTTGAAGTTGGTGAAAGTTCTAGTACTACAAACAATCATGATCACAACAAATCGGTAAGATAACCTAATGCCTACAAATTTAATGGGAAATGCTTTAATTGTAACAAGTATGGTCAGAGAAAATCAGTGTAGATCTAGAAACTATCAGAACACTAATACACCCACTAGTCAATGTTCCAAATGCAACAAAATTGGTTATAATTCAGAAAATTGCAGAATGAATGTAAGATGTTATGTTTGTAAAAGATTTGGACACTTATCTAATCAATGCAGAACACAAACCAGCATAGGATATTGAAAGGCTATTCAGAAAAATAATGTGACTTGTTATGCTTGTAACAAGATTGGACATATTGAAATTTTTTGTAGAAGCAAGACTACACTGGCAAATAATAAAGGATCCAGTTTGAAAGGAAAAGAGAAGGTAGATGAGGTAAAGCAAGAATTTTCAAAACAATGGATTAGAAAGAGAGATCAGAATGTTGATGAGACTATTCCTTCACCGGTAGAATAGAATATCACTCCATCGATAGAAGATTCTTCATCCAACTAAAAAGAAATCCTTGGGGGTATTGCAGCAAATTGAAAATCATGCAAGTTTACCCTCGGTTTATGGTGAGAAAATGAACTTCTTCTTTAACGGCAGATGTGTTAAGTTTCACTTAACCGATCGGTATTTATTGTTGTTGTTGAAGGAAAAGATATTATAAATCAGTATTTTTCCCTCTTTTTCATTCACCGAGCATTCAAACTTTCAAAGAGCATGAAAAACCCGAGCGAAGACATCCAAAGCAAGAAATGAAGCAAGTTCTTTCAAGCATCCAAACCTATCAGGCAGATTAAGGTATTTATCAATGGCTTCCTCCTTTGCTCCAGAATTCATTGCAAACCCTACTATTATAGAAGTAATTAAATGCCCTAGGCCTGTTTTCAAGATTATCCCCAAAGTAGCGAAATAGGATGATACCCTTGGTGCTTTTTAAAAAATCCCTAAAGGAGTTGCATATGCAGAAGACCCTAGAATTTACATACATTGCCATATTGAGGAACTAGGTTCAGAAGAAATCATGAAAATGTATAAGAAATTAATCTGTGATGAGAATAGAATTGTGAAACCCAAACATAAGGTTATTGAGACCCTAGGTTTTTTGGAAATCCTTGACATCCTAGAATTTCCTAAGGAAGTGGTAAGGATTGTACTTAGCAGAGTTCATGGTGAAATCTTTTGGCTTGAATCTATTCATAAAATCACTAGAGAAGCAGTTAGGATAGTGACTGGCTTACCCTCCATCGATAGCAGGCCAGATAAAACTAAAAAGGTTCCTAATAACACAGTGATGACACTAAAAAGTGAAACCTATGACACTAGATCCCTGAGAGTTAATGATGTAAAGGATGAGAATGTTAGATTCATTAGCATGATATTAGGATACAAAACCACACATGCTCACTGACTGAACTCAGTTTCAAGTCTATGTATTAAAAGTGCATATGATATGGTTAACAAGGATGCTAAGATAGATGTATGTGAGTGGTTGAAAGATGAGTTGATTGATAATCTAAATAAAATCAAAGGAGATAAGAAAGCTACTTTCCATTTTGGTAATCTTCTTGTATGCTTAATGCTATATCTTACAAAAGAGGTTCTCGATATAGGCAAGAATGACTTTGGTTTTGATATACCGGTAGGCAAGAAATTATTAGATATCTTCACCAGTATGGGGACAAATAAGGAAAACAAAATAACAAAGTATTTCCAAGCATTTAAAGCAAAAATGAAGACTAGGGAAAGGTTACCTCAAAGTATTTTCGACAAGTATGAGAAAGAAATTTTTTTCTATGATTAAGAAGGATGAAATCTGGATGGAGGCAATTCTTCCTAGAACTATTTGGGTGACAGAAATGGGATATGAGGGTAATGTGAACATAATTGAAACATATGCCAAAGCCTTATTAGCAGCCCCTAGAGAACCGGAAGAAAAAGTTTTTGGAAATGCACAACCAATAGAAAGTGATGTACAAACTTTGAAACAAAGGAAGAGAAGAGAAAAATACATAAGGAGTGCATCTAAACAAGTTAAAGAAATAAAAGAAAATGTAATGAATATCACTGGTGTAAAGGAAAGTGACTTAGAAGGATTACAACCGAAGGCTCATCTCTCACCAGTTGGTACATCCTCGGAAAGTGAAATCCCTATAGAATTCAAAAGAGTTGATAGGAAGAGAAAACCCTCACCGATATGCTCTCCTCCTCCCAAGAAAACCAAGACAACAAGGCAGAAGCAACAAGCAGTAAGGCTACTAGCTAAGAAGATGACACCTAGAAAGAGAAAGGAAAAATAGGTTATTCCTCCACTTGACAACCTATTAAATGAGATAACAGATGATGGTAACTTATCAAATGTAAGTAAATTATATGAAAATTTTACAAATGAGGAGAAAGAAAGAATAGAGAACAATATCATCTTACACCTTGATATTTATAAAAAAAGTTTGGATAGAGTTTGTAGATGATTTGCCTAGTGATTTGCATAGGTGACTAGATGCTAAAAGGTTAGCCATTATGGAGCTAGACAAGAAAATCAAGATTGAGAAGCTGCTAGTTGTTCACCCTGTGAAATCAGTTGAAGAAATAGATGAGTTGATCAGTGAAGCTAACGTAACAGTTTTTTCTAGTGGACACTGGTATGTAAGTCTAATAGCCGACAGAGTAAATGAGATCTCAGAAGAGACAACTGACAAATGGGATATTTTCTTTGTTGAGAAAGAGAAACAAGAAGAACTAAAAAGACCAAAATCATTCAAGGTATACCAAAAGGATAAGGACAAAGGAAAAGACAAGGTAGGTGGACTACCTAATATAAAAGTGACAGATAACCTTCCACCACCTTCTGATACTCCATTGGTACTAACTGGCAACACACCGGCTACTAAGAATGTGGAGACTCCACATGAGGATACAAATCCTGAGTCTGAAATTTTGTACACAATGAACATAGACACTCAAGAGGTCAATATTGTAGTTAATAAAGAAAGTATCAAGGAAAAGAAGAAAGATGTTGCTACTGAGCAACCAGTTGACAATGTTGGAACACAAGCTGAAAATGTTGAAGTTGAAACACCAGTTGATAACATTGAGATTGGGGTTAGTAAAATGGTTACTGACAGTACTGTTGATGCAAACATTGAAAAATCGATAGAGATAGAGAAACCCGCTGCAGAGAATATAGTAAAACCAACTGAGTCACCGGTAGTGGATAGTGTAGAGGTACAAACAAAGAAATCAATAGTGGATACAACTGAAAAACCATCAGAAAAACCAGCTGATAACACTAAAGAACAATAAAAAAACTAGCAGAAGAGAGCACAGTGAAATAGACCGAGACACAAGCTAAGAAATAGGTTCATACAGAGACAGTGCCACCAGAAAATGCTGAAAAGCCTAAACCTTTGCTAGTTGAAATGCAAACACAAACTGACCTACCAGAGGTCGAGACAAGCAAAGTTGTTACTACCACCGACAGCATGGAGATTGTTAAGGTAGTTGGACAGTCATCTAGTACTTCCATGATAGAATTCAGACCCACAAATGTGACTAAAGTGCTTTTGGATTCTATTAAGAAAATTACAAATTGTAATGTATTGGCATATAAGGCTATAGATGATATCATTCCCATTCTTAAATTGATTGCACCCAAGTGTAATGTAGATAATAAGTATTCTTTGAGTCAGTTAGACACATTCTCTAAATACATAACCGACAATATTCTGACTATGGACTAAATAAATGAAGAAATATTTAATGAGAAAATGAACAAGGAAAATGAGAAATTCTTTGGAGAGGCAATAAAGAAGTGCACGGATCATATTGATACCCTCTTACCGGCACTGAACAAAACAATTATGGAATTCAAGGAATTGTACAGAGACACTTGTAAGACTAATCTTTTGACAGTGGATATCGATAAGGAAATCAATAAAGTGCAAAAGGAAATTGATAACATAGCTGACAACATCATTGGCTCACCTGAACCAATATCAGTTATTGAGCAAGAAATTACTGAATTTGAGGAGAAACTTGAAAAATTGGAGAAAGAGAAGGAAAGAATTAAGGGCAAAGCAAAAGAACTTAAATGTAGACTCGGTCCTAAATTGGATAACCTCATCTCTTTGAGGAAAGAGATCTCAGAGGCACTTATTTAGGGACAGAAGACACCGGAAGAGAAAATGCATCACCTCACCGGTACTATTCAGAGAACAGAGGAAACATTAAAGGACAACAACAGGTTTACTTAGAGTTTAAATTTGGTATTAGCAGACCCATTCCAGATTGTAACAAACCGATTACAAGTTTCTAGCTAATAACTGCACTCATTTGACAATTTTGACAATATTTGTCATTGATGTCAAAGGGGGAGTAGTAGAACAGAGAAAAATGGTCATCAGAAGAGATCATTTTCTCAAGGGGAGCACACAGTTTTGGTAAGATTTTTGGACTTCAATTTTGGGGACACTTTTTGTATTTTTCTCATGAGTGTTGCCATCAATGCCAAAGGAGGAGATTGTTGGCATTGCACACTCTAATGGTAGTTAAAGGCGATTGAAGGTATTGTCATTGATGGAAACCTTGCAATCTTATGGCACCAGCACTGACAAACTCTACACTGGTAGATAGTTCACCGATAGCGACAATAACGTTTACCAGCATCTCAGTCGACAGGATTTTGATTATTATATATTGTATATAATTGTAATATATTTTTATAAGCCGACATGGCATATTGTAATAAGACTCATATATAAGTATGAGATCTTATAGATCATTTTGTGCGACGACATAGAGGATAGATATGATGGACATGTAGAGTGAATATTAAGGCAGATTTTGTAGAAGGGTTTATGGTTATTATATGAGCTTACATCGCTACTGAATCTAGCATAGCAAATGTTGTTTTGTAGCAGTACACTATATTGGATTTTCATAATCCACTTTGTAAGTCAGTGAGACTTCCTTTTGTAATTGAACAGTGAGCTTTAGGTAGTTGGTCTTCCTGCATGTATAGGCCCCTCTTGTAAGTAATATCCATTCATTGGCCGGTGAGTGAATATTGTGGGTCACAAATCCCACCAAGGTTTTTCCCACACCAGGTTTCCTCATTAAACATCTTGTGTTATGGTGTGCTTTCTATGTTGTCTTTATTATTCATATTTACTGCATTAATTCTTGTTTACTGGTACACTGTTTTGGAATGCAAAATACTTAATAAGGTCAAATATTTTGTTAACCGATTAGATATTGATTCACACCCCCCCCCTTCTCAGTATCTTTGGGACTATCATCAATCCTAACACTCATGGTCATTAACTGATATAATCATCTTGATGAATGATCTTCGATAATCCTTAATTACTTGCTGGTTGATTCTTCATTTCCTAAGTTTCATGATTCAGTTGTCATAAAATTCCTTGATCTTCATTGCTTTATTTCTCATTATTTGTTTCAAAACCCTAGGTGTTTTTGGTTTTTCTAATTTTTTCGAATGTTTTATATTTTCAAAGATTCCAAAGATCACCTTAGCAAAAGGAATTAGGATTTTGCCCCCAGTAGAAACAAAACATTATTGTGGATGTGCAAATTGATCAAGATCCAAACCATGGCAGGATAAAAAATTGTAGATTGATTGATTTTGATAAAATCTGAGACAGTGACTACGACAAGTATGTCAAAGATTGATAACTATTGGTAAGCTGCATATTTCCTGCTAATGGTTCAAAGAAAAGGATGTGAAAGATGAAATGGATGAGATAGGATAGATGAAAGCGATAGATGTGATAGGATGAAGTCGATAGGTGCGCAAAGGGATCTCATAGATGGAGGAACTCACTTTTTAGATAGCGCCTGTTTACCAAGTTTTTACTATGTAAATTTATTGTACTTTTCCATATTTTGATTTTTTCACTGTTTTATGCTTTTTAGAGTTTTCTACTTTTTTTTTTTAATGATTTCTTCAGAACTTTCTATGCATTTTATTGATTCTTTCAAAACTTTATAACTCAAGCATAGAACTTCTTGGGATGGATAGAATTGATAGGTTCATCAAAACCAATCACCTTCAGGGGTAGATAACTTATATGCTCCTGAGCCATATGTTGCTACTATGACAAAAGGACCTAACCAATTTGGTTCAAATTTACCCTTCTTTTCTCGGTCTTGTTGATTTCTTGGATTATCCCTTAGAACTATATCTCCAATCTAAAAAATGTGTGGCTTGACTCTATGATTATAACTTCTTACCATTCTCTATTGACATACCTTTAAATTATCTGTTGCATTTTGGAAATGTTCTTGAATTAGCTCAAGTTCTTGAAGTCTAGAAACTAGATGTTCTTCTTCTGGTATAAGACCTTTCAAGGAAACTCGTAGAGAATGAATCTCTACTTCTATTAGTAATATAGCCTCTGATCCATAGACTAAGAAATATGGAGTTTCCTCCATTGGTGTGCGGATGCTGGTTCGGTATGCCCAAAGAGTAGGATTTAACTGAACATGTCAGTCTTTCCCAGCTTCATTGACTATTTTCTTCAAGATTTTTCAAGATAGTCTTGTTTGATGCCTCAAGTTGACCATTTCCTTGTGGATAATATGGAGTAGAAAACCTATGTTGGATATGGAATTGCTCACATAGTTCCTTCACATATTGATTTTTAAATGGTCATCCATTATCAATGATAATAGTCATAGGAACTCCATAGAGACATTATATAATTCAAGATAAATGATGATATTTGTTTTCCTGTCACTTTTGTCAAAGGTACGGCTTCAATCCATTTAGTGAAATATTTAGTAGTAGTCAGAATGAACTTATGTCCATTAGAGGATGAAGGATTTATCTTACCCACCAAATCAAGGCCCCATTGAGAAAAAGGCCATGATCCTACCATAGGATACAATACTTGTGTTGTGCATGAATAAGGTTCCCATGGATCTGACATTGTTTGCATTTCTTGGCATATGTGAATGAATCTCTCTTCATAGTAGGCCAATAGTAACCCATATGAAGAAGTTTCTTAGCCAGTGGTAATCCACTTGAGTGTGTGCCACAAATACCTGCATGAACTTTGTTAAGAACTTTCTCAGATTCCTCTAGCTTGAGACATCTCAATAAAGTGCTATCTAGACCTCACCTATATAGGATATCAACAATAATAGTATAGTGGGATGACTGATGAATAAAATTTCTTCTCTGATTACGAGATAGGTCAAGAGGAAGGATATTTTCTTTCAAGTACTAATAGGTTTGGTTGTATAAGGATTGATCAGTTCCCGATATATGAAAAATCATGTAGGTATGTTGGGATTGAATGGTAGGGGTTAAGATATCTTCCACTAGGAATTCATAACACTATTGATTCTCCTGATTCTGCAAGAGAGATACTATTGTAGCCATCACATCTATTGCTTTATTCTCATTTCTTGGGATCTGAGTGAATGATATTTCTTCAAAATGTTCTTTAAATTCTTCTACCAACTATTTGTAGGGCATGAGCTTGTCATCCTTAGTTTGATAATCATCATTTATTTGGTTGATGATAAGTTGGAAATCACCATAGACATGTAATTCCTTGATATTCCATTCAATAGCCATTTTGAGCTCAATAGCCATTGCTTCATATTCTACAGTGTTGTTTGTGCATGGAAATTGCAATCTATATGATTTTGGAATTGTGTCCTTGAGGTGTGATAAACAAAATTCCTACACCTAATCCAAATTATGTATAAGAACCATCAAAGTACAACTCCCAAAATTTTGTACTTATTGTCAGAATGTTTGCATCAAGAAATTCAATGTGCAATGGTATATCATCTTGTAAAGGTGCTTCAGCTAATTCATCAACAATGACCTATCCTTTGATAGCTTTTCGATCAACATAATTTATATCAACTTCACCTAATATCATAACCCATTTGGCCAGTCTACTTGTCAAAGTTGACTTGTTCAACAGATACTTTAATGAATCAATTTTTGCTATCTGCTTCACAGAATGAGTCAACATATAATGTCGCAGCTTCTGAGTTGCAAATACAACTGCTAGGAATGTCTTTTCTATTGATGTATAATTCAATTCATATCCAACAAGTGTTCTACTGATGTAATACACTGATCTTTCTTTTCCTTCTTCATCATGTTGTGCTAGGAGACCTCCTAATGATACATTTGTTGCTGAGATATAAAGTAACAATGGTTTCCCTTTGATTGGTGATACACATACTGGAGGATTCATGAGATATTCTTTTATTTCCATAAAAGCCTCTTCCCACTTTTGATCCTATTTGAATGGAACGTTCTTATGTAGAAGATGAGTGAATGGATGACATCTATCTACTAATTGAGAGACAAATCTATTGGTTGATTGCAATTCTCCTTGTAAAGAACACAATTGACTTATATTCCTAGGTGACTCCATTTCCATGATGGCTTTGACCTTTTCAGGATCTACTTCAATTCCATGAGCTGATATAATGTACCTGAGAATTTTTCCAGAGGTTACTCTAAATGCACTTTTCTTTGGATTTAATCTCAACTGATATCTTTTGATCCTATCAAAGATCTTTCTCAAGATGTTTAAATGCTCTTTTCTTGTATGAGATTTTGCAAGTATATTATCTACATAATCTTCCATAAATGTATGCATCATATCATGAAAAATTGTTGTCATAGATCTTTGATAAGTTTCTCCTGCATTCTTAAGCCCAAATGGCATAACATTCCATCAATAAGTAACCCATGCACAAGTGAATTCTATCTTTTCTTGATCTTCAGGGGTGATTCTTATTTGATTATATCCTAAGAATCCATCCATTAATGAAAACATCTCATGTCCTACTGATAAGTCCACAATTATATCAATGTTGGGTAATGGGAAATCATCCTTGGGACATGCCTTGTTTGGATCTCTGAAATCAATGCAAACTCTTATGCTTTTATCTAGCTTTGACACTGGCATAATACTTGAAATGCATTCTGGATAGGCAACAAGTCTTATGAAACCCACATCTAATAGTTTCTTTAGCTCAGTTTTTACAAGGAGAGCGATGTGTGGATGCATCTTCCTTAGCTTTTGTTTAACTGGTTTTGCTTTTAGATCCACATTGAGATGATTCATGTTAAGATATGGATTAAGTCCTAGTATGTCTGCATAGGACCAAGAAAAATTTATCTGTCTTTGTCTGAAGAATTCTATGTAGTCTTTCCTCTCTTCATCTAATAATGATGTAGCAGAATGAATTATCTTGGGATCTTTTGATGTGCCAATGTTTATTGCTTATGTTGGTTCTATTAGAATAGCATATCTCTCCTGAAAGTATGCAGGGAGGATGTCAAACTTTCCATCTTTTGGCGCCTCAAATAGGTTTTCATCATTAGATACGTCCTTTATTTTTCCTTTTTATTGATCTAGTGTTGCCATGAAATGGTTTTCAGCACTAGGTCTTTTTCCTTATTTTATTTCAATTTTGCGACTAGAAAGTTTGGCATTCTCCTGACTCCAAGAAATGTTACTTGATTCAACAATGGAAGATATCTTAGGTGTTATGGGCTCGACAACATTAAGATACACAACTAAGTCATGGTTATTGGAAAAGACATCCAATTCGGGGTTTTCTAGGTTATCCCAATCAATTAATTTTGGATGAAGAAGTGGTAAGTCATAGTCATCATCAGTGTTAGGTGCTTCAAGGTTCATGACATAATATTCATAATTTGGCATAGAGTAGGTAATGTCATAGATAAAATGATCTTGAGGATAGTCTCTCCTAAGTGTTCTCCAATCAGTCCTAACAAAATCAGTATTGATATTTTGTGGTTCACACTCAAGTGAATCTTCATCTAACGTTTGTCCCTTAAACGCATGAATTATATCAATATTCATATATTTAACACTACAAGTTCCTTCTTGATTAATTTTCATAGATTCATATATATTTTGAAGTTGGCATACTTGTGCACATGATATAGAAGATTCTTTTACTAGCTTATGTCTTCTCTTGAACTTGGCTTCTTTTGGACTAATAGTCAATCCTACTTGACTATCTCTTAGTTCTTCTATGGTTCTTCCATACTTTGGTGCAGTTTTCTCCTCATTTGATAGAAATTTGATATTTCTAGATGCTTGATCAATATATGTTTCTGCTTCTTGTGGCGTCACTTCTTGGTCTTTTTCATTCTCTTTCTTTTGTTGTTTTTCATATGCCTCTTTTCTTTGGATTCTGAGTTCTTCTTGTCTTCTTTCTAACTCTATCTTTTGTTTTTTAAAAGACAAGTCTTCATTTGATACATTAGATGAAGATTTGTACCCCATTCATATTCATTTGAATCTGTCTCTGAACCATTGTCTAAGACTACACCACTATACCACATAGGAATGTTGTATGGTGCAAAAAGTTCCCTGATTTCTGCCATCTCTACTTTTACTTCTTCCAAAATATCTTCTTCAGATTTAGCTTTTTCTCATATTTTTTGAACTTGTTTACAAGATTCTTCTTCTCTTTTGATCGCAAGCTCTTCTTGTTGTTTCTCATGTTCTTCTTGTTTCTTCTGATTGGCTATTGTTTCTACTACTTGATGTATCTTTTCTTGCCATTGTTCTTCTTTAAGGACTGATTTCTTTCTCCACTTTGGTTGTTGATAATTATTTTGCCATTGATTTGACTTTGAATATCCAAGTCCTAATTTATCTTCTTTGGATTGCAAGTGAGGGCAAATAGGTTCTGAAATACCTTGATGTTGCTTACCAATTGGTACTTTTCCTTCATATCCCATTTTTTGCATGATTTTATAACCATTGCCATATTTCTCTATGGTAATCTTAACTTCTGTAGCTGTTGCTATAGTTTCATTTTCATCTTTGTACAACCAACCAAGAATGTCCTTGTCTTCAGTTTCTTCTGTAAGAGTTCCAGCTTTAACAAATGCTTCATTAAACATTTCTTTTGGTTTTTCTGAGCTCCGTGGTTGAACATTTGTAGGCTTTCCATATGATTTAGGTGAAATTGGCAAATTATGCAAAGAATATTTTCCCATTCCTTCATCATTTAATTTGAGATTTTTCTCAAAGGTTTCCCATAACTTTTCTTGATTTCTTTGGTAGGATATACTGACTCTCTATTATGTGAAACTCTTGTATCTTACGTTGGCTTCAGATTATTGCAATATTGGCTAGAGTCTGCAATTATAGTGACCTCTTGCCCTTCATGAGGAAACTTTACACATTGATGATATGTAGAAGGAATTGCTTGCATGTTGTGAATCCATGGTCGTCCTAGAAAAATGTTATAAGAGAGGTTCAAATCTAAAACATGACATAATTTATTCATTTCCATAGGTCCTATTTTGATTGGTAACACCACAGTTCCTTTAGAAGATCGCTCTGCTTCATCATAAGCCTTAATGGTTATTTTCTTCTTTGGATCTACTCCATTTTTTGAATATCCCAAAGCCTTTATTAAACTTAATGCACAAATGTTAAAGCCCGCTCCACCATCTATGAGTACGCGTTTGACATGAGTTTTATTGATGGTGACTTCAATATGTAAGGGAGCATTGTGTGGATGTTGCAAGGATGCGTCATCATTTTCATCAAATGATAAGCAATGAGGGGCTATAAGATGTCCCACCATGTTTTGGAACTGATCCACATTCAAGTCTTTTGAAACTATTGTTTCTACTAAAGATTTTTCCAAAATTTCCTTATGCATAGGTTAAACTTTGAGAAGTTCCAAAATTGATATTTGAGCGGGTATTCTTTTTAATTTCTCTACTAAATTGTATTGTTGTGAAGTGGATGTTGTTTCTTTTTTTATACCTGGAAATGTGACCTTCACTTTGCTTCTCATAATGGCATTGATTGGTTCTAAAGGTGTGTTATCTTTAACGATGATGACATTTACCACATCATCATATGTATAAGTGTGGTTCACTTTGCCTTTGCCTTTGAATTGTCATCTTTTGATTTGGGTTGTTCATCTTTCTCATAATTTGGAAGCAAAGTTTTGAAGGCTAAGTGGGATTCATTTGTCTTATGACTATCCACTGTGATAGTTCCATTATCGATTAAATCTTGGATAAGGTGTTTCAACCTTTGACAATCATTGGTTTGATGTCCTTTATTTCGATGATAGTTACAAAATTATTATCATTCCACCAATTAGGCTTGACTTGTGGTTCATAACTTCTTGCTTCTGGTAAAATAATCAGTTTATTCACAAGAAGAGTTTTTAAGGATGATTCTAGGGGTTCTCCAAAGTTTGTAAATTTCCTACAAGTATTGGAGAAGAAAGACTTGGATTTATTGTTTTCTTGATTGTTATTGCTTGGGTTTTGACTCGATAGATTAAAGATTGGTTGTTGTTTTGTAGCATTATTGTCATCATTTCCTCCATTGATGACACTCCTATTCTTTGACCAGAACTTGGGTTTTTATTGTTGTTGTTGTTGTGTTGTTGTGGTTGTTGTAAATTTTTTGTTCTCCTTTCTTTACCATCGCGTCTTCTATTTTCAGACCATTCTCAATCATCTTGGCGAAAGGGAGAGGACATTGCATCTTTAGACGATAACTCATTTCACTGATAAGATTATGAATGAATATGTCCATCTTTTCTTGATCAAGTACATCTCTTGGATACCTATTAACAATTGTTTCCATCACTGCAAGAAGATCATGAAAGATTCACCATTCTTTTGTTTAGCATTACATAAATCCAACATTCTTATCTCATTCCTTACATTGTAGGAATATTGTGAAATAAACCTATTCCTGAGTTCTTCAAAAGATTTTATTCTAGATGGTAACCTTGAAAACCATTTTATGGATTATCCATTTAAACTCCTAGGGAATAGACACATCAGGTAAGTTTCGTCATGTGCAAATTCCATACTCATAGTACAAAACTCCCTAATGTGATCTTGAGGATCAGATTTTCCATCGTACTTATCATATTTAGGGATCTCGCAATTCTATGGAAATGGTATCATATTCAAACTTTTATCAAAAGGATATGGGCAAATATCTTCCAATGAATACTTCTTGGAGCTTGTTCCATTCTGTATATCATGTATCTATTATTGTAGAATTTGCATTTGCTGAGTGAGGTTTAACAATGAATTATCCATACTATTTCCCCTTGTCTCATCATAAGTTCTTTTATCATTATGCTCTCTTCTTGTGTCATCGTGGTCTTTCTTTTCTTTTTCATGACTTTCTTTGTTTATATCTTCATTATTTAGATCATCTTTGTTTTGGGTGTTACTTGCCTCCGCATCTTGTTTCAAGCTTTCTATGTTAAAGTCTTGTGGCAATTTAGTTCCTGATTTTGCCAACATCAAAAGATATTTCTCTTTTTTCTTTGCCAATAATGTTTCCATTAGTCTATCAAATTTGAAATCTTTCTCAAGGTCTCTAATGGTGTTATTGACCACTTCTTCATCAACAACCATATACCCAAAAGTTTGGAACATCAGATTATCTTCTTCCTCCATTTATTTTTGTTCTTTTCTCAATTGTTTGTATTGAGCTCTAGTCCAAACTGGCATGTGATTGTTTTGAAAGATTTCCAAAGTTTTCTAAAGACAACTCAATAGGTGATTATTGGTTTAGGAAGGTATGCTTTGTTTATTTTACCAATGTTGTTGGTTCGTTGTGATAAAGCATCTCTTTGTTGAAAAGCACGTCCATGCAAAAAAATTTCATCAAATTATGTCCCACAGCCACGTAAATAGTGAAGAAAATGATGTAGAAATGTCATATGTTTTAATAAGATCTTGCGATTGATATACACAAATTTATCCTCTTCTGAGTAGCTTTATAAGTGGGTTTTCTTTTCTTAAGGTGATAAGTAAAAGGCATATAAGCATATGATAGTTTACAAGTTTGCTTGATTCCAATGTGAGCACAATTCTAATTTGATACAACCTAGGTTCAAAATAGGAAAGATATATCCAAGATAAATGAACACAAGGTGGATTGATCAAGTTTCATGATAGAGGATTTGATATATCCTTATGAGAAACTGGTAATGATGTTGATTTTTGCACTCAAGATGCTTGAATCAATAGCTTGTTGAATGTTTTATGCTTAGGGAAGCCTTTTTTTAAAATAGCCTGTTGGATTGGTGACCCAGTTATTGAACTAGTTTGAAAATGTGTGAGAGTTTTTAAAATATTTCTACTCAAGAAGTGTTTCGAGACTGATTTTGAAATTTTGGTTTGATAGGCTTTGTTTCAGATGTGAGAAAGCCTTTGTACTACCTTTTTGGTCAAAACATGATAACTTATGGGACAAATGCGCTATCTTGTTGCTTGAAAGTGTTACTCTAATTGTGTTTCAATGATTCTTTCAATTTTTCCAGCAAGTTGTTGGATTTTTGCTCATTCTTAGATGATGATTTTCTTCAATTTTTGACCATTTGGAGCATGTTATAGACATAGAAGACATAATGTTTGAAAATAAAATGCACAATCAAGTACAAATCTTATGGTAGGCTGAGACAATAATTGTTGAATCTCACATGGGGTTTCCCCTGATGCTACGCTATTCAAAGTGAATATTTAGATGCTTGACACCACTAGCTCCACCCTCGGTACTCACTTCTCTGGGGCAGCCAAGCACTAGATTCCATGAAAACTCCCCATGGAAAACTTTATATCTCTACTAAGAACCATATGTGTGTGAGTCGCTTCAAAGGTCCAACCTCCTGCACCAACAATTAGAAGGATTTTGGCAACTAGTACAAGTGGTTTTTAGTAAAGGCTTCTAGTCATGTGTCCATACATGCGACATTTTCAGCTCTATAAATACAGAAGGTTCCTAGCCTATAGAGTTACACTCCATAGGGTTTATGGGGAAACATAGTGTCAATATGAACTTATCAGCACATCTTGCTTGTGACTTTCATCACAAACACGATTTATTTAGAGTGGATTAGAAGGACTCAGTATTAGCCCATTTCCACTTTGGGTCACTCCCCTCTCACTGGCCCCCTCAAGGTAGCTCGGGGAGGTAGGCCCTCTAAAGGTTACACATAAAAGAAAGTAGGTCTAGTTTTCTAAGCACCGTATGAGGGTGAGAGCATACTTACCTTGTTAGGATTCCCAAAGATACTAAGAGGGGGGGTGAATCAGTATCTGATCGGTCGGTGAATTTACTTGATTTGAAACTTGTAAAGCATATCAATACTGTATACCGGTAAACCAAAAATAATGCAGTAAACAAAGATAACAACAACCACATGAAAAGCACACCATAACACAGTAGTTTAACGAGGAAACCCGGTGTGGGAAAAATCTCGGTGGGATTTGTGACCCACAATATTCGCTTACTGGCCAATAAGTGAATATTACTCTTACAATAGGGGCCTGCACATGCAAGAAGGCCAAGTGCCTAGAGCTCACTGCTCAAATACAAAATAAGAAGTCACACTAACTTACAAAATGGATTATACAAATCCAATGTCTTATACTGCTTCAAAATAGCATCTGCTATGCCAGATCCAGTACCGGTTTTAGCTTTATTGCATACATAAACCCTTAACCTAAAATTTGCATATTAGGTCTGCATAATTTCGCTTATATCCTTCTTACAAAAAGTTCTACAATGATCTCATACATATATGAGTCATATTACAACTCGCCATGTCAGCTTACAATGATTTTACAATTAATTACAAAATATATTATAAACAAAATTCCTGTCGGCTAGGGTGTCGGTATCCTTCCTTTGTTTGTCGGTGTCCTATGTGTCGGTGTAGAGTTTGTCGTTGCCGGTGTCGGTATCATATGATTGCAAGATTGCCATCAATGAAAAAACCTTCAATCACCTACAAATTCTCATTGGAGTGTGCATTTTCCAACAATCTCCCCCTTTGGCATTGATGGCAACACTCATGAGAAAAAAAAGTGTCATCCAAAAATGAGTCTGCCAGAATTGTCTTACAAAAAAAATATGAGCTCCCCCTGAGCTGATGAGCCATTTACTGATCATTTTTCTTATAGCCTCTACTCCCCCTTTGATATCAATGACAAAGGTTGTCATTCGCTGTCAGTGGAGTCCTGCCTAGTTTCTTGTAACTGGTGGGTTACACTCTGAAAAATATCTGTCAAAATTGAATTTATGTCGTTGTTGAATGTTTTACTGTCTTTTATAGCCTCATGGGTTCTCTACACTGTACCAGTGAGTATGTGCATTTTCTCTTCCAGTGTCTTTAGTCTGGGAACCAGAGCCTCAAATATTTCTTTTCTCAAAGAAATAAGATACTCTAATCTTGGACCAAGTCGACATTTTAAGTCCTTTGCTTTGTCCTTTATTCTTTGTTTTTCATTTTCCAGTTTCTTGATTTTCTCTTCTTGCTTTGCAATTTTCTTTTCTAATTCCAAAAATGAATCTGATGTCCCAATCAGATTGTCAGCAATATGTTAATCTTATCCTGTGTCTTTCTGATTTCTTTGTCAAGATCTTCTGTTAATACATCCATTTTGCATGTGTCCCTGTATAGTTTCTTGAAGTCAAAAATGATTTCATTGAGTTCCGGTAAAAGAGTGTCCATCTCTCCCTTGTTCTTCTTAACTATATCCTTAAAGAATTTTTCTTTTTCCTTTATCAATCTCTCCTTAAATGTATCCTCATTTATTTTGTCCAGTGTTATTAGGTTACCTGTCATATACTTAGACAATGTGTCTAATTGGATCAAAGAATCTTTGTTGTCTATGTTACACTTTCGACCTATCATCTTCAAAATTGGTATTGTGTCATTAATAGCCTTATATGCTAGTGCATTACAATCTGTTATTTTCTTAATTGAATCTAGTAGTACCTCTATCACATTTGTTGGTCTGAATTCAGACATGGAGGTTTTGGATGTCTGTTCGACTGACTTCACAATTTGTAATCCATCGGTGGTGATAATAGCATTGCTTTCCTCTTTTACTGGAGGATCAGTTTGTGTCTCCATTTTAGCTACCAAAGGTTTAGGTTTTTTAGTTGTAGCCGGTGGCACTATCTCTGAATGTACTTGTGAATGAACCTGTTATTCTTCATGTTTCTTTGTGCTCTCTACTGATGGTTTCTCTGATGGTGCCTCTGATGATTTTTCAATGGTATCCACTGCCAGGTTTTCTGCTTGTGACTCTATATTTTCTACCAGTTTCTCTATGCTTACCCCTAAAATGTTTTCAGTCAGTTGCTCAATACCAGTGCTATCAATTTTTCTTGTATCCATTGTCTGTTCAGTTTGTTGCTCACTCCCAATTTCAATGTCTCCAACTATATCTTCAACATTTGTCTCAGTTGTTGTGTCTTCTACCGGTGGCTCAGTTGCCACATCTCTTTTCTCACTTGTTTCCTTATCAACCATAATGTTGACTTCCTATGTGTCAATATTCATTGTATACAACACATCAGAATCAGGTTTTGTGTCCTCATGTGTTGTCTTCATACTCTCTGTTGCCGATAGATTTTTAGTAGTGTCTACCGGTGGAGTATCTAAAGGTAGTGGGGGTAAGTTGTCTGTTATCTTTATGCTAGGAGATCCACAAACCTTGCCTTTTCCTTTGTCCCTATCCTTTTGATATACCTTGAAGGTTTTAGGTTTTTGAGACTCTTCCTGTTTTTCTTTTTCTACTAGGAATATATCCCATGCATCTATTGTTTCCTTTGTTATCTGATTCACTCTCCCTTCCATTAGTGCTACATGTCGGTGAGCAGTTGAAAATACTGACCAGTTAGCCTCAGAGATCAATTGATCTATCTCATCAGGTCAGTTAACAAGATGTACAGCAAGTAATTTTTCAATCTTTATTTTCTTATCAAGCTCAATAATAACTACTCTTCTAGCTTCTAGTCTGTTGTATAGATCTATCGGTATTTCATCAACAACTTGCATCAAAAATTTCTTGAAAATATCTGTGTAATATTACACTATTTTCTACTTTCTCCTTGTCATCAGCAGATAGCGTGTTATACAATTTGTTGATATTCTTCAACTTGCCATCCTCAGTAATTTCATCTAGTAATTTATCAATAGGAGCTATAGTTTGTTTTGACTTCTTCTTAGGAGTCAACTTCTTTTTCTTTGGAGTTAATTTCTTTGCTGGGGGCCTTATTGTCTGTTGCTTCTGTCTTTTTGGTGTAGGAGAAGGTGCCGGTGAAGGTTTTCTCTTCCTCTCAACTCTCTTGAATACTGCAGGTATGTCACTTTCTGAGGAAGTTCTCATCGGTGAAAGGTGTGTTTCTGGTTGGATTGATTCTAATTCACCTTTAGTTATACCGGTTTGCTTTAGCACATCTTCTTTAATAGCTTTTGCCTATCGGGTTCCTTTTGTAACAGTTGCCTCAACCTTTTTAACTCTTTTCTTTGATTGAATTTGACTTTCTATAGTTTCAGCATTGCCAAATACTTCTTCTTCAGGTTCCTTAGGAGCTTCTAGGAGGGCTTTTGCATAGGTTTCTATTATGTTTTCATCAGTCTCATACCCCATTTCAGTGACCCAAATAGTTCTAGGAACAACTGCCTCCATCCAAATTTCATCTTTCTTTATTACAAAACAAATTTCTTTTTGGTACTTATCCACAATAGCTTGTGATAACCTTACTCTTGTTTTCATTCGAGCTTTCAATGCCTGAAAATACTCATTTAAGTTCTTTTCCCTATTCTCCCCCATGTTGTTCAGCAATACTGATAGTTGTTTTCCTACCGGTATATCATATCCAAAATCTTTGGTGCCAATACCAGGTACTTGTTTGGTTATATATAGCATCAGACAAACAAGTAGATTTCCAAATCTGAATGTTCCTTTCTTGTCTTTCTTTATCTTTCCCAAATTATCAATCAGTTCATCTTTAAGCCATTCACATATGTCTATCCTTGCATTATTATTTACCATATCATAGGCACTTTTAATGCATAGGCTAGAAACTGAGTTTAACCTATTTGCATGTGTAGTCTTGTAACCTAAGATCATACTGATAAATTTGACATTGATATCCGTTACATCATTTACCCTTAGTGATCTCTTGTCAATGTTGCACCAGTTACGTCTATCATTGTTTCATTTGAGACTCTCTTGGTTTTGTCAGGTCTATTACCAGTGGAAGGTAACCTTGTTACAACTTTGACAGCTTCCTTAGTAATCTTGTGAATAGAGTCCAACAAAAAGAATTCACCATGAACCCTACTTAGCATAATTCTTACGATATCCTTGGGAAAATCTAGGATACTAAGAATTTCTGTAAAACCTAGGGTTTCTATTATCTTGTGTTCAGTTTTGACATTTTTGGATTCATCACAAATTACATTTTTATACATATTCTTAATTTCCTCATCACCTAGTTCATCAATATGACAGTGTATATACATTATAGGGTCTTTAGCATATACTACCCCTTTAAGTATTTGAGAGAATGCACCTAAACTATCATCTTTCTTTGCAATTTTGGGAACTAGCTAGAATACGGGTCTAGGGCGTTTAATAACTTCAACAACAATAGGGTTTGCAATACATTCAGGAGTAGATGAGGATGCCATAGCTATAAATACCGTAATTTGCCTTAGGGATGAAATATTTGATAGATTGCTTCACTTCCTTGCTTGGAATGCCTTTGCTCAAGATTTTCGTGCTCTCAAAGATTTGAATGCTCGGTGAAATGAAAATGGAGCCAAAATACTTGTTTTATAATGTTATTTTCTTGACCTGCCACATTTAATGCTTGTCGGTTAAGTCACAACTTAACTTATCTGTCAGTAAAGAAGTAATCTTAACTTCTTACCATCAACTGAGGGAATAATAGCATGTTTTACATTTAGTTGCTAAACCCTCAAAAAGGAGTTCCCTTCAATTAGATGAAGAGTCTCCTTCTGGTGGAGTGTTACTCTGTTCTGTCGGTGGAGGAGTATTCCCATCAACATTTTGTTTTGATTTTCTGATCCATTGTTTTGAGAATTCTTGTTTTACCTCTTCAACCTTTTCTTTACCTTTCAAACTGGGACCTTTGTTATTTGTCGGTGAGGACTTGCTTCTACAAAATTTAGCAATGTGTCCAATCTTGTTACAGGCATAACAAGTCACATTGTTTTTTTGAATTGCTTTCCCATATCCTATGTCGGTTTGTATTCTGCATTGATTAGATAAGTGTCCAAATCTTCCACAAACATAACATCTTACATTCATTCTACAATTCTCTGAATTATGACCAATTTTGTTGCATTTAGAACACTGACTGGTGGGTGTAGTGGTGTTCTGATAATTTCTAGATCTACATTGATTTGCTCTATGACCATACTTGTTACAGTTAAAGCATTTGCCATTAAATTTATAAGCAATTGGTTGCCTTACCGGTTTGCTATGATCATATGTGTTTGCAGTACCAAATCTTTCACCAGCTTCAAAGCCAAGGCCATTAGTGTCACCATTAGGTTTATGATTCTTTAGCATTGCACCAAGTTCTTCTGAGCTTTTCTTGAATTTTTCCTTGTGCTGATTTGTAGTAGCCAGTTCTCTTTCCAAGATTTCTTTCTATCTCATAAGTTCATTTGAGTCATTTTGTGTGTGCAGCAGATCTGTCTTCAACATTTCATTTCCATGACTAAGTCTTGTGTTTTCATTTGCAGCATCATTTAGTCTTCTAGTCAGATCTTCTTCATTTTTCTTCCTATCTTCAATTTCTTTGCAAAATCTCATAGTCATATCCTGCATCTCATTTTGTGTTGTACTTATCTCTTTTCTTAGTTTGTTTACCAGATCATTAAGAGTTTCCTTTTCATCTCCCTCTTTATGCATCTTCTCACAAAGTTCTCTTCTTTTATTCCTTGCTATAGTGTAATTCTCTTGAAGTGATTGAATGATATCCTGAGCAGCTTTTAGATCATCTTCAAGTTTGATATTCTTCAATTTTTCTGTATCATAGTCTGAAAGAGTTGTTTCCAATTGTTTCTTCAAGTTATCCATCTCTACCGGTTGCAAGATCTTCCTCAAGCTGTTATGCTTCTGAAAATAGAGGACCAGGCTCTGATACCAATTTTTAGGATTCCCAAAGATACTGAGAGGGGGGGGTGAATCAGTATCTGACCGGTTGGTGAATTTACTTGATTTAAAACATGTAAAGCATATCAATATTGTATACCGGTAAACCAAAAATAATGCAATAAACAAAGATAACAACAACCACATGAAAATCACACCATAACATAGTAGTTTAATGAGGAATCCTGGTGTGGGAAAAACCTCGGTGGGATTTGTGACCCACAATATTCGCTTACTGGCCAATAAGTGAATATTACTCTTACAATAGGGGCCTCCACATGCAGGAAGGCCAAGTGCCTACAACTCACTGCTCAAATACAAAATAAGAAGTCACACTGACTTACAAAATGGATTATACAAATCCAATGTCTTGTACTGCTTCAAAATAGCATCTGCTATGCCAGATCCAGTACTAGTTTTAGCTTTGTTGCATATATAAACCCTTAACCTAAAATTCGCATATTAGGTCTGCATAATTTTGCCTATATCCTTCTTACAAAAAGTTCTACAATGATCTCATACATATATGAGTCATATTACAACTCGCCATGTCGACTTACAATGATTTTACAAGTAATTACAAAATATATTATAAACAAAATTCCTGTCGGCCAAGGTGCCGGTATCCTTCCTTTGTCTGTCGGTGTCTTGTGTGCCGATGTAGAGTTTATCGTTGTCAGTGCCGATATATTGTCTTGCTGGTATCATATGATTACAAGATTGCCATTAATGACAAAACCTTCAATCACCTACAATCTCTCATTGGAGTGTGCATTTGCCAACATACCTACTACTTCATCAAGCACGAAAAACACAAGTTCATTTTTAGCCTTCTAAAATCTATGTGCAACTATTTTAAAGAAGTCACTCAAAATGCAAGTTGCATGCTATCAATTTATCCCCTTAGTTAAACTAAATGAACAAGATATGATGTGTTACTTTCCAAAATAGAACTTCTTAATTAACTAGGTGATAAAATGCATGAAATTTGCTTAAAAACAATCCTATACATACATGTCAATAGTTTGAAAATTTAAGTTCATGGAAACTCAGACCTACAGGAAAATTTTGTCAGTTGCAAATAAAAGCGCTATCCTAACAAATGCACTATCTTTCACCTCAAAAGCACTAACCTAAAGGACAAAAGCGTTAACCTGCGACACAAAAGCGTTGCTCTGCGAAATAAGAAGCGAGAAATCACTGACAAAAGTGCCAACCTGCAGGACAAAAGCGCCACTCTGAGGGTTAAATGTGTTGATTTGTAGTCAAAAGTGTTAACCTAAAGGACAAAAGCGCTAACCTTCAAGACAAAAACACTAAACTATTGAACAAAAGCATTGTCAGAACTCACATAGGCATGAATCTAGATTACAAATGCATTAAATTTGCTTTTGCAAGAACTAGACAGGATATTAGAGAGATATATGCGAGGCTCCAGCCCCACAGTGGGCGCCAAAATGTGTCAACTTGAATTTTATCATCAAAATACTACCTGCAACATGTTAGTTTCATATAATATGAAGGAAATGCTAGAGGAAATCCAAACTCAATCAATGAAACTACATGAAATACATATAAAATAAAATCATTATTTTTACCTTCATGATTTAAGTCTCATTGTGTCCTAAATCCATTGTTCCTAGTTGCAGATGATGTGCTCTCAGACAAGTAGTGATAGCTTCCAAGATGGCATATGAATAATGGATTGATAATTGATAGTTAACTAATACTATGATATGCAATGCAAAATGATTATGCTAAATGAGAAAATGCTAAATTGGCTAATTTGCTCCAAGATAAAAACTCATGGATGCATAAGTTTTCATAATTTTTTAACTTGCAAATTCACTTGAAGACTAACTCTTTCTCAACTCAAACTCCCATTTTTATAGACTTTGAGAGGATAAGATGATGTGGCTTGGATCAACGGTCATGATCAGATCTATAGATTTGGATGGTTGTGAGCAAAGGTGAAGGTTGAGATAAAGGGGGAAGGAGAAGACAAGTGTAACTCATCTCACCTTGATTATGCTAATTTTATGTTGGTTTTTGCCTAGAACTATGTTGGGTTTTTTGCAGAATGTCTTTTCTTGTTTCTTAATACTATTATCTTTTAATGTTCTTTTGTAAAGGGTTTCGGGATCCCTTCAAAACCTATTTTTCCCGTAATAAAAAACTATTTAATAGAAGAATAAATATTAAATAAATATAAAATCATAGCCATTTTTATGTGTATACACATCTATTACTATGCTTGTAGATTAAACTCTTTGATACATAAGCAAGAAACTATGATAGAATTGAGCAATTGATTCACTAGATACTCTTTTCACATTTGTAAGTTGAATTAAAGCATCTCCCAATCTTGTGAAAGGATCAAATTGACTTAAGAAAAGGAATTCAATTTCATGCGATGAAAAAATCAAGTTAGGAGAAGACTTGCATACCATTGTGATGTTGAATCTTGAAGAGTTTGAACAAACAAGTTGCAAGAAACATCCTTTGGTGTTCTTTGAAAAAAAACACTCGATGTTTAAAAACATTTACATGGTCTAAAGCACTTTGTCCATTCTCAAGAAAGAACATGGGAAGCCCATTATACACATGATAAGGAATTGTATTTACAATCCCAAGTATGCACAATGGACTACACATTGGAGTTAAACTTTCCAAAGGTCTAATTCACTTTCACTTAAGAAAATAATTCAAAAATCATTATTGGCCCTCCTTATAGCGCCAATTTTTGTTGATGGGTGTTTTGACACACTCAACAATACTCAGGTAGTTTATGTGAACACTTACCACCTCTCCTGAAAAGTTGTAAGTTTTGGAAAACTAACCACTCCAAGGTCTCTATAGTCGGGTCTCGATGGTAATGGGTAGCTCAATGGTGGATGTGATTGTATCTGTCAAGGGGCTTACTGGCTGAAACAAAACAAACAAATCCTTTTTGTGTATTTTCTGATTTTCACCTTCTCAAAAATAAATAACAAAAGATAGATTGAGGGAACAAGGAAATAACAATTAAATTGATACAATAACAACTAAATGATCCACAAGGTTAGAATTTCGTAATCCAAATATTATCAATACCACTAAATCAGCATTCAAATGAGGAACTCTGAAAATATATTTAAAGTCAGACAACTTTACACACCAATGGAAATGAATATCACCCAACCAATAAAGCATCCAAAAGAACTAGTTGTTGATTCAGACGATAGAAGTTACCAAATCACGAAGAACAAAACCATATAGAATACACAAGTAGATCAGGAAATCCACAAGTTGTTTTTTGTATTAAACTTCCAAGTATCATGAAATCTTCTAAACATATAAAAATCTGCATAAAATCTCTAGTGGAATCTCTAAAATGGACCTCAAATCATCAATTCACGGACCATTACAATGACATAAATCCTCCAATTTATAGAGTTTTTTCCCTACATCCTAAGGAAGACATCATGCCTAAATTAAGGATTACAAAAAGCAAGGAGTCGTAGTTGACATGTAAGTCTTTGCCTTTGAACTCTAGTTAAGTACTACTAAACTGATACTCAAGGTTCACTTCCAAAACGGTGCTCTGGAAGTAGGTATTTCATAACATACATAAATATTGCCCAAAAAGGAAGTGTGAGTTACAATGTCAGTTGAAGGCCTAGTTGTAGTAGTGGTGATGGTAATCCAACATGCAAAACTAGCATTACAAAATGATGGGAGTCGCAATCGACATGCAAGTTGCTGTCTGTGAACTCCACTTAACTGTTATGAAACTAGTGCTCACTACTCACTTTTGTAATGATTCTCCATAGGCCGCTATTTCGTAACATGCAAAAATAATGCCCAAAATCAAGTGTGACATACAGTATTAGTCGAAGCTATAGTGATTGTGGTGGTGGCACTACTTCAACATGCATTTTTATTTTTCTAACTGCATGTTTGTCCTTTATTCCTCTTGTAGTTTTGGTAGTTGTTGATGAAACATTCTATAGAAAAGGTTGGTGGGTCAGAAATATACTCCATTCTGAATTTAAAAACTCTGAGCACCTCCTCTGTAATCTCTAGTCTTCTTTTGGAATGAGGTGGAGGGTTCCATAAGTCTAATTCAACTGTTACGAAACTAGCGCTCACTATTCACTTCCGTAACGGTGCTCCAAAGGCAGGTATTTTGTAACATGCAACACAAGATACATAATCAGCTTCATCATATTAGCAAAATCATAAGGGACTCCAAAAATTCAGGATTTCAAGGTTCTAGGGTCTATTTATTGATGATTTTGGGGTTCATTATTGAGGATTTTGGGGTTTTTAGGTCCATTATTGAAGATTTTTGGATTTTTGGATTCCAGTGTTTTGAGGTTCATTACTGAGGATTTCAGGGTTTCGGGTTTACAGGGTCCATTATTGAGGATTTCGGGATTTTGGGGTTCTGAGGTTTTGGGGTTCATTATTGAGGATTTTGGTATTTCGAGGTTTCAGGGTTCATTATTGATGATTTTGGGATTTCGAGAATCCAAAAAACAAGATGAACAACCTACGGATCAATAAAAGTCTATTTTATTGAAAGCATGAAATCTAACTCTAAACCCTAAACTACGAATACAAGAAACATGAAAAATGAGAAAACAAGGACAAGGTAATGGAAGACCAACCTAGGAGAGGAAGGACAAAAGAAACATGAACAAGCAACAACAAGATGACAACAACAACCAAGGAGAAGACACACAACAAAGACTTCAGGGTTTCTAGGTTCCACTTAACTGTTATGAAACTAGAGCTCACCGCTCACTTCCATGACAGTGCCCCAAAGGCAAGTATTTTGTAACATGCAAAATTAATACAAAATAGAAACACCCAAGGTTCTGAAGTGCAAACAAAAATAAAATAGGAAGAAAACAAAGATAAACAAAAAGGAGGCCCCCAACTTGATAAGCGAAAAGTTGGGGTGTGTTATGCAGGCATAACAAATGGCGACTTGGTTGGGAAAATGCTTCCACGCATTTTCAAGCACTTAACCCTTCAAGAACTTATAATCTCTAGTTTATGGTCATACAAGAAAACTCAAATAAAACCAACATAACATACACCAAACACACCAAAGAGGCCCAAGTTACAATTGAAACCATAAGTGTGTGGAAATGATCCATTAACCATCCATTGAGTTTCATTGCAACCAAGAAAGGTAGACTTTATTTAGGCTACGTAGGTGAAGTATGTAGTTCCCAACATGCAATGATATCCTTCGCATAGCTCTGCTGCTAGCCAGGCATCTATAGCCTCGATAGAGATACCTCTGGCTCCCCTCAAGTATTGCTCCACTATCAGCGAGGTGTCCATAGACCCAATGGACGTACTTTAATAACCCTTTTCAATTGAGATTTTGATAATTATTTCTTCTTTCATATTTTTTTTGTTATATTTCTGATGATTGCATTCTTTTCTCACTATTCTCAATTTTCAAACAATGAAGTTCAAGACTAGGTTGGGAACCATAGTGGACATCATGAAGGAAACATAAACCTTCAGATTTTTCATCTTGGATAGAGTTACCAAACTTAGTATAAGCTAACTTATGGATTTCTTAAGATGTGTATTTTGTGTTAGGTCTTCAACTGCTTCCTAGAAACTCATAAATACACTAATTCGAGATACATGCTAGCACCTTCAAGATTGAAAAGTATGAAAGTAAACTAAAGTTTCTCAAGCAAGTGACTGATCGAGTATCTGAAAATAACGGTAGCAAACTCTCAACTAAGTCACTCTCAATTATACACCTTTACGTGACAATCCAAATTCCACCTTAGAATAGGGAGCCTAAAACAAAAGAAAGGGAAGGAACAAGGACACAAGAAAAGAAGAAGGAAACAGGAAAGAACCACACACAAGAGAACAACAACACCAAGGGAAAAGAAAGAACAACGAAAAAGGAGGAGGAAACAAGAGAATAAAACAAAAACACAAGAAACTAAAGAAGACACAAGACCGACACTGATCATTGACTTTTGTAGCTACAACTTCATTATAATCTATTGTTCTTTTTCCTAAATCATGACCAAAGAAAGAAGTTGTAGTCGTACAAACTTCATTAGTAGATGTAGAATTTTCATTCTGATTTAAGAGTTGTATGTGTTGATTACAACTAGGCTCATCTATCATGTTATTTGAAGTCATAGTAGGCAGATTTGGGGAGTTGTAGCTTTTGAATGTTTTTTGTTGGATAGGTGTGGTGTATTCCTTAGCACAATTTTGTACATACGAACAACCTCCTAACATAATTTAATTAAAATGGTAAAAATTATTATTCCCAGCATCATACCCAGATTGTGCTAAGATTAAGGCTATTCCAAGTGCCTGGTGTACATCATTGACTTCACCAAAAAAATTATAATCTTCTCTGAAAACATAGTACCAATACCCCAAAAGTAATGACCTTTCAAAAATCTTGCATCTATTACTCTTCTTGTAGATTGAACTCTTTGAAACATAAGCAAGAATCTATGATTGAATTGAGCAATTAATTCGATACATACTCTTTTCACATTTGTAAATTGAATTAAAGCATCTCTTAATCTTGTGAAAGGATCAAATTGACTTAAGAAAAGGAATTCAAGTTCATCCCATAGACAATCAAGTTAGGAGAAAGACTTGCATAACATTGTGATGTTTAACCTTGAAGAGTTTGAACAAACAAATTGCAAGCAACATCCTCCGGTGTGCTTTGAAAAAACACACATGATGTTTAAAAACATTTAAATGGTCTGAAGCACTTTGTCCATTCTCAAGAAAGATCATGGGAAGCCCATTATACACATGATAAGGAATTGTATGTACAATATCGGATATGCACAATGGACTGCCCATTGGAGTTAAACTTTCCAAAGGTCTAACTCACTTTAACTTAAAAAAATAATTCAAAAATCATTATTGGCCCTCCTTATAGCACCAATTTCTGTTGACAGGTGTTTTGACACACTCACCAACAGCCGGGTAGTTTATGTGAACACTCGCCACCTCTCCTAAAAAGCAGTAAGTTCTGGGAAACTTACCACTCCAAGGTCTTTGTAGTCAGGTATTGACGGTGATGGGTAGCTCAATGGTAGATGTCATTGTACCTATTAAGGGGCCTATTGGCTTAAACAAAACAAACAAAATCCTTTTTTTGTATTTTTTGATTTTCACCTTCTCAAAAATAAACAATAAAAGATAGATTAGGGGAACAAGGAAATAACAATGAAATTGATACAATAACAATTGAATGATCCACATGGTTAGAATTTCATAATCCAAATATTATCAATACCATTAAATCAACATTCAAATGACGAACTCCAGAAAATATATAAAGTCAGACAACTTTACACACATGAATATCACCCAACCAATAATCGCCCTATCAATTTAATCCTCATATACCATTTACATGAACAATATGATTCATAAAATAATAAAGCCTCCAAAAGAACTAGTTGTTGATTCAGACGATAGAAGTTAACAGATCATGAAGAACAAAACCATATAGAACACACAAGTAGATCAGGCAATCCACAAGTTGCTTTTTGTATTAAACTTCCAAGAGTATCACAAAAACTTCTAAACTTATTAAAATCTGCATAAAATCTCTAACGGAATCTCTAAAATGTACCTCAAATCATCAATTCACAGACCATTACAATGAAATAAATCCTTCAATTTATAGAGTTTTTTTCCTACATCCTAAGGAAGGTATCATGCCTAAATTAAGGATTACAAAAAGTAAGGAAACGTAGTTGACATGCAAGTCTTTGTCTTTGAACTTTAGTTAAGTACTACTAAACTAGTACTCAAGGTTCACTTCCAAAATGGTGCTCTGGAAGTAGGTATTTCGTAACATGCATAAATCTTGCCCAAAAAGGAAGTATGATTTACAACATCAATTGAAGGCCTAGTTGTAGTAGTGGTGATGGTAATCCAGCATGCAAAACTAGCATTACAAAATGATTTGAGTCGCAATCGACATGCAAGTTGTTGCCTGTGAACTCCACTTAACTGTTACAAAACTAGCACTCACCACTCACTTCCGTCATGGTAATCCAGAGGTAGGTATTTCTTAACATGCAAAAATAATCCCCACAAAGCAAGTGTGACATCCAATATCAATTGAATCTATAGTGGTTGTGGCGGTGGCACTCCTTCAACATTCATTTTTATTTTTCTAATTGCATGTTTTTCCTTTATTCCTCTTGTAGTTCTGGTAGTTGTTGATGAAACATTCTATGGAAGCCTTTGGTGGGTTAGAAATATTCTCCATTCTGAATTTAAAAATTTTGAGCACCTCATTTGTAATCTATAGTCTTCTTTCGGGGTGAGGTGGAAGGTTCCATAAGTCTAATTCAATTGTTACAAAACTAGTGCTCACTGTTCACTTTCGTAATGGTGCTCTAGAGGCAGGTATTTGGTAACATGCAACTATCCATTAAGTTTCATTACAACCAAGCAAGGTAGACTTTATCCAGGCTACGTAGGTGAAGTATGTAGTTCCCAACATGAAATGATATCTTGGGTATACCTCTTCTACCAACCAAGCATCTATAGCCCCGATAGAGATACTTGTGGTTCCCCTCAAGTATTGCTCCACTGTCAGCGGGGTGTTCATAGACCTGGTGGATGTACTTGAACAACCCTTTTCAGTTGAGATTTTGATAATTCTTTCTTCTTTCATATTTTTGATGATTGCATTCTTTTTTCACTTTTCTCAATTTTCAAATAATTAAGTTCAAGACTAGGTTGGGAACCACCATGGACATCATGAAGGAAACATAAACCTTTGGATTTTTCACCTTAGATAGAGTTACCAAACCTGATATAAGCTAACTTATGGATTTCTTAAGATGTGTATTGCATGATAGGTCCTCAACTCCTTCCTAGAAACTCATAAATGTACTAAGTCAAGATACATGCTAACACCTTCAAGATTGAAAAGTATGAAAGTAAACTAAAGTTTATCAAGAAAGTGACTGATCGAGTATCTGAAAATACCTATAGAAAGTTCTCAACTAAGTCACTCTCAGTTATACCCCTTTACGTGACAATCCAACTTCCACCTTAGAACAGGGAGCCCAAAACAAAAGAAAGGGAAGGAACAAGGACACAAGAAAAGTACAAGGAAATAGGAAAGAACCACACACAAGAGAACAACAACACCAAGGGAAAAGAAAGAACAAGGAGAAAGGAGGAGGAAACAAGAGAACAAAACAAAAACACAAGAAACTAAAGAAGACACAACATTGACACACAAGAAGACCAAAAGACAAGAAAGACCAAACAACAAGGAAAAGCGACGAAAACAAAAAGGAACCTAAACTAAACCTACCTAGCTATCCCAAACTAACACTAAGACGACTTAAGACTCAATGTTAACAAAATGGGAAAACAAAAATTTTGACCACTTCTTGACTGATTTTTTAGTATGTTCAATAGTAAGAACTTAGTTGGCCAACTCCTAAGTCTAGCAAATTTATTTTTGTACTCGGAAATGTAAAGTTTTATCAATTTTAATTCATTTTGAGAGCACAATACTTTAAAGATCAGTAATTGTGGATTTTCCTTTTGACCATGATCTACCCATAAACAAGTTTTAATCTCCCCCACCTCATACTCAAACACAAATTAATCAAGATATGGAAGGAAAAGGAAGGAGGCCACTTGATTTATTGCATTGTAGGAGCATGCTCTCGCATAGTGACTTCATCCTTACGAAGTCATAGCTTGAGGTAGAAATTGGTGTCTCACTCAAGTTCATACATGTCAAGAAAAGCAACATATGTCAATGACGTGTTATACTGATTGTTAATAAGATTAGCTTCAATTTATAACACATCATTATCATGAATAGAAATCCCAAGCGGTGAACTAAATCATTTGACTACCACTAGACTATTTACTTGAAAGCCTTCTTCTAATAAATAATAAATATGAGGTTCTTTCTTCTTCAAATTACCTCCTTCAGTATACATCTTAAAAAAAATCATAATCTCCCAGGAAAGTACAAAATCACAAGAACATACCTTTGGGTGTGAATTCAAAAGGTAAATTCTACATGAATCACATACTGTAAAATCTTATAAATTACCAAAGTATCTTGGGTTGTCAATTTCAAAACTTAGCTCTGCCACAAGGTTCATCATTCTTTGCACTTCATCTTTTGTAGTGAGTTGAATATAACCTTGACCTTGAACTTTGAAGGCTTGGGGATTGTCGTCTTCTTGCACAATATCAAATTCAACAATTTCTTGGATGGGATCAACAAAAGTAGAGAAATCAGCATTAGGCATTTTATCTTTAAAATCACTAACCTTAGCAAATTGAGAATATGAAACTTCTCCTGAAAGTCCATTTGAATGCATAAAATCAAATTGGTGGAAACACTCCCTAATTTCCCATTATTCGATTTGTACAGGTAGCTCAACTTCTGACTTTCTTTTGGAAGTATGCTCTTGATCAGCTTGACCTTCACCATCCTTAACCTCATCAACAAAATTTTATTGCAATAAATGGTTAGTTTCATATGAAAAATCAATTTCATCAAAATTCATCGTATTAGTTAGATTATTTTCATTGTTGAGGTAAATCTATTATAGGCATTCATCAAGGAATTTATGATTTAGATTCGTCTCTCTATTTGTGTTAAAAGCTTGATCCATGAACTCATCATCGGAAAGCAAGAAAAGATCATCTACAACCTCATCAAGGAATATGTTGTCTTCCTTCTCATCATTGTAATTCCACTTACTTGAATCATCTTGGCCTTGGAATTCAAGTGAGAAACTTTCGTTATCACCATCTACGTAGGTGATTTCAAACTTATTATCCTTATGAGAACAAATGTAGTTATCATTCACCTTTTGAATTTCACAATATTTTGCAAGTCCAGTCCCATTACTCACAAAATCAATACATAGATCAACGTTATCACTTTCAAAACTAGTGGGACTATCATTCCTTACTCCAATCACATCAAGATTAATCATCAACTCAGCTTCTTTATTCATCAAATCCAAACACCAATAAAAAAAAAATTACATGGTAAATTTAATTCAACATCTATCTTATGTTCATTGATAGAGGAAGGAATAAACACCACCTTACCAACTTCATCCATACTTGTCATAAGTTCCCCATCATGATGGCTTTCATCAAGAAAATTGCCTTCATGAGTGAATGGTTGTGAATCCTCTCATGCCTTAAGTAGTAGGAGTTTTTCTCTCAACTCATTTGTCATCTTGAGGTCCCAATGATCTGTTGGCATTTGGTATAACTAATACTGATACAGGTGATGCAGTTGAAGTTGGATGACTACACCGGTAAAGGATAGAAGTCTATTTGTGATGAAGATATTGAGATTGTATGAATAGATGATATGATCAGTTATTTGTGTTGTCATTGATGGAAACTTATGTTCATGATGTTTTGTTTTGTCATCTAAGTGATTTGGTTTACCGGAAGACGGGGTTTACCACCAGAGAGCTAAAGTCTGTGAAATAGGACTTTCACTAGTAAAGAAGAGTTGTTTTGATTGGATCAGTCGATCGGAGATGATTGGTGATTTGCAGTTTGGATGGTGAACTTGTATCATCTAAAGGTGTATCTAACCAGAACTGGAACATGTGGAGATTACCAGAAAGCATGTTTCAAATTTTTGATGAAGTTTTGCTAAGATTTTATTAGGGTTAAGACCGGTGAAGAAATCATCAAACCGGTAATGATTTCTTTTATGATGGTGATCGACGAAGAGTCTACATGAAGTTGGTAATATGACACAACCCACACAAAAGATTTAATTGTTGTTTTGGCGCAATTCAAGGAAGATTTTCTTGGGAATCAGCAAAATGCTTAGTAGAGTGTTTTGAGGGTTTGACTTTGGTACAGATCAGATTTTCGTGATGGGTTACAATCAACCAACAGTTGATACTGCATTGTAATTTATTTTAATAATCTGTATATCGATCTATGATGATCTCTTATGATTTTAATTGTAAATTGATGATGTAATTAGGGTTTTGTGGTCGACCTAATTGATATGGATATTTAGGATGACACAATTGATGTTTATGGTGTCGGTTGTCTTAGAGAATGTGTTAATCCAACCAAGTGAAGTATGAGATCTACCTGAGAGTTGCAGAGTGTTGTGTATAATTGGATATGATCAAGCAAGCAAAGAAGTGTAAGTAAACAGATCATTTTCTTATTATTGTTCCCTAACAGTTGCAGTAGGTTAAATCCCTTAACCGGGTAGGTCCTAACATGACTTAAACATTTAAGTCCCCTAATAGAGAAAATCTCAAAAGAGTGTTAAATATTCTCATGAGGTTGATCCTAATGGATCATCAAGCTCCTAACTGGGCTGCTAGGCAAATCCCCTAACCGGGTGACTCCTAACAGGGTCTGCTCCTAACTGGGCATATTGTAAGTTCCTAACAGGGCTAAGATCCTAATAGGGCATACTTAAAAAGAGTACAAATATTTGTGGGTGCCAACTCCCACTATGGATTTTCCTTATTTGGGCTTCCACATCAAAAACATATGGTGTTCATGTGTTGAATGTTTTTCATGTGATATTCTTGTTTATGATTCATTTCATGCTTTATTTCTGAGACACCGGTTATGATATTTTATCAGAAGTTTATCAGAGGTTATTAGTACTGATAAGAAGTTGTTTGAGAAAGTTTTTGATATGATTGATAAGGTTAATGAGTTGGTATATGATCAAGTTTATATGATTGCTTCATTGGTGAAAGTATTGATAGTTGTGGTAAATGATTTGATTAATGTGTTAAGCAAATCTGATAAAGAGGTTGTTAGATCTGATTAAAGAAGTTGAGACATTTGTTAAATAGTTTCAAATCTGAGAGAAGTTTGATTTTGGGTTAAAAGTTTCATTGGTCTTAATACTGATTCATCCCCCCCTCTCTCAGTATTAACTGGATCCTCGTAGGATTAACAATCGGTATCAAATCTTTGGTCCTCTGTGTGTAGAAAGTCTAACCGATTAAGGAAAAGATTTTGAGGAAGTTAAGATGATGAAGAAAGAGGGTCCTAAGTGTTGACATATGATGAAGTGGTGATAGTTTATGTTGTCATTGATGTCAATAAGTGAACTGGTATATGATGATCAAGCAGGTGAATCGGTATGAACCAGTGTGAAGACTCGAAGCAGCTATGGTCAACCGAGATGGAGTGAACTGATGTCGGGATTCACTAAGTGTGACTACCATGTCAGTTTGTGCATGTGAAGGATTTCCTTGAGGATCTTGCACATGAAGATCGAATGCATTGAATGCCTACCTCAGGTATGTGCTATTTTCTTAAAGGTGTATGAAGAGCACGTGATGGGTTACTATTTTCTAGATGCGATGAAGATCAAATGATGCAAAATTTACTTGAGATCTATTTTAGATCATTTCACTCTATGCAATATGTTTGGATGGTCAGGATTGGACCGCTTTTAATTGTAAACCTAAATTGTTTAGGGTTTAGGGTTTATGCTACCGACCTAATTGTTGTCTATAAGGTTGATGATGTTTGTTACTATTTGTGTTAGCAAAAGATGTTTTTTGTGTTTGCATGTTGAGATACTTGCCAAAATAGAGTGTGATTGCAGAGGAGAGGAGCTGAAAAGGATCTGCCTTAGCAAGTGGTGTTGTTATCAGATCAGAGATTTACCTATTGACTTCTAACCATTTCAACAGAAGGAAAATCCCTTGACCAGGTAGCTTTAATAGGCTTATTGCAAATCCTCTAACCAAGTGACTCAAGTTCATTGAGTTCTTTAAATCCTCTAGCGAGGTAACCTTTAACAGGGTTTATAGCCATCCCTTAACCGGGTGATCCTTAACAGGATCGGTTCCTAACAAAACCTTATTGTAAAGTCTTTAACCAGACTAGGTTCCTAATAGAGAGGACTTCAAAAGAGTTAAAAACAAGCTTGTGGGTATTCATCCCCACCATGGTTTTTCCCATCTGGGTTTCCATGTGAAAAATCTATGTGTTGTGGGTTGTGAGTTTTCATGTGATGATTGAGTAGTTTTTATTAAAGTTGAATATGCATGCAGTGCTAAATGATTGTGGTATTATTGATGCAACTCATGCATGACTAAACTGGTAAAGTAGCTATCAAGATCTGAGATCTGTTGAATGTTGTTTTAAGTACTTTTAGTTAACCAGTTTAGCTATCTAAAGCATATCTGTTTAACCGACATTGCTATGGTTAAGTACAGTGGTATAAACAATCAGTTATTTGTGTTAAGAGAGTGTCAAAATATTGAAGCAATTTTTTGTCTGTACTGATTCACCCCCCCTCTCGGTACTGATTAGGGTATTAGTTGTTCATCATTATTCATCAATTGGTATCAGAGCAATTCTAGGTCCTCGGTGATATAAAATTAACTGCTTGAGGCAAAAGATCATGCTTTAATGATGAAGAGGGAAGGTCCTAAGTTCAATAGGGATAACTTCAAAATATGGAAGGATAGAATGAAGATTTATATCAAGAGTTTTGGTGCTCAAAACTTGATTTATGTTGAGAATGCCTATGTAACCCCCACTAGCACTCTAACTAATGATCAGAAAAGAGAGATTCAAGAAAATGGGCAAGTCATGGAAGCCCTTACTAGTAGCCTATCCAATATTGAGTTCATTGATGTACAAGATAAGGACAATCCTAAGGATGTATGGGACACACTAGAAAACATTTATGGTGGTGATGAGCATGTCAAGAAGTCTAAGGAAGAAAGCCTCAGAGGAAAATTTGAAGACATGAGGATGGTTGAAAGTGAGACCATTTAGCAATATGGCATAAGGATCAAGACTATGGTTGGAGATATCAATAGCACTGGTGGAACAATTGATGATGCCACCATTGTCAGTAAAGTTCTGATATCATTTTTATTGGTCTATGCAATCAGGGTTGTCGCTATTAAGGAGTTAAGGTCTATCGACAAGACAAAGGTATCTCTAGACTCTATCATTGCAAAGTTGACTGTGGTTTGAATTGAATAGCTATGATGGTAGTGTTCAGAAGATAAAGTCAGCCTTTAGAGTGTATGTTTCCTCCGCACCAACCAAAAAAGGAAAATAATTCAACACCAGTTATGAATCCAAGCCAAGCAAAGACATGGATGATGAGGAGATTCTGATGGAGTTTGAAGCTCTTCTTACCAAGAGACTTCCAAAAGGCACCAAAAAATATAGAGGTAAGCTTCCTCTAAAATGTTTTTCCTGTAATAAGATAGGACATATAGTTGTTAACTATCCTAACAATGACAATAAGGATAAACTGGAAAGGTTTAGTAATTATAAAGGAGGAGGTAGGAGAAATTGTCTTGTTGCAGTGGATGAAGGTGTTACCGATGAAGAATGTGAGGATGAAGAGAATGAGGATATAGTGTTTGTAGCTATAAAGGAAGAGGTGTCTAATCAGAAAGCCCTTGTCTCTCGCATTGACAACTCTAATGAGTGGATCATTGATAGTGGGTGTTCTCACCACATGATCGGTGACCAGAGAAATTTTTTGTCTCTAGAAGAATATGATGGAGGTGTTGTCTGGTTTGGCAATGATGCACCTTGCATGGTGAAAGGAAAAGGATCCATCTCACTGAATGGAAAGAGCCATGTGGATGATGTCTGTTGGGTGGAAGGCCTTAAGCATAACCTTTTGAGTGTTTCTCAGTTGAATGACAAAGGACTCATTTTGGAGTTCAAAGGTGGAGTCTGCAGAATAATTGGAAAGAGTGGTGAACTTATTGCCACCAATAAGAAGACGAGAGGAAACCTGTTTTAGTTGAATGCCAAGATTAGTCAGTGCCTAATGGTGAAGTTTGATGATAGTTGGATATGGCATAGGAGACTTTGTCATATGAATTTTGATAATATTGTAAAGGCTAGTAAGATCAAGGTAGTAAGAGGATTATCTTTGCTGAACAAACTAGAGAATGCTTTATGCAGAGAATGTCAACTTGGGAAGATGTCTTCCTCAACATTCAAAGGTAAGTCTTTTTCAACAGAGAACTTACTTGATCTAGTGCACACCGATCTGTGTGGTCTGATGAAAACTAGAAGCATTTAGGGAGATTGACATTTCATGATTCTTATCGATGACTACTCAAGAATGATCTGGGTCACATTCTTGAAAGACAAGTTTGAGGCATTTGGAAATTTCAAAGCCTTTAGAGCATTGGTGAAGAAGGAGAGTGGTAGAAAAATAAAATGCCTAAGAACTGATCAAGGAGGTGAATTCACTTTTGATGAATTCAACAAGTACTGTGAAGAGAATGACATCAAGATCAGTTGTCTACCCCAAAGACACCACAATAGAATGGCATAGCAGAAAGGAATAATAGGACTATAGTTGAAGCAGCCAGAACTATGCTAATCCAAGGAAAGGTTGCTCACATTTTTTGGAGAGAATTTGTAAGCACTGTAGTCTATACTATGAACCAGGTACTCATCAAGAAAGGTAAAGAGAAAACCCCCTATGAGTACTGGAACGAGAGAACTCCTAATGTAAGTTATTTTAAAGTGTTTGGTAGTAAGTGCTATATCAGGAGAGGTGAGCATCTGAGAAAGTTTGATGCTAAATATGATGAAGGAATATTTTTGGAATATTCCACTAAAAGCAAATCTCTCAAATTCTACAACAAAAAGACTTAGAAAATTGTTGAGAGTATTAATGTCAGGGTTAATGAATCCCCTAAGAAGCCTGAGGAAACCTGCAGCAAGCAAGTGGAAGATGAATTGGGTGTAGCCTTCTGGGAACCAGTTAAGAAGGAAACAAGTTGTAAACACCAGAAAGACCTTAGTGTTCCTATACTAGTAGAAATTGTAGTGGGTGAAGAAGAAGAAGAAGTGGAAGAAGAAGAGGAAACGCAAGTAGAACTAATTAGGGTCATTCCTAGGTATGTGAAACTACATCATGATCTGAAGCATATCATAGGAGACAAAGATGCAGGGATACTCACAAGGAGAAAGGTGAAAGAAAACTCTTGCATGATTTCAAAATTTGAACCTAAGACCGCTAGAGAGGCACTTACCGATCAAGACTGGATAAAGGAAATGGAAGAGGAGCTGGACCAGATAGAAAAGAATGCAACATGGTCCTTGGTACCCAAACCGGAAGACAAGAATATAATAGGTACCAAATGGGTCTTCAGGAATAAGCTGAATGAAGAACACACAATGGTAAGGAACAAGGCAAGACTTGTATGCAACGGATACGCTTAGGAAGAGGGAGAAGACTATGGAGAAACCTTTTCCCCAGTGGGTAGACTAAAAGGTGTTCAAATGCTACTTGCACTTGCAGCATTCAAGGGATTCAAGGTATACAAGATGGATGTGAAGTCTGCATTCTTGTTTGGAATCCTAGAAGAAGAAGAAGCCTATATTGAGAAACTGGATGGGTTTTCTTTGTCAGAAGATAGTAACATGGTGTGTAGATTACACAAGGCCCTGTATGGATTGAAACAAGCACCAAGGGCATGGTATGAACGGTTACACTCTCATCTTGTGAAGATAGGATTTCAGAGAACAAGTGAGGACAACAACATCTACCTAAAATCTAAAGGTGATCAGATTTTGATCTGTGAAGTATTTGTAAATGACATAATCTTCAGAGGAGATTATTTAATGAGCCATGCATTCGTAGATGAAATGAAGAAAGAGTTTGAGATGTCTTTGATTGGAGAGATAAAGTTCTTCATTGATCTACAAATTTAGCAAATGAAGGAGGGTATCTTTATTACCCAGTCCAAGTATATCAAAGAGGTATTGAAGACCTTTGGCATGGAGGAGAGAAAACTGGTTGGAATACCGATGGTGACCGGCTGCAAACTAACAAAGGAGGATGATATAGCATTGGTGGATGAGAAGGAGTATCAGTCAATGATCAGTAAGCTACACTATGTGATGCACAACAGACTGGATATTTCTCATGTAGTGGGCATAGTAGCCCATTTTCAGAAGAGTCCAAGAGAATCCCACTTGGTAGTGGTAAAGAGGATTCTTAGATACCTAAAAGGGATAGTTGATTATGGATTGTGGTATCCATACAATGGCAACTTTGGTCTCAAAGTATATACTGATGCAGATTGGGCAGGTAATGTGGACAATCAGAAGAGCACAACCGGTGGAGCGTTCTTGCTTGGTGGAAGACTAGTCTCTTGGATGAGCAAGAAGCAGAGTTGTATTTCCCAGTCTACAGCTAAAGCAAAGTATGTGGTAGTATTTATGAACTGCACTCAGGCAATCTAGATGAAGCATGTACTGAATGGCTTCAAAGTGCCTATATCTGAACCGGTGAGTATTTTTTGTGATAATACTAGTGTAATCAATATTTCCAAAAATCCAGTATTGCATGCTAGGAGAAAGTACATTGAGCTCAAGTATCATTTCTTGAGAGTAAGGTTCAGAATAAAGAGGTCGTATTAGAACATGTTTCCAGTAAGGAGCAGTTAGCAGATATATTCACTAAGCCCTTACCGAAGACTACATTTACCTATTTGAGAGGTGAATTAGGGGTTCTACCCCTTCATGAAGTAAATTAAAAATGTGTGCTCCACATCAGTCAGGTACTATAGTGACAAATCTTACAAGATTGATGTGTTGAAGGATGCTACTCCACAGGGGGAGCAACATATTGGAGGTTGGAAGCTTGTGCCTCCACTTTGGCATTGATGTTAAAAGGGGAGAATATATTTGATGATGAAGATATATGGCAGAGTGCACACTATCTAGTCTAGATGGTGGTGGTGGTGATCGTTTGAAATTGAACCAGTATATGTTACTGAGCAATGATACACTAAGTATTGCCATCAATGCCAAAGGGGGAGATTGTTGACATATGATGAAGTGGTGATAGTGTATGTTGTCATTGATGTTAATAAGTGAACCAATATATGATGCTCAAGGAAGGTGAACCGGTATGAACCAACATGAAGACTAGAAGAAGCTATGGTCAATCGGGATGGAGTGGACCGGTGTTGGGGTTCACTAAGTGTGACTACCGGTTGGTAGTCTTTGTTCAGCTCTAGGGTTTTTGATTTGGCTCATGCGGTGCAACCGATGGTGTTTTGTGAATAATAAGGATAAGGATCAGGATACCATGTCAGTTATGTGCATGTGAAGGATTTCCTTGAGGATCTTGCGTGTGAAGATCAAATCCATTGAATGGCTACCTCGGGAATGCACGATTTTCTGAGTGGTGTATGAAGAGCACATGATGGGTTACTATTTTCCAGATGCGGTGAAGATAAAATGATGTAAAATGACTTGAGATCTGTTTTAGATCATTTCACTCTATGCAATATGTTTGGACGGTTGGGATTGGACCGCTTGTAATTGTAAACCTAAATTGTTTATGGTTTAGGGTTTATGCTACCGACCTAATTCTTATCTATAAGGTTGATGATGTTTGTTACTGTTTGTGTTGGAAAAAGATGTTTTTTGTGTCCGCATGTTGAGATACTTGCCAAACTAGAGTGTGGAATCTGCAGAGTATGATTGCAAAGGAGAGGAGCTGAAAAGGATCTGCCTTAGCAAGTAGTGTTGTTATCAAATCAGAGCTTTACCTGTTGACTTCTAACCATTTCAACAGAAGGAAAATCGCTTGACTAGGTAGCTTTAACAGGCTTGTTGCAAATCCTCTAACCAAGTGACTCAAGTTCATTGAGTTCTTTAAATCCTCTAGCGAGGTAACCTTTAACAAGGTTTCAACCTTTAACAGGGTTTATAGCCATCCCTTAACCAGGTGATCCCTAACAGGATCGGTTCCAAACATAACCTTATTGTAAAGTCTTTAACCAGACTAGGCTCCTAACATAGCGGACTTCAAAAGAGTTCAAAACAAGCTTGTGGGTATTCATCCCCACCGTGGTTTTTCCCATTTGGGTTTCCACGTGAAAAATCTATTTGTTATGGGTTGTGAGTTTTCATATGATGATTGAGTAGTTTTTTATTAAATTTGAATATGCATGCAGTGCTAAATGATTGTGGTATTATTGATGCAACTCATGCATGACTAAACTGGTAAAGTAGCTATCAAGATCTGAGATCTATTGAATGTTGTTTTAAGTACTTTTGGTTAACCGGTTTAGTTGTCTGAAGCATTTATGTTAACCAACATTGCTATTGTTAAGTCTAGTGGTATAGACAATCGGTTATCTGTGTTAAGAGATTGTCAAAATATTGAAGCAAGTTTTTGTCTTTATTGATTCACCCCCCCCCCCTCTCAATACCGATTAGGGTATTAGTTGTTCATCATTATTCATCACTAAGTTCAACAAGGATAACTACAAGATCTCGAAAGATAGAATGAAGATCTACATCAAAGATCTTGGTGCATAATATTGGAAGCAATTTGAAATAGCATATGTTGCTCCTACCACTACTCCCATGACACCGGATGAACTCAAAGAGTAACATGATAATATGCAAGCCCTTCAAGATATTGTAAGTACTTTATCTGATTCAGAACATATTGATGTTCAAGGATTGGAAACTGTGGGTGAGGTTTCGAAAAAGTTAGAGACAATCTATGGAGGAGATGAGCATGTTGAAAGAGCCAAAGAAGAAAGCTTGAGAGGAAAGTTCAATGACATGAGAATGCTTGAAGGAGATAATATTGCACAGTATGGTCACAGAATCAAAGAAGTTGTTGGCGGTATAAAGAGTGTAGGAGGTAAAATAAAAGATGATAAAATGCTCATAACTCTTCAACCTTAATATGATATTAGAGTATCGGCAATCCAAGAACTTAGATCTATTTCAAAGGATAAGGTAATTGTTGATTCATTGATTGGGAAGATTACAACTTTTGAGTTAAATAGTTTTGATAATAGTGTGACAAAATCTATTGAATCTACCTTTAAAGTTTCTGTTACCGGTTCATCTATTAGAAAAGGAAAAGATATTTGTAAAAATCATGAGTGCAGGACAAGTCATGGAAGTAACTAGGGAAATGAAGACAATGAAGATCGAGCGATGGAACTTGAGGCACTGTTAGCAAAGAGATTTCCAAGATGCACTAGTAAGTATAAAGGAAAGCTACCTTTGAAGTGTTTGTCTTGTAGTAAAATTGGTCATACTGCTACTAACTACCCTAACACCAATAAGAAAGAAAATTTAGAAGATTCAAAGGAAAGGGCAAGAAACATTGTTATGTTGCAGTAGATGAAGGTGTGATAGATGAGGAGTTGGAAGAAGAAGATGACAATGAAGAAATTGTGTTTGTAGCTGTGAAGGAGGAATTGTCTGATGAAAAGGCACTAGTATCTCATATGGAGAATAGTGATTAATGGATTATAGATAGTGGTTGCTCACACCACATGATCGGAGATAAAAGTAAGTTCATAACCCTTAATGAATTTGATGGAGGTGTTGTTAGATTTGGAAGAAACTCTCCTTGCATGGTGAAAGGTAAAGTTTCAATCTCTCTAAATGGGAAGAGTAATGTTGATGATGTATTTTGGGTTGATGGTCTTAAGCATAATATTTTAAGTGTTGGTCAGTTCAATGATAAAGGTTATTTTCTTGAGTTTAAGAGTGGAGTCTGCAAAATTCTTGGAGGTAATGATGAATTGATTGCTACTAGGAAATAAACTAGAGGTAACTTATTTAATTAGAATAGTAATATTAATAATTGTCCAGTTGCAAGAATGGAAGACAGTTGGTTATGGCATAAAAGATGTTGTCATGTTAATTTTGATAATTTGGTTAAGATAAGCAAGTCAAGTGTTGTAAGAGGATTACCCCAACTTGTCAAACTAGATAGTGTGATATGCAAAGATTGTCAAATCGGTAAGATGACCTCTATTTCTTTCAAGAGCAAGAATTTTATTTCTCGGAATGTTTTAGATTTGGTACATACTGATCTTTGTGGCCCTATGAGAACAAAGAGTTATTATGGTGATAGGTATTTAATGATCTTCACAGATGACTATTCTAAAATGATGTGGGTGACATTTTTAAGAGAGAAATTCAAAGAATTTAATAAATTTAAATCATTTAAAGCTCTAGTTGAGAAGGAAACTGGTAAGAACTTGAAGTGTTTAAGATCAGACCGAGGAGGTGAATTCACATCTAATGAATTTGTTAAGTATTATGATGATTAGGATATAAAGAGATAGATGTCTGCTCCGAGGACACCACAATAGAATGGCATAGCCAAAAGGATGATCGGAACAATAGTTGAAGCTACAAGAACCATGTTATTGCAGGATAATGTATCCAAAATGTTTTGGAGAGAATCAGTCAGTACTATTGTATACACTCTAAACCAGGTACTAGTAAAAAGAGGTAACATTAAGACACCCTATGAGCTATGGTATGAAAAAACTCCTTGTGTTAGTTATTTTAAAATATTTGGAAGTCAATTTTTTATTAAGAGAGATAACTACACTGAAAAATTTGATGCAAAATCTGATGAGGGAATTTTTCTTGGTTACTCTTCTAAGAGTAAGGCATATAAATGTTACAATAAGAGAACTAAGAAAATTGTTGAAAGTGATAATGTAAAAGTCAATGATCTATCTGATAAGTCTAAAGGTACAAGCAGATCAAAACTTGAAAAGAATGATAATGAGGAAAAGTTTGTGATCATTCAACCGAAAGAAAAGAATAATGAAGAATCGATCAAAACTTGAAAAGAATGATAATGAGGAAAAGTTTGTGATCATTCAACCGAAAGAAAAGAATAATGAAGAATCGACAAGTGCAGAATTGGATGCTCAACCAGTAAGTGATGACAGTGAGGAAGAAGATGAAGAACCTGGTGAAGAAGAAGTTGAATCGATACAACCAATACCTAGATATGTTAGACCAAATCACTCACAAGAGAAGATAACTGGTGATAAGAATGTAGGTGTGCAAACAGAGAGAAAGAACCGAGAGAGCTCATGTTTGATATCTACAATTGAACCCAAGACAGTTAAGGAAGCACTAAACCATGATGATTGGGTTAAGGCAATGAATGAATAATTAGATCAAATTGAGAAGAATCAAACATGGTCACTTGTTCCTAGACTAGAGGATAAGAATTTAATTGGAACAAAGTGGGTCTTTAGGAATAAATTGGATGAAGAAGGAAAGATTGTAAGAAACAAGGCAAGGTTAGTCTGCAAAGGGTAAGCTCAAGAGGAAGGTGAGGATTATGGTGAAACATTTGCACCAGTTTCTAGATTAGAAGAAGTAAGAATATTGTTGGCATTTGGTGCATATAACGGATTCAAATTTTACCAAATGGATGTCAATTTAGCCTTTCTAAATGGGATTATAGAAGAAGAAGTATATATTGAACATCCGGATGGATTTTCCTTGACTGGTGATAAGGACATGGTGTGTAAATTGCACAAAGCACTATATTGTCTAAAGCATGCATCGAGGGCATGGTATGAGAGATTACATGCACATTTGATCAAAATTGGATTCCAACATAATAGTGAGGACAACAAGATTTATTTGAAGATTGATGGACACAAGATGTTGATATCAAAAGTATTTTTTGATGACATAATTTTTGGTGCAAATGATGATATGTGTATGGACTTTGCTGGTATAATAAAAAAAGAATTTGAAATGTCTCTAGTCGGTGAAATTAAGTTCTTTATTGGCTTACAGGTCCAACAACTGGATGGTGGTATCTTTATTTGTCAGACCAAGTTTATCAAAGAGGTGTTGAAGATTTTTGGCATGGAAGACTACAAACCAGTAGGAACACCGATGGTGACTGGTTGCAAGTTGTCAAAGGAAGATGATTCCCTTGCTCTTAGTGAAAAGGAGTACATATCTATAATTGGTAAGCTAAACTATGTTGTCCATAGTAGACTAGACATTGCTCATGTTGTTGGATTAATGGCTAGATTTCAAAAAGAGCCTAAAGAGAGTCACATGGTGGTTGTGAAGAGAATTTTTCAGTATCTCAAAGGCACAATAGACTATGGTTTATGGTATCCCTATAAAGGAGATTTTACTTTGGATGTCTTTACTAATGCTAATTGGGCAGGTAATGTGGATGATCGGAAAAGCACAAATGGTGGATCTTTTCTACTTGGAGGAAGATTAGTGGCATGGACGAGCAAGAAACAAACTTGTGTTTCTGAATCTACAAATGAAGAAGAGTATGTATCTACATTCATGAATTGCATGCAGACAATATGGATGAGACATGTGCTAGAAGGATTCAAGATAGATATGTCTTAACCGGTGACTATCTATTGTAATAATACAAGTGCAATAAACATTTTTAAGAATCTTGTACTTCATTCAGGAACCAAGCACATTGAATTGAAGTATCACTTCCTAAGGGAAAGAGTTCAAGAAAAGGAGGTGAAGATGGAATATGTGAAGAGTACAGATCAGTTAGCTAATATCTTTACTAAGCCCTTACCAAAGGCTACCTTTGAGTTTCTTAGAGGTAAACTAGGGGTTAGACCCCTACACTGGAAGAACTAGAATGATGGAGATCCATCAATCGTGTGGATTTCATGTTTATTTTGCACTAAGAATTGATGAAGGTGTAGGCTAATCTTTAGGGAGAGAAAGTCTGATGTAAAGTTCTGATTTAATACTCTATTATAATTTTTCTAATTTATGTAGTAGAGATGATGGAAGAGGCAGCAACAGAATTGAAGACAAGTGATACATTTTCATCTTTGGCATTGTTGTCAAAGGGGGAGAAGAAAAGAATAGAAATAAGATATGGTAGATATGAGAGAAGACAAGAATATGGAAATTGAAGATTAGATTGAAAGATGCATTGGTTAAGGGGGAGATGACAAAAGGAGGAGAACCAACATATGATATGATATTAGCAAGCAAGTTACAGATGATGATGTATATCTAGTTAGTGTTGCCATCAATACCAAAGGGGGATATTGTTGGCATTTGGTATAACTGATACTGATGAATACTAAGAGGTGGGGGTGAATTAGTATAACAAAAATTACTGAACTTAAACTCTTAAATAGTTTAGCAGTTAACCGATATGATAGATTTATTAACAAACCGGTTAAGACAAATGCAAACCAAATAGAAAATAAAGAATTCACCCACAAGAGAATAATCACCATAACACAAAAGGTTTTGACGTGGAAACCCAAATGGGAAAAACCACGATGAGAAGAAACTCACAAGTAACTATCTGCACAATAGAAACCAGACCGGTTAAGGTCATACAATGTTCTTCACCAGAACAGATCCTATTAGGAATCTAGATCTCTGTTAGGAGATAAGTCCTATTAAAGACTACCTTGTGAGAAGATTTCAGATTCACAGTTGTGAACCACCTTGTTAGAGGATTTACAAAGGCTTTCCTGGGCCTACCCGGTTAAGGGTTTCAGACTTGTCTAAGATATGAGTAATCAACAAGTAGATGATCTAGATACTAGCACAGTATGCTTGGTTAGATCCTTCTTAGCTCATTGTTAATGCATATTTAGCATTACTTCAGTCTTCAATATCTCCACACTCTTTTTGTTCACACAGACCTAATCTTCTCTTCTATAATCGCACATACAAAATCCTCATCCACTCTTAAAACCCTAGACATGATGTCTTTATAAGGAGATTGATTTCATGTCGGTCCAATAGGATTACATTACAAGTTCCTAGGTTCAGTGCATCTAGACACATTTGGTAACATGACACAAAATCACCACCAAAGTGTCGGTGGATGATAACTCATCATAGAAATACCGATTGGTAACTCATCACAAAGTAATACCGGTTCATTACCAATTATCGGTTCATACATTTTACCAATCACCAGTTGTCACAATGAAGATTGGAAAAATGTTAACTACCACTTTGGAATCCTCAAACAGGTTGAGGTCTTCATACCACTTTGGGTCTTTAGTTAGTTTGTGACTAGTAAACACCTTCCGCAAAACACCGATAGTCTAAAGACTATAATACATAATACCGGTTGGAACAATTACCGGTTGAGCATAACTCATACATAAGGAAGTGATCATAAAACAAGTGTGTGTCCATCAATGACAATCACAACATCATCAAAATGCCAACATATAAAAATACATATGATGTGGTTGAAGTTGGATGACTACACCGATAAAGGATAGAAGTCTATTTGTGATGAAGAGATTGAGATTCTATGAATAGATGACATGATTAGTTATTTGTGTTGTCATTGATGTCAACTAGTGTTCCTAATGTTTTGTTTTTTCATCTAAGTGATTTGGTTTACCAAAAGACAAGGTTTACCAGCAGAGAGATAAAGTCTGTAAAATAGGACTTTAACTGGTAACGCAAAGATGTTTTGATTGGATCGGTCATTCGGCGATGTTTGGTGATTTGTGGTTTGGATGGTGAACTTGTATCATGGAAAGGTGTATCTGACCAGAACCGGAACTTGTGGAGATTATCGAAAGGCATGTTTCACATTTCTAATAAATTTTTGCGAAGGTTTTAGTAGGGTTTAAGACTGGTGAAGAAATCATCAAATCGGTAATGATTTTTGTTATGAAGGTGATTGACAATGATTCTACATGAATTTGGTAACACGGAACAACCCGCGTGAAATATTTAATCATTTTTTTGGAGAGATTCAAGGAAGATTTTATTGGGAATTAGCAAAACACTTAGTAGAGTGTTTTAAGGGTTTGACTTTGGTACATATCGGATTTTCATGATGGGTTACAGTCAACCAATGATTGATATTTATGTTATGATGAATCAATAAGGATCTAGACAATTACTAAGAGGGGAGATGAATCAATAGATAGAAAACTAACTAAACTTTCACCAAACTCAAAAACAATCTCACAAGTCAATCTCTAAACTAACTGGTTCAAACACTGAACTACAAACTTCAATAGCATTGATAGTTTACTGGTTTGATTGGCATATCAAAATAACAATATAACAACTCTGAAACTCTCAAACCATTTAACAAAAACACTCAAATACTTTACTAACAATAGTAAAAGCACTTTTCAGATTACTACCTGACATCTTATCATATCTAAGTGGATTTAACATTTAATAAAATTAACCATATCAAACATAACCACAAACATCATTCACCACTTGACACAATGATTTTTGACATGGAAACCCAAATGGGAAAAACCACAATGGGAATGAATACCCACAAGTATTCTAAACTCTTCTGAAGTTTTCCTTGTTAGGAGCCAAGCCTGTTAAAGCTTTACAAAAAGTCTTGTTAAGAACATATCTTGTTAGGGACCACCTAGTTAAGGAATTTACTATAATGCCCTATTATAAGCAATACCCTATTAGGATTAACCTTGGTAGAGGATTTTAAATCCAAGCTAATAGATCACTTGGTTAGAGGATTTAGAATGCACTAAGCCTGTTTAATCTTACCTGATTAAGGGATTTGACTATTGTAATTGTTAGAGAACAACAAGGGTTTGTTGATCTAGTAAATAGTACTACTCTACTTGATCGGATCCTTTTCATGCTCCTATCTTCCTTTACACATACTATGAATACACCTTTTGGTTTCACAATCAATCACACTAACACTTAACTAAAATTGCCAACACTACAACAAAACAACTCGTCGACCTTATAAGAAAAACAACAGGTCAGTAACACATCACAAACTTAAGATCTCATAGATATTACAAACAAATTGGTTCAAGTATGACCATTGGATTACATAGCAATAATTACACATTGTTCAAGACAACCTCGAACGCTCCTTGAGCACCGCTTCATCGATTCTAGTAACTCATCGTGCAGTTTCCTCTTCATGCAATGTACTCGCTCATTCCCAAGATAAAACAATTATCTCTACACGTCAAAAACCATTTGAAACTCATCACATACAACATGCATACGTGGCATAATCATTACTATTCACCATTTGATCATAAACCAATACAACCGATTCACCAAGCTCCATCGATTAGGGTTTGTCACATCAACAAGTAGGGTTACCAGTTGATCTCACTGATTTTTAAGTAATACCGGTTTCCTTCACTAGCTCACCTACTGATTTCAAAACAACATCATAACAACATCATTACCAGTTACAATTAATATCAATGACAACATAATAGTTCATCAATGTAATCTTCATGCAAATGCCAACAATCTCCCCCTTTGGCATTGATGGCAATACAAATATCAATACCCTTGATTGTGATGATTGAGAGTAATGCACATACATAGGTATAGGAATCCTAGTTTACATTTTACCATGTACTCTCCTTCAATGAGTATCCATGTCTTCAGCTGGTAACTGGCTAATTAGCTACTAGCAACCTCTCTATCAATCGTACAATTCTTCTCCCCATAATCATATAGTTCTTCTCCCTCTTTGACAACAATGCCAAAGTGAAAGTAAAACATGCAATGTCATACTTCACTATTATGCATCAACAATCTGCAACTTGATGCTCCCCCTATGGAATAACTCCACTCTACACCAATCTTGCTTCAAGATTCTTCAATTAGCTCTGGGACTAATGTTATCCACATCTTGCTCAATTGACCTCATGTAGGGGCACAACCCCTAGCTGACCTCTAAGATACTCAAAAGTAATCTTAGACAAAGGCTTAGTAAAGATATCCGCTAGCTTCTCCTTGGTAGATACATGCTCCAATAATTCATCTTTACTCTGCACTTTCTCTCTCAAGAAATGATATTTCAGCTCAATATGCTTGGTTCTAGCATGCAAAAACGGGTTCTTTGAAATATTTATTGCACTGGTGTTATCACATAAAATCTTTACTGGTTTTCTGATCTTCAACTTGAATCCTTCTAGAATGTGTTTCATCCAGATTGTTTGGGTACAATTCATATACGCTGCAACATATTCAGCTTCAACAGTGGACTATGATATATAGCTTTGCTTCTTGCTGCTCCAAGATACAAGTCTTCCTCCAATAAATAATGCACCACTGATTTTCTCTTCCTGTCATCAAAATTTCCTACCTAGTCTGTATCTGTATAAACCTTCAAATCAAAGTTACCTACATATGGATACCATAATCCATAATCAATAGTACCTTTCAAATATCTAAATATCCTTTTAGTTGCAATCATGTGTGTCTCCTTTGGGTTCTTTTGAAATCTGGCAACTAAACCAATTGCATGAGCAATATCTGGTATGTTGTGAACAACATAATGCAGTTTCCATATTATTGATCTGTAATCCTTTTCATCAACAAATGTGGCATCATCCTCCTTAGATAGTTTACAACCTATAACCATTGGTGTCCCAACTGGTTTACAGTCACTCATTCTAAATATCTTCAATACCTCTTTCACATATTAAAACTGTGTGATAAAAATACCACTCTTCATCTGTTGAATTTTTAAACCTATGAAGCATTTTATCTCTCCTGCCAGAGACATTTCAAATTTACTTTTTATCTCATTTGCAAAGTCATCACTCATGTCATCATTGCCTCTAAATATGATATCATCCACAAACACTTCACTAACCAATATCTTATCTCCTTCGGTCTTGAGATATATATTGGTGTCTTCATTGGTTCTTTGAAAACCTATCTTCATCAGGTGTGATGTAGTCTTTCATACCATGCTCTTGGTGCTTTCTTCAAACCATATAGTGCCTTGTACAATTTAAATGCCATATCCTTTGCATCAATCAAACCATAACCATGTGGTTGCTCAATGTATACTTCCTCTTCTAGTATTCCATTTAGAAATGTTGACTACACATCCATCTGATATACTTTGAATCCCCTATATGTTGCAAATGAAAGTAGAGTCCTAACACATTCCAATCTAAAAACTAGTACAAAATGTCTCAGCATAGTATTCTCCTTTTTTCTATGCATAACCTTTGCATACCAATCTTGCTTTGTTTCTGACTACTACTCCATCTTCATTCAGTTTATTCTTGAATACCCATTTATTGCCTATCACATTTTTGTTCACCGGTCTGGGTACTAGGGTCCATGTATTATTCTTCTCAATTTGGTCAAGCTCCTCTTCCATAGCTTTGATCCAGTGATCATCTCCAAAGGCTTCCTTAGCAGTTCTAGGCTCAATAGTGGAGATCATGCAAGAATTCTCTCTAATTATTCTTCTGGTTAAAACTCTAGCATCTTTAGCTCCAATAATCTGGTCAGGATTATGATTGAGTCTCATATACCTTGGAATAACATGATCATTATCTTCAGGTTCTTCTTCCTCACTATCATCATCTTCTTCTACAAAATCTACCTGTTCTGGTTGAACTGGTACTACAACATTCACTTCATCAGCTTTTGGTTCCAAAATCAGAATGTAAGCTTCATCTTCCTTTTTCTCCTCACTGGTTTCTCCTGAAACTTTAGGATACTCATCCACTCAGACATCATCACTCTCAATGATTCTCTATGTCTGGTTGTTGTAACATTTGTAGGCCTTATTCTTGGTGGACTAGACAAGAAATATGCCTTCATCACTCTTAGCATCAAACTTTCTAACATAGTCACCTCTCCTGATAAAACATTTACTGCCAACAATTTTAAAATAACTTACATTAGGTGATCTACCATTCCAATATTCATAAGGAGTTTTATCCTTACCTCCCTTTACCAATATCTGGTTCATAGTGTAGACAGTTGTGCTAACAGCTTCTCTCCAGAATTTTTTTTCACACCTCCTTGTATATGTATCATTCTAGCAGCTTCAACAACTGACCGGTTGTTCCTCTCTACAATACCATTTTGTTGTGGTATCCTCAGTGTAGAAATTTGCCTCTCAATTCCATTGTCTTCATAATATCTAGTGAATTCCTCTGAAGTAAATTCAACTCCTTGATCAGTCCTTAGACACTTTATCTTCTTACCACTTTCCTTTTCAGCTAAGGCCCTGAATTCTTTGAACTTATTAAAGGCTTTTCTCTTGTCCTTCAAGAATTTGACCCACATCATTCTTGAGCAATCATCAGTGAAGATCATAAAATATCTATCACCTTGAATACTTTTAGTTCTTATTGGTCCACAGAGATCTGTATGAACCAAATCTAACAAATGTTCTGCTGAGAAAGATTTTCTTTTAAAAGTTGAGGATGTCATCTTTCCTAACTGACATTCCTTACAAAGATGATTCACCGGTTTGCCCAACAGAGGAAAACCTCTTACTGACTTGGCCTTACTAACTTTGATAATGCTATCAAAATTTTTATGACAAAATCTTTGATGCCAAAGCCAACTATCATATACTTTAGCAATTAAACGATTGTTGACTTTAGGGTTCAGGTGAAACAGGTTACATTTTGTCTACTTGTCAGTTGCAATCAGTTCACCTTTTGTCCCATAGATTTTGCACATTCCATTCTTAAATTCCAATGGATAACCTCTGTCATTTAGTTGAGCTACACTCAAAATGGTGTTCTTTAATCCTTCAACCCAGTAGACATTATCTACACCATTCTTTCCATTAAGAGAAATGGTTCCCTTTCCTTTTACCATGTAGGGTGAGTAATTTCCAAATCTCACAACTCCATCAAATTCCTTCAAAGTAATAAATTTACTCCGGTCACCAGTCATGTGGTGTGAACAACCACTATCTATGATCCAATCATCAAAACTATCCATGCAAAAAAATAATGCCTTCTAATTAGATATCTCCTCTTTAATGGCAACAAAGACAATGTCTTCATTAGCATCTCCCTCAAATTCCTCATTAGTTAGCTCACGGTTAGGATAGTTAGCTGCAATGTGTCCAATATTGTCACCATTAGGATAGTTAGCTGCAATGTGTCCAATATTGTTACATGCAAAATATTTCAAAGGTAATTTACCTCTGTACTTACTAGTACCTCTAGGTAACAACTTGGCCAACAATGCTTCAAGCTTGATCAAACTATCTTCATCATCAACTTCGCTACTAGATCTAGACTCATAACTGTGACTAACATCTCTTCTTTTCCTCATAGGTGGGTTAGAAATTGAAGCTCAATGCATATTCAAATTTCTAAGCACTACCATCATAACCATTTAATTCAAATACAGTAAGTTTACCAATGATGGAGTAAAGAGTTACCTTAGTTTTATCAATAGACTTTAGCTCTTGAATGGCTACAACTCGGATAGCATAGACCGGTAGAAGGGTTCTCAAAACCTTACTAGCCACTATGGCATCCTCCACTTTACCACCAACACTCTTGATCTCACTGACTATCTCCTTGATCCTCTGACCATACTATTGAATATTCTCACCTTTAGCCATTTGCATGTCATCAAATTTACCTCTCAAACTCTCTTCTTTGGCAATCTTCACATGCTCATCACCGTTATACATTTCCTCAAGTTTCTTCTACATATCATAAGCAGTCTCCAGACCATGGACATCAACATACTCTAAATCAAACAAAGAACTGATAATGGCCTCCAATGCTTATTTATTTTCTTGTTGCTCTTTCTTTTGATCATCAGACATAGTCCCACTAGGTGCAACATATTGTGTAACAACATGTTCCCAGTATTGACTTCCTAGACACTTGATATAGATTTTTATCCTATCACTCCATATTCTATAGTTTTCCCTATTAAACTTCAGACCTTCTTTCTTCATCATGTTCTTCTAGATCTTTACCTCAAGTTGTTAGGCTTAGACACTAGAGGACCTGAAATGCTCTAATACCAATTGATGGAATGATGAATCAATAAGGATCCAGACAATTACTGAGAGGGGGGATGAATCAGTAGATAGAAAAGTGACTGAACTTTCACCAAATGCAAAAATAATCTAACAAGTCAATCTCCAAACTAACTGGTTCAAACACTAAACTACAAACTTCAATACAATTGACAGTTTACCGATTTGACTGGCATTTCAAAATAATAATATAATAGCTCTGAAACTCTCAAACTATTTAACAAAACATTCAAATACTTTACTGACAATAGTAAAATCACTTTTCATATTACTGTCTATCATCTTATCATATCTAAATGGATTTAACAGTTAAGAAAATTAACCATATCAAACATAACCACAAAAACCATTCACCACTTAACACAATGATTTTTGACCTGGAAACCCAAATGGGAAAAACCATGGTGGGAATGAATACCCACAACTATTCTAAGCTCTTCTTAAGCTGAGATGGCTATTTAGGATGACACAATTGATGTTTATGGTGTATGTGGTCTTAGAGAATGTGTTAAGCCATCCAAGTGAAGTGTGAGATCTGCCTAAGAGTTGCAAAGTGTTGTGTATAACTGGATCTGATCAAGCAAGCAAAGAAGTGTAAGTAAACAAATCATTTTCTTACTATTGTTCCCTAACAGTTGCAGCAGGCTAAATCCCTTAACCGGGTAGGTCCTAACAGGCCTTAAACATTTAAGTCTTCTAATAGGGCATCTCTCAAAAGAGTGTTAAATCCTCTCATGAGGTTGATCCTAACATATCATCAAGCTCCTAACCGGTTTGTTAGGCAAATCCCCTAACCGAGTGACTCCTAACAGGGTCTGCTCCTAACTAGGCATATTGTAAGCTCCTAATAGGGCTAAGCTCCTAACAAGGTGTACTTAAAAAGAATACAAATATTTATGGGTGCCAACTCCCATTGTGGTTTTTCCCTATTTGGGTTTTCACTTCAAAAAATTATGGTGTTCATGTGCGGAATGTTTTTCATGTCATGTTCTTGTTTATGTTTCATTTCATGCATTATTTCTGAGACACCGATTATTAGGTTTTATCATAAGTTTATCAAAGGTTACGGGTACCGATAATAAGTTGTTTGAGAAATTATTTGATCTGATTGATAAGGTTAATGAGTTGGTATATGATCAAGTTTATATGATTGCTTTGGTTGTGAAAGTATTTATAGTTGTGGTAAATGATTTGATTAATGTGTTAAGAAAATCTAATAAAGAGGTTGTTAGATTTGATTAAAGAAGTTGAAACATTTGTTAAATGGTTTTAGATATGAGATAAGCTTGATTTGGGTTTAAATTTTCATTGGTATTAATATTGATTCACCCCCCCTCTCAGTATTAATTGTATCGTCATAGGATTAACATAATCTTCCAAGGGAATGAATACATCCTCAAGTTTAATCTTTTGTTTCAAATATCTATCCAATCTCACAAGGAAAACACAACAATTAATCTCATAATGTTTGTTTATGCAGTGTATTGTACATCCATCTACCCATGAAAAATCCCCCAAAGACTTAGAGATACCCAACTCTCTCAACCTTTCATCCAAATGCTTATGTGTAGGTGTAGTATCCAACCATAAAACATAATTTTGCACACCTTCATCATGTGGTTGATCATCATGGAATTCACCTTGACAATGCATATGAAACCTTCCACTTTTTTATTTGTAAAGCGGAAAAATCGAACCCTAGTTGTTCTCCCCTCCCCCAACTCCAAGGAGAGAGAAGGGAGGTCACTAGGGTTGATGGTTTTCACTTAGGAGAGACTTTACATTCAAAAGAGGGGTTGAAACCCACAAGATCCAATCCCACACAATGCAGGATTGGATTCTAAATGAGCTTCAAGGGTTGTGACATCAAGGATACCCTCTTTTGTAAAGAATATAGATAGAATGATTGAACTAAGAATGCATGTAAAGTAGGAAATATTCACTTATAAATAGAGATAGGGATATGGGATGAAGATGCGGACCTGGAATTAGTAGTAAAATGTTGAGACGGTGCTGTTCTGCAAATTTGAGTGAAAGTTGACGGGACGATGGTGCCCGGCGTGCACACGGTCCTCTGAAAAACCCGCGAAATGAAGGGGGATCTATTCGTCTCTGCACAAGGATTCCAGATCTTCAATTACAACCGCGTACCTGCAACCTACACACAGAAAAGAGAGGATGATTGGGGGGTTAGGGATGAGGGGTTTTCCTTTAGGTCAAACCCCGGTTTTGGAATTAACCAAGAAATGAGAATGTTGTAAATGTAAATGTTTGTAATGTAAACAAGTACTGATACCTTGTTGTAAGAATGTTTGTATTCTTACATGCGAAGGTGTAATGTATGTAGTATGTTGTATGTTGTATGTGATCTCCTCTTCAATGGTTGAATCCTTGTCTTGAATGCAACACCTAGCCTTGAATGGAGACTTAGAATGCTCAATTGCTTGAAGGAATGCTTGAATGCTTGAATATTTGAATGTTTGAATATCGCTTCCGCCTTTTACCCACATATGCCCTCCTCTTTTTTGAGAGGGGAAATGTAGTTTATATACTTGTCAATTAGGGTTGATAGACTGATTTTCCTGACCTTAGGCCGACCTAGAAACAATATTTTCCAATTTGCAAACTTAAAGACCCGATGCCCAAAAGAGACCGGGCCCAAAATAGGGCCAGGGACCAGGGCGCTGGGCGCCATGGTCCCACCTCCTGGGATAGCAGGGTGCAAGGAGGGATCAGGCCAAGGTGCAGAAAATGTAGTTTTTGGTGTTGCAAGCAGGTTTCGGGGTCTCCATTCAGGTTCAACATTGCACCGCCATCGTGAAGACCCAAATGCAGTCGAAATTGCAAGTGTCACAATTTTAGGACGCTACATTTAGCCCCCACTTTAGCGGGAGTATAAGCATATGCTCATACTTCTGGTAAAGTACAAGGAAACAACATTGAAAGACTTTCACCACGTCAAGGAGGCAAGATACACCAAGCCCCCAGTGGACTAAGGATCTTATGACTTCGATTGACAAAGTAAAAGGGAAGATCATGAGGGAGAACCATGACTATCAGTAGTAAGGTTCCCTCACTATGAGTCATGTAAGAAAAATACCAAAAATTTTCAAGGCAAAGCTAAGTTCGCCAAGAAACTTTCAAGTATCTTGAAGAGATATGGACGGGGTGTATGCCCCCCTACGTTAAAGCGATCGCACACGCCTCATCGGGGGTGATTGCTTTAAGGTAGTGATACATATAAGAAATGAGAAAGGAGCACGTTATCACAAGGATTTAGCCCCCAAGTGTGAGATAAGCCCAAGGATAATAGACACAAAGCACAAGGTGACTTTGCTTTCCTCGGGGTCAGTATGTTGTATGATAATTCATGTATATCATATGTATGTATGCATAATTGTTCTTCATTCCCCAATCAAGGAAGGTCACCTAGAAGAAGGGAACACATGTGTCTTTTGAGTCAGCATGAGAGAGACCAAAAGAGATCTCAATGCTTTGCATCATCCTCAAGTAGACAACACTAAGGACAACAAATAGAAGAATGAGAGTAACACATAGAAGAAGTAACAAAAGAGATAAAGAGAGGAGGAGAGAGTCTGCTATGCTAATGAAACTAGTCTAGCACGTCATCTACCCCCCGATCTTGCTGATCAATATTTCAGGAAGGTAGGAAACACGCTAGAGGAGGAACATCCAACACAGCAGATGGAGCTATCACAAGATCCAAACAAGGGCTATGTTCATGTTCCGAGCCACGTTGTTCTTGTCTAGGAGCTAGGATAAGTGCGTTAGAAAATTCGTTAGATAAATTGCTATCAACATCAACATATTCATATTCACTATCAGAATGAACAGGAGTAACATTTTCATCATGAATAACATTTTCATCTATATCATCATCAAGATTTATAAAAATAGGATCTTTAACTCGCACAGGATCAAGACCATCATGCATCTTATGTTTAGGAGATTTCGGCTCAATCGTCGGCTGAGGAGAAAATGGAATAATACTAGCTTAAGGTGTTTTTGGGGATTGCAAAGTTTGAGAAGCAGCTGCCTGAGCTCTAAGACGACGCTTTCATCGGCGTTCACGTGCAGAACAATTTCGTCTAGTCTTAGCAGGAAGTTGAGAAGATTGAGGAGGAGGAATGTTCTCATCCTTATCACTTGGGTGTTTAGGTTGTGGTCTCTTAGGTTGAACAATAGGAGAAGAGGAAGGTCTCTTCTCTCCATAAGAGGAAGGAGGAGGAACTGCTCCATATAAGGGAGGAATATTTGGTTTAGGAAGGAGACCAAGTCCATCATGACGAGGAGGTATAGGTCTACCTTTAGAAAGTTTATTAGACATAGACACATCCATAGGGATGGGTTGGGAATCTTCTTGAGGAAAGACATTAGTTTTATCTTTCAAAGGAAGAACTTCCTTCTCAAGAATGATAGGAATGTCAAGTTTGGGTGTTCTAGGTTCACTTAGAGAAAGGATCATATCTTTTTTCCACTTTTGATAAGATTTGAAAAGATGATCACTTCACGGAGGAAGAGATTGGAATTGTTTAGGCCAAAAGTAATCAATAGGAACGCTAGAAGTTCTTTCAGCTAGTTTAAAGAGACTATGATTGACAGTAACAACTTCACCATTATGGGGAAATTTCAAACACTTGTGAATAGGAGAAGCAATAGCTTTCATGGAAGATAGCCAAGGATAGCCTAGCTTCACACGAAATTGTTCGGATGATGGAATAATAGCAAAGCTCACATTAAGGGATTTGTTATGGACCTCAATAGGTAATGCTCAATTGCTTGAAGGAATGCTTGAATGCTTGAATGCTTGAATGCTTGAATATCATTTCTGCCTCTTTTTTTTAATCTACCAAAATGGGAGAGGAAATGTAGTTTATATACTTGTCAATTAGGGCTGATAGACTGATTTTCTCGACTTTAGGCTGACCTAGGAAGATTATTTTCCAATTTGCAAACTTAAAGACCCGAAGCCCCATAAGAGATCAGGCCCAAAATAGGGCCAGGGACCAGGGCGCTGGGCGCCATGGTCCCACCTCCAGGGACAGCAGGGTGCAAGGAGGATCAGGCCATGGTTCTATTACATTACCTATTGAGGTCCATAACAAATCCCTTAATGTGAGCTTTGCTATTATTCCATCGTCCGAACAATTTCATGTGAAGCTAGGCTATCCTTGGCTATCTTCCATGAAAGCTATTGCTTCTCCTATTCACAAGTGTTTGAAATTTCCCCATAATGGTGAAATTTTTACTGTCAATCATAGTCTCTTTAAACGAGCTGAAAGAACTTCTAGCATTCCTATTGATTATTTTTGGCCTGAACAATTTCAATCTCTTCCTCCGCGAAGTGATCATCTTTTCAAATCTTATCAAAAGTGGAAAAAAGATATGATCCTATCTCTAAGTGAACCTAGAACACCCAAACTTGACATTCCTATCATTCTTGAGAAGGAAGTTCTTCCTTTGAAAGATAAAACTAATGTTTTTCCTCAAGAAGATTCCCAACCCATCCCTATGAATGTGACTATGCCTATATCTAATAAACTTCCTAAAAGTAGACCTATACCTCCTCGTCATGATGGGCTTGGTCTCCTTCCTAAACCAAATATTCCTCCCTTATATGGAGCAGTTCCTCCTCCTTCCTCTTATGGAGAGAAGAGACCTTCCTCTTCTCCTATTATTCAACCTAAGAGACCACAACCTAAACACCCAAGTGAAAAGGATGAGAACATTCCTCCTCCTCAATCTTCTCAACTTCCTACTAAGACTAGATGAAATCGTTCTACACGTGAACGCCGACGAAAGCGTCGTCTTAGAGCTCAGGCAGTTGCTTCTCAAACTTTGCAATCCCCAAAAACACCTTCAGCTAATATTATTCCATTTTCTCCTCAGCTGACGATTGAGCCGAAATCTCCTAAACATAAGATGCATGATGGTCTTGATCCTGTGTGAGTTAAAGATCCTATTTTTATAAATCTTGATGATGACATAGATGAAAATGTTATTCATGATGAAAATGTTACTCCTGTTCATTTTGATAGTGAATATGAATATGTTGATGTTGATAACCATTTATCTAACGCATTTTCTAAAGAACTTATCCTAGCTCCTAGACAAGAACAACGTGGCTCAGAACATGAACATAGCCCTTGTTTGGATCTTGTGATAGCTCCATCTGCTGTGTTGGATGTTCCTCCTCTAGCGTGTTTCCTACCTTCCCGAAATATTGATCAGCAAGATCGGGGGGTAGATGACGTGCTAGACTAGTTTCATTAGCATAGAAGATTCTCTCCTCCTCTCTTTTGTTACTTCTTCTATGTGTTATTCTCATTCTTCTATTTGTTGTCCTTAGTGTTGTCTACTTGAGGACGATGCAAAGCATTGAGATCTCTTTTGGTCTCTCTCATGTTGACTCAAAAGACACATGTGTTCCCTTCTTCTAGGTGACCTTCCTTGATTGGGGAATGAAGAACAATTATGCATACATACATATGATATACATGAATTATCATACAACATACTAACCCCGAGGAAAGCGAAGTCACCTTGTGCTTTGTGTTTTGTGTCTATTATCCTTGGGCTTATCTCACACTTGGGGGCTAAATCCTTGTGATAACGTGCTCCTTTCTCATTTCTTATATGTATCACTACCTTAAAGCAATCACCCCCGATGAGGCATGTGCGATCGCTTTAACGTAGGGGGGCATACACCCTATTCATATCTTTTCAAGATACTTGAAAATTTCTTGACAAATTTAGCTTTGCCTTGAAAATTTTTGATATCTTTCTTGCATGACTCATAGTGAGGGAACCTTACTACTGACAGTCATGGTTCTCCCTCGAGATCTTCCCTTTTACTTTGTCAATTGAAGTCGTAAGATCCTTAGTCCACTGGGGGCTTGGTGTATCTTCCCTCCTTGACGTGGTGAAAGTTTTTCAATGTTGTTTCCTTGTAATTTACCGGAAGTATGAGCGTACGCTTATACTCCCGCTAAAGTGGGGGCTAAATGTAGCGTCCTAAAATTGTGACACTTGCAATTTTGACTGCATTTGGGTCTTCACGATGGCGATGCAACACGGAACCTGAATGGAGACCCCGAAACTTGTTCATGACACCAAAAACTGCATTTTTCAGCACCCTGGCCTGATCCTCCTTGCACCCTGCTGTCCCTGGAGGTGGGACCATGGCACCCAGCGCCCTGGTCCTTTAGGACTAGGGTGCCCAGCGCCCTGGTCCCCCAGGACCATGGCACCCAGCGCCCTGGTCCCTGGCCCTATTTTGGGCCCGGTCTCTTATGGGGCTTCGGGTCTTTAAGTTTGCAAATTGGAAAATAATCTTCCTAGGTCGGCCTAAGGTCGGGAAAATCAGTCTATCAGCCCTAATTGACAAGTATATAAACTAAATTTCCTCTCCCATTTTGGTAGATAAAAAAAAAGAGGCGGAAACGATATTCAAGCATTCAAGCATTCAAGCATTCCTTCAAGCAATTGAGCATTCTAAGTCTCCATTCAAGGCTAAGTGTTGCATTCAAGACAAGGATTCAACCATTGAAGAGGAGATCACTTACAACATACAACATACTACATACATTACACCTTCACATGTAAGAATACAAACATTCTTACAACAAGGTATCAGTACTTGTTTACATTACAAACATTTACATTTACAGCATTCTCATTTCTTGGTTAATTCCAAAACCGGGGTTTTACCTAAAGGCAAACCCCTCATCCCTAACCCCCCAATCGTCCTCTCTTTTCTGTGTGTAGGTTGCAGGTACGCGGCTGTAATTGAAGATCTGGAATCCTTGCGCAGAGATGAACAGATCCCCCTTCGTTTCGCGGATTTTTCGGAGGACCGTGCGCATGCCGGGCGCCATCGTCCTGTCAACTTTCGCTCAAATTTCCAGAACAGCACCGTCTCGACATTTTACCGCTAATTCCAGGTCCGCAGCTTCATCCCATATCCCTATCTTTGTTTATAAGTGAATCTTTCCTACTTTACATGCATTCCTAGTTCAATCTTTCTATCTACATTTATTTACAAAAGAGGGTATCCTTGATATCTTAACCCTTGAAACTCATTTAGCATCCAATCTTGCATTGCGTGGGATTGGATCTTGTGGGTTTCAACCCCTCTTTTGAATGTAAAGTCTCCCCTAAGTGAAAACCATCAACCCTAGTGACCTCCCTTCTCATTCCTCGGAGTTGGGGAGGGGAGAACAACTAGGGTTCGATTTTTCCGTTTTACACTAGCAATAGGAGTTGTCAAAGGAATAGAATGATTAACTTGAGTAGGAGGTTGTGTATAACCTAAGGTTTCGGCACAACTCTTCATAGGCATCACATTCGAATCCACAATGTGTGCAATACCACGCAAAATATCAATTCCATTCTTATCACTTTGAACCATACGTTTTAGACCCTCAATTAATGAAAGAGCTTCACTATCAAGGTATTCTTGAGACATCCATTGTCGAAAATCATCAAATTGGTTATCCAATTTTGAAAGTTGTTCTATAGAAACCTCATGGAGAGCTTCTTCATCATTAAGAGGATTAGAGGAATTACCCGTGTCCTCGTTAAAAAGGCCATTCAAATTAGGTTCCATCTCCTCAGTAATTAAACCTTGGAAAGACTTAATTCTAAGGCTTCGTCTAACGGGAATAGTGTAAGTAGGGCTTATTGTTGTAAAAATCATGCACTAAAGAGAGAGAGAAGATTTTGAATTTTAGAGGTAGCAAATTTCAATAAAATTAGCCAATCTCCTAGATTTAAGCTGTTAAATACAATCAGGACAATCTCCCGAAATTTCGGAAAAAATGTCAGGGACCGTGGCGAACGGAGTGCACACGGTCCTCGCAACTTTTTTTGAAATTTTCAGGGATGAAAGTTATGATGATTTTAAAGCTAATCTGAAAAAATTGAGTGATTTTACGATCTGTAGATAGGCCAAATTAAAGTTGCAATCTCAAAATTGAACCCTACCAAGATTGTTGAAAAATGTAAAATTTGAATTTTATGATTTTAGAGGGAATACTAAAAGCAATGCAAGTTTTGAAATTTAAAAGTTGACTCGATTTCATGCAAAATTCGAATTTGAAAGTGGAAATCAAAGTTGTTGCAATTAAACACTTAATTTCAAAAGTCACAAACTGCAAAAATTTGAATAAAACACTGAAATTTCGAATGAATGCCGACACACTTTTCAGATTTAGGACTGTAATAAACACAATTTTGACACAAATTTCAATTTCAACAATTTTTGAATGGTTAGAAGCCTCAATCCAAGCAACCACTAGACCAACTTTGACTTTAATTTTGAAAGTGTTAAATTTGATAAAATCAGCCAAAATTCTGGATTTTAGCAGAAAAATACAGTAAGATCTAGCTCCCAAAATTTTGGAAAAAAAGTCGGGGACGATGGCGCTCGGGGTGCACACGGTCCTCGCAACTTTTTTCCAAATTTTCAGGGATGAAAGATATTGTGATTTTATTGCGGAATCCAAAGTTACAGCCGATTTGGAGGTGTTTTGATTAGTGAAATTATCAGTCAAAGGTTGAATCAAGAAGGTCTTAAAAATTAGGGTTTTGACATTTAACCACTTAATTTTCAGAATTAAAGCACAAATATGAATTGACAATTTGCAATAGAAGGGTAGATCTGAAACAAGCATTAACAATTAAACATTTCACAAGTTTAATTACTTAAAAAGAAAATTTTAGGGTTTTTATGCAATTAGCCTCTAAAATTTGCAAAAGATCAAACATGGAAATGTAATTAAGGAAACAAAATTTTTAGATCTAACCATGAATAATCAGAATTAGGATGTTCACGTTGGGTTCACCAAAATGTAAAGCGGAAAAATCGAACCCTAGTTGTTCTCCCCTCCCCCAACTCCAAGGAGAGAGAAGGGAGGTCACTAGGGTTGATGGTTTTCACTTAGGAGAGACTTTACATTCAAAAGAGGGGTTGAAACCCACAAGATCCAATCCCACACAATGCAGGATTGGATTCTAAATGAGCTTCAAGGGTTGTGACATCAAGGATACCCTCTTTTGTAAAGAATATAGATAGAATGATTGAACTAAGAATGCATGTAAATTAGGAAAGATTCGCTTATAAATAGAGATAGGGATATGGGATGAAGCTGCGGACTTGGAATTAGCAGTAAAATGTTGAGACGGTGCTATTCTGCAAATTTGAGCGAAAGTTGACGGGACGATGGCGCCGGGCGTGCACACGGTCCTCCAAAAAATCCGCGAAACAAAGGGGGATCTGTTCGTCTCTGCACAAGGATTCCAGATCTTCAATTACAACCGCGTACCTGCAACCTACACACAGAAAAGAGAGGATGATTGGGGGGTTAGGGATGAGGGGTTTGCCTTTAGGTCAAACCCCGGTTTTGGAATTAACCAAGAAATGAGAATGCTGTAAATGTAAATGTTTGTAATGTAAACAAGTACTGATACCTTGTTGTAAGAATGTTTGTATTCTTACATGCGAAGGTGTAATGTATGTAGTATGTTGTATGTTGTATATGATCTCCTCTTCAATGGTTGAATCCTTGTCTTGAATGCAACACCTAGCCTTGAATGGAGACTTAGAATGCTCAATTGCTTGAAGGAATGCTTGAATGCTTGAATGTTTGAATGTTTGAATATCGCTTCCGCCTTTTACCCACATATGTCCTCCTCTTTTTTGAGAGGGGAAATGTAGTTTATATACTTGTCAATTAGGGTTGATAGACTGATTTTCCTGACCTTAGGCCGACCTAGAAACAATATTTTCCAATTGGCAAACTTAAAGACCCTATGCCCAAAAGAGACCGGGCCCAAAATAGGGCCAGGGACCAGGGCGCTGGGCGCCCTAGTCCTGAAGGACCAGGGTGCTGGGTGCCATGGTCCCACCTCCCGGGATAGCAGGGTGCAAGGAGGGATCAAGCCAAGGTGCAGAAAATGCAGTTTTTGGTGTTGCAAGCAGGTTTCGGGGTCTCCATTCAGGTTCAACGTTGCGCTGCCATCGTGAAGACCCAAATGCAGTCGAAATTGCAAGTGTCACAATTTTAGGACGCTACATTATTGTTCTATGGAAGTGTTGGGGAAGCATTATGGAAACTTCAACTTCTCCCAAATCTCTGCCAAAAGTGGTTTTTGAATCACCTCCAAATCTGATTTTATGTTTGTAATTAGAATTTGCAGCCATTTCTTTATTTTCAAACAACCGGTTCATGTGGCATGACTAATTATTGACTTTTGTAGCTAAAACTTCATTATAATTTTTTTTTCTTCTTCTTGAATCATGACCGAAGAAAGAATTTGCAGCCATACAAACTTAGTTTGTAGATGTAGCATTTTCATTCATATTTGAGAATTGTATGTGTTGATTACAACTAGGTTGATCTATAATGTTATTTTTAGTCATAGTAGGAAAATTTAGGAAGTAGCTTTGAATGCTTGTTTTTGGATAGGTGTGGTGTATGAATGAGCACAAGTTTGTACATATGAAGAACCTCCTAACACAATTTCATTAAAATGGTAAAAATTATTATTCACAGCTTCATACCCAGATTGTGCTAAGATTAAGGCTATTCCAAGTGTCTGATGTACATCATTGACTTCACCAAAACTTTTAATATTTTTTTGCAAACGTCGTACCAATACCCCAAAAGTAATGAATTTTCAAAAATCTTGCATCTATTACTCTGCTTGTAGATTGAACTCTTTGATATATAAGCAAGAATCTATAATTGAATTGAGCAATTGATTCACCAGATACTCTTTTCACATTTTAAAATTGAATTAATGCATCTCCCAATCTTGTAAAAGGATCAAATTGACTTAAGAAAAGGAATTCAAGTTCATGCCATGAACAAATCAAGTTAGGATAAATACTTGCATACCATTGTGATGTTGAACCTTGAAGAGTTTGAACAAACAAGTTGCAAGCAACATCCTTCGGTGTGCTTTCAAAAAAAATACAATTGATGTTTAAAAATATTTACATGGTCTTAAGCACTTTGTCCATTCTCAGGAAATAGCATGGAAATCCCATTATACACATGATAAGAAATTATATATACAATCCCGGTTATGGACAATGGAATGCCCATTGGAGTTAAACTTTCCAAAGGTCTACCTCACTTTAACTTAAGAAAATAATTCAGAAATAATTATTGGCCCTCCTTCTAGTGCCAGTTTCTATTGACGGGTGTTTTGACACACTCACCAATAGTCAGGTAGTTTATGTGAACACTCACAACCTCTCCTAAAAAGCAGTAAGTTTTTGGAAACTAATCACTCCAAGGTCTCTATAGTCGAGTCTCAACGGTAATGGGAAACTTAGTGGCTGATGTGAATTTACCTGTCAAAGGGCCTACTGGTTGAAACAAAACAAAAAAAATCCTTTTTTTGTATTATCTAATTTTCACCTTCTCAAAAATAAACAACAAAAGATAGATCAGGGGAACAAGGAAAGAACAATGAAATTGATACAATAACAACTGAATGATCCACACAGTTAGAATTTCATATTCCAAATATTATCAATACCACTAAATCAACATTTAAATGATGAACTTTGGAAAATATATAAAGTCAGACAACTTTACACACCAATGGAAATGAATATCACCCAACCAATAATCTCCCTATCAATTTAATCCTCATATATCATTTACATGTGCAATATGATTCATAAAATAATAAAGCATCCAAAAGAACTAGTTGTTGATTCAGACGATAGAAGTTACCAAATCACAAAGAACACAACCATATAGAACACGCAAGTAGATCAGGTAATCCACAACTTTCTTTTTGTATTAAACTTCCAAGAGTATCACAAAATCTTCTAAACTTATAAAAATCTGCATAAAATCTCTAATGTAATCTCTAAAATGGACCTCAAATCATCAATTCATAGACCATTACAATGACATAAATCCTCCAATTTATAGAGTTTTTGCCCTACATCCTAAGCAAGGAATCATGCCTAAATTAAGGATTACAAAAAGAAAGGAGTTGTGGTTGACATGCAAGTCTCTACCTTTGAACTCCAGTTAATTACTACTAAACTGGTACTCAAGGTTCACTTCCAAAATGGTGCTTTGGAAGCAGGTATTTTATAACATGCATAAATCTCACCAAAAAAGGAAGTCTGAGTTACACCATCAGTGTAAGGCCTATTTTTAGTAGTGGTGATGGTAATCTAGCATGCAAAACTAGCATTACAAAATGATGGGATCCGCAATCGACATGCAAGTCACCTACCTGTGAACTCCACTTAACTGTTATGAAACTAGCGCTCACCACTCATTCTGTAATGGTGCTCCAAAGGCAGGCATTTCGTAACATACAAAAATAATTCCCAAAGAGAAAGTGTAACATCCAATATCAGTTGAAACTATAGTAGTTGTGGTGGTGACATTGTTTCGACATGCATTTTTCTTTTTTTAACTGAATGTTTGTCTTTTATTCCTCTTGTAGTTTGGGTAGTTGTTGATGAAAAATTCTATGGAAGTAGTTTGTGGGTCAGCATATACTCCATTCTTAATTTAAAAACTCTGAGCACCTCCTTTTTACTCTCTAGTCTTCTTTTGGGATGAGGTGGAAGGTTCCATAACTCTAATTCAACTGTTACGAAACTAGTGCTCACTGTTTACTTCCATAATAGTGCTCCAGAGGTAGGTACTTTGTAATATGCAACACAAGATACATAATCAACTTCATCATATTATCAAAATCATAAGGGACTCTAAATTTTTTGGATTTCAGGGTTCCGGGGTCTATTTATTGATGATTTTGGGATTTCAGGGTTTCGGGGTCCATTATTGAGGATTTCGGGATTCCGGGGTTCCACTTAACTATTATGAAACTAGTGCTCACCGCTCACTTCTATGACAATACCCTAGAGGCAAGAATTTCCTAACATTCAAAAATGATACAAAATAGAAACAACACCCAAGGTTCTGAAGCACAAACGAAAAGGAGACAGGAAGAAAACATAGCAAAGTAAAAAGGGGGGGCCCAGCTTGAGAATTGAAAAGTTGGGGTGTGTTATGCAGGGCATAACACTCCCTCTCACCCTCTCACTCTCTCACCACCCCTTCTTCCTTCCCTCTCTACTTTTATCTCCCCTCTATCCCCTCTCTGTCTTTCTATCTCTCCCTCTCCTCTCTCTCCAAAAACTATACCTATCTCTCTACCTCTCTCTCTCACACATCCTTAACTCTCTACTCTTTGTCTCCTCCCTATACACCTCCCTTACTCCCTACCTACCTCTATTTCTCTACATATACCTCTCTATCTCACCTATATCCTCTCTCTACCTCTCTATCTCGCTCTCTTCTCTCTCCAAAAATCTAGATCTATCTCTCTACCTCTCTCTCACATCCTTAGCTCTTACTCTTTGTCTCCTCTATCTCTACACACCTCCCCTCACTCCCTACCTACCTCTACTTGTCTACATATACCTCTCCATCTCTCTTACATACCTTTCTCTTCGTCCCTACCAACTTATCTTTCTCTACAAATATCTCTTCCACCCCCCCTCTCTCTCTTAATATCTACCTCTCCACCCCTCCCTCCTTTCCTTGGTCCCTCTCTACCTATCCATATCTCTCTACTTATATATATCTCCCCTCTCACTCTCTTTCTATCCATCGATCTCCCCAATCACTCTCTTTATTTCCCCTCTCACTCTCTCTACTTACCCTCCCTCCTTCTATTTTACTTTTATCTCCCCTCTATCCCCTCTCTACCTCTTTATCTCATTCTCTCTTCCAAAATCTAGACCTATCTCTCTACATCTCTCTCACATAGGTAACTCTCTACTCTTTGTCTCCTCTCTCTCTATACACCTCCCTTCACTCGCTACCTACCTCTATTTCTCCACATATACCTCTCCATCTCTCTCTACATACCTTTGTCTCATTTCCTACCAACTTATCTTTCTCTACTAGCATCTCTCTGTCACCCTCTATCTTTCTCCATCCCACTCTCTCTCTACCTCTCCACCCCTCTCACTCTCCCCTATCTATCTATCCATCTCTCTCTACTTATTTACATCTCCTCTCTCCCTCTCATTTAATCCATCTATGTCCCTAGTCACTCTCTTTATCTCCCCTCTCACTCGGTCTACCTACCTCTTCCTCCCTACATCTCTACTTTTATAAAGAGAGTGTGAGTAGGGAGATAGACGAATAGATAGAGGGAGAGAGGATATAGAAAGAATTAGAAAGAGATCGATAGGTAGAGAATGGGATAAAGGGAAGAAAGAAGAGATCAGGATGTAAATATGGAGAGAGAGAGGGGGGAAGATGGAAATAAGTGGAGATAAGAGGGTGGGAGAGAGGAGAGAGGGTTGAAGAGAGATGTTTGTAGATAAATATAGGTAGGTAGGAAGAGAGAGATGGAGAGGTATATGTAGAGAAATAGAGGTAGGGAGGGAATGAGGGAAGATGTACAAAGAGAGAGAGGGAGGGAGAGGAGACAAAGAGTAGAGAGTTAAGGATGTGAGAGAGAGGTAGAGAGATAGGTATAAAGCTTAAGAGAGATAAAAAAGAGTGATATATAGAGAGCTATAAAATACTGATAGGAGCCTGCTAATTATTGAAATTTGACTGAGTCTAAAAAATTATAAGATCTTATAAAATCTAGAATCTACATTATAACTCTTAGAGATCTGAAACCACTCTCAAACATCTTGTCTTATACTTAAATGTTATATTTCATGTATATATATGTCATTTGAAATATAAAAATAAATAAATTTATTTTTCATGTATATATGTCATTTTCAATATAAGAAAATAAACAATATAAAAAGAAACGAGATCCCATTTATGACATGAGATCACGTTTCAAAAAAAAAAAAAAAAATTGGCGCTAAATTTTGATTTGGATTTCACTTCAAAAAAGGCTCAGGGAGCTAACCTTTAGCCTTGGACTTGGTTTGACTTGCAACTTGAAGGCCATATCAGCATCCATACAAAATAATGACTCTGGACATATATCTGACCACCAATTTTTGACAATTTTTTGAACAATGAAAACCCATTACAGAAAATACTATCTAGATTCCAAATATGTAATTTTTGAAAAAAAAAATGGATTAATTTTTATATTTTTAAAATAATTTCTAATGAAAGAGGTCCATAAACTTGAAATAACAAGGTTTCTTATTTTTTTAATAAGATTTTTGTTTTTAAAAGTTTTTTTTTCTAAATTATATGGCTTCAATTAGAGACAATTCTATACAATTCCAAAAAAATAAAAAATGTTAACTTTAGGTGAAGTTATTCTTGTCGTACATGAGGGTTTTTCAAAACAACATTTATGCCCAATAAAAAATTAACAAAAAAAAATTACAAAAAAATATCCTCATCAAAGGTGAGTAAATTACAAATCTTTTCCCAAAAGGATTTAGAAAAATACTTTCATTTATGTCAAATTATGTTTGTCGTACACAGGCATGGTATGGTCCTCAAAAAGTGACTTTTAAATTATAGTTTTTAGAAATGCCTATTGGAACTTAATTTCTATAATTTGGGTGTTAAAATAAATTGCATATTTGGAAACTAAACTTCAAACACTACATTTTATAGTACTGACTTTTTTCAAGATTTGTTCTTTAAGAGCTTCAAATTTTTAGGTCAATTGGGCTAAATTATGAAAAATAGGAAAACCACTTCCACTTTTTGGCCAAAAAGTGGACTCAACTTAATGGAAGCTGTAACATACAATGTTAAAATTTAGTAGATTTTTACATGCAAATGTAAATTTAACAAGTATACAATAAGGTAATTTTTAGTATATACAATTATATATACATAATTATGTATTATATATGTATATGCAATTGTTTAATTATATTTGTACACACATCACTATGTATATATATATATATATATATATATATATATATATATATATATATATATATATATATATATATATATATATATATATATATATTAAAATGTGTAAAAAACATAATAAAGGTAAATATAAAAAACTATAAACATATCAAGGAAATAAAAAAAATTAAGTGTAATTTCTAGTATATATATAATTATATGTGTATACATTTCAATATATGTATATAGAATCATATATATAAATTTACATTTTCATAAAAATCTATAATTAATAGAATGTAGAAAACATAACAAAAGTAAATAATAAAACTTTAAATTAATCATTGTAAACATATCAAACATAAATTCTACAAATATAAACAAGTGTCATGTAGTAGAAATACTTGTCTTTATAACATTATAATAATAATATTTTTATTAGTTTGAGTCAAATAGATTATTAGAAGATTATTCTTTTAATGGTTTTGGTTTCAAGTTTGATTGGTAATAGGCACAAGTGAAACTAAATCTCTTCATCATAATCAATATATAGAATTGTAGAGTGACATTGCAACAAAAACCTATGAATTAATATTGAAAATATGATTTGGAATAAAAATATTTGATGATTGAGGTATGAGAATTTTGAAACTTATGATAATATTATATCTAATCATATTTTAATGATTCTATTTTAATTTTTGAATAGTTTTAACCATAATTCTTACATTATTATTTATTATATTCTCAATCATAATTATAATGCTTTTAAGATTATAATTAATAATAATACTTGGGTATACCTTTATTCATGGGACATAATAAGATCTCCTATTGGAAAACCATGATTGAAAGGATTAAGCATAGTATATCATCAAGGAAGGCTCGATGGTTGTCTCTTGCAAGTCAGATTCTACTTATTAAATTTGTTTTAACTACCATTCCTAACTACTACATAACAGTTCTTAAAGTTCTGAAGTCTGTGATTCTGCAAATTGAAAAGATCATTAGAACCTTTCTCTGGAAAGGGAATTTATCAAAAGACAAAAAAATCCCATTAATCAGGATGGGTAGGGTTGCATGAATTAGTTAATCAAAAGAAAGCCTTTGGAGGAAAGCTAGTATGAAGAATGTACATAAACTCATAATCAAAGTGGTGTCAAATCATGCAAGCCAAATACCTAGATTCATTCAATCCTCTTAGAATCTTTTCCATATCAAATCCTCTAGATGGCTTAGCAATGTGGAACTTTATGATATCCTCCAAAGATATAGTGACAAAGTATATATCTTGGCAAGTCCATAATGGGGAGTCAGTTAATTTTTGGTTTGATTCATAGAATGGTTACCCCCCTTTGGCTTAGAACAACCAATTGCAATAGATGATACTGATTTTCATCATAAAATGGGGACATAAGCTAGTAAACTAATTAAGTGGAGCTACTCTCTATTCAAGGAAAGTCATCTGGAAGGACATCAATGATGTTTAAATTGAAGAAGATCCAAAAACTCTACTTCAATTAGTATTTACACAAAGGATAGTTTATTTGACAAATAAAGAGGACAAACTCATATGGGCCCCATCTACAAATGGAAATTATATAGTCCAAACTGGTTATTTAGCACTCTAGCACATGATAAGCCAACAACAAACCCACAAAGCTTTTTACTCTTGTTGGAATAATGTAATCATTCTGAAAGCAGGGTGTTCCTCTTGGTTGGCATTAAAGAAAAGAATCCTTACTAGTGACAAGCTTGCCAAGCTTCAGATAGCACAAGAGTTTAAATATGTACTATGTGATCAGGAATTTGAAATTGTGGATCATTTATTTATCCAATGTCCATTTGCACACTAGTGTTGGTGTTTTGTTATGATAAAACTAGAGCTATCTATGCCCTTACCAAACACAATTTGGGAGCTCTTTTAGACTTGGCCCTTTCTCTTCAAATCTTATGTATTCTCATGTATATGGACATTCATTCCAGCTACAATCATATGGTCAATATGGTGGGAACGAAACAACAGGATTTTCAGACAAAATACCTCACCCGTAGAGAAAGTGTTTTGTGAAATAGAAAATTTAATCACTGAGCTAGTAAACACCTATGTGCAGAAACATCAGAAGAGTAGTGCATTGTTCACTTCATGGGGTGGTGAGATACTAAAAAAATGGAAGGGTATATGTAAATCAGCCAATGGTAACCAGTCTTCAGTAGGTGAATCAAGGAATGCTAGAGCACATATAGTTTGGAAACCCCCTCAACTTGATTTTGCAAAGCTCAACTTTGATGTTGCAAAGCTCAACTTTGATGGAGCTTCATGGGGTAATCCAGGTGAGTCGAGGGCAGAAGTGTGTATTAGAAATCATTTAGGGGGGTTATTAGCTTTCAAATCTACTTCACTACCCCAAGGAACAAACAATATTGTAGAAGCCCAAGGTCTTCTATACAGGCTATCACTAGCAAAAAAAATGAGGATTCACAAAATACATATTAAGGTGATCCCACTTTGATCACCAATGCATGCAAATTCAGAAAATCCTCTAACTAGCATATTGGCTATGTTCTTAACCAAATATGGGATATACTAAACTCTTTTAAAACATATTCCATATCACAGACATTTAGAGAGGGAAACAAATTGACAAATGGGCTGGCAAATATGGGGTGTGACCGTGTGGAAGTCAAATCACTTAACAGGAGCATTGATGTCAATTTATTCCCTCGTGCATTCAACAAAATCCTAAATGATTATAAGGCCAATTAAATAATCATGACAAGATGATATGAATAATAACCTTTGATTGAAGCTTAGGTTCATATCAGTTATTGTAAAGGCTAATTATTACCCACATATGAGTGCTCCTTTCATATCTACGACCGCTCGTGTAGACTAAAGGCCGAATGCTCCACCATTTTCACATGTAGTAATTTGTAGACATGTGGTAGGTTCTTCACACATATGCCATCACTCAACTAAAAAGATAAATAAGGCTTGGTTCCTAGTATTGTATCCATAGAATTGTCAGAAACAGTGAAAGCCAGTAGAATTTGTATGAAGATAGAATTACTGTGAAGGAAGTGATTCTCAAGATAATGAGAAGGTGCAATTCTTGATAACAAGCAATTACAGAAGAAGGGAAACAAAGGAATTGAGGTGTTAGCTGAAGTAATTCATAGAGAATTCAAATTTTTTTCATTCAACGAGAAGATTCAATAGAGGAATTGTCAGTGCAAGATGGACTACAAGCCATGAAACTACAGAGTCATGATCTTGGTGGTAGACTGAGAGCGCCCATATTCAAAACCCGTCATTGATGAAATCCTAGGACAAGTTTTTAATGTTCAAAGTAACCGCACAAGGAGAAGTGTGAAAATTATTATAGGAGAGGAAATCATATTTCCCCAAGAAAGTAGGCTTATCTTCCCTTCCCAATTAGTATTATTTTTTCTCCCAAATGCACTGGACCTCCTACAGTCATTAGAATTATTGGAGATTATAGCTGAAAGAGTGGCACGTGATGTCTATCTTCCTACCAACAAGTTAATCTCTATTGTTCAAAAGTATGATATGTGGGAGGGTGAAGTTGAAATAGGAGGTCCTTTCCAAGGTATTTACTTCAAAATGGGCATGCATATGTTTCACTATATGATAACATCAAAAACACCCTGGAAATGCAGAAATTTTAGGTTTCTTCAAATGGCATTGGATAGATACCACAGAACCTTTGGTCATGATTTAGTTGACAACACCAAAAAAAAGGTAAATGCTCTGTGAATGTTGTTAAGCAATGAAAGGACTAGAGATGCAATTCAGCCTCAACGGCAAGTTGTTCCTGACCTCAATGCTATGTCAAGAACGGGGGATATCAAATTTGGTTAGGATGATAACAATCCCTCATGGACCTTAGATATACAAGACAAATATATGCCTACATAAGGAGCTCAAAAACAACGGGATGTGAATTTTGTGGCTCCAGTAGCCATGGAAGAATGATCGATAGCTAGTATGTTGTTTTTGTTTTTTATAACTATGCTTCCAATTTTGTATCATGAATGCAATGTAAGATCTACACATTAACAAAACAAAAAAGGTGGTTAATGCTCTATTAATTTTACTAGTTGAGGATCAGCCTAATATTGTTGATAACCCTCTTCAATGTCATGACAAGAATAGGGGAAACACATTTTGGTCTGGATGTCGCCAGTTCATCCCATGCTCCTCTTGTTCATGAAAGGGTTATGTATGTGGGGGACAAATGAGGAGTTTTTTAGGAGCAACTGCATGAGAATGTTTTTCTACCATATGCTATGGAACAATAAAAAAATTCTCATATGTCCCCTCAACTCAAATTTTGATGTGTTACATGCTCTCACATCATCAGATACAACAAGTGGATTTTGTGGGGAATTTTTGTATTAAAGGCTATGTGGTTTTTTGGGCATAATCCACAATTCATCCCACTTCAGTCATGCCTAGTTGGCCTCCTCTTCAATTGGTTTTTCTTCATGATTATGCTTGCCAGCTCCTTGCAAGTTTTGGTCAACAATATTGGGGTTTTTGGTTTCCAAAAGGCAAAAATTACATTTGAATTTACCCCATCTTTGTATGGTCATATATCATTATGTACTTTTCACATATGTAAGCTTAGTATAGTTTGTAATTAGGACTTGTAATTGAGATTTTCTCATCAAATCTCAAATTCAAATTGTAAAATTTGTCAAAATTTCGGGCTATAACCAGAGTTTTTCTTGTTGGCTCTTTCCTCTTGTTATGCTCTTTGAACTAGCTTTTGTAACCTTATATCTTATACTAATATATTAGTGGCTTGCCACCTTTTCTTTAAAAAAATTTTTCATAATAATTAAGATTAAGATAATAATTTAATTAATATTTATGATAATTTTAATTATTTTAGTTTAATTCTTTTTTTATTTGGTAATAAAGATAGTATTCTATTCATACAAGAAGTGCATACATTAACATTCCCTGACAAAAAACAACAAAACCAAGAATCAACCCCTACCACTGTTTGTAGATAAGGGAAACCCTATCACATATACCACTTGAGCTAGACCATACTACCTACGTGACCAAAGGCTATTTTGCCTATCATCTACTACCCCACCGCCCAAAAATTGGCTTTAAGCCATTGTTTCAGACTACAAATTAACAATACCAACTCTGACCAAAATCTTTAATGAGAAATATCAAAAAGCTTAAACAAAGTAAACTTTTTTCTTCCTTTTACTAGGGCCATTGACCCAAAAGTCTTCTTCTGCAAATTTCATCTACTTTGTCTCATCCTTCTTCTTCGCCTCTCATTCCATTTTCACCTCCACCTCCTTCTCATTAATGAAATCTTTCAAGGCTTCCCAATCCACATGTGCCTCCTTTATTATGGCCTCTTAGTCTGCTTCATCATTCCAAAGAACAAAAGGTGTAAAATTCGCATCATTTCCATCTTGCATGATTTCTTCTCCAAATGGTTGCCCCAAGCCTCGTCCCACAACAACTCATGCCATCAATAAAGTCAACCCACACAATAAATAGTTTGGGACACATGCTTTTGCCACCTAGATCACATCTTCCTTCAAGACAAACAACAAACCCCATGCAACCACCATGGAAATAATGTCAACATTCATCCTATAACAAAATTTTCACCTCAAATACTCCTCGCCCAACAACACCTCCATGATTTGCATAAACATGGGGTCATCAAATTTAAAGACTCCCCAAGATTTTTTCTAAAATATTTCCAAAAAAATGTGGGTTGTTTAATAAAGTGAAGCGAAAAGTTCCCTTCCATGGTTGCTAGTTGTACACTATTAAAGCACTATTTTGTCACTATTTGGGGCTTCTTTCGCACACCTCAACCTTGGAAAATCCAAAACACCACCCATATTTGGATTTAAACAACTCCACCTTACCCCTTGTCAAATATTCATTAATGATCATCCATTCCTACTCCTGTTGAGGGTGTATGAGACGACCAACTCAATAATTTGTATTAAGAAACTCATGCCACCTCCATTTAAAATCTGATCAATCTAACACATAGTTAATTGGAGAGAAAAAAGGTGGTGTACAAACTTAAATCACATTTATAGCATTGCAAGGATCAATAACCATCAACACACCTAAATGATGAAGGAGATCGCGGTGATTCTTCCACCTGCCAACTCTTCAATAGTGTCAAACTCCATCATACTGTTAAGGCTCATGCTCACTCAAGCCGTCCCACCACCTCACAATTTGGTCATTAAGATAACACACTTGATTCAATCATTGAACTACTTCAACATTTCCCTCCCTTCAGACATGCAAGAGTTTAAAATCTTAGAAGTATTTAAATGTTTGCCTAATAATAGAAATAATTTTATTAATTTTGCAACATTGCAAGACACCCTCAGCTATTGCCTTCATTACTATTTTTGAATTTCCTTCTAAATGTAGCTTAGTGATTGACAATCTATCCGCTAGAGATATGACAAGCAACACAATGTGTGTCTTCACTTTATTATTGGTTGCATTTAGCAGTCGTTGTGCTCCCCTTGCCAAAATCATCCCTTTCTCATTTCTAGCAATACATCCCGCACCTGAGACATCGGGATTCCCTCTTGATGCACCATCAAAATAAACTCTAGCTTTCCCATGTTTCACTACTCTTTGAACCTTGGGTAGGATTAATCCTACCAGACCCATTAAATTTTAATAGTGTGAATCCAAATCTCTATAAAATAGCTAATTGATTTTATTACTATTTAAAATAAATATTTATTTTTAAAATGTAAATAGGATTTAAAAAGTCTAGCAATCTATCATTCTTAGAAATCTTCTCCTATAACACTCGGATTATAAAGTTAAGAATTTTACAAGTTAACTATATAAAACTATTTTTTTTTTAAATTAAATAAATAAAATCTTGTAATTGATGGAAAACCAATTTATTAATAACTATAGTATTACCTACCACTAAAAGTATATTTTTGTATTTTGTAAAAGAAGATGAGAAAAATATCCACTATTACATCATTAATGCTTGTAAAGTTCCTTACTTATATGAGGGGTTGGGAGTGAAAGTGAGCAAGTATGAACAAACGTATATTTATGTACATTTATTTATGATAGCTTCAAGATCATCATTTTTTTTTGCTTGATAAAGGTCAAGGCCGAAAATAGTATTTAATTATAAAAAACAAAATACAACATCAAGTCTTAAAATATTATAAATTATTGCAACCCTTCCACCATAACTAGCCCAAATCAACCCCCTACAAAGTATGATTTTTAATACATAGATTATTTTGAATCTCAAAATATCTATCTAATGCCTTTTGTGAGGCGAGAATAAACATCAAATATCTATCAAATATCAACATTTGACTGATTAGAGAAGTAATTCTTGATTTAATTCTTTAAAAGTCTCACCATTCGTGCCCTTATTCGCCAATTGATCAACTATCACATTTCCTTCTCTATATGTGTGATTGATATTAAATTTTTCAAAGGCTTTCATATCTTCTAACACTTTGAATAGTAAGGCTTTAATCCTCTAGTTTGGAGTTTCTTCCTTTCTTATGGTGTTTACTACTAGAGTTGAGTCTCCTTCTATCTCCAACCTCTTGATTCCTAGCTCTTTGCAAATTTGGATCCCCATGATTAGAGCTTTAAATTATACAATATTATTTGTGTCATGTTGCAAAGGTTTAGCTACTCTTGCCAGAATTATTCCATCCCATGTATAGATGACACATCTAGCTCTTGATATTTTTGGGTTTCCCCTTGAAACTCCATCAAAATTGAGCTTAAACCAACCATATTTTGGATGAACCCAAACACATTTTTTCCTCTCTTCTTTGCTAGAAAACCCTCTTGGGCCATCATATGTGGGGATTTTGAGGTCATGCCATGGTTTCCTTATTCTACTATCCCAAAATATAATTTTGTATTGTTGCATGGAGGACTTTCTAATCTACTATTGACAAATTCCATAATTGATGCTTCTATACTATTGTGGATAGATTTCATTATTGTCTTTTTTTGCTTGAAGATTCTTCTATTTCTTTCTTTCCAAATTTCCCAAATCACAATTTACAACACTGCTATCCATAATCCCTTATAAGTTCCTTATTGAGAATTGGCCAACTTTTAAATAACGTGGTTATATCATTTGAAAGTGTTGTTATCCATCCCAATTTGGCACATAACCATTGCCAACATTCTTGAGCAAAAGGGAAAGTAATAAACATGTGATCTATTGTTTCTTCACCCTTTTCACATAAAGTGCAGCTTGATGGTCCTTGGAGGCCTATTATTTTAAATCATTCTACTATTAGGATTTTCTTTTGAACTGTGGCCCATGTAAACATGTTCAAAATTTGGAGGTATTAATTATGTGTTGCATTGATTTTTTGTCATTGATGTCAACACTAGTTGTTTTGTTGTCTACCAGCTTTCGGTAGAGTGGTTGGGTTATGATATTGATCTAGAGACCATCTCCGGTATTCTTCAGTTTGGTTCAGCTTGTGGAATTGGCTTGGATTGGTTATTCATGTGTTCTTGATGCATATCACATTCAGTTGGTTCAGGATTTGATGATATGGATGCTATCATTTGTTCTAGTAAGCCTTTTGGTCACCGGTAAGGGTATTACCAATAGCTCTTTGATGAAGATCTTTTGATGAATTCATTAAGTGGTGTTGGTGTAGCTTCTGGAAGGTTATCAAGATGTTGATGGTTATCATGTTTATGTTCTAGTTGATCATGATGTTTCATTTGGCTTATGGCGACCTATTTTTGGTCTGGTGTTATTCTGCTAGGTTATGGATCGGTTTGTGTAATGTTTTGGTTGATGCTCCCAATACATTACCGGTTGGATTTATTGTTTGGATTATGTTATTTCGGTCTTAGACCAACTTGGTTTATCATTGGTTTGTGGGATTATGTAATGGATCCAATGTATTATCTTTTAGGTGGCCAACCTAATTGTTTAGGTCCCAGGTTGGTATAAATATGATGTAAAATCTCTTTGTAGATCATAGAGTGGGTTTATGGGATTTAGGATTATCTGTGTGCAAATAAAGTTGTAATCATTTGCAGGGGTTTTAGTCGGTCATAGGTGATCGAATTGGATTTGTGAAAGAGGTTTAAGACCTTCGATACTGAGATTAATCGGAACCGTACTCAGGCATAGGAGATGCTACACTTTCAGTTCAATCTTCATTCTAGATTGTAGTCCGATATTTTTTGTATTCAGTGAGGCTCCTTTTGTGATGAGTAGTGCGCTCTAGGTAGTGTGCCTTCCTGCATGTTCAGGCCGCTTAATGTAATATTCATTCATCTTATCAGTGGATAGATATTGTGGGTATTAAATCCCATCGTGGTTTTTCCTCCTTGAGGTTTTCCACGTATAAATTTGTGGTGTTATGGTTTTTATCTATGTGGTTGCATTATTACTTATTGTTATTTTTTTTTATGTTTACCAGCTACTGAGTTATTGTGTTAATAAGGTTAAAATTCATCTTATTGGCAGAACACTTATTCACCCCCCTCTCAATGTTCTTGGATTCCAACAATTGCTATCAAAGCTTAGTGACTTGGTATAAGTCTAACAGCTTGAGGAAGATACTGAATCCAAAATCTATGGAGATAATCTTGAGGAAGGAACTTCAAGTAGCACTTGAAGACTATGATGTTGAAAGGTTGAGGAACATGAAGCTACAAGGTGAGTTGAGATCTACAAAAGAATTCATTTTTACCCTACATGAGAGGTTGTCATCTACACAAGCTAAAAGGAAGGAACTTTGTGATCGATTGTGAAATTAGGATGATGGAGAGAAGAATGCCCTTAAGGAACTATGTCAGAAGCAGAATCAGGAGATTGAAGACCAAAAGAAGAATGAAGAAAATCTTGCTATATCTCTAAAGGATAGATCTGAGGAATTCATTAGATTGGCACATGAGAATGATGTGTTGAGAACTGAGTTGGTGCAATCACAGAACAATGAGAAAGAGTTGGAGAGAATGTTTACTATCCTAAGAGGTGATATAGATGTTGCAAATGAATACAAAGATAAGTTCAAGGTTAGTTCTGCTAAGCTTGATGAATTATTGAAGGATCAAAGAAATACTGGAGACACTAGAGGTCTTGGATTTAAGCATGGAGAAAGATTTGGTACTGTAAATCAAGATGACATCCAGTCAGAGGGTCAACCGAAATCAGGGATCACTGGTAAGGAAACCCAATGCACATAAATTTAATGGTAGATTCTTTGTTTGCAATAAGTTTGGTCATAGAGAAAGTCAATGCAGAAATAGAGCAAATCAAAATAATAATGTTGTTCTCGGTCAGTGTTCAAATTGTAAAAAGTATGGTCATAGGATAGAAGATTATAGAATGAATGTGAGATATCATGCATGTGGAAAGTTTGGACATATGGCTAATCAATTTAGGTCAAAGAATGGTTAAGGAATCAACAAGGCAATTCAAAAGAACAATGTTACTTGTTATGCATGCAACAAAATAGGACATATTGCTAAATATTACAGAAGCAAGAATACACCAGAAGGGAATGACACATCCAATGAGAAAGGAAAGCAAAGGGTTGATGAAATTTGGCAAGCTCATGCTAAACAGTGGATTAAGAAGTTTTATGATCAATCAATAGAGGCAAATTCTTCGGTTACTCAACCGACAAAGTAGAATGTTTCGGCACCTCCAGGAATCTTATCCGGCATCTAAGGAATTCGCCTTAAGGGGAGGCAATTAATGTTAGATCTTGCATTGCCCCTAGTAAGTAATCTAAAAGCCTATTTCTAGAGTAGTCAGTTTGAAGGTTAAACCGACAAAGATTTCTTGGATCTTGGATCTGGTTTGGTTATCGATGTTGCAGAGAATTGTGGAGAGTGCTAATGTCAAGGTGGATGAGTTGTACAAAGGTCAAATCAGAACTTAGGAGAGAGAACCGGAAGTGGATATGATCATAATTGAACCAGTAGCACCTGTACCAGAATAGAATGTTGAACCAATTACTCCGACAATATCAAAAAATTCAATAGTTACTAAAGATCAAAGTGGGGAAACAGAAAGTCAGAAGACTCCTCGGTATGTAAGGTTGAATCATTCAAAAGATCAGATCATTGGAGACAAGAACAAAGGAGTGATGCTAAGAAGAAGGTTGGCAACTGATGAGGTATGTTTAATTTCTCAAGTTGAACCGACATCAGTTATTGAAGCTTGTAAAGATGAATGTTGGATGAAAGCTACGGAAGATGAATTAGATCAGATTGCAAAGAACAACACATGGACTTTAGTTCACTGGCCTAAAAATTAAGAATGTTATTGGAACTAAATGGGTTTTTAGGAATAAATTGAATGAGGGTAGACAAGTTGTGAGGAATAAAGCTAGATTGGTATGTAAAGGATATTCTCAGAAGGAAGGAATTGATTATGATGAGACTTTTGCTCTGGTAGATAGGATTGAAGTTGTGAGATTATTTCTTGATTATGTTGTTCATAAGAAATACAAGGTTTATCAGATTGATATTAAATGTGCATTTTTTAATGGAGATCTTGAAGATGAAGTTTATATAGAGAAACTTGATGGTTTTTCACTTTTGGATGATAAAAACATGATTTGCAGGTTAAGGAAAGCATTATATGGATTGAAACAAGCCCCTAGAGCTTGGTTGGACAAATATCTTTTGAAGACTGGTTTCACTAAAGGTTTGCAGATTACTCAGAATGATAAAGGTATTTTCATCTGTCAAACTAAGTATGCTAGAGAGTTGTTGAAGAAATTTGGTATGGAAAATTCTAAACTGGTTGGTACCCCTATGGTTACAAGTGAGAAATTGACAAAGAAAGATGTATTAGCTCTGATAAATCCTACAAGGTATAAATCTATGATTGGAGATGCTAACTGGGCTAGAGATGTTGATGATTGGAAGAGAACATCCGGTGGAGATTTATTTCTTGGAAAAAAACTTGTTTCATGGATCAACAAGAAACAATCATGTACTTCTTTATTTACTGTTGTAGCTGAGTATGTTGTTGTTGCTACTAACTATACACAGGTTTTATGGATGAAGCAAATGTTGAAGGCTATAAGGGTTGATTGCAATGAACCAGTAGTTATTCACTGTGATAACTCCATTGCTATTGATATATAAAAGAATCTGGTATTTCATTCTAAGACTAAGCACATTTCTATCAAGTATAATTTTTTGAAGGAGAAGGTGGAAGCAAATGAAGTCAGACTGATTTATGTGAACACTAAAGAGCAGTTTGTAGATATCTTCACTAAACCTTTGCCTAAGGAATCATTTAAGTACTTCAGAGATAGATTGGGAGTTTTTGCCCCTCCAGTAGAGACTTGAGTGATGATGATTGGCATCAGTCTGGTATGCATTTATCAATGCTATCATTTATTTTGGATTGATGTGTTGATGCTACTACTCAGGAGGAGTAGTCAGCTGTGTGATTTAGAGGTCTTATGATTTTTTTTCTTTGATGTTTATGTCAGATTTTTGGCATTGATGTCAAAAGGGGAGATATATATGTGAAAAACAGAGCTTTACAATGATATCATTCTCAGGGGGAGTTTGGTTTTTGGTTCAGAACTTCATTGTTATATCATCTTGGAGAGTTTGTTGGATGTCTTCCATTGGGGGAGACTTGTTTGACATTTTCTTAGCACTTGAATGTTTTTCACATCTAGTGTTGTCATCAATGCCAAAGGGGGAAATTGTTGGAAATTTTGAGCAATTGATTATGCGTTGCATTGATTTTTTGTCATTAATGTCAACACTAGTTGTTTTGTTATCTATCGGCTTCTGATAGAGTGGTTGGATTATGATATTGATCTAAAGACCATCTCCGGTATTCTTCGGTTTGGTCTGACTTGTGGGATTGGCTTGGATTGGTTATTCATGTGTTCCTGATGTGTATCAAATTCAGTTGGTTCAGTATTTTGATGATTTGGATGCTATCATTTGTTCTAGTAAACCTTTTGGTCATTGGTAAGGGTTTTACCGACAGTGTTTTGATGAAGATATTTTGATGAATCTGTTAAGTGGTGTTGGTGCGGCTTCTAGAAGGTTATCAGGATGTTGATGGTTGTCATGTTCGTGTTCTAGTTGATTGTGATGTTTCATTTGGCTTATGGCAACCTATTTTAGGTCTGGTGTTATTCTTCTAGGTTATGTACCGGTTTGTGTAACGTGTTGGTTGATGCTCTCGATGCGTCACCAGTTGGATTTATTGTTTGGATTATGTTATTTCAGTCTTAGGCCAACTTGGTTTATCATCGGTTTCCAAGATTATGTAACAGATCTATTGTATTATCTTTTAGGTGGTCGACCTAATTGTTTAGGTCCCAAGTTGGTATAAATATGATGTAAGATCTCTTTGTATATCATAGAGTGGGGTAATGGGATATAGGATTAGTTGTGTGTGAATAAAGTTGTAATCATTTGTAGAGGTTTTGGTCAATCATAGATGATTGAATTGGGTTTGTGAAAGAGGTTTAAGACCTCTAGTATTGAGCTTAATTGAAACTGTACTCAGGCATAGGAGATGCTACACTTGTAGTTCAATCTTCATTTTGGATTGTAGTCTAATGTTTTATGTAGTCAGTGAGGCTCCTTTTGTGATGAGCAGTGCACTCTAGGCAGTGTGCCTTACTACATGTGCAGGCCCCTTATTGTAATATTTATTCATTTGATCAATGGATAGACATTATGGGTACTCAATCCCACCATGGTTTTTCCTCCTTAAGGTTTTCCATGTATAAATCTGTGGTGTTATGGTGTTTATCTATGTGGTTGCATTATTACTTATTGTTATCTATTTTTTATGTTTACCGATTACTGAGTTATTGTGTTAATAAGGTTGAAATTCATCTTATCGGCAAAACACTGATTCACCTCCCCATCTTAGTGTTCTTAGATTCCAACACAACATACCTGCATTAGGGAGAGTCCATTTATCCCAACAAAGATGAAACGGTAGGTCAGTTTTGATCCAATTTTTTTTTTAATTTTAGCTCTATATCCTTCCCTTGAACTATATTTTCCTAAGGATTCCCCTAACTAAACTAGTTTGTCTTCTAAATTTATGAAAATTATTGTTCTATCTTTGAAGATATTTTGGATTGATCAATTCCTTCTATAGGTAGGTTAACATTTTGGAAATATTTCCATTTCCATCCTCATGTTGATTCTAAACTATTAAATTCCACATTATCCCTGACAAACTTGCCCCATACCCTTTCTAACTCTTCTTTGATTCTAGTTGTATCAACCATTTGCAATATAATTGGAAAACCTCTCCATGAATCTTTTTAAAATAGAGATTTCTTACCATTTGCCACATCCCATGTTAGTTGTTCTTGTAGCTCATTAATAAGTTCCATACTCTAGATCCTTTTGGAGGGAGTGTTGTTTTGGAGATGCTACAAGGATCATTGCTTTCCAAGTATTTGTGTTGTAATATTTTGACCCATTTAGTTTCAGGGTTTTCATATAATTTCCATATCAATTTATCTCCCAAAGCTTTATTAAGCCAAAATAGATTTCTCATACCAACTCCTCCTAGTTCTTTAGGCTTGCAATCTTATCCCATGCAATTAGGGTATATTTCTTCTTTTCAGCTAACCCTTACCAAAAAACAATTCTTAGAATCTTAACCAATTTCACATTAGCTCCAATAGACAAGGCTAAGCATGATAACATATAAATTGGGATCGTTGTTAAAACTATTATGAACAATACTGCTCTACCCGCCCAAGTCAGCCATCTGCCTTTCCAATTATTCATCTTTTTCTCCATTTTCTACCCTAATGGATCCCAAACTTTGGTTGTTCTAGTACCCTTATCAAGGGGTAGACCAAGATACTTACATGGGAGATTTCCTCTCTTGAAGTTTAAGATTCTAAGCATGTTTTCTTCTTCCTTGATGTTTGTGTTAAAAAAGAATATCTTTGATTTCTCTTGGTTAATGAATTGACCTGATGCTCTACTATAAAGGTCTAGGGTTGACTTTATCTCCCTTTCTTCATGTTATGATCCTTCCCCAAAGAGCATAGTGTCATCTACAAACTGTTGTTGTGTTATAGAATTGATTGAGCTAGTGATTGTAATCCCTTCATGTAGACTTGATTCTTTTGCTCTTTTTAAAGATCTTCTCAAAGTTTTGGCTAAAGCCTTCTAGGGCACCATTGACCAAAACTAAAAAATTTGGAGTTGAAATGCAGAAGTAGATTCAATCTATCCATTTCTTATTGAATCCAAATGCTTACATGCATTTACAAAGGAGTCTCTAATCCACTTTGTCATAAGCCTTTTTGATGTCTAGTTTAATTATCATACTTTGTTTCTTTTTCTTCTAAACTGAGTGTATAGCTTCTTGAGCTATAATAGTGCCCTCCAAAATTGATCTCCGAGGAATAAAACCAAACTGTTCATCTGATATTAATGTTGGTAATATTTTCCTTGATCAGTTCGCCAAAACCTTGACAAGGATTTTGTATAAGGTGTTGCATAGTGATATAGGTCTATACTCATCTAGGAAGGTAGCATTCCCTTTTTTTGGTACTAACACTATAAAAGTTGTTTATTTCTTTGAGAAATCTACCTGAGTGTCTTGGTGTGTCTATTGCTTCAACCAATTCTTTCTCTATTATAGGCCAACATTTTTTAGAGAATCCAACAAGAAATCCATCCGGTCCCGGAGCTTTATCTAGGTGCAATTGTTTTACTGCCATTAGCACTTCTTCTTTTGAGAATTTCTTCATTAACATGTTGTTTTGATCTTGTGTCAGTATTCTAGGAATTTGATTCACCAAAAAGGATTGATCTCTATAGTTTGATCCTTCCACATTGTTGAAGGTGTCCTAAAAATATGCAATTACCTCCTTGACTATATCCTCGTGATTTTCCACCAACTCGCCATTGTTTTTTATTAATGAGGTAATTTTGTTGATTCCTCTTTTGAATTTGGTACTATTAATGGAAGAATTTAGAATTTTTGTCCTCTTCCATAAGCCATAACTTCTTGGACTTCTACCTCTAGAAGTTTTCTTCCTTAGCTAAGATATCTTCATATTCATTTAGTATTTCTTCCCTTTGAGAAAACATGATTGATCCATACCTTGCCTTTTGATTTCTTCATTAAGGTTTTCTAATTGTTCTTCTAACTTTTCTTTTGTCTCAAATATATTTCTGAATTATTCTCTATTCCACTTCAAAAGTTTTTGTTTTAGTGCTTTGAGTTTTGCAACAAAACCGAATAACTTGGACCCTTCAAATTTCTCTTCCTTCCACCAATTATCAATCAAATCCATAAAGTCCTAATGTTTCATCCACATATTCTCAAACTTGAAAGAGCGGTTCTTGGGTTTAGATGACCCTAGTATATTCAACTGGATTAGATAATGGTCTAACCCTGAGAGACCCAAAATGACCGATTTCATGTCATGTTCAAAAGTGAAGATATCTCCTTTAAAGAAGAATCTATCCAAATTTTCTACTTTATAGCTAATTCCTTCTCTTTTGGTATTCCATGTAAACATGTCATTCTTATAAATCACTTCTGTAGACACCTAAAAATGTCTCATTGATTCTACACTAATTATTCATCTATTTAATTAAGTAATTCTTTATTTAATTGATTAAATTAACTATTTCTTCTTATCATCACATCCAACATTGCTAATTATTCAATTTATATTCTCTAATTATTTAATTAGTTAATCCTTTTCTAAATATTAATTAAATATCAATTATTTAATTAATTGCGACATTTTCCTTAGTTAAATAATCTTTATTATTTAATTAATTCAATTCCTATGATTAAATATTTAATTAATTAATTAATTAAATTCTTCCAAATCCCCAAATTCCAATTCCAATTAATTTCTTCTAATTTCATTTCACATTTCCCCAAATTCGAATTTCACCTAATTCCAATTAATTTCATTTCTTCCAAGTTAACATTTCACCAAATGTGAATTTCAATTAATTTCATGTGCATTTCAGCATTCGAAAGTCCAAAATCAAATCCAAACTGAAAATGAAAATCAAATTCAATTTCAAAATCCTACAGCACATGCTGAAATCAAACTGATTGATCAAGTCAATTGACTAATCAGTTAACTCAATTAACTCCTTAATCTCCCATTTTTCACTCAAAATCAGTTTTTTATGACTAATCAATCATTTTAGTCTTCTAATCTATCTAATCAGTTATCTCTCAATCAATTTAGTCAATTGGCTAGTCTATTCAGTCTACTGGTTAATCAATTGATTTCACTCTCCAATTAATTATGTTAACAAATCAATCTATTGAGTTCATTTATCAATCAATTTTAGTTGTCTATCAATCGGGACTTGAGTTCAAATTCTCACCTCCTTTGTGTTGAAAATCTATAAATTCAACCTCTTTTCTCAATTCAATCTAGAATCACAGTCTTCAAAGTTATTGTCCATCTTATGCAAGAAATCAATGCAATACTTGAGAGCCACATTCAACAACAATAATGGAGAAGAATAATGGAAGCACAAATGGAGAATAAGGAGTTTAATTTAGTTTAATTCTTCCACTTTTGTCATTTATTCTATTGCATTGTGTTTAAAATCAGCTTAATTAGTTAAGGATTTTGTGATTCGTCATTTTAGTCTAATTAGCGTAGATTTAATGATTTCAAGCATGAAAACAATGGTGAACCCGATGTGAATCGAATCTAACCTTCATTTGTTGTTTTGATTGATTTTGCAGATCCGTATGTGCACATAAAAACTAGAATCCACAATTGATCAGACAGAAATTTGCAATTGCAAACATTTATCCACAATTGCTATCAAAATCTATTGCAATTGATAGTAAAATCCACTGCAACTAAAATCCTTCACAATTGCTCAAAAAAGGGGAAAATTAATTTTTCATTTGTCTTTTCTCGATTAGTTGACCTTGCACACCTAACCCATAAAAAAAAATTAATTCTAGAAATTTTTTATTTTTTTCATTAAATGTGTCTAATACAATGGCAGGAAAGGTAACTTTCAAAATCTCAGGTGCAAGGAGGGCAAGACAGCATAGGAGACCACAAAGAGCATACCAAGGGCTACAAAATGTAGAAAGACAACTTCGTGAGATTGAAGAGGGAGAAGAAATTGCTCAATACCATACAACTATCCATCGATTCCTTGCCAAATACAACTTTTATGATGACATTGATGTGATGGCTCATGTGATCTGGAGTAACATCATTGTAGAATAAACCTCTATCTTTTTTCTTTTTCTTTTGTTCATACTAAATTTTTTGCCACTTAATTGATGAGCAATTGACCTCATAGTGCTACGGAATTGCTATCACAATAAATCACAATTGCTATCATAATAATTCGCAATTGCTAGCATATTAGTTTCCAATTGATCAAAGGGTAGTTCACAATTGCTCAGTAGGTAATTTGCAATTGCCAATTTAATTTTTCTGCATTTTGTCTTTATTTAGTTTTGATTCTTATCATAATTTCTCTTTGGTTGTGAAAATATAGAGCTTTCTAACTAAGAAAAAGATAGGCTAGATAGCCCACCATATGTCTACTAATGTTATTTTCTCTGTGTTAGTTAACATATTATTCTTCTTTGATCTTTATTCTATTAAACTTTACGCCCTTACGAAGTCACAATTGTGCACTAACAATTTGGTAAAACACAATTGTTCTTTTACCTCTGAATTTTAAAACAGGTACAGCTCCCTTATATCATATTCAATAAATTACTCAATTATAACTTTGTGCCTACTTTTAACCAAAACGAAGTTAAGGCGATACATTCATCCATAAACATGCAATGAACATAGCATATGTAAATATTTCTGCTAATCATGGAAAACACAGTTTCATAGATTTTGTAACTACACATTAATAAGGAATTGGCAAATCAGTATTGTTAGATAATGCCCTTTCCTAGGTAAATCATTCGCATGAATAGATATGATTCAATAATAGTTTAACACACAAAGAGGCAAATACTCAAGATTGAACGCACATATTCAAATCTTTCAGTAAAATGTCCACTTTCTTCATTCATTCAAAGATAAATATTAATAACACATGATTATCCTTTCGAAAGAAACATATAGCAAAACAATATTAAACCCAAAAACCCTTATGGATTTCTCCAAAACAAATCAAACCCTTTAACATTTTCCAACATCCCTTAAATAGCATCCATGGTTTGTTTACCCATCTGAAGTAATTTTATGTGGTAAAACCAATACCAACAGAAACAGTTTGAAAACATAACTATAAAAGAAAAATAACAGAAAAGTCTCTTGAGAAAGATCAAAGAGGACACATCCTTAGAAATGAAAACAAATCCTAACTAGGGGTTGGATATCCTTGAGTTACGTCATCCTCAACATCCACATTTAGCGCTGCCTTCCATTCCTTGTATGCCATGATGAACTCCTGTAAAGATGGAACACTGGGAACTTTAACAGATGCCATCCTCTGTTTCCACACCTCTACCTCTAGCCAGATCTTTTTGATTTCATCCATGTAGTTAGGTAGTTGATCTGCATAAATGTATAATATAGCCTCAACCCTGGCTACCTTTGTGAAATCAATTGTCGTGGGTGTTGCATTCTTCTTAACCTCATTCATGGCATCACAGAAATTTTTTACAACCGCATTCATGCTCTTCTCAACTTGACCATCACCCTAGACATAAGTGGTATGAATATGTCTCAATTAAGTCGCTAAATTATGACATATCGACTTAATTATGACATATCCCCTTTAGTTCTTTCTCCCACTTAATGAATTCTATGCATCTTGTCTTGAGTGTTGCATTCCTCCAATCAATATTACACTTGCCAGTGAATAGGAGTGATTCATGCACTATTTTGAGTGGTTTTTCAATAAGGAACTTAGCGACCCCATACTTTTGAATTTCATAAATTTGTAAAGAGGCAGATGTCCATTTGCTTTCTTCAAATTCCCACATTTTAACCTATGACTGAATGTCTATTATTAACATTGAGGTTTCATCAAACACTTTTTTGGATTCTCGAATGAATTAGCATCTGTCATTAATGACTCCATTCACCCAATCATAAAAAATGACTGCGATTGCCTTTCCCCTTTGGATCTGACTCAATAACTTCTGACTGGCAGGTGATGTGGGATCAAAAGATTGGGAAGCTTGAGCTAAGAAGAAGATACACCACTGATCAAATCAATGTAATCCGCCAGCACTCCGATTGTCTGTTTTAGCTCCTTCTTATCTCTCCCATCCTTTTGCGATCGAGTTAGCATGTGTTTTGCAGAAACTTCAAAGTGGTGGTTATCTGTATCCCTATCAATGACTCTAAGCTCTAGTTTCTCTACATGGTAACTATTGGCAGAAAGCTTAAATTCTTCTCCATCAACCTTTGGCTTCGCAACCTCCGCCATCCATTTACCTATTTTATCATCAATCTCTAACCTTGTCATTGCTTTTGCCCTTTTTGGCTGAGGTGTTTTCGTTACATACTTACTCACAGCATCGTAGATTGGCAAAGCGATGGGAACAATATTTTTCCTTTTGTTTATAGAAGACACTAGCCATTGGGAAGAACTAACAGCAGAATCTTTTAGGGTTAAAGACTTCTCCTGAGTTTGTTCCTTAAAACCAAGAGAAGTCTCAAGGTTTTCAGAAAAATCCAGATCAATGTCATCTTCAAGGTGATCCATCTTTGATAAATTTCTTACTTCTAGCAACTTATCCTTCACGCCTTCCTCGCTTGGTTCTAGATCAATAAAGTATTCTACAACTTGTGGTTTGCTCCTACCATTTTTGGCCCTTGATCTAGTCACACGAACATAAATAGGTGATCGGATAGCCTCTTTAGATGTAGAGGTGGGTTTCTTATGGTGAGAATATTTCTTGGTTTTTGTTTTTGTTCCTCCAAGACAAATATTTTCAGAAATGTTAGCATCAAGAGCCCTAAAAACAACTTTCTTAATCATTTGTGATTCTACACTTTGAGCATCCAATCATCTCATCCTACAAAGACAATGTGCATTTCTTTGAATCACAGTTATCGCCTTGATATCAATGTCATCCCTTTCATACTCAAACCAACTTATCTCATCTAGCTTTGATTTGATTCTATCAAATTCAGGATCAAGGATGTCTTCATCATGATCTGTAACCCCTTCAACATTCACCTCCAACTTCCAATCAATAATCTATTGGATCCTCAACCTACTATAATCTCTTAACTGGACTTCAAGATCATCTTTACAGTCCTCCCAAAAATCTTCCAAATAGGTAGAAGGAGCATAACTCTTTCCTAATTTGTAGGTCTGAAGAGCAAAGAGTTTATTATCAAAACTATTCCTAGCTTGATAGAAACCAAAATTGAAATTCTTTAAATCAACTCCAACACTTTCTCAATCTGCAAATGACTTGCAAGAAAAAGAACCTAATTCTAGGGGAAAGAGGGCTTCATGATCACCCAAATCTGCATACTTTTTAATCACATGAGCCAATTTCCTATAAATCTCTGCTAGCACAAAACAATCATAAGCATATCAAGGCAATTTCATGCGTTCCTCTTCAAAACCACCCACCCGAAGGTAAGTGAAGTGGGGATACTGAATATAGTAGCTCCCATATACTCTGATTAATTGTTGAGCCTCTTCAAAAATCCTTCTTTCCAGGTTCCCTGTCAATTATGCAAACATTCTTCCAATAAAAATGTCATGAACCCGCATATAGTTTCCCAAATCCTTCTCACTCTGAAAATAGGGGTGGAATTCAAAAACCCGAATTCCTTAAAACATTGGGGCTCGAGGTACTCCTTACCATTCTTTTGTGCATGTCAGACAATATATAAGATATGAAGACATGTAGAAATATCTATCCCCAAATCATGCTTGTTTCAATTGATCTTGGATCTCTTCTTCAATAACTTCTCCCCAATCTATGTAACAAGTTCAGTCTAAGACTACTTGAATGAAATGATACATCCATTCCACGAACAGGTACAAATCAGCCGCTTCTTTAACCTTATACAACAAAACTATCAAATCCCTAATGTAGGGTTTCACATGATCTCTATTCAAGGATTTCAGTAAATGAGAACCCCCTCTCTGAGGTTTAATCAACCAACTTCTAGAAATAACATTTCTATACTTGTCCGCCTTCTCATGAAATCATGTAACAAAGAGAGAAGGGGTAAACTCGGAGTATGCGTCCCTCTCAGGAATTCCAAAAACTGAGACAATTATTTCCTAGTTCACTGTTAACAAGACCCAATCATCATCTTTCCTTATACATGGGTGTCTAATATCAAACCTGTTAATGCATTCTCTCACCAATTCTAGACAAGCAACTGCTAAAGGGAAGGTTGTCACTTCCACCAAACCACTATTTTCTATCTCAGTCATGAACGGTTCTGACATTTGACTTTTTAACCTCTCTAAGAGGTCGCCCATGTCAAAGTCTCTTAGGGTAGTGTCACTAAATTCAGGATGCACACATTCTAAACTAGCAGCATTACTGAATAAATGAAATGTAAACTTCACTTTCATTAACTCAGCCATTGAAATATGATTCCCCAAGAAGGAAAATAAAACCAGAAGTAAAGCCAACAGGAAAATGGAAAAACTGAACTCACCTTGTGTCAACAAATTCCTGAAATCCCTATGCTTGTAGAAAATGTTTACCTCTTGCCACCTCCAGTGCCTTACCAAAAACTGATTGAGTTGCTGATACAATCATCACTTGTAACAGTGTCGTATATCAAATTTAAATTTATGAGAAACAAATCTGCCCCACACATGCTGGAGATTTTGATATGACAAGCATTAAATGCAATCTCTTAACTTCTATCACCTCACTCATTCCGCTCATGCAAGTGTTATGACGCGTGTCATGAGCTTAACTTTCCATGATTACAAACATCCAATCATGTGCCTCAGGAAAATCGACTCCAGCTGTTATCTTTGAAAGAAGAGTCATGGGCATTCAAAATGAATCATAACATTTCCTTATTGAACCCCATGAAACCATTGAACACAAAGGTTCAAGTTAGTTCACGCATGTTCAAGCATGTTTATGTATCTATCAAGAAAGACTCTCGACTATATCATTAGAAAGGAAATGTGACCGACTCAAACAAAAACAAAAAGTACAAGTCATTTCATGCTAGTTCAACTAGGTTCACATAAGCTCAATAAGGTACACATTTTACAAACTACGAACCTTACTTTTTTTTTAAAACGAAGATACAAATTACCATAGAACTAACCTGCCTAGAATAAACCTTCTTCATAACATAAATTAGGACACAAAAATTTAAAGATGACGACAACACCTAGGATATAGGCAAACCCTTGCCAACATCGGCTCTAACTGGGGACTGGATTTCATGCCTTAAATACAAAGAACCCAAACTTTGGTTCCACATAACTGAAACTAAGGAAGGATAAACGGACATAAAAAACAAGACAAAAACAAAACAAAAACAGAACAAAACAAACAAAAACTATATACAAAGGACGAATAGCTTCAAAACCTATAAAGATTGATATCTTGCTCATTGTGTGACAAAGGCAAGATCAAGCCATCAGCATATGAGAGCTTGAAAGAATTTGGGCCTAATACCTAGTGAACCTTGAAAGGGCCCTTCCATAGAGAATAAAATTTTCCATGTGTACCTTTCGGCTCCCTTCGCTTATCCCATAAAAGGACCTCGTCACCTTCCATGAACCTCTGAGGCCTTTCCTTTTTATCAAAAATCTTTTTAACACGAGCTTGATGCAGAGTTATTCTGTCAACCAGTTCTTCTCTTTCCTCCTCTAACTTGGTGAGATACATAATTCACTTCTCAATAAAATCATTGAAGAACTGATCCTCAATCATGGTCTGAAGTCTAGAAGCAGCCAATTCCAATGGTAGGGCCACTTGAGCCCCGATCCCATATACTAATTCAAATGGTGCCATACCAATTTCTCTCTTTGGAGTTAGTCAATGAGCCCACAGAGCTTCATAGAGATGTTTATGCCAAGTCTTTATATTTTCATCAACCAATTTTTTCATTATATTGACCAAGTTTTTGTTACTCGACTCGGCCTGACCGTTCCCCCGTGGATAATAATCAGATGAATGCACTAGGGATATTCTATGATCATAACAAAACATCATTAACTCCCGAGAAGTAAAATATGAAGCATTATCTGTCACTATTCTTTGTGGAACACCGAAATGAACCAGGATATTGTTCTTCAGAAAATCACAAACCACCTCTGTGGTTGTTCTCTTGGTTGGTATACCCTCAACCCATTTGGTAAAATAGTCGATTGTTATCAATATGTATGAATTCCATGCACTTGAAGAAGGATTCATTGGACCAATAAAATCAAGACCCCATTGCTTAAACGGTTCCTCTACAACAACTGGCTTCAAAGGAAGAGCTGCTAGTTGAGGTCTCCCAGTAAACATCTTACATTTTTTGCATTGCACAACCCATCTGTAGGCATCCTTGAACATGTCGGGCCAATAGAAGTAACTTCGGAGAATTTTAAATGTAGTAATAGTTAAGGAAAAATGTCCACCACAAGCCTCGTTATGATATGCATACAGCACAAATAAGTACCATCTAAACCCTTCTTATACAGAATATCCTGCCAGATTACATATTTTTCTGCCTTAAGTTTAAGATTCCTTTGCTCTTTAGTAGAGAGATGCCTTGGAAAACTACCATAAATCAAATAATATGCTACATCAGAAAACCAGGTGTCCTGTAAAGCTACAAACAAGGTTAATGGAAATTCTTCCTCTGCATCTACCCTATTTTCTGCAATCGATTTGCACAATCCCTGACCCCTCACCAATTTTGTAGGACATATGTCTAGGTCATACTCCTGAATTTTGGTCACCCGTGTAGCCCTCTTATTGAATCCAACTTCTTACTGGGTTAAGATGCTTTTAACTGCGGTATCTGGAACAAACACTATAGAATGAGAGTGCAGAATGTAATATCCGAATTGTTTCATGGCCTTAACACATGCAAAAGCTTTCTTCTCAGAAAGTGAATAATTAAGCTCATCTTTCTTGAGAGGAACGCTCATAAATGCAATAGGTGCTTCAACTCCTGCATCATCTTTTTGTAATAGGATCCCAAACATTGTATGCTATGATGCATAGCAATACACAATAAAATCTTTTCTAAAACTTGGATTGATAAGAGTAGGAGCCTTAGTGACTGAACTTTTAACTCTTTCAAAAGCTTCTCTAGCCTTTTCAGTCCATTTGAAAGGAGGTTTTTCACTCATCAACCCAACAATGTGCTTTGTAGTTTCTGCAAATTTAGGAGCAAATCTTCTTAAGAAATTTACTTGCCCAAAAAATGATCTTACCCCATTCTGATTGGATGGTAAACTGAGCTGGTGAATCACCTTAACCCATTCAGGATCAATCTCAAATTCCTTCTTTTGAAACTATATGCCCCAAAAGTTTTCCTTCTGTAACACATAAAACTGATTTCTTCAGGTTCAGAGAAATTTCATGATCTTTGCAACGTTGAAGAACTGTTCTCAAATCTTTGAGATGATTCTTCCTTTCTTTTGAAACTACTGTCAGATCATCTAAATAAATTACTATGACTCTGTCTTTGAAATCTCTAAAAGAAGAATCCATAGCCCTTTGAAAAGTTGCACATGCATTAATTAACCCAAAAGGCATTCTATTGTATGCAAAAGTTCCCCATGGGGTTATGAATGCAGTTTTATGTTGCTCATCCTTGTCAACTCCAATCTACTTATAGCCAAAAAACCCATCCAGCATTGACATCATTTCTACATCAGCAACAGTCTGAAAGATATGATCCATATTGGGTAGAGCATAATTGTCCTTTAAACTTGCTCGATTCAGATTCCTGAAATCTACACGGCTTTTGAAATCACCATTCGGTTTCCTTTCTAGAACTATGTTCACCACCCATGTGGAATGATGTATAGGATAAATTATCCTTGCCTTCAACATTTTATCAACCTCCTTGAAAATCACTTCAACAACCATTGGATTGAAATTTCTCAACTTCTACTTAAAAGGAGTAGTGCCAAGTTTCAAAGGAATCTGATGTCAAAAACACCCATTTCTAAACTCCTTTAAGTCATCATAACACCAAGCGAATACATCAATATATTCCCTGAGAAGTTCTATGAGTTTACATTTTTCCTCCAGAGTACAACATTTACCAATAGTAATCCATTTTGGATCCTCCTCGCTCCCTATGTTTACCTTCTCACATTCTCCTTTTCCATCCTCTTTATTCGAAATCTTCCTTCTACCAGTAAACACATCATTCCAAGAGAAAAACTTCTTGAGAGTGACCAGACCTTTTGGGATCTTATTTCCCTCAAGCTGTATAACGTCCTTGTCTACTTCAATCCCAAAATCAGGACTAAATTCTTTACACACATCTTCAGAACCCTCAAAATAAGAGTGAATAAAAGACCGGGTACACTCCAAAAAATCCCTTATCTGTGCATCTCCTTCAAAAACCTGCCAGTTCTGAACGTTGTCAGGGACACTTGGTTAGTAAATCATCTCCACCCTATATGTATCTTCCTTAAAATCTAGATGAGGCAATAGAAGTGAGGCAAAAACAGCTAGAGAATCAGCTTTGGTGCTTTGTTTCCTAGGCACAGCTTTGATTGAAAAGGCATCAAATAATTCTATTTCATCCCACACCCTATTCTTGTAGTGCTTCAGTCTCTCATTCTTAATTGAAAAGAGATTTCTAACCTGCTTCACTATCAACTCAGCATCACCCTTTGCTCTTAACAACTTAATACCCTTATTTTTAGCCTTTGAAATACGCAATAATAATGCTTCATATGCTATTGTATTATTGGTATTTTTAAAATCCAATTTAAAAGAAAAAGGAATAATATCACCTTGTGAAGAAATTAGGACCACGCCTACACTTGAACCGAAGCTAGCACAACTTCCATCGAACTCCATGATCCATAAGCTATCATCAGTAATATCTGACTCCTCCTCCTTTTTCTCATCAACTGAAAAAATGAGATAATTTACAAACTCAGTCTCCTCAAACAATATCTGAGCCTTTGGATTATGTGAAGGAAAGACTGTAAATTTGTTCTTGACCTCAGGCTCCAACTTGACTCACCTATTACCAACCGGGATAACTGCCTCTGACCAATCCATCTTAATTTCTCCTCCAAGATCTTTACAAAATGTCCTACTAAGAAGCATATCATAGCTAGCGGGTATATCAGCTACTAATATTGTTAATTTCAATCTTTTATCAGGGTATGCTACCAACACAGCCTGAGCATCTTTAACCTGACCCATGAGCGGCACCTGTTTACCATTCATTGAGTAGCATCTCCCAAAAAAATTTGTCAAAGTTAACCCTAAAGCTTTAGCTACACATGAGGGCATAATATTATCAAAGGCACCTAAATCAATGATATAGTTGCACAGTTTATGACCATTGAGAAGAAGTGAGATATAAAAAGGATTGGGTTTGTCTTCACAAGTCTGAGAGGGTTCACCCAAAATTCCCTGATCAGAAATGGATTCATCTTGCGAACTATAATTGTGAAAAGGTAATCCGGTACTCACAAAACTTTCTAAAACAAATTTTTGGCCATTGGTGCATTCCTGACTCCCATCCCTAACATATTTGACCGACTTATCTAGCTCCTTTGGATTTAATCTCAAATATTATGCTGGGGATATCTGAATAGTAGATGCTTTATAGAATTCAACAATATCAAATGAAGAAGACAAGGGAGTAGAAGGAGAAGAACCTTTTGGAAGAATTTCAACATCAGAAGACTTAGGATTTTCAAAAGTCTTTTGGGTTGACTTATCTTTTTCATGGGTTGAGTCAACAGAGGGAAATGTTCTAAATGGTGTCTTAGTTGCCTTCTGATTCCTTGACAAAATAGCAAAAGAGGGATCCTCCAAAGTGACCAATATATCACCTCCTCATTCAGAATCTGAATCATATTCAAGAAGTAAGTTCCAGAGTTGCCAAGCACTCCAGAAGCTCTCTCTTCTGCTGTCATTTCCCCTAAAGTATCTTTGGTAGCTTCCATTTGCAAATACCTTTGCATGTTGGGACAAGTAGCTCCATCATGGTCAGTTGTCAAATGAAATACACACATACTTGTTTGTCCAGGTGGGGCTTCAATGGCTAATCTTAGTTGATCTATAGGTAATTGGGGTAACCTACTTGAATTGGGTTGATTAAAATGCCTTCTCCCAATATCTTGATAGGGTTGTTGGTATGTTGGATTAGTCTTTGGTAATTGTCTTTTAAAAGCAATTACATCATTCATAAGGCATTGTATCACAGGGTCTGAGGATGTCGATGACTGCATGTTGGGAGTTTGTACATCTTTCCTCCATTTTCCCGTAGTTGTTAAGTCATCCTCTAAGATTATTGCTTCGTTCTGTGTTGCTGTCAAATTCACTACAGGATTTCTTCTAAGATGAAAACCTATAACCGAGGGCATTGCATTTAGAAATAAAATGTTTTGGTTCTCATCATTTGGTCTTTTGGCTACAGGAATCTTTTGAATTAATTTGTTGTACTTAGCCACAAATTCTCTCATTGGTTCATGTATTTCTTTCCTCATTTGAGTTAACTGGACTAACAAGGTATGATCATCCTCTACAATCCTATATCTATTTTTGAACTGAGTTTTAATATCATTCCATGTTGTTATTATACCATATGGCAAGTGATAGAATGAGTCAGCTGCACCATCAACTAGTGTTTGAGAAAATAACCTCACAGCTACGTCCTCATGCTGCATGACCAATATCCCATAGGCCACATTAAAGGCATTCAAATGCTCATCAAATGAAATTTTACCATCTCCACTAAACTTGGGTAATACATCCCTTGCCCCTTTAGGAAGATTGTTGTTTGTTGCAAGATTCAATGGTCGCACTGCAACTCCCCACGGATTATTTTCCATTTGGTGAGTTACTTGTGGAAGGTTTATTACAATCGGCAAAACTGTACCATGCAAGATTAAAGCTTGGAAAATTGGAGATGTGCCTTGCTTTGGAGGAGGAGATGCGGGTCTACTCCCAGATCTATGCGAGGGAGAGGGAATTGAAAAATGAAGGTTTTGTAATTCTTGAAAGACATAATCCACCAAACCTTCTCTCCTCTATGAATGAGTATAAGGTCTAGATTCCAGTGTAAACAACAAAATCCTATGTGAATTCAAACTTAACAAACACCCATGGCACTAGGTGTCTAGGATTGTTGGCATTTTGATGATGTTGTGATTGTCATTGATGGACACACACTTCCTTTGAGATCACTTTTTGTATGTATGAGTTATTCTCAACCCGTATTTGTTCCAACCGGTATTATGTATTATAGTCTTTAGACTATCGGTGTTTTGCAGAAAGTGTTTATCGATCTCAAGTGATATGACAACCTAAATGGTATGAAGACCCAAAGTGGTATGAAGACCTCAAGCGGTTCGAGGATCTGAAAGCGGTACGAAGGAACAAAGCAATTGTTAACATTTTCCCAGTCTTCATTTTGGCAAACCGGTAATTAGTAAAATGTATGAACTGGTAATCGGTAATGAACCGGTATTACTCTGTGATGAGTTACCAACCGGTATTTTTGTGATGAGTTATCATCCACCGACACTTTGGCGGTGATTTTATGTCATGTTACCAAATGTGTCTAGATGCACTGAACCTAGGAACTTGTAATGTAATCCTATTGGACCGACATGAAATCAAATTCCTTTATAAGGACATCATGTCTAGGGTTTTAGTTGTTGATAGGCTTTTAGATGTGTATGGGGTTTTTGTATGTATGATTACAGAAGAGAAGATTAGGTCTATGTGAAGAAACAGAGTGTGGAGATACTGAAGACTAAAGTAATGTTAAATGTGCATTAACAATGAGCTATCAAGGATCTAATCAAGCATATTGTGCTAGTATCTAGATCACTCACTTGTTGATTACTCACATCTTCGACAAGTCTGAAACCCTTAACCGGGTAGGCCTGGAAAAGCCTTTGTAAATCCTCTAACAAGGTGGTTCACAACTGTGGATTTAAAAATCTTCTCACAAGGTAGTCTTTAATAGGACTTATCTCCTAATAGAGATCTAGATTCCTAACAAGATCTGTTCGAGTGAAGAACATTGTATGACCTTAACCAGTCTGGTTTCTATTCTACAGATAGTTACTTGTGAGTTTTTTCTCACCTTGGTTTTCCCATTTGGGTTTCCACGTCAAAACCTCTTGTGTTATGGTGATTGTGCTCTTATGGGTGAATGCTTTATTTGTTGTTTGGTTTGCATTTGTCTTAACCGGTTTGTTAGTAAATCTATTATATCGGTTGATTGCTAAATTGTTTAAGTGTTTAAGTTCAGTATTTATTGGTATACTAATTCACCCCCCCATCTTAGTATTCATCAATTGGAATCAAAGCCAACATTTCTATAAGTCTAACCACTTGGAAAGAGATATGGGGGAATACACTGTGAAGGAACTCACTCATCGGCTCACTCAGACTGAGAAAGCCTATGATGAACTCAAAGTCAAATATAAAGCTTCTCTGGCTAAAAGAAGAGAGCATGCTGAGAAACTGATGGAGCTTACTGAAAATAGTTCTTCTAATGAGCAGACATGGAAGCTCTAGTTGAAGAAGTTGAAAAACTGAATGAATCTAATGCTAACCTGAGAAGGGAAATGGAAGGACTGACTATCAAAATGTGTTAAGAGCTTGAGAACCAGAGGAAAGCTGAAGATCTGGTAAAAGACAAAGATCATGAGATCTCCAAGATGAAGCAAGAAATCAATGCACTTGCCGCTCATCTCCAAGAGAATAAAATGGAAAAAGAAGAAATGCAAGGTGAACTAAACATGACTATTTCTGAGAATACAACCTTGAAGGAATCCAATGCTGCTATTTCCAAGGAACTCACTGAGTCAAAAGAAATACTTGCCAAACTCAATAAGAGTACTGTTAAGCTTGAACAAAAGCTTGAATTAGCAAAACCAGTAAAGAATACCACTAGACTTGGTTTTTCTGGTTATGAGGAAGGTGAGACCTCTGGAACAAAAGATGGAGCATCAAAGAAGCAATTGGCACCAAAAAATAAAGGTAAACAAAAGTTTAAACATGTTTGCTTTAATTGCCTCAAGGAAGGACATACTACTAATGTATGTAGAAATAAGGCTTACAATAATTTTCCTTATTTTCTAAACAATAAGCCTAGATCCAATAGATTCAATGGTAACTGTTATGCATGCAACAAGTTTGGGCATAGAACATTTGAATGCAGGTCTGTTATGCACAACACTGGGAGATATCCTCAAAGGACTCAAGGAGTTTTTCCTGAATCCTCTATGAACTGGAATCCAAACCAGTATAATACCTATGACCATCATCCAGGTGGTGGTGGCTATCAAGCAGCAACCGGTTGGAGAGCAACCTATTTGATTTGCCATGGTAGTGGTCAAACTGCTGCAACATGCAGGAGGAAGAATGGTAGAATGAACAATGGACCATGGAGAACACCTGGAATGGTATGCTATCATTGTAATAAACTAGGACACCCTACCAAAACCTACAGAATGAGAAAGAACCTATTAGATGACATACCGGTCACTCCAGAAGGGAAGATTGATGTTGAAACTGTTCAAGTAGATATGAAGAAAACATGGAAGAAGAAACCTAAAGAAGTGTCACAAGAAGAACCGGTTTTTGCACCTAGTGTAGAAGTCTCTGAACCAGCATACTGGGCTTCAGAAAAGCTTAGGGGGATCAAATCAGTGAAATATTTCAAACCCCTAGTTTATATCGATAAAAGACCTTAACCGGTATGTGTTACCTGTCAATCAGAAGAAGACCAAAAATGGTAAAAGGCAAAATTAGGTTTTATGCCCTAACGGTGGAGCATTTATTATGGTACATGAAGAATTCATTTAAATAGGATTTTCAAGTCTTTTTCACATATCAATTTGCGAGCGACGAAATTTTTAAGTGGAGAGCGACCAAAGGCGATTTAACTTGTGATTCAAAGTGAATTGAAACCTAGCAGAAGAATTCTAAGGTACTTGCAACCTATCAGTGAAGAACACAAAGTTGTAATCCAGCAACTGAAGTGGTGTGAAGAGAAGTTAAATTTGCAAACCCTAAATCTCAAAAATCTGAAGGTATTTCTCAAAATTCTTGTTTATCAGTTAATCATGGCTTCTACATCGCACTCCAGTTCTAGTGCACCTGTCAATTCAATGGATTTTATCCAACGGAAGATGAAATACAATGCCCTATCCCAGATACCCACTGTAGTCATAGTGGAAGATGATATTTTAGGATACATTGATTGTAAATTGGAAGACCTAGGATCTCTAGTGATCCATTCCCAACTAGGTCTATTCTGCAGGGATGACAAAAAGATCAAACCAAAATACAACATCTTGGAGAGGAAGAAACTTCACAATGTGGTGTATTTTCTTGAAGAATTCACGGAAGATCACATCTGCATCATCCTGAGCAGAGTGCATGGTGACAAGATGTATCTTGAAAGGACACATGACATTACACCTGAAGCCATTCATGTCGTCACCAGTTTCTGTAACACTGGTGAGGTGTCAGCTCTAAGAAAAGTCATCGAGACTGAAATGACTAAGCTCATCAGTTCTGTGAGCGACCAACGGGGAATGATCGTCAACACCATCAAGAATGATTTGCTCAAGTCTGCTTGCATGGTGATCAGATACCGAATGTTCTATGCTAGCAGAATAAACTTTGTCTCTACAGCTGCAGTGAATGTTGCCTACAGAATGATCATGGAAGATGCCTCATTTGATCTTTGCACCTATATGGAGAAGCAACTGTTAATAAACCTGAAGTCTATCAAACAGGACAGTGCCCTAAGATTCAAATTCGAACAACTCTTGGTAGGTCTATTTTTCTACTTTCAAGGCTATTTTCCAAGAGTCGATGATATTCAATGGTCTGCTGACCAACCGGTTACCAAACAAATCAAAGAAAGTCTTCAAGTGGTGGGAACTGGGTATCCTAAAGTCTTGAATAAATATATTGATGAATTCAAGCGAAAGATGAGCCAACAGATGAGGATATCTGGTGACATTGTTAAGAAGTATGAAGAGGACATCTGCTTTACCATCAGAGTAGATGAGTGCATAATGGAGGTGGTGGAGCCTAGAAAAGAAAAGGTTGAACCCATGGGATATGAGGTGATGTATGACATGCTAGATGGGTATGCCTCTACCCTACTTGCCTCACCTCTTGATCCAAAGAAGAAGAGAACTGACACCTACTTGGAAAGGATAAAACCAGTTGAAGAACCTTCAGTGAAGAAGGGAAAGGCAGTGCCATCGGTATCAGCACCGGTTACCTCAGCAAATCCTAAAGTGACCAAGCAATCACCTACCAAGAAGAAACATGAAGTTGCTCCCACTAAAGTTTTTGAAAGAAAGCGGAAGACTAAGAGAAACTCACCAAATTCTAAAGATACAGAACCTGAAGTGCAGCCTAAGAAGACTAGGCAAACAAGGAAGAAGGCAAAGACAACCAGCAATGAACCGACATGGTCAGCACCGATAAATATAGACATTTCCTCTTACAAACCCTTGACACATTGTCAAAGGACTATCAAGAATGTTAGGAGAAAAGTGCTAAGTGATTTAATAGATCACTTTAGTGATTTAATAGATCACTTTAGTGATTTTAATGATAATGAAAAAGAGGAAGTTGAACAGGAAGTCATCCAATATCTATGTATTAATGACCAGTCGCCATCACAAATTAGATCGGTGACACCAGATTCTTTATACAATTCTTTAGATAACAAATGGCGCATTGCCATTGAAAAAGAATAGGAAATAAGAGAAGAAATATTTGCACAATATTTTCCTGATGTGTCAAATTCTGAGCTCTATGAAATCATGGATAAGTACAAAGGCCTCTTCTTCATGAGAAGAAGAAGACTCTTGTTACTAGAAGGCAAAGTCTCTGAAGTGGTGAAAGATACACACTCCCATGCCAAAGTCGCTCTGAGATTGCACCAAGTGTCTGAGGCCAACAAGAAGGCCAAACAGGAACCGGAAAACCGGAAAACCGAATAATGGATTTGATGATAAAGGAGAAAGAGTAACAGAATAGGTAGACACGATTGATGTTGATGCATTAGATGTTGAAGATGTCACTCTAGATGCTGAAAAATAAAAAGCAAACAAGGAGAGATAGGACAAAGAAAAGGCTGATCAAGAGAAAGCGAAACAAGAAGAGAAGAAGAGGAAACGAGAAGAATAGAAGAGAAAAGAAGAGGAAAAGAGGAAAGAAGAAGAAAAGAAGAAAGAAGAGGAGAAGAGGAAACAAAATGAGGAGAAGAAGAAGGAAGAAGAAAGGAAGAAGGAAAAAGAGAAGAAAAAGAAAGAAGAAGAGGAGCAAAAGAAGGCAGAAGAGGAAAAGCAAAGAGCCAAAGAGAAGAAGGAAGTGACAAAGAGCACACAAGTGGAGACCCCAAAGGCAACCGATGGTCAAGCCAAACTGGCTGACATCATGGCCAGCCCTATTAACCTCCAATCTGCAAATGAATCAGAGCTGCTCCAAAGCATTAAGCTTGCACAAGAGCGACTGGAAGCATTAAGGAGGAAAAAGGAGCAAGATGTTATTCAAACTATGGTGGACACTCTTACTAGTTTGATTCCCAATACTAACCTCCCTAGTACCGATTCCTCTTTGGCTGAACTAAAACTTCTATGTACAGTTGTGGAGGACTAGGTATAATGCCTGGAAGAGATTGTTGAAGCCCATGCACAGAAGAAGCATCAGAAGGCACTAAACACTGCCTTAGTGAAGAAACCGAACGAGCTCTGGTCTAAACTTCTGAAATAGCAAAAGAACATAAGAGATTCTATGGATGAGGGAAAGCTACTGTTAAGAAAAATCAGCCAACCCCATCTATTTTGTGATGATGTGCTTGCACAGAAGGAAAAACTGCAATCTGATTTGCAGGCATATATAAGCACCTTTAAGATGCCCTATGATTCCTTCACTACATATGGGCAAACTGTTCATTGGTTTCAGCTCCAGTCCGCCAGAATTGAAGTAGAGATTAGCAACTGGACCAGAGATTTGCAGGAACTTCAACTGGTTTTACTACCCAGACTGCAAATTCTTCAGAAGTGCTTTCTTAATCTGGATGTCTTAACGGTCACTCAAGAGATGAGCATAATTGATGCCATGGAAGAATAGGTATCCCAGATGCAGACGAAAAGTGAGGTTGCTACCTCATTAATTGAGTCATGGTCTTTAGCCATGAAGACTTTTATGCAGGATTTTAAATCATTTTTGATAAGTTTCACTCATTATTGTCATAAACATTTATTATTTTAATGATAATGAGAAACATGGGTTATTCTGGAGTACTTTGTCATTGTTGACAAAGGGGGAGTAGTATTTTGTATTTAAAAATTTTGATGAATGTTATGTGTACCTTCATGTTATCTCTTTAAGGGAGTAGTATACATTATATTTTCTGCAAAAAGGGATAGTGTATATGCTTAGTGGGAGTTATTTTGATTATGGCATATTTTTGTTGTAAAACACTTAGATGTCAAAATTTTCCTAAGTGTTGCCATCAATGCCAAAGGGGGAAATTGTTGGCATTTGATGATGTTGTGATTGTCATTGATGGACACACACTTCCTTTGAGATCACTTTTTGTATGTGTGAGTTATGCTCAACCAGTATTTGTTCCAACCAGTATTATGTATTATAGTCTTTAGACTATCGATGTTTTGCAGAAAGTGTTTACCGATCTCAAGCAGTATGAAGACCCAAACAGTATGAAGACCCAAAGCAGTATGAAGACCTCAAGCGGTTCAAGGATCCCAAAGCGATATGAAGGAACAAAGTGGTTGTTAACATTTTCCTAGTCTTCATTTTGACAAACCGGTAATTAGTAAAATGTATGAACCGGTAATTAGTAATGAACCAGTATTACTCTGTGATGAGTTACTAACTGGTATTTCTGAGATGAGTTATCATCCACCGACACTTTGGCGGTGATTTTGTGTTATGTTACCAAATGTGTCTAGATGCACTAAACCTAGGAACTTGCAATGTAATCCTATTGGACCGACATGAAATCAGATTCCTTTATAAGGACATCATGTCTAGGGTTTTAGTTGTTGATAGGGTTTTAGAAGTGTATGAGGTTTTTGTATGTGCGATTACAGAAGAAAAGATTAGGTCTATATGAAGAAATAGAGTGTGGAGATACTAAAGACTGAAGTAATACTAAATGTGCATTAACAATGAGCTATCAAGGATTTAATCAAGCATATTGTGCTAGTATCTAGATCACTCACTTATTGATTGCTCGCATCTTCGACAAGTCTGAAACCCTTAATCGGGTAGGCCTAGCAAAGCCTTTGTAAATCCTCTAACAAGGTGGTTCACAACTATGGATCTAAAAATCCTCTCACAAGGTGGTATTTAATAGGACTTATCTCCTAACAGAGATCTAGATTCCTAACAGGATCTGTTCTGGTGAAGAACATTGTATGACCTTAACCGGTCTGACCTTAACCAGTCTAGTTTCTATTGTGCAGATAGTTACTTGTGAGTTTTTGCTCACCATGGTTTTTCCCATTTAGATTTCCACGTCAAAACCTCTTGTGTTATGGTGATCGTGCTCTTGTGGGAGAATGCTTTATTTGTTGTTTGGTTTGCATTTGTCTTAACCGGTTTGTTAGTAAATCTATTATACCAGTTGACTGCTAAATTGTTTAAGTGTTTAAGTTCAGTATTTATTGGTATACTAATTCACCCCCCCTCTTAGTATTCATCAAGGATTTTGTATAGAAATGTAGAAAGGCAACTGTTTTATGCAAAGATAATAATCAGTTCCGTTCCCTAGCAAAGTCGCCAAAAAAATATGTTAGTTAACATATTATGCTTCTTTGATCTTTACTCTATTAAACTCCATGCCCTTACAAAGTCACAACTGTGCACTAAAAATTTGAGAAAACACAATTGTTCTTTTCCCTTTGAATTTTAAAATAGGTACAACTCCCTTATATCATATTCAATAAATTAATCAATTATAACTTTGTGCCTACTTTTAACCAAAAAGCGGCTAAGGCAATACATTCATCCATAAACATGCAATGAACATAGCATATGTAAATATTTTTGCTAATCATGGAAAACATAGTTTCACATATTTCTAACTACACATTAATAAGGAATTGGCAAATCAATATTGCTAGATAATGCCCTTTCTTAGGTAAATCATTCGCATGAACAGATATGATTCAATAATAGTTTAACCCACAAAAAGGCAAATACTCAAGATTGAATGCATAGATTCAAATCTTTCAGTAAAATATCTACTTTCTTCATTCATTCAAAGATAAATATTAATAACACATGATTATCCTTTTGAAAGAAACATATAGCAAAACAATATTAAACCCAAAAACCCTTCTGGATTTCTCCAAAACAAATTGAACCCTTCAACAGTTTCCAACATCCCTTAAATAACATCCATGGTTTGTTTACCCATCTGGAGTAATTTTCTGTGGTAAAACCAATACCAACAGAAATCGTTTGAAAACATAACTGTAAAAGAAAAATAATAGAAAACTCTCTTGAGCAAGATCAAAGAGGACACGTCCTCAAAAATGAAAAAAAATCCTAACTAGGTGTTGGAGATCCTTGAGTTACGCCATCCTCAGCATCCACATTTAGTGTCTTCTTCCATTCCTTGTATGTCGTGATGAACTCCTGTAAAGATGGAACACTGGGAACTTTAATGGATGCCATCCTTTGTTTCCACGCCTCTACCTCTAGCCGGATCTTTTTTATTTCATCCACATAGTTAGGTAACTGATCTACATAAATGTATAATACAACCTCAACCCTGGCAACCTTTGTGAAATAAATTGTTGTGGGTACAACATTCTTCTTAACCTCATTCATGGCATCACAGAAAAGTTTTGCAACCGCATTCATGCTCTTCTCGACCTGACCATTGCCCCAGACATAAGTGGAATGAATATGTCTCAATTACATCACTGAATTCTGACGTATCCCCTTTAGTTCTTTCTCCCACTTGATGAATTCTATGCATCTTGTCTTGAGTGTTGCATTCCTCCAATCAATATTGCGCTTTCCAATGAACAGGAGTGATTCATCCACTGTTTTGAGTGGTTTTTCAGTAAGGAACGTAGAGACCCCATACTTTTGAATTTCATAAATTTGTAAAGAGGCAGACTCCCATTTCCTTTCTTCACTTTCCCATGTTTTAACCTGTGACTGAATGTCCGTTATTAACCAGTAAGGTTTCATCAAACACTTTTCTGGATTCTTGAATGAATTGGTATCTATCATTAATGACTCCATTCACCCAATCATCAAAAATGGCTGCGATTGCCTTTCCCCTTTGGATCTGACTCAATAAATTCTGACTAGCAAGTGATGTGGGATCAAAATATTGAAAAGCTTGAGCTAACGACTTAGGAGAAGAAGATACACCATACATCGCATCAATGTAATCTGCCAGCACTCCGATTGTCTATTTTAGCTCCTTCATATCCCTCTCGTCCTTTTGCAATCGAGTTAGCATGTGTTTTGCAGAAACTTCAAATTGGTGGTTATTTCTATCCCTGTTAGCGACTCCAAGCTCTACTTTCTCTACATGGTAACTATCGGCAGAAAGCTTAAATGCTTCTCCATCAACCTTTGGCTTCACAACCTCCACCATCCATTTACCTGTTTTATCATCAATCCTAACCTTGTCATTGCTTTTGCCCTTTTTGGCTGACGTGTTTTCGTTACATACTCACAACATCATCAATTGGCAAAGCAATGGGAACAATATTTTTCCTTTTGTTTACAAAAGCCACTAGCCATTGGGGAGAACTAACATCAGAAGATCTTTTAGGATTAAAGACTTCTCCTGAGTCTGTTCCTTAAAACCAAGAGAAGTCTCAAGGTTTTTAGCAAAATCCAGATCAATGTCATCTTCAAGGTGATCCATCTTTGACAAATTTCTTACTTTTGGCAACTTATCCTTTCTGCCTTCCTCGCTCAGGTCCAGATCAATAAATTGTTCTGCAACTTGTGGTTTGCTCCTACCAGTTTTGGCCCTTGATCTAGTCACACGAACAAAAATAGTTGGTCTAATAGCCTCTTTAGCTATAGAGGTGGGTTTCTTATGGTGAGAATATTTCTTGGTTTTTGTTTCTGTTCCTCCAAGACAAATATTTTTAGAAATGTTAGCATCAGGAGCCCTAAAAACAACTTTCTTAATCATTTGTGATTTTGAACTTTGAGCATCCAAACGTCTCATTCTAGAAAGCCAATGTACGGTTCTTTGAATCACAATTATCGCCTTGACATCGATGTCATCCATTTCATACTCAAACCAACTTATCTCATCTAAAGGCTTTGATTTGATTCTATCAAATTCAGGATCAAGGATGTCTTCATCATGATCTGTAACCCCTTCAACATTCACCTCCAACTTCCAATCAATAATCTATTGGATCCTCAACCTACTATAATCTCTTAACCGAACTTCAAGCTCATCTTTACAGTCCTCCCAAAAATCTTCCAAATAGGCAGAAGGAGCATAACTCTTTCCTAATTTGTAGGTCTAAACGGCAAAGCATTTGTTATCAAAACTATTCCTAGCTTGATAGAAACCAATATTGAAACTCTTTAAATCAACTCCAACACTTGTTGCATCTACAAATGACTTACAAGAAAAAGAACCTAATTCTAGGGGAAAGATGGCTTCACGATCACCCAAATCTGCATACTTTTCAATCACATGAGCCAATTTCCTACAAAGCTCTGCTAGCACAAAACAATCAAAAGTATATCGATGCAATTTTATGGGTTCCTCTTCAAAACCACCCACCCTAAGGTAAGTGAAGTGGGGATGCTAAATATAGTAGCTCCTGTATACTCTGATTAATTGTTGAGCCTCTTCAGAAATCCTTCTTTCCAGGTTCCCTATTAATTCTGCAAACATTCTTCTAGTAAAAACGTTATGAACCCGCCTATAGTTTCCCAAAGCCTTCTCACTCTGAAAATAGGGGTAGAATTCAAAAACCCGAATTCCTTCAAATGTTGGGGCTCGAGGTACTCCTTGCCATTCTTTTGTGCATGCCAAACAATATATAAGATATGAAGACATGTAGAAATCTCTATCCCAAAACCGTGCTTGTTTCAATTGATCTTGGAGCTCTTCTGCAATAACTTCTCCCCAATCTATGTAAAAAGTTTCATCTGAGACTACTTGAACGAAATGATATATCCATTCTGCGAATAGGTATGAATTAGCCACTCCTTTAACCTTATGCAACAGAACTATCAAATCCCTAATGTAGGGTTTCACATGATCTCTATTCAAGGATTTCGGTAAATGAGAACCCCTTCTCGTAGGTTTAATCAACCAGCTTCTAGCAATAACATTTCTATACTTGTCTGCCTTCTCATGAAATCTTGTAACAGAGAGAGAAGGGGTAAACTTGGAGTATGCGTCCCTCTCAGGAATTCCAAAAATTGAAACAATTGTTTCCCAGTTCACTGTTAACAAGACCCAACCATCATCTTTCCTTATACACTAGTGTCTAATATCAAACCTATTAATATATTCTCTCACCAATTTTGGACAAGTGACTGCTAAAGGGAAGGTTGCCGCTTCCACCAAACCACTATTTTCTATCTCAGTCATGAACGGTTCTGGCATTTGACCTTTTAACCTCTCTAAGAGGTCGCCCATGTCAAAGTCTCTTAGGGAAGTGTCACTGAATTTAGGATGCACACATTCTAAACTAACAGCATTACCGAATAAATGAAATACAGACTTCACTTTCACTAACTCAGCCATTAAAATACGATTCCCCAAACGGGAAAACAAAACCAGAAGTAAAGATAATAGGAAAATGGAAAAACTGAACTCACCTTGTGTCAACAAATTCCTGAAATCCCTATGCTTGCATAAAAATTTTACCTCTTGCCACCTCCAGCACCTTACCAAAAACTGACTGAGATGCTAATAAAATCATCACTTGTAACAATGTCGTATATCAAATTTAAATTTATGAGAAACAAATCTGGCCCACACATACCAGAGATTTTGATACGACAAGCATTAAATGCAATCTCTTAACTTTTGTCACCTCACTCAATCCGCTCCTGCAAATGTTATTATGCATGTCATGAGCTTAACTTTCCATGATTACAAATGTCCAATCATGTGCCTCAGGAAAATTGGCGCCAACTGTTATCTTTAAAAGAAGAGTCTTGGGCATTCAAAATGAATCATAGCATTTCCTTATTGAACCCAGTGAACCCATTGAACACAATGGTTCAAGTTAGTTCACACATGTTCGAGTATGTTTATGTATCTATCAAGAAAGACTCTCGACTATATCGAAAGAAAGGAGATGTGACCGACTCGAACGAAAACAAAAAGTACAAGGCAGTTCATGCTAGTTCAACTAGGTTCACATAAGTTCAATAATGTACACATTTTACAAACTGCAAACCTTACTTTAAAAAAAAAATGAAGATACAAATTACCATAGAACTAACTTGCCTAAAATAAACCTTGTTCATGACATAAATTAGGACACAAAAATTTAAAGATGACAACAACACCTAGGATATAGGCAAACCCTTGCCAACACTCTACAAGGTTAGAGTAGAAAATTTCTTTTGGTGTTGTTAAAAAGAACAAAATTAAATTCTTTTATTTTCTTTCACAAATTTCTATGAGGATTAAAAATGAATACCATGCATGTGTGGAGCAACATCTCCACTTAGAATAGAGAATCATTGCAATGGAAGGATAAAAAGAATTTTGTTTTACGTGCCTTCGAAGTGATAGGCATTGTTCTCTCCCCTTTAATGGGTGATCAGAAAACTAGACTCTCTTCTTTTATACTTTCATTTAATTTTTGTACTTACATCCTTTAGAAGGCCTGCCTTCCTGAGTTGCCTTGAAGGGGCCAATTCGAAGGGAACGACCTGAGTGGCAATGGCTAAAGCCAAGTAATCCAAGCCACTATAAATAAATGCGTATGTGATGAAAATCATATGCGACTAGTGTTACATGTTGTCACAAAAGTGTTATGCCTCCCTCGATGCCTATACGGTACGTTAAAATCTGTAAAGTGTAACCTCTATAGACTGGGAGACCTCCCTCAATGAAGTGTAAAACGCTGGTGATTGTGACCACTCGAATAGAACCCTTTCTAAACACCTTAGAAATTAGAAGCCCAATTGAGTTAGTAACCAGACACTTGAATTATCACAGTGCAAGGGTGGGGAAGAATCCGCCTCCAAGACACTCACCATATATCTCCCAGGATAATGGACCAATTTGAGGAGCAATCTTCTTTGGTCTAATTTCCCAAAAAAGTAAAAAAAATGGGTGCACCCTAGGGTGTGACAAGGTTGTTTGAGCTGATGAAATATCAAGATGCGGGTTGTGGTAATACTTGTGACCTTTGGTCCTTAGGAGAGTCTTCTTGATCTTCTATCGAATTGCCAAAATACTATAAAAAACCAAATGGGGTCTTGAAAAAAATCTCAACATTCATGGGGATTTGAAAAAGTCCTTTAAATATGTGTCTTTGTTTATAAATTGTTTTCTTTGCTTGTTACTGTGTCTTTGCAAATACCAAAGTTCAACAAGGTCTACACATCAACAAAGTCAAGTTTCAACATCAACAAGATCAAACACCCTCAACAAGGTCAAGTTTCAACATCAACATCAAACATCATATCAAACTTTTTCAACATTGTAGAAATGAAGAAAACATCTTACATGTTGTGATCTTAGGTTCAAACCAATCAAGAAAAAATCATGGATTGGCATTATGTATTTTGTAGTAAGGTGAAGAATTCATCCCTTTCATTCCTATTCCATCGCCATCCATAGAAACCTTAGCTCAACAGATCAAGACTTTGCAACAACAAATGATAGAAATGACTAGTCCTAACAACCATAGGGGCTGGTTAGAAAAAATAATGAGAGAAGTGATAACCACGAGGGAATCATTATCAAGCCAACCTTATTTTTCTTGTGAGATCTTTCAAACATGCCAACCTTCATTCTTCAACAAAATCATTCCTACTCCAATTCAACCAATATTGGAGTCATGTCAACCTTCTTTTTCTTTCAACCCAACATATCAATCATACCAATCACATCAACCCAACATTAAAACCCCTTTCAACCAAAATCAAACCCCTTTCAACCAAAATCAAACACCATTCAACCAAAGTCCAAATCAACCATGTCTATCCATCATTTCATCATCCCCTGAAGTTACATAAGAGCAGTCCACACCATCTCTACCCAAGTTCATCCATCATACAAATCCAATCTAATTTAAGTCATGGTTTAGAGGATCTCATTCAAAATCCTTTCTCATCAGGCCAAAGTGTTGAAACCTTCCAAAAAACTCCCATGCAAACTCCTTCACTGTGTCAAGAGGACAATCCAAAATCAGAAGAAATCAATCATGAAATAAATCAACATCAAGGATAAATCCTTCCATCCTATCCAATTTATCAAGATCCCACCGACCAAGAACCCTATAGTGATCCCCTCATTCTTTTCTATTCCACTCATGATGACACCCTTTCATCTCAAGAACAAGGTATCCTTCCAAGTCCCATCCAACATCCACCTCCTAAGAAAGATCAGGACATCCCTTCCATCCTTCCTAATAATCGCTTTCTAAGTCAAAATTAAAGCATGCCTTCACCTTCATGTCCTAAACGAGATCCCATTATTTCTCCAGATTCTTGTCTCTCACAAGATTCCATCTCACCAAATGAATCTTCCATATCTCCTAGTCTCCCTCATGGTCTCAATGTCTCTATACAAGTTGTTCATGAACCCCTTACCAATGGAATCACCAATCCAGATCATACTACATGGGACAACTTGTCAACAATTGTATGTGCACCATTATCACACGCCAATGTGGTGACAAAAATAAGCATGGCAACAACTAATGAAATCAATACCCAAATTGTTACATCATCTTCTTCAAGAACAAGCACAACACCAACTAATGAGATCAACACCTAGTTGGATTCATCATCATCTTTAAGTGCATCAATAGAAATAGGGATAACACCTTCTCATGTCACAACTTTAAAACCAAAATCAATTTTCCTCATACACCCACACTTGAAAGACTGGGGGCAAGAAGGTCTACCACAGCTGGATTGGTTTGAAAATAAGGAGGCTATAGCAGAAACTATACATGAAAGACTCCTAGCTAAATATCCTATTGGAAGAGACAAATTTATCCAACTCTTCAAACAAAGACCATTGAATTATCTACACAAATTTCATCCTTCCCCAATAACAACATCCACCTTAAAAGATATTATATCTAAGGGTTGGGTTCATTTAAATTTTTAGTACTACATTTGCATATTTCTTTACTGCATTGCATTGCATATATCCATTTCAGAATACATCATAGGTGCTTACATTTCAAATTGCAAAACCTATAGCTACATATCATATAGTTGCATCAATAAAACAAGGAGAATGTCTAAGTCATTCACCTACCTGTACTAAAAGGAGTGAAGGTTGTCTCATTTTCCTAGATACTTGTTCATGAGTTTTTTAGGAGGTCTTTAGTCATTCATCTTCAATATCATCTTCTGATTGATCTTTATCCATGGTTGAGTAGAGGTTTCACTATGAAGGCTTGTTACCCAAAATCTATCGATTGCTATATCTCAAACATTAATCAATAGTTCTAAGTCATTATAGATACCTAGTTGGTCATGTGGCTAGTGAAAAATCCAAAATTCTACTTCAGTGCCGCTATAATTATCATACCCAAGTAGGTTTCATTACTTACAAGTCAAGGCAATAAAATGACAAAATAAAAAAATGTTATGCCAATATTCGTCTCAAGGCAAAATAAGCAATGATATATAACTAAAATATCATGTGCAATAAAAGATTGACTATGGGAACATGCAAGTAACTCCATCAGGGCTATGGACGTCTACTTGCAATGGAGAAATATTTGAGAGATTATAATGCATAACCATTGGAGCCCTAAAATCTTGTTGGCAGCGAGGCTCTATCCAGGTTGTTTTTGAAGTAAAAATAACACACGTAGCTAGGCACATAGGATTCCAAAGGTCTTTGATGGTTATAAGGGTCGGAATAAAATCAATTGCACACACATGGGAAAAAGAAGATCAAAGTTTCAAGAATTGATGGGGAATTTTTATGTGCCTCCATTCATAAATTTTGGTTACATAGTGTGTTAGGTTGGATGGTCTAAAGTCTTTTGAGAATGGATTGAACTCCTATCTCTGAAACATTTCGCACCTTTAATCCAATTAGTGCATTTCAAAATGAAAGATGCACACAATCATCCTTGTTCAAATAGGAATTGCATCCTCATCTTACATACTACATTAGTATAGCTCATGTCTAAATTCATTGTCTACATGCGCATTTTGTAGATCATCATGTCATACAGGTTTGCATACTTGGGGGCATAACTGAAAAAAATCATAAAAATCATAAAAAGACCTGAAAAATCCTTAAAATCATAACATCCAAAATCAAAAAAAATCCAAAAATATCCTTAAAAAAAGAAATCAAAATCACAAAATCAAAGTAAGAAACCATAAACCATCCATCAAATCAGATCGATAACAGACAAACTCTCAAAGTCTACAATCAAACTGATCACATGTCTTGTTAATCAATCTATCGATCAAACTTTATCAAACATCAACATGTCTTATCTAAGGAAGGGTACACTTGAAGCCAAACAAATTGGTCTTATACAGGGCACTCACTCCTTAAAACTAGATATTCCTATCAATGATCACACAAATCAAAACAATGACATAGATCAGTATGGCTGCTAGATTTTATCCAAGCTAGTCTTATCTTTATCAATTAATGGCAGGTCATGTTTCAACAAAATCCAAAAACATCAAAAAACATCAACATACCAAAAACATTTGAAAACCATAAAAATACAAAAACATTCATATACGATCCTAAAAAAATCAACCAAAAACATTCAAGTATGATCCTAAAAAAAGCACAAAAACATTGAGAAAATACAAAAAACCCTAAACATCGAAAAGCTCTTCGAAAACAAATTAAAAATAAAAAAACATCAAAAGCTTGCAATAACATGTCTTGCAATAATCAAATATCCTAGCAGCTATCCAACAAATACTTTGCATGAAGTTCACAAAGGATATAACTATCTTAAACTAAACATCTGCAATCAAACTGAAGTATTATCAATCAACAATCTATCCCTATCAATGTGATCATTATATTGTCTTAAACAGAAGAGGATACACTTGAAACCAGATAGATCAGTCTTAAACGAGGTTTGCAACTTTCTGAAACCAAACATTATCAACTATCACATCAAGCAATCACACGAAGACACAAATCAGTATGGCTACTGGATTTTGTCCTAGTTAGTTTTTATCTTTTATCATTTGGCAACAAATGATGTTACTATACTACTCAACGATGTCCACAAGTGACTAGAGGAGCCATGATGGGCATGATCTTTTTCTTTGTTTTCTATTTGTGGTGTGAACCAATGAATTTATGGGGCAATAGTTTGAGTGGGTGTCTGTGATTGGTACGTTCATACGGCAAGTATCCCATGAAGGATAACTATGCTTGTGATTGTTGCACATACCTCAACCTATGGTGTTATTCCTAGAATGGAGGGTTCACTCCTTGTCTTCTACGTGTTTGTTACTTTACGATGAGATATCTATGCATCTTGGTTCCTTATGCCCTGATGTACAAAGCTTCATTGTTACATAATAAAGCTCAATGATGAAAATATATTGCACTATGAATAAAGACAAGAAGACTATTCACCATCAATCAAATCATCATCATCATATCATTTCAATTTATACCAATTGTTTCTGATCTCATCATGTTGATTGTCTCTTCAAATCATTCTCTCATCAAGAATCTTTTCTCGAATCAACCTTTTCAATTCGTTCTTTCATCTAACATGATTTCTCTCATCACTTAATTTTCCTCACATCAACTATTCTATCTATCAATCAATTATTCCTCACCTTCATCATATTTTATCATTCATCCAATTTTTATCTATTTTCGTCTTATACAGGATGTATCCTTCTTGAAACGAGACATTTTTGATCTATCGTTTGTCTTATACAGGATTAGACCTTCCTGAAACCAGATAGATTAGTCTTATACATGATCTATCCTTCCTGAAACCAGACATTTTGATCATTTTTGTCTTATGCAGGATGTGTCCTTTCTAAAACCAGACTTTATCTTTATCTTACCAATCCCATCAATCTTATCATTCAATCAATCTACAAATCAATTTAACCATTTATTTCCTCTAATCAAACTCATTTGTGTCACCAAGTTAACCATTCTTGCATCTCTCATCTAACATCCTTCTTCTTTTGAGAGATCATTCATACCTTCAATGCACAAACAATCTCTCAAGGGGGCATTATACCCTAAGTATCACTGGAGCATAATGGGGCAGAAATTTTTCGTTTCCTTTGAAACAATGTTGTTTCGACATTGTCTCAAAGAGGGGAAAATGTAGACACCTAAAAATGTCTCATTGATTCTACACTAATTATTTGTCTATTTAATTAAGTAATTATTTATTTATTTGATTAAATTAACTATTTCTTCTGATCATCACATCCAACATCGCTAATTGTTCAATTTCTTTTCTCTAATTATTTAATCAATTAACCCTTTTCTAAATATTAATTAAATATCAATTATTTAATTAATTGCAACATTTTCCTTAGTTAAATAATATTTGTTATTTAATTAATTTAATTCTTATGATTAAATAATTTTATTTAAATTGTTTAATTAATTAATTAATTAAATTCTTCCAAATCCCCAAATTCTAATTCCAATTAATTTCTTCTAATTTCATTTCACATTTCCCCAAATTCGAATTTCACCTAATTCCAATTAATTTCATTTCTTCCAAATTAACATTTCACCAAATCTGAATTTCAATTAATTTCATGTGCATTTCAACATTCCAAAGTCCAATTTCAAATCCAAATTGAAAATGAAAATTCAATTTCAATTTTAAAATCTTACAACACATGTTGAAATCAAACTGATTGATCAAATTAGCTAATTAATCAGTTAACTCCTCAATCTCCCATTTTTCACTCAAAATCAGCTTTTTATGACTAATTTGTTGGCCATTCGGTGGAATTGATTATGTGTTGCATTGATGTTTTGTCATTGATGCCAACACTAGTTGTTTGGATGTTTTACCAGCACCCTTCTGGTCCTGGTAGGATGAGTGGTTTCTGGTTGACTTGGATCCGGCATGATGCAGTAGGCTCCAGTATAGTTTGGTGATGGAATTGGCTTGTTCATAATACTCATGCTCATATTTGGTCAATTGGTTTTGGTCTGATGATCGGATGCTATCCTTCTTGCTTAGAAGCTTAGTTTTTGGTTCCGACGAGGGTTTCACCGGAAGAGCTTTTGATGAAGATCTTTGATGAATTGCATAAGTGGTGTTGGTGCATCTTCTAATGGAGTTTCAGGATGTTGTTGGTGATCATGTTTCAGACTTGGCAGATCGAGATCATTGACGTAGCGTATGGACCTATAATGGGTCTCGGTTGATCTAGGTTATGGACCGACTTTAATGTAACGTTTAGATTGCACCTCTCAATATATTTTTGGGATGTCTTATGTGTTGGACATTATTTGTTTGGTCTAAGACTGACATGGTTTGTAATTATGTAGTTGGTTTATTGTCTGGTGGTCAACCTGATTGTTTTATGGTCGAGGGTTTGTACATATAGATGTAAGATCTCATTGTAGATCATCATGGTTATGTTAGAGGTCATGGTCAAGGAATGTAATGTGCAAATAATGTAATATCATTCAGGTAGAGGAGTTGGTCAATCATTGGAGATCGATTTGGGTTTATGTAAGAGAATTTAGTCCTCTGGTATTGAGCTTAAACCAGAATCGTACTCAGGCATAGGAGATGCTATCTTTTGCAGTTCAACACTTCTCTGGATTGTAGACTGGATTTCTATGTAGTGAGTGAGGCTCCTTTTGTGATGAGCAGTGCGCTCTAGGTTGTTGGCCTTCCTGCAAGTGCATGCCCCTCAATTGTAATTCACATACTTACTATAGAAGTATTATCTGACTGTGGGTAGGCTTCCCACTGTGGTCTTTCCCTTTACCTGGTTTTCCACGAACAAATCTTGGTGTTATATGGATGGCTTTTATTTTGTGATTATTTTTTATGCTTAATTGTTTTAACTGCTATTCGGGTATTAATCTTTTGGGTTTCGGTATTAAAGTTTAAATTGCAAATGGTTCCTGCAATTTATGACAATTGATTCACCCCCCCTCTCAATCATCTTCTGGTTATTTGAAATGTCTAACATAATCAATCATTTCAGTCTTCTAATCCATCTAATCAGTTATCTCTCAATCAATTTAGTCAACTGACTAGACTATTTAGTCTACTGGTTAATCAATTGAGTTCACTCTCCAACTAATTTTGTTAACAAATCAATCTATTGAGTTCACTGATCAATCAATTCTAGTTGTCTATCAATCAGGACTGTTAGGCCCAATATGGAAAGCTAATGTACTGAGAGGAGAGGGGTGAATTAGTACTTCAAAACATTTCTTCAACAATATCTTTATTGTTATGCATAAACCGAATAGTGCAGTAACATAATATAAAACTAAAACAAATAGATAACAATCATACATGATTCACTCCATAACACATATATTTTGATTACACAGAAACTCTTGGTTAGAGAGAAAAACTGCGGTGGGGATGGCACCCACAACTTCACTACTGCAATAATAAAGAGTGCTCGGTTAGAGCTACATGTTTAGCTATTTCTGATAGCATACACTGTTAGGAGTAACAAGATCTGTTAGATCTACCTTGCTAAAGGATTTTACAACACTTCATCTAAATGTTGCACCTGGCTAGAGGCTTTACAATTTATAGACTTGATTAGAGTCTTTTACCCTGTTAAAGGTTTCTCTTACAACTTCAAAATATTACAATAAAATCATTACAAATATCTACAACTTTACATCTGGAATGTTATAGCATATTCTATGTGCTCAAAATAGATTACCTTGCTTATAACATACCTCGGTAACCCATATAGTAACTCGGTAAACCCTTATGTTTACTCTGTTCTTCGACTGTTCTCTAAAAACCTTCTTGGTGACCTTTGTGTCTCTGTAACAGTCTTCTTACACTCATCACACACCTTTAACTCTTTTACTCATGTTGTATAAATAGATCTCTTATGACGGTGATCCAGTTCATTGCTTCGATCTTACAAACACGATTTATTGAATGAATAACCATGCAAAATATTTCATTGGTTAGATAACCTCAAAATCATACACAATCTTTAAGTGCAATTTCCAATGTGATAATGGTTAGATGTGCCTCGATCTTGTAACACGTTTTCATATGCATGTCTAGGTTCAATGAATTTGGTAACACGTTTCACTTGGTGTAAATCAACTCGGTGTGTCATCTTTGCTGCTCAGTAGACATGTAAAGATACTTGGTAGACAGCTTGGTGTATACTGTGTTCTGTGACTGCTTTCTTTTGTAACCGACTAGACTGTACATACCGACTGAATATTTCAGTAATAGATAACCGACTAGAGTATATAGTATAACTTTGACATAAAACTAATGGCAATCTGATAAGTAGTAACAATCTCCCCTTTTGACATTAGTTGAGATGTTTGACAAAAACTACTTTCAAAGTTATAACTCAATAATCTATATACTTGCAAAATTTGACTATGCTGACAGTATATACAATAGTCAATAATAATATATCAGATATACTCCCCTTATCAATATACTGTACATAACTCTGATTTTGCATGCTTGGTGATCTGTTCTTGTGCTTTGCTTACTGTCCTGTACACTGCACAGTTTACTGCTCTTGGATACTCTACTTACACTGCTCGGTATACTCCCCCTGTATACTATACTCTAAATACTATATCATTCTCCCAAAACTATATTAATACTGTATCACTCTCCTAGTACTGTAACATATTACTCCCCAAATATAGTATCACTCCCCCTTTTTGATAAACATCAAAAACTTTATTTCCATTCGGGGGCGGTAACTGGTCAAAAATGGATTTGTACTTGGTCTGGGCGTCGGTAAGAGTGACAAAGAGTGCATCCTTTACACTGTCCATTAAAGAATTATGTGCTTGAATATCAGCCAATAGTGATATTAAGCCATCTAGAGTGCTTCCCTCTTGAGTAGTAGATAAGTATGTGGCTCGGTTGATCTGTTCTTGGACTGATGAAAGATGTGGAAGGAATAATGTCTGAAGTGTCATTATGTCCATCCTGATCTTGTGTTCTTCATTTCTTAAGTCCAATTGTTGAGCCATGAGCTATTGTAACTTTGTATAAGAAATTATGAACTGAATTTGGCTCGATGGTCAACTTATTTGAGAGATTGGTGATCTCTTTCTCAATTGCCTCTGTTTTATTCTTAGTGTCTTTAATGAATAAAGAAAATGTGCAGAGTTTCTGAAATAAATAATGAATGTGCTTGAGTTGAGGAGTCAACTCAACAATAAATTTGACAAGTTTAACTTTGCCAATAGCTATAGCTTTTTGTGCCTCTTCTATCATTTTGGCAGTGAGCTCTTTGTCTTTCAGCTTGCTAAAATACTTCGATGCATCTACTCCAAATGTCTCTATCTTTGTTAGGAGTTCATCCAGTTGAATGTGGATGGCTGCATCAATTGATACTGTAGCTTCGGGTAGCATATCTATTAGGAGTGCTTTTACCTTCTGAAGTACTTTATTTTTCTTTTGAATGGACATTTGCTTCTCTTGTTCGGCCTTTGCTTTGCACAGTTCACCAAAATCAATGAGTGCTTGTCCCTTTAATTTTGTTATGTCTACATTGGGCAACACTATGGGTTTTGACAAATCATCTTTAAAACTATGCTTCTTCACTTTCTTTTCTTTACCTTTCACCGATGGAACTAAGACAATGGATTGTGAGGCTTGATTACCCTCGGTAGGTTGCTCGATAGAGGCAACACTTTGATCGGTTCCTTTAGCCTCTGTAGAGTCCTTTGGTGTCTTGGTACTCTTTGTCTCAGTTGCAACAGTCTCAATATCAGAAGGTGCTTGAGATGTCTGTTCTTGAGTAGTACCTTCTCCTGTTGCAGACTTGTGACCTTCAGTGCCTTGATCTGTATCCTGAGGAGTTTCGGTTGAGACAAGTTGCTTGACCAGTGGATAAGGCTGAACTTGTTCCAAAATGGATTCACTAGATACAAGTTTTGCATATGTAGTGCCTTCTATCATTTCCTGTTTCGGTGCCTCTGTATCCATGACATCTTCATCTATTTGAATGGTGTCAGCAGGATCTTGTTCGGTAGCATTAGGACCTTGCTCGGTGACATCAAGATCGTGCTCGGTGACATCAATGATTTCAACTATAGCTTGCTTACCGGCATCCTTGATTTTAAATATTTCTTGCCACTTTTCTTTTGTCTCATTTTCTACTTCAATATATAGCCCATTCATCAGTTTTAAGGCTCTCTATTTGACAAGAAACTTTGAATTGTAGGTTGTCAGATGTTCCTTTATTTCAGCTACTAACATATTAGGAAAGAGATGAACTAGACTTCTTTCTCTGATTTGTTTCTCTGAGTCCATTGCATACTTCCACCTATTATCAATATGCAGATACAGTTCATTTGGAAGTGACTTAGCTAGTTCTAATGGAGCTAACCAGAACTTTAGAAGTGTGCAGATGACAGCTTCTTCAATTTGTCTCTTTTCATCATTGTTCCTGGTTTCATACTTGACATATCTAAATCCTCCAAATCCACCATATTCTTTCAGATTAGCACAAAAGTTTTCAACACTATGTATATTTACCTTCTTGCTCTTGACAATCTGAAACTTGCTTGCATCTTCTGATTCGGTATCACTAGACTCTTTTGCCAAAATGAGTCTCCGAGTAGATTTCTTGTATGTCTTTGTTACCTTGGGAATAGTAACACTCTTTGTCTTCTTACTCGGTGAAGCTGCAAATGCTCTAGTGTTAGGTCATTTTACTAGAGGTGGAGTCAGTGAGACTTTTGATGTGTCATGTTTCTTTCTCTTTAACACTTTACCCTTAGGCAATTCAGTGCTTAGTGTTATAGCAGCCTCTTGGGCTTCAGATTCCTCTTCGGTAATGGCAATGGTGCCTTTGATAGGTGTAGAGGAAGAGTCTTCTCTGAATTTCTCTGACAATGCTTTTATCAAGAGTCTTCTCTGAATTTCTTTGACAATGCTTTTATCATTTTTGTTGCCTTTCTTGTAGCTTTGGGTACTACAATATTCATTTTTACCTTTTCCTTTACTTCCTCATAGGTACCATACCTCAGCTCGGTAGCATGTCTAGGAAATGTAAGAAATGCATCAATTTGTTGTTTTGTGATGTCAAAATCAATCTCGTAACCCATTGGTGACAAAGATTGAGTCCTCAGTTCCACAGCATTCACATAACAATAATCAGTGTCAACTTCAAAACATATATCATTTTTGTATTTCTCTACTAGTTGGGGTGGAATCCTATATCTGTTATGCATTTTCTCTTGAAATTTACTGAAGTAATCATCCATGATATCATTGAAATTATCACCTAACTTCTTAATGAAGTCATTAATTTGATGGGTGATAGGTCGGTGTAGCTCCCAAACAACTTTACTGACTCATGAAAAGAATTTTTCAAAGTAGAAAAACATGCATACCAGTAGTGATCCAAACTTTAGAGTATTAGCCAAGTTGTTCTTCTTCGGCTTCCTGATGGTGTTCAGATTTTCAAATAGGTTCTTCAGCAACACCTCACATAGGTCAATTTTCATTCCCTTTTTCACAATTTTGTAAGCCAAGTCTACTGCTGCATAGGGAACACTCTTTTCCCTTACCGACTGGAAGAAATAATAGCCCATTACTCTAATGGCAAATTTTAGTTCTTCATCTATGACATTATTCAGTTTCAATCCTCTGCAATCAGATTCCACTCTGGTTAAACTGATCGATTCCTTCTGTGATATCATCTTCTAGGCTCGGGCATGATCATAGATAGGGTAACCGATAATTAGATGAATGATTTCCTTGGTAATCTTAAATGGTTGTTCTTCTAGCCACATGAAATCATCGTGAACTCTTCTCAGAATGAACTTGACCCACTGGGGTTTGAACACACGAGGATAAGTTAGGGCTTCAGTTAATCCATTGACTTTGATGTGCTCATACTTGCTGTTCAATATACCATCGGTACATAGCTCATCATAGGTGTCTCTGATTTCAACATGACCAAGTTCTTCAACACGACATTTGGTGAAGAATCTCACATCTTCGATTAACAACACTCTATCCGGGATGAGTGAAAAGGCAGTTTTGTCATTCGGTTCAGAAGCGACTTTGGGGGTCAAAGAGTATTTCAGTGAGGGCTTCTCTACATTCTTGACAACTATGGGATCTTGGATCTTGGGCGCCATTTGAAGATTTCAGATAAAAACTAACAAAGAGTCCTTAGGCTTTCAGGATTTCAAATGACAAACACTTTATACTTAGCAGATAATGGCAACTAGATACGCTCGGTAAACCAGCTTAACAATGTGTTGAGATTTGATGTAAATACCTTGAATTTGCTTTGTAGGAGGTTTGATCGCCTTTGAATCGCTTGCTCTACTTTCTCGAAAACTTGGTAAGTGTAAATGACCGCGAAAATGCTTTTAAGTACACAAAATACCTTATCGGGCTCCATGTGGATTAGGTCAAAAACATTAAATGCACTCGGTTCCTCTTTAACCGATTTACTCTCCTTTTTCATTTTAACCGAGTAACCAAACTTCCTTCATTTACCGACTTGACAGCTTCTTGTATTTACCGACTTGACAGGTTTCCTGTAAAGTGCTTCAAAAGACTTTGATAGAATTTCAAACTTACTATTACATCTTAACTATGCAGATTTTGAATTAAGTACATAATAGAATAGGAACTGTTAAGATTTTAACCTTCAGAGAATATAGTCCCTTCATACCTTTACCGATTAATTTGGAATAGGTGCACCTAAATCGGTAGGTAAGGTGCTTTCTTCATTTGACACAATTTCCTTCTTTTTCCAAATCATCTTTAATTTTTCTTTTATTTCTTCAGTGTCTTTTCTAGGTTGATCTCTACAATCTCCAGCTAAGTGTCCCACTTTGTGACAATGAAAACATGTCATACCAGGATTTCTCCATGATCTTCGGTTGTACATCCCAAACCTTATAAAATAGTTGGCACTTATATGTCCATATCTTCCACAACATTCACACCATATCCTTGTATTGTAATCCCATGGTACTACAGAATATTGTCGGTAAGGATCTGTGTGAGTTCGGTAACCTCTAGTTTATGCTCGGTGTGCATACCACATATAGTTCTTTTGCTTAAACCAGCACTTCTCGGTACTATGCCCATATCTATTGCAGTTTTTACAAAACCCTTTGAATTTTGCCTTCTGATAAATGTTAACAGACTTTGTCCTACATTGATTAGATGTGTGCCCATATTTATTGCAATTGTAACAATAACCATTGGACTTAGTGGCATTCGATTGCTTACCTTTTCTAATTTGGCATATGTTGGCAGTGTGACCTTGATTTCCACAGTAGTTGCAAATAGGCTTCTTTCTTTTGATGTTATTCTTGTTTCCAGCTTGCTTTGATGATTCTCCTCTCTCAGTAGTATGAATTCCTTTCTCGGTAGAGACTTTTCCTTTGTAACCGAGTCCTGCATCTTTGTTGGGTCTTCTTGTATTCAGTTGCTCATCCAACATCTTTGATGCTTCATAGCTCTTCTTCAGTGTTTCTTTGGATTTCTTCTCTGTTTCAAGTTCATCGATCAACCTTGATACTTCAAGTTTCAATGCTTGATTCTCATCATTCTTCAGAATTGCTTCATGATGTGCATAACCTAGTTGATCTGATAGGTTTTGTTGAATTCCAGTCAACCTTATGATTTCATCATTCTTATCAGATACTAAGATTTCAAGCTGTTGCTTCTCTCTTTCTAGATCTCTTACTTTATCCTCAGTTGTTCTCAATGCATCAAGATTTTCAGTCATCTGTGTGCTGAAATGTTCATGTTCTCTTTTCATTGCTTTCAGTTGATCAACCAGTGCTTTGTTCTTTTCTTTCAATACTCCAATCATTTCTTTAGTCTCTTTAGATATACTGTTCTCAGATGATGTCTCAATTTGTTCCACTAACTCTTGAGAGTCTTGCAAATCATCAGATAATCTTCTTCTCACTTTCAGAGATTTTTGTATTTGCCTTTGCATGTCTACAATCACTTGATTAGCATGATCCAGCTCTTCTTGCAGATACACAATCCTTCGAGATTGTTTATAGCCTTCCATTGATAAGATCTTTCTCTTTAGGTAGTTAAACCCTTTTCCAAGATTCAAGCTCTGAGACCAATTGTTAGGCCCAATATGGAAAGCTAATGTACTGAGAGGGGAGGGGTGAATTAGTACTTCAAAACATTTCTTCAACAATATCTTTACTATTATGCATAAAGAGAATAGTACAGTAACATAATATAAAACTAAAACAAATAGATAACAATCATACATGATTCACTCCATAACACATATATTTTGATTACGCAGAAACTCTTGGTTAGAGAGAAAAACTGCGATGGGGATGGCACCCACAACTTCACTACTGCAATAATAAAGAGTGCTCGGTTAGAGCTACATGTTTAGCTATTTATGATAGCATACCCTGTTAGGAGTAACAAGATCTGTTAGATCTACCTTGCTAAAGGATTTTACAACACTTCATCTAAATGTTGCACCTGGTTAGAGGCTTTACAATTTATAGACTTGATTAGAGTCTTTTACCCTGTTAAAGGTTTCTCTTACAACTTCAAAATATTACAATAAAATCATTACAAATATCTGCAACTTTACATCTAGAATGTTATAGCAGATTCTATGTGCTCAGAATAGATTACCTTGCTTATAGCATACCTCGGTAACCCATATAGTAACTCGGTAAACCCTTCTGTTTACTCTGTTCTTCAACTGTTCTCTGAAAACCTTCTCGGTGACCTCTATATCTCTGTAACAGCCTTCTTACACTCATGCACACACCTTTAACTCTTTTACTCATGTTGTATAAATAGATCTCTTATGACGGTGATCCAATTCATTGCTTTGATCTTACAAACACGATTTATTGAATGAATAACCATGCAAAATATTTCATTGGTTAGATAACCTCAAAATCATACACAATCTTTAAGTGCAATTTCCAATGTGATAATGGTTAGATGTGCCTCAATCTTGTAACATGTTTTCATATGCATGTCCAGGTTCAATGAATCTGGTAACACGTTTCACTCGGTGTAAATCAACTTGGTGTGTCATCTTTGCTGCTCGGTAGACATGTAAAGATACTCGGTAGACAGCTCGGTGTATACTACGTTCTATGACTACTTTCTTTTGTAACCGACTAGACTGTACATACCGACTAAATATTTCGGTAATAGATAACCGACTAGAGTATATAGTATAACTTTGACATAAAACTAATGGCAATCTAATAAGTAGTAACAAGGACTTGAGTTCAAATTCTCACATCCTTTGTGTTGAAAATCTATAAATTTAACCTCTTTTCTAAATTCAATCTAGAATCACAGTCTTCAAAGTTATTGTCCATCTTATGCAGAAAATCAGTGCAAAACCTAAGAGCCACATTCGACAACAATAATGGAGAAGAATAATGGAAGCACAAATGGAGAATAGGGAGTTTAATTTAGTTTAATTCTTCCACTTCTGTCATTTATTCTATTGCATTGTGTTTAAAATCAGCTTAATTAGTTAAGGATTTTGTGATTCATCCTTTTAGTCTAATTAGCGTAGATTTAATGATTTCAAGCATGAAAACAACTTCAATCAAATTGTTTTTATATACCCAGTCCCAAAAGTCAATTTGTGTTTGCATTTCCTTTTGGATTCCTCTACTCTTTTCTAATAAATGTAAAATTGCATTGAAATATCCTCCTATTATGGTATTCAAAGGATTCTGGTTCAAAATTCTCTCCAATTCTGTCCAAATTTCCTACTTTCTATAAGTTGGGATTGGGCCATACACATTTATTATTCTAAATTTGATGTTAATGTTGATGCCATTGACAATGTCGCTAAACCAATTTGTACTTTTAATAATTTCATCTATCACTATCCTTCTTTTCTTTGGTCTCATAGTATAGCTAAGCCACCTGAAGCTCCTTCTACTTGAATAGCCTCCACTTCCCAAAAGCCCAATTTTTATTTAAATGATTTCATTTCCTCTAAATTAAGTTTTCTCTCTTGTAGCATAACTATATCTGATTTTGAAACTTCTAATCAACACTTTATTTTAAGCACTTTTTGTAACATTCCATGTCATGATCCTCACGGTGCCTTGGGAAAGAACTTCCCCTTCCCTACATTCCTTTGCTCTGAAATTTATTCTTGATCCTTTTGCAATCCTTGTTGTTTTCTAGGGACTAATAGAGGTCTTCTTCCTCTTTTTTATCCTAATTCTTTGCCACAATCTGAAGCAGCTTTATTGGGAATATTTTGATATAGACCTAGAGACTTTCCTTTATTCTCTTCTCCTTCTTTGATTGGATTCTCTTGAAGCTCTTTCTTTATTTCCTAGTAATCTTTGATTCCTTCTTCTAGATTCATCATTTGAATAATCAACTCGTCTTCTTCCATTGTATTTCCTTCTTCATCCATTAAAGGGTCTAAGAAATTTAGTAAATTCCATACTGCATCCAATCTTGACTTCTTTTGGGAGATTAGATTACTCATTTCCATTTTAGTTTCTTCTATCCCATCCTATTTGACACCTTCATGCTCCAATGGTATCCATTGTCTTTTATTTTTTATACAACTACCCCTTTGAATCTTGTTGTCCTTCCTACCTAAGACATTATGGACTTCTTCAAGTTGCTCCCCTCCTAGAGTGGTAATGTTATCTGAGTTATGAAATCCATTTTCTAGGATCAAAATTTGTTGATTGATTTATTTTTTTATGCTTTTCGCCTCTTTTTTTAACACTAAGAGTTCTTCTAGTTGGGAGCTTCCTATTTCCTCCTACCTATAATCCACAAGTGTTTCACTTCCTGGCTCTTCTTCCAAGGGATCTTTTGAGCTCTAATTTTCCTTTTAATCCTCTTGGATGGCCTGGTTTTCTTTCCTCAATGAGATTGTTGCAACTTCCCCAAACTGTAAATCTATGTTTTCTTCATTAATGAGTACTTTTTATCTTTCTAATTATAATGCTCTTTTCTTGTTATTATCTCCTATTAATCCTTCATTTCTATCATTTAAGGAGATAGAAACCTCTTTAGATTAGGAAATTGTGATATTTGGCCCGTTCTCACTTTCCACATACATTTCCTTGTTTATCTTTGAGGACTTCACTTTGCTAATGTCATTAGATTCATCTAGATTGTCATCATCTATGGATTTTTTATTATATAGTAGGAGATTCTTATTTCTATATGAACTTCCAACTTCTATAATTTCCCTCCATAGGCATTTTTTTGGAGGATCTCCTTCTAGATATGATATTCTCTACCTCCATTTTCTAGATTCTGATAAAATTTCCAGCTCTTTACAAGCACCTACGATAGGGTTTATTTCTATTAGTATTTTTATGATATCCCATGTTAAATCGATCAGAAAATCTTCTTCTACAGCCAAAAACCCTCCTAGCGAATAATAGGGTTTCTACATTCCAAAATTCTAATGGGAGACCTTCTAGGCTTAGCCATACTGAGATTTTGTTAAATACTTGTTTATATGGTCAAAGTTAGGGCACTACTATTTAATAAAGAAACTAGCTTCTTTATAAAACAAATGTTTAACATATAAAGTTTCCATTTTTCAGCATTATATCCAAGTATGTGATAAGAATGAAATCATTCTGAGTTGGAATTATACTTATCTTCTCATGATAGGCATTCCTCCACCAATTTAGAATGTATTCCTTATTCTCTCCTTCACCACTCCATTTTACAAACAAGGTCATGTCCTTAAACCTTGTTGAATGCGTCTAGATAAAGTTATGGGGTAGGACCACTAGTTTTCTTGCATTATACTTTCTTCTTAAGAGAGGTTATTCCATGCATTTGCCTCTAGAGTTCTTCGGGATCCATTTCTTTGTCATTTTATGATCTTTCTTCCAACTATTCCATGTTTGGCCTAGGTTGTTTGCCTCCAATATGTGATCTAAATAATGGTTACTCTTGTAGGCAGAGAAAAGGTCCTTTCTCATTCCTTCTCTATGTTTTAGTATATCCCAAGGCTTTGGTTGCTTTTTTGGCCCTTGGATCTCTCATATGGCCAATGTTCTCTGATTTTTCTACTCAATCTTGATACAGAAGCCTTATTACACCTAAGGAAAAGTCCAAAAGGTTAGGGTATGACCCTTCAAATGACAAAAATGACCCTACAAGGAAGGACTCCACATCTTAAGGTTTTGAACTACAATCCACTACTCAAGCCTAACACTTACTCAAGATGAGTAAATGGCTTCAACTTCTCTAACATGCCTCACCGGTGACTCCTATTCTTAGGGGATTTGGAATTGGTCCATTCATGATTACTAAGGACTGTTCCAAGCATTGGTTTAGGGTTTTGTCTTCAAATCCTTATACCTCCTTTGGAAACCTACCCCCTAGGCTAGTAGCCCTATTTAGCGATAGAATTGGCCTTAACTCCAAAATATTCCACACACTCTAACTAACTACTCACCATTCTAGATACCCTTTTGGTAGTTATACTCATCCCCAAAATGGGTTGGCAAGATCTACAACCTAAGGGTTTGAACCCCTTAGAAGCCTAGAGACCTAATTAGGGAGATTAGGCCTAATTTACAAAGAAACCCACATTACCGGTATCCCAAATGTAAAAAAAAAATTATGAGAATGTGGGGAATTGTGAATAACCTCTAATTCTAGGATTACATGCCTGGAATCCACCGTTATCAGATTTTATGATGACTATCCTAAATTTGCTTAAGGTAGTCACATAGAGATGCCTACCTAGTTTTGCTTCTTTCTCCTCACAACCAAGTCTCCTTTGCAAAAAACCATGAAAATCCTAAAATAAATAGGCCAATCCTACACTCCACCAAAGGAAGAAACTTCTAGTTGACTAGAATACAAGATATGGCCATTTTTGGCTAAAACCCTAGCCAAACCCTTCCTTTCTGGGTTACAGTCAGAAAAATGGAGGGTTTTCACTACACAAAAACAATAAAAACCTAATACCACCACCAAATCAAATATAATTCATTCCTCCATATACTCCATGAATGGTGTGACTCGATTCACTTCGTACAATGATGTACAACCTCTACAAACTCAGAATTTCTGGGAAAACTCAGTTTTATTTGTGTCTTAAAGCTTCAAACTTCAAGTCACAACATCACCCACCTTGGTAATCATGTCCACAAGGATTATAGACCTCTCCAATGGTTACCAAACAAATTTTAAATATTTTGGAGCCATTGAGATACTTACATTAACCAAACTTTGAAAAGTTGCACTTTTGCACTCAAAAGTTGCATTTTTGCATAAAAAGTTGTCAAACTCTCTAAGGTTGTGATCTACAAACTTGGACCAATAAAACACCACTAAGACATCCTAAAATCCTACCAAACACAAAACCAAACATTCTACTACCCCTATTGACCTCATTGTCCCAATTGGCTTATCAAATTGCCTAATTAGTGACATGGGTTTACTTGGTGGGGTCTTTATTGAATACATGAAACTTGCATAAACACAAGACACTAAGACAACCACTTTGATCCTAGTATTCATCCTCAGATCCATGATTTTCTTGTTGAAGAGGTTCTCATGCACCATACTCCCTGGGAGAAGAGTTCTCAAGCCCACTTGAGATCAAAGTGTGGAGGTCTGCACCATGGTTGGAAATTTGTTTATATGTCATCCAAACTACTTCAGAGTCTGATTCGTCCTGCCAAGCCACTAAATACTCAATGTAGTCCTTGTTCCTTGTCCTCTTTATGATTCTAGTGTCTAGAATCTTGCTCAAGTTTGGTGAATCATGCCTTGGAATATCATTGTCTGCTGCAACCTGCATTGGTTCCCTCCACTTCATTGCTATCACCTTTGAAAATTGTAAGATCACACACATTGAAAATGGGTGACAATCCAAGATCAGGAGGAAGTTGGATTTCATAAGCATTCTGCCCACATTTCTTCAAAATCTGACATGGTTCAATCTTCCTCTACATGAGATTTTTGTGCTTACCCTTTGGGAGTCTCTCCTTCTTCAAATGTACCCATACCAAGTCCCCAACACAACTACACATCCCTCTTTTTCTTGTCAGCATAGGCCTTGTACTTCTTTGTGAATTGTTGGAGATGAGACTTCACTTGGTCATGTACCTCCTTGATGGTTGATGCAAAAGCTTCACCATCTACACTAATGGGCTCTTCCTTGGGAAAATATCTTAACTCCAATACACCTCTTGGGTGGATGCGATACACAATTTGGAAAGGAGATTTCCCGATGCTTCTATTTATGGTGTCATTGTATGAGAACTCTGCCTGTGACAATATGTTGTCCCATTTTTCTCCATGTTGTCTTGTCAAACATCTTAATAGGTTCCCCAAGGACCTATTGACAACTTCAGTTTGCCCATCCATTTGGGGATGGTAGGTTGATGAGAAAGCTAGGTTAGTTCCCAACTTCTTCCAAAGAGTCCTCCAAAAGTGACCTATGAACTTCACATCCCTGTCTAAAACTATGTTTAGTGGCAACCCATGTATCCAGAATATTTCTTTGAAGAACAAGTCTGCAACATATGAGGCATTACAAGAGGTTTTGCATGGCAAAAATGAGCCATTTTGCTAAATCTGTCCACCACTTCAAAAACACTGTCAAATCCCATCCTTGTTTTAGGTAGACCCAACACAAAATCCATGCTTATTCTCTCCTATGGCCTAGAAGGAATGGGTAAGGGTTGGTACAAGCTTGCATTTATGGATTTTCCCTTTGCTTTCTAACAGATTACATATGTTTCCACAAACTTCCTTATATCTGCCTGCAACTTAGGCTAGTAGTAGTGTCTTTTCACAAGGTCTAGGGTATTGTCAAGGCCAAAATGACCTGCCATTGCTCCACAATGCTTCTCCCTAATTATATTCAGCCTCATAGAACACTTAGGGATACATAATTGTCCACTTTTAAATAGAAATACACCTTGTATCAGAAACTCAAAGAATTCAACATGATACCAGTCACCAAAAGTTTCACATACCTTGTAGATCTCTCCAAAGTATTCATCAACATCATACAAGTTCTTCAAAGAGTCAATACCAACACTTTTCATCTTGATTTGATTGATACTTAAGACCCTCCTGCTCAAAGCATTTACAACTTTGTTCTTAACCCCCTTTTTGTGCTTGAGGGTTAAGGTGAAGGCTTGTAGGGTTTCTACCCACTTCATGTGCCAATGGTTTAACTTCTCTTGACTATTTATGAAACTAAGTGCTTGATTATCAATAAAAACTATGAACTCCTTAGGCAATAAATAGTGCCTCCATTTCTTCAAAGACTGAACCAAAGCATACATCTCCAAGTCATAAGATGAGTATCTCCTCTTGGCATCATTTAGCTTTTCACTAAAAAAGCAATTGGCCTTCCCTCCTAACTGATCACTGCCCCAATAGCCATGTGGCTTGCATCACATTCCACCTAAAATATCTTGTTGAATTCTGGTAGGGTAAGGACTAGTTGTTCTACAACTTTCTTCTTCAAGGTTTCAAATGAATCATCTTCCTCCTTGGTCCAACTAAACCTGCACTTTTTTCCTCCTTTTACGGTGTCAAGCATTGGTGCACGAACATGACTAAATCCTCTTATAAACTTCCTATTAAAAGTTGCTAAACCATGGAAAATCCTAACATCACTCATGATTTTAGGTGTTGGCCAAAATAGTATAGCTCTTACCTTCTCCTGATCCATTTTCAACTCACCTTGTGAGCTAACAAAGCCCAAGTAGATGATCTTCTCCTACATGAACAAACACTTATCCAAATTTATCATTAGCTGCTCTTCATGTAACCTCTTGAGGACCATACCTATATGTTTAAGGTGCTCTTCCCTTTAGTGGCTAAAGATCAAGATATCATCAAGGTATACTATCATAAAGTTGCCTATGAACTCTATTAAGACCTTATTCATCAACCTCATAAAGGTACTAGGGGCATTGGACAACCCAAATGGCATGACCTTCCACTCATATAACCTCTCATTGGTTTTAAAATATGTTTTCCATTCCTCCCCTGGCCTTGATCTAATATGATGGTATCCATTTTTTAGATCCATTTTGGTGAAATACTTTGCATTCCCCAAGCAATCAAGTAAATCCTCTATCCTAGGGATTGGGAACCTATACCTTATAGTTATCTTGTTGATGGCCCTTGAGTCTATGCATATCCTCCAAGTTCCTTCTTTCTTGGGTGCAAGGACTGTCAATACTACACATGGGCTTAGACTTTTGCCAATTAGCCCTGATTCAAGCAACTCCTCAATTTGTCTTGCCATCTCTGTATTCTGATCTGGAGTGAGTTTGTATGCTACTTTATTTGGTAGGGTAGATCCAGGGACCAAATCTATGCAATGACTGATGTCTCTAACCAGTGATAGGGATCTTGGTATTCCATCTGAGATGATATCTTTGTATTTGTCAAGCAATTGTCTGACCACAGGGTCTATGTGCCTTTGTCCTTCTTTGTCACCTTGGACTTGGGAATGAGGGCATAGCAAACTACATCCTTCTCTGCCATCTCCTTCATGAACTGCTTGCCTTCTACCAATAACACTTTGGCATCCTTTCCCTTATGTTCTATCTCACTATCCATCAGGGTTAAAAGTTATATCACCTTACCATCCTTGGTGATTGAATAGATGTTTCTCACCCCATCATGATAAGCCTTCAAATCAAACTTCCATGGTCTCCCAAATAGGAGGTGACATGCATCCATCTTAGCTATATCAAATAGCAATCTATCCTTGTATGATCCAATCTAAAACTCCACCCATGCCTACTCTTCTACCACTTCTTGTTGACCTTGGGTGACCCATGAGACCTTATAGGGGTAAGGATGAGACAACCTTCTCAGTTTAAGCTTCTCTACCATTTCATGTGATACAAAATTTTCAGTAGACCCGAAGTCTATCAAGACCTTGAATACCTTTCCTCCTGCCTTGTAGGTGGTCTTGAAAAGAGACTTTCTTTGTGGGGGCTCCTTGTTAGGTACCTTCATGGTGGTTACTACTCTCCTCATCATCAGAGCCTCTCCTCTTTTAGGGTAGCCATAGCTATCAAGAGCATTAACACTTTGGTAGGTGTTTGCACTTGCCACACTTTGGCAATCAGATTCCTGCACCAAATTGCTCCTCCTTTCTCCCATGGATCTTGTAGCCTTCTCCAGACACTTGTTGGCCATGTGCCCCTCTTGGTTGTAGTTGTAGCATCTAGGCAGTCCTCTACCTTGGGATCTTCCTCTAGAGGATGGTCTTCTGCCCCTAAAGTTCCCTCTTTGATCATAGCCTCCTCCTTGGTTGTAATTGCTCTCTCCTCTGGTACCTTCTTGGCTAGACTCACCTTGGTATCCAAAACCATTTCCTCTACCTCTAAAAGGGCCTCTTCCCCCTCTTTGTTGTCTCCCTTTTCCTCTGCTATTTTTTTCTTGTCTTCTCTTTAGTTTCTCCTCCACCTTGAGTGCTAATTGAAAGCATTTTTGGATTGTCTCCGGGGTATGGAGGTTCAAATCTTCTTGGATGGCAAATCTCAATCCATTGAGATATCTCACCACCTTCTCATCTTCACTCTCCTTTACCTTAGTGGTCACACACAACTTCATGAACTCCTCTGTATAGGAACTCATGTCCATCTCCTTCTGCTTCAAATCATGTCTTCTCTTATGCAATTGGACATTATAGTCCACTAGAACATAGGCTTCCTTCACCAAAGCCATCATCTTCTTCCAAGTAGAAACTTTTCTCTTTCCCTCTTTCACCCTCTTATCTTGGATGAAATTTCACCAAGTCAGTGCAGGCTCTTTCATTTTGGATTGAGCCATCTTCACCCTTTCGTGCTCTGGTATGTCTTCACTCTCAAAGAAATTATCTAAGGAGTCTATCCACTCCATTATTGTATCTAGATCTATCTTGCCTACAAACACTGGTAGATCAAACTTCACATCCATTGTTCTTCTTTCCATGGACTTGAGGACACTCATCAGGGGTCTCTGGTCTGCAGGAACCTCTAGCTCTTCCTGCTTAGGGATCTCCTCTTCGTCCCCTTCTTCAACTCCTCCAGAGTCTCTCTCTCCCCTCTCCACTGTGTCCTTCAACCGATCCATCTCATTTCTCAAGGCTTGATTCTCAGCCCTAACTTCTCTTCTCTTTTCCATCTGCTTCTTCACCAAGACATTCAACTCGACATTGGTCATCCTTGATGGGACATCTTGGGATCCCTCTTCCTCTGACATCTTATCTTCTTCTCCGGTCCAAAGTACACTCCTATGCTCTAATACAACTTGATGCAGAGGCCTTCTTACACCTAAGGACAAGTCCAAAATGTTAGGGTCTAACCCTTCAAATGACAAAAATGACCCTACAAGGAAGGACTCCACATCTTAAGGTTTTGAACTACAATCCACTACTCAAGCCTAACACTTACTCAAGATGAGTAAATGGCTTCAACTTCTCTAACATGCCTCATCAGTTACTCCTATTCTTAGGGGATTTGGAATTGGTCCATTCACAATTACTAAGGACTGTTCCAAGCATTGGTTTAGGGTTTTGTCTTCAAATCCTTATACCTCCTTTAGAAACCTACCCCCTAGGATAGTAGCCCTATTTAGCGATAGAATTAGCCTTAAATCCAAAATATTCCACACACTCTAACTAAATACTCGCCAATCTAGATACCCTTTTGGGAGTTATACTCATCCCCAAAATGGGTTGGCAAGATCTGCAACCTAAGGGTCTAAACCCCTTAGAAGCCTAGAGACCTAATTAAGGCGATTAGGCCTAGTTTACAAAGAAACCCCCATTACCAGTATCCCAAATGCAAAAAAAAAATTATGAGAATGTGGGGAATTATGAATAACATCTAATTCAAGGGTTACACGCCTGGAATCCACCGCTATCAGATTTTATGATGACTGTCCTAAATTTGCTTAAGGTAGTCACATAGAGATGCCTACCTAGTTTTGCTTCTTTCTCCTCACAACCAAGTCTCCTTCGCAAAAACCCATGAAAATCCTAAAATAAATAGGCCAATCTTGTACTCCACCAAAGGAAGAAACTTCTAGTTGACTAGAATGCAAGATAAGGCCATTTTTGGCTAAAACCCTAGCCAAACCCTTCCTTTCCGGGTTACAGTAAAAAAAATGGAGGGTTCTCACTACACAAAAACAATCAAAACCTCATACTACCACCAAATCAAATATAATTAATTCCTCCATCTACTCCATGAATGGTGTGACTCGATTCACTTCGTACAATGATGTACAACCTCTGCAAACTTCGAATTTTTGGGAAAACTCAGTTTTATTTGTGTCTTATTGCTTCAAACTTCAAGTCACAAAATCACCCACCTTGGAAATTATTTCCACAAGGCTTATAGACCTCTCCAACGGTTACCAACCAAATTTGAAAAGGGGTTGGATCCATTGAGAGGCTTACATCAACCAAACTTTGAAAAGTTGCACTTTTGCACTCAAAAGTTGCACTTTCAAAAGTTGCATTTTTGCATAAAAAGTTGTCAAACTCTCTAAGGTTGTGATCCAAAAACTTGGACCAACCAAACACCACTAAGACATCCTAAAATCCTACCAAACACAAAACCAAACATTCTACTACCCCTATTGACCTCATTGTCCCAATTGGCTTATCAAATTGCCTAATTAGTGACATGGGTTTACATGGTGGGGTCTTTATTGAATACATGAAACTTGCATAAACACAAGACACTAAGACAACCACTATGATCCTAGTCTTCATCCTCATATCCATGATTTTCTTGTTGAAGAGGTGCTCTTGCACCAAATCCCTTGGGGATGTTATTAAAACTAGCCTCCATTATTACTTCCAATATGCCCATATTTCCTAACAGGCCTCTTTGACTCATAGATTTTCTATTTGGTCTCAAACCATATATTTCATTAAATTCTCTCCTTGGCCACTGGTTCATCCTCTACCTTGAGAACCTAGCTGATTGTGGCTTTCTACCCAAAGGGATACTGTTAGCCCTTGTAGCCGAGAAATAATATTTGGTGGAGAAGTTCCTTGCTCTGTCAAATCTGCTTATCGAAAAAGTCTTATAGTCTTTCTGGATTTTTCCAATATGATAAGTCTCCATCTCCCATCCAGTTGAATCCAAGGTTTCGATCATTATAGAGCCATCCAAGGGATATATTTATTAAGGGAATAGTAGATTTAGTTTAGTTTTGATTTAAAGTTTGCAGAGTTATTTTGGGCTATGAAATGTTTATGCCAACCTTGTCAAATTGCAAAGTTTTCCAAAAAACAATGGTAAGCAAAAAGGAAACAAAGATCTTGTTGACATGCTGCCAGTGGGGTCATGTGTTTACTTTCATCCCCTGCTAGTGGGGACCTCTTTTTGCTTTTGTTTTCAAATTTTTCTTTTGTATTCTTCTCGGCAGTCTCCTCCGCTTCACTCATTTTGCCCTCAGCGGTCTTCTACTATTCTTCTCTCTGCTTTTTACTCCAATGACTCCAGTGAAGAAACCCCAATCTACACAGCTGCATAGGAGCGGAAGCTTGTAAAGATGAATCTTAAAGGGAGCCCTAAAATCTCAATATTGTCACTGTGACAACACCAAAGAGGAAGCAAAGCCTCCTAGTTGCAGCGCCAAGCTTGACGGTAGGGTAAAACATTTCACAACTAAAGCCACAACAAGGTGATCCAGGCTCTTCTTCAATTTGTGATCTAGGAAAAATGTCTGCAAGTTACCCATGAGCCCTCTATAAATAATGTAGAACATGCGTCGATACAGAACTATCCGACCTTATACAAAATCACTCATGACAGATAACAACTTTGAGCTGCCATGATCAATGCTTGAATTTGTTTTAAGTCTTCCAGACCTGAAATCCTTCATATTTTCCCATATTCAACAATACCCACAAAATAAAAACACCTATCAACAACACCTCATAACAGGTCGTATGTCAAAGTCATAATTATTGTGCTTCACAATTCCTATGTGAACTTACCTATTGTAGGCAGTTTAGCATTCACAGGAACACTATGCATAATAATATATTATTATTATCTACTATAATTTCCCTTTCAAACTGGAGGGTGTTGTGTGTGTTCCTTTCACTCTCACCTTTCATTTAACACTCGTGTCGTACAAGTACATTTCAAAGCTTTAAGGGAGAGCTTCTCTGGAGACTTTCAGAAACCCTCATCCCCCAAATTCAAAGTTATAAAGAACATTACAGAAACAATGTCTAAATTTGCAAATAGAAGAAAATGCAATTTTTTTCTTCTTTAGCACTATGCGCAGCGCTACTAACCTGAAAAATCAAGAATTCGTCATGCACTATGCACAACGCTTACGATCCCTAGCCCAACCAAATACCCTTATTTGAGGAGCGGGTGGAACAAGATTGATTTTATTTTAATAGTTAAAATGCTGAAGTAATCAATTCTTTGGTTTAAAAGATGTGATTTGGTTTGTCTTCGCGATCTCACTTTTATGCATTATTCACAATTACCAGTTGGGTTTTTGCCATGGTAGTCATAAGCTTGAGGATCATCATTAAATGGTCACATAGATGTTTAAATGGAGTTCATTTAATTTTTGTGCATTTTTAAAAAAAAGGACTCTATAAAATGTGCACTTTATATTTAATAAGTTTATGTTTTTATGCATAGTGTGACTTTTTCCAACCATCTTTTTCATATGAACTTTAGGAATGTTTATTTATGATAGTTGTGTGCATTTATGATAGCTCGAGGATCATTAAAATGGTTAGGTAGATGTCTAAATTGAATCCATCTTATTTTTGCGATTTTTTTTTTTAAATGGACTCTATAAAATGTGCACATTTTATTTTATAACTTGTGTTTGTATGCATAGTGTGACTTTTTTCCAACCATCTTTTCATATGAGCTTTAAAATTGTGCATTTGCAATAGCTTGAGGATCATTAAAATGGTGAGGTGGATGTTTAAATAAATCCATCTAATTTTTGTGCATTTTCAAAAAATGGACTCTATAAAATGTGCACATTTTATTTTATAACTTATGTTTCTATACCATTTGGCATTGGAGTCTCGCTTAAAGAAATGTGGAATTGGTTCCTGCGTAAAATTTGAAACAAACTTTTGAATTGGACTAACAAGTTCCTTTCCATGGCTGGTAGAATCCAAGTTGCCATTAAAATTCTTTTGGGAAGTCATGTTTACATCTCTTCTTGTTGGCTTCCTTCTAAAACATGCTATAATCAGCTGATTCGGCTTAATAGAAACTTCCTTTGGGCTAAATGGGGGTAATAAGAAAGGTATGTATGCTACTGCATGGACACATTATTCTTAGACAATTCAAATAACAAGAAGACAACTGAGAGGGGGGGTGAATCAATTTTCTCAGATTACTGAAACCATTAGCAATTAAAACTTTAATACCAGAACCCAAAACATTAATACCGGAATAGCAGTTTAACAAATTAAGCATAAACAATAATCACAGAATAAATACCATCCACATGACACCAAGATTTATATGTGGAAAACCTAGTAAAGGGAAAAACCACGGTGGGAAGGCTACCCACAATCAGATAATACTTTTGCAATAAGTATGTGAATTACAATTGAGGGGCCTACACTTGCAGGAAGGGCAACAACCTAGAGCGCACTTCTCACCACAAAAGGAGTCTCACTGACTACATAGAAATCTAGACTACAATCCAGAGAAGTGGTGAACTGCAAAAGGTAGAATCTCCTATGCCTAAGTACAGTTCCGGTTAAGCTCAATACCAAAGAACTAAATCCTCTTACATAAACCCAATTTAATCTCCAATGATCGACCAAATCCTCTGCCTAAATGATATTACATTATTTGCACATCACATCGCTTTCCCATAACCATGATGATCTACAATGAGATCTTACATCTATATATATATACAAACCCTCGACCATAAATAATTAGGTCGGTCGCCAGACAATAAACTAATTACATAATTTAAAAAACATGTCGTCCTTAGACCAAACAAATAATATCCAACACATAAGACATCCCGAAAACATATTGAGAGGTCCAATCAACACGCTTCATTAAACCGGTCCATAACCTAACCAGGACCCAATATAGGTCCACATGCTACAACAATGATCTCCATCTGCCAAGTCTCGAATGTGATCACCAAAAACATCTTGAAACTCCACTAGAAGCTACACCAACACCACTTATGCATTTCATCAGAGATCTTCATCAAAATCTCTATCGATGAAACCCTTGCCGGAACCAGAAACCAGGCTTCTAAGCAAATAGGATAGCATCTGATCACTAGACCAAAACCAACTAATTGAATAAGAGAATAAGTATCATGAACAAGCCAATTCCATAACCAAACTATACTAGAGCCTACCGGATCATGTCGGATCCAAATCAACCAGAAACCACTCAACCTACTGGGACCATAAGGGTGTCGTTAAAGCATCCAAATAGCTAGTGTTGGCATCAATGACAAAGCATAAATGCAACACATAATCAATTCCTCCAAATGGCCAACAATCTCCCCCTTTGGCATTGATGGAAACACTAGATGTGAAAAACATCCAAGTACCAAGAAATGTTAAACAAGTCTCCCCCAATGGAAGACAACCAACAATCTCCCATATACAGATGTAGAAATGAGGTTCTAAAACAAAGACCAAACTCCCCCTATGATTGATATCTTTGTAAAGCTCATGTATCTCTCCCACTATCAATATCTCTCCCCTTTAATTTTCCTTTTTCACATCAATATCTCTCCCCCTTTGACATCAATGCCTCAAGTTTGACAAAAATATCAAAGCAAAAAATTAAACTACTGTATCACAAAATTGACTACTCCCTTTGAGCAGTAGCATCCCCAAATTAGTGCCAGAATGAATAGTATCTCTGATAATGCATACCGGATTGATGCCAAACCACATCAATCAAGTCTCTACCGGAGGGGCAGAAACTCTAAATTTGTCTCTCAGGTACTCAAACGATTCCTTGGGCAAAGGTTTAGTAAAAAGATCTGCAATCTAATCTTTAGTGTTCACATAAACTAGTCTAACTTTATTTGCTTCCACCTTTTCCTTCAAAAAGTTATACTTGATAGATATGTGTTTTGTCTTAGAATGAAATACCGGATTCTTTGATATATCAATAGCAACAGAGTTATCACAATGATTAACTACCTGTGCATCACAATCTACCTTTATATCCTTCAACATTTGCTTCATCCATAAAACCTGTGTACAGTTAGTAGTAGCAACAACATACTCAACTTTAGCAGTAGATAAAGAAGTACATGACTATTTTTTGTTGATCCATGAAACCAACTTCTTTCCAAGAAAGAAAACTCCACCGGAAGAACTTTTCCAGTCATCAACATCTCCAGCCCAATCAACATCTGTATATGCACATAAAGTAATGTTATCATCCGTAGGGTACCACAAACCATATTCTAATGTGCCTTGCAAGTATCTAAAAATCCTTTTCACCGAACTCTCATAATTCTCTCTAGGATCACTCTGAAATCTTGAAACAATACAAACAACATTCATTATGTCAGGCCTAGTCTTAGTCAAATAAAGCAAGCCTCTAATCATAGATTTGTATCTTGTAGGATTTACCGGTGCAGAAACATCTTTTCATGTCAATTTATCACTTGTAACCATAGGAGTACTTACCGGTTTAGAATCTCCCATACCAAATTTCTTCAACAATTCCCTAACATACTTAGTTTGACAAATGAAAATACCTTTATTAGTCTGAGTAATCTACAAACTTGAGAAAAATTTCATCTCACCAATCATAGACATCTCAAATTCTTTCTCTATATTCTTAGAAAATTCTATGCATAGCTTATCTTCACCTCCAAAAATAATGTCATCAACAATACTTTAATAATCGATATATCATCATCGTTGATCTTATAATATAAATTATTGTCAGCATTACCCTTAATAAAACCAAGCTTCAAAAGATATTTATCCAACCTTGCATACCAAGCTCTAGGTGCCCGTTTCAATCCATATAAAGCTTTCCTTAACCTGCAAACCATGTTTGTATCATCTGATAGTGAAAAACCATCAGGTTGCTCAATATAAACTTCCTCATCAAGATCCCCATTCAAAAATTCACACTTAACATCCATCTGATAAACCTTGTAGTTCTTATAAGCAACATACACAAGAAATAATCTTGCAGTTTCAATCCTAGCTACAGGTGCAAAAGTCTCTCCATAATCAATTCCTTCCTTCTGAGAATATCCTTTACAAACCAATCTAGCCTTATTCCTTATAACTTGACCATCCTTATTCAATTTATTCCTAAAAACCCATTTAGTTCCAATAACATTCTTATTTTTAGGTCAGGGAACCAAAGTCCATGTGTTATTTTTCTCAATCTGATCTAATTATTCTTCCATAGCTTTCAACCAATATTCATCTTTACATGCCTCAATTACTGATACTAGTTCAACTTGTGAATTAAACATACCTCATTAGTTGTCAGTCTTCTCCTTGTCATTACTCCATTATTCTTATCCCCAATTATCTGATCTTCTGAATGATTCAATCTCACATACCTAGGAGTCATGTGACTCTCTGATCCTCTTCTCGGATCTTCAATTGCTATAGAATTATCTGACACTACCGGAGTAACTGGTTCAACGCTTTGTTCTAGTAAAGTTGTTACCAGTTCAGATATAATCATTTCCACCCCCGATTCCTTCTCATAAACTCTGATTTGACTTCTGTTCAGCTCATCTACTTTAACATTAGCACTCTCCACAATTCTCCGCAATCTCTTATTATAACATCTATATGCCTTTCTTTCATTAGAATAACCAAGAAATATGCCTTCATCACATCTAGGATCAAATTTGCCAATGATATCATCTCTCCTGATATAACATTTACTACCAAAGATTCTGAAATACTTAACTATAGGTGTATTTCCAAACCACAATTCATAAGGTGTCTTACTGGTTTCTCCTTTGATATGTGCTCTATTGAATGTATAAATCGTTGTGCTTACTTCTTCTCTCTAGTAGATATGAGGTAGACTAGCTTCCATCATCATTGTTCTAGCAGCATCCAAGATAGTTTCGTTCTTCCTTTCCACAGCTCCATTCTGCTAAGGTGCCCGGGGAGCAGAAAATTGTCTCCTTATGCCATGCTTCTCACAAAAGTTATTAAACTCACCAGATGTGAATTCTCCACCATGATCTGACCTCAAACATTTAATCTTCAATCTTGTCTCAGTTTCCACTTTATCCTTAAATATTTTAAACTTTTCAAATGCCTCAAATTTTTCCTTTAGAAAAGTAACCCACATCATTCTAGAATAATCATCAATGATTAGCATGGAATATCTATCACCCTGAAAACTTTTAACTCTAGCAGGGCCACACAAATTAGTTAGAATAAGATCAAGAACATCATTAGATTTATCTTGTATACTTCTAAAAGAGGTTCTAACCTATTTACCCATTTGATATTATTTACATACCGGATTATAGGGCTTCATAATCTTAGGTATATCTCTAACTGCCTTAGTTGAACTGATCTTCACAATGCAATCAAAATTCACATGACACAACCTTTTATGCGATAGAAAACTCTCATCAATCTATGTAATCAAACATGTCTTCTCACCAGAGTTCAAATAAAATATATTACCTTTTGTCTATGTACCGGTTGCAATCTCTAAACCAGATTTGTTAATAATTTTGTGTTTTCTATCCTTGAGCTGTAATTGAAATCCCTTATCTACTAATTTTCCTACACTCAAAAGATTATGCCTTAAACCTTCAACATAATAAACATTGTCAGCATTGTTCTTACCATCCAACGATATAATTCCTTTTCCTTTGATCATACATGCTTTCTCATCTCCAAATCTAACTAGACCGCCATCAAATTCTTGCAAAGATAGAAACTTCCCTTTATCTCCAGTCATATGATGTGAACAACCACTGTCAACTACCCATTCATCCTTGTCTTCAATTTTAGCAGCAAGTGCTTTTTCTTTAGATACATTCTCTTCCAGTGCTGGATCATCTTCCTTAATAGCCAGGAACACCCATTCCTTCCCATTGCCAGAACCACTAGCAAAGTCTTCTGTTGGTTCACCATCAAAATCAGTAATGCCTTCCTCATCTGCTACGTAGCATGATTTGTCTTTGTTTTTCCTGTACTTGTACTTGTTCTGATATCCAGGGTTAGGCTTAAAAAATCTTTTAACTCTTTCTTCAAATCTTGAATTCCTTTCAGGACATCTAGATGCAAAATGACCAATCTTATTACATGCAAAACATTTAAAAGGTGCTTTTCCTTCATACTTACTTCCTACCGGTCCTTTAGGTACTCTTCTAGCAAATAGTGCTTCAAGTTGCTCAAAATCATCATCTTCTCTCTTCATATCTTCCAATTCCTTTTCATATAAAGCTTTCCAATCTTGCTTACTGGTTGATGATGCAGATGCATGAAAATCCAGTTTAGACTTCACAGCTCCAGAAGGTCCAAATTCTTCAAGCTCAGAAGCAAATAGTTTTCCAACCAAAGTATCTCTGTTGACAGATGTATTATCCATTATTCTCAACTCATTAATAACAGTAGCCTTAATTTTGTAAGCCGGTGGTAGGGCTCTCAGAACTTTAGAAACAATTTCATCTTCACTCAGAGTTCCACCACAAAATTGAATTCCCATAACAATCTCATTTACCCTTTCTATGAATGCAGTAATCCTTTCATCATCTTCCATCTTTAGGTTTTCATATCTCACCTGGTAACCATCAAGTTTAGCAATATTCACTGTAGGATCACCTTCATTAAGAGTCTCCAACTTGTCCCATATAGCCTTTCCAGATGATTTATCGGTTAATCTCATTGTTTGCTGATCAGAAAGTGCACACAAGAGGGCTTCTCTTGCTCTCCAATCATTCTCAAGCTCCTTATCCAGGTTTTCCGGAGGAGGATTGCCAGATGCCATATTATAAGGTGTGACACCATTATGTGTGATCTCCCAAATCTCCTTACCAAGAGATCTTAAATGAGTCTCCATCTGAATCTTCCATACTGTGTAATTTGTTCCATCAAGCCTAGGAATATCTCTCTGAAAGATAGCTCCATATGAATTGGATGAACTTGAATTGTTAGTCACCATAGGATCTTCCTCAAGCAGTTAAGCTTTCTGCAGAGATGACCAAAGCTCTTATACCAATTGTTAGACAATTCAAATAACCGGAAGACAACTGAGAGCCGGGGGGGGGGGGGAGGGGTGAATCAGTTGTCTCAGATTACTGGAACCATTAGCAATTAAAACTTTAATACCAGAATAACATTTTAACCAATTAAGCATAAATAATAATCACAAAATAAATACCATCCACATGACACCAAGATTTATATGTGGAAAACCTGATAAAGGGAAAAACCACGGTGGGAATCCTACCCATAGTTAGATAATACTTTTGCAGTAAATATGTGAATTACAATTTAGGGGCCTGCACTTGCAGGAAGGCCAACAACCTAGAGTGCACTGCTCATCACAAAAGGAGTCTCACTGACTACATAGAAATCTATACTATAATCCGGAGAAGTGGTGAACTGCAAAAGATAGCATCTCCTATGCCTAAGTACAATTCTAGTTAAGCTCAATACCGGAGGACTAAATCCTCTTACATAAACCCAATTCGATCTCCAATGATCGACCAAATCCTCTGCCTGAATGATATTACATTATTCGCACATCACTTTCCTTTCTCATAACCATGATGATCTATAATGAGATCTTACATCTATATATATACAAACCCTCGACCATAAACAATTAGGTCGGCCACCAGATAATAAACCAATTACATAATTTACAAAAAATGTTGGCCTTAGACCAAACAAATAATATCCAACACATAAGACATCCCGAAAACATATCGAGAGGTCCAATCCACACGCTTAAATCGGTCCATAACCTAGACCAACCGGGACCCAATATAGGTCCACACGCTACAACAATGATCTTCATCCACCAAGTCTTGAACATGATCGCCAACAGCATCTCGGAACTCCACCAGAAGCTGCACCAACACCACTTATGCATTTCATCAAAGATCTTCATCAAAAGCTCTGCTGGTGAAACCCTCGCCAGAACCAAAAACCAAGCTTCTAAGCAAATAGGATAGCATCCAATCACCAGACCAAAACCAACTGATTGAATATGAGCATGGGTATCATGAACAAGCCAATTCCATAACCAAACTATACCAGATCACGTCAGATCTAAATCAACCAAAAACTACTCAACCTACTGGGACCAGAAGGGTGCCGGTAAAGCATCCAAACAACTAGTGTTGGCATCAATGACAAAACATCAATGCAACACATAATCAATTCCTCCAAAGGCCAACAATTGCATCCAACCTAAGGATAAAGGTGGATTGGGTATTATAGAACCCTATACTTGGGCATTTGTCTCACTATGAAATGGATTGTTAGAGCTCTAGAGGGTGATGCACCTTGGAAACATCTTGTTTGATACCGCATTCAAACTGCCACTACTGAACGTTCTTGGAATTTGGTCGGTTGGAAGGATAAGATTCTTCTTGCCCCATTTTTTAAGACGCGTGGATCTACCACCTTCAACTCCATTTGGAGAGCATGGAAAATTACTTCACAAAAATTAACTTGGTATGATCAGAGCTTAAGCCATGGTTTGAGTTTTGCTTCCTCTTCAATTTGGTGGAGTCGGCTCATCCAATTGAACAATAGCTCGCTTGCTACTATTAAAAATCTCAAAGACAAACTTCTTTTCAAAAAGAGAATACAAATTTTTCGAGACTTATGGGATCCTCTAACATTTAATTGAAAGACGTGGTAGAAACTTAAATCTGAGTTCAATGTTTCGTCAGCCTATAGATCCTCAATCAAAAAAATTCATCAGTTGGTTACACTTGAGTTGTTTGGCCTCTTGTCCACACCATGCCATGAAATTTTTCTCAAAGATTGGAAATGGCCCCATAATAAATTTTTTCAAGATTTCCCTCTCAGATCTGTGTATAAAGAGCTCGTCCCTTCCATTTCCTTATCCCACTAGCTTAACATCAAATGTCATTGCAAGTATAGTAGGTGGAGATGGTTCAAATTAAGCTCTCTAATTTGGAAATCTCAAGCAGATGCTCAAGCTCAATTAGTGGAATGGAAAATCCTCCATGTTAAAGTTCCTATTGGTGATCGACTCACTTTCATTTCACCCCCTCCTTCTTGTCCTTTCTACCACAAAAGAGAAACCATCAAACATGCATTCTGGTTCTACCCTCATGCTCGACATCTTTGGAACTTTCTCTTCTCCACCTTCCCTTCGTTGTTTCCCCAAACTTGGTCTTGGAGAATGACTCTTCTTGGACTTTCCCCATATCACAACATTATGACTCAGACCTTCAGGCAAATCACCCTTAAGCATCTCTGGAGATTTCGATGTTTGGCTGCCTTCACTCATACTTTCCATTCGCTTCAATCTGAGGCAATGCTTATAGTTGCAAATTTTACTTTATAGACCCATATTCTTCAATATGCTCTCGAGACTAACTTCAAGTTCAATAATACTTTACAGGAACTTCCAGTCTAGAGGCAGGAACACAATGAGATCATATCTTGAATGCTTGTTGATTTAATGCTAGCATCTTTTAAGGTTGCAGCTGGAGAGACTTTTGTTAAGATGGATCAATGTTTTTAGCAGTTTACAAATCAAATGGATGAGTTTCTTTATTGTTTGTAATGGTCAGGCTATTATTTAATTGTTGTTGTAGCTGCTTACTCTACAAAATCTTTGTAGTTGTTTTTCTGTGTAACTTTATTCTTGTTTACAACTGCTTGCTTTTTTTTGTTGCTATTCTTGTTTAGCTACAACTTCTTTGATAGCTGTTGTTGTTCTTCGTATCTGTAACTATTATTGATAATAATTATTCTTATGAACCCCCAAAAAACTTATGTTTTTATACATAGAGTGACTTTTTTCCAACCATTTTTTTCATATGAACTTTAGAAGTGTGCATTTATGATAGCTTGAAGATCATTAAAAAAGTTTGGTATACGTTTAAATTGAATTCATCTATTTATTTTGTGCATTTTCAAAAAAATGGACCCTATAAAGTGAGCACATTTTATTTTATAACTTATGTTTTTATGCATAGTGTGACTTTTTGTGTAAACATTATTAGTCTTCATTATGATGTTTTTATAACTTATGTGGACTCTAAAATGTGCACATTTTATTTTATATCTTATTTTTTGATGCATAGTCTAATTTTTTTCTAACCATTTTTTTTTAATGTGTAACATTATTAGTCCTCATTCATATGATTTATTTATTGTCAACAAATACCAAGTAGAATTAAAATAGTATGACCAAATTTTTAATGTATATTTTTTTCAAATTTTTAATATCAAAATAATTCATCCATCATTCTATTTGGATGAAAGTCATGAACAATTTTATAAATGTGATGAAGTTCTGAAATCTTGTAGCTTTTTTATTTTGACTTTTTGTATAAATTTATGATCATGTCACTTTTATATTTTATTAATTTTTATTTTATGATTTATTAATGTCACCAATGAAATCATGAAATATTAGAATAAAATAATTTTCCTAAATTTTCTTATACATATCTTTTCCTAAATTATTCTTAAAATATCAAAATAATATATCTAATTAAGTGTGATATAAGCTATGAATCTTTTAAGGATCTACTTTTTGAACATTTTCCAACTACTTTTTGAATTGTATAATATTATTTAATTGAAACATTTAACGACATGTGGGACGCACATCTGCTACCTGGAATCTAAACGTGCTGGAAAACAGTGAACCACAATTCAAAAATTCCAGAGAAAATAATTTCTATATAAACTTAAAATGTGTTGGTAGAGAATGAGCCACTCGCCGAGTTGAAGAGAAGCAACAATCCAAAGGCCCAGTTGCTCGGAGGCAGAGCACCAGCAATTTCTGTAAGTTTTTCTTGATTTCTTTAAAAAAATATGTCGTAATTAAAAAGCAAACTCCTAGTCAGTTGTTTTCTCGGTAAATCTTGAATAAATCGTCACAGGATTGAAGATTTTTGTTTTAAAATTCTCGATCTAATAGAAAAATTTATTGAAACATTACACCAAATCCTATGGGATAATTGTCTTCGCCATTAGACTGTTGGCGTGAGCATATCTGTGAATCTTTCATCTTTCTCAGTGCCTTAATTTCACTTTCATCTTTCTCAGTGCCTTAATTTCATTTGTGCTTTAGGGTTTTGGAGCTTTAATTTTTATAATTGATTAAGATTGCTTTTACATTCATCTTTTACATCAAAATGTAGGATCATATGCTGTGATTCATTCTCAATGTTTTGTTTCTTACATTCTTCCTGATAATAGATTATAGAAGATAAAAAATGTTATGGAAAATCTTGATCATTAATATGAACTTTAGAAATATCATCTCTTTCGCTGTTATTTTTTTATAAATTTTGGCATACACTGTGATTCATTATCAGTTTTTTTTTTCTTTTTTTAATATTATTTCTGATAATAAATTATTAGAAGATGAAAAAGGTTACACAAAGAAAATTTGGAAACTATCTTTGATCGCTAATATGAATTTTAGAAATATTATCTCCCTCGGTGTTTTTTCTAATGCTGGGTAAGCTTTTTAATGTGATGAGTGACACTGACACCCCCTCCACGTTAAATGCTTTTGATTCAGAGCTATGAACTGGTGAGGTTACAAATGGGAGACTTCATCCTCAACTATCAAAGCTGAGGCTCAAACCCACAAGCACATTGGATCTGCAAAGGCACAAGCCTGCGATCACAATGGCCCAATAGGAGTTTGAACCTTGGTGGACACAATAAAAACACCTTCATTTAACCAACACACTATGAGATGAACCCATCTCCCTCACTGAGCTTGTTGTTGCCTTAAACTTTTAATCATTGTGTTAATTCTCTATACTTTCCAATGCGTGCCCTCCTCGTCCTTGAATCACTCTGATTTTCTTTTGAATTTGATATGTTGCCTGAAAGACAAAGTTACAAAAAATCACGCTATTGTTGGTTTCAGATCGAGGACTACAGCCCCGAATGAACAACATCATTTTCAGTTATCGGCAAGCTTTTTGCTTTTGACTCAGGCTCTGTCAATCATTTCAGATAGATCGTGCAAATGTTAAGTACTGTAAGAGTTCAACTGCAGCCTTTTCTTTTATCTGAAATGTTGACTACTCTAAGAGCTCAACTGTAGCCTTTTCCAGATATTTTGTTGACTTTTCGTTTCCTCTTTGACATCATAATGTTATTATTTTAGTATTTGATTTTCTTTAGTGAGAGCCTTAAATTCTAAGAACCATTAGGATCCTTAGGCTACATTAGCTATGTGAAATCAATGGCTTTCATGCTATGGAAAGCAGTGGTTTAAAACAACAGTACCATGTTTTATTCCACACCACTGGACAGGAGTATTGGATCTACAATTTGTCTGAACATATTGGCAGTTTTATGACAAGTAAGCCCCTGTAAAATGTAAGATCAGATATATTGATCGAATTAAGCTAGTAATTCTTGCAAGGGTGTAGTACTGAATATATTATAAGTAGCAATTGAATGAAACTAAATAAAACAGAATTGACCACAATCAAATGCAATATGCATTATGTGGATCATTCGTGCTCATAAGAGATGGTTTGTGCACAACTTCTCATGAAATATGGGTCAATGAAGATTTGACTGGAATAATTTGTGTGAAAATCCAGCTTGCGAAAATTCTCATAAGTTCGCTATCCATGGAGTGTCAATTAAAGGCCTCGCTATTATGGGCAATTGGGTGGCCATGTTGAGTGAGGACTACTTCAAGTGCATATTTTGAGGCATCTAACTTATTTCTAAATATTGTTACAAATTGGAGAAAACAAGGAACATTGCCAAAGGAGCCTTTGTTTCAATTGTGCATATGCCCATTGTGGTGCCTTCGCCTAAATGAAGTTTGCTTTGGACCACCTTTTGTTCCCTGGTTTAGAAGCCATGCAATGTGAGAGAATTTGAACAAAAACTTTCAATAAAAGTTGGCTAGATGATGGGGTTCACCTAGTTTGCTCAACACTTCACCTAGTTGGTGTTGCTCAATTCCACCAACTCACGAGGCCTAGTTGCTCTCTAGACCTCCAAGTCCTTCTCAGTCTCTTCTAGGGCTTGCTCCTTAACCATTCCAAGGTGTTTGCTTCAAGTGTTTTAGCTAGGAACCCTACCAAGTTACAATGCTTCCCATGTGCTCAATTATGGCTTCTTGGCTTCAACTTGTCAAATTGACCTCCTACTGTTGTGAATTGATGCAGAGGTGTGGAGGTGTCTTCTAACATGTTTTGAATGCCTTTTGGGTCCATTTGAGGTTTGCAATCATGAGTCTTCTTACCAATTTCAAAATTTTGCCATGAAAAGGGCTACAAGGAATTAGCCCTATTAGGCCTCCAAAATCCGGTTTTCTAGGGCGTGAGTGAAAACGGTCCAAAAGACCCCCTAGCAAGTTTGGATTTTCTTCAATGTTTCACCTAACCCCAAGTGATTTTTGTGGTTTTGGCTCCTTGCTCCACCGTACAATTTGCTAACCCCAAAATGAGGGTTTTGAAGGGTTTCTAGGCCTTCTAGGCGGCAGTGACTGGTCAAGTTGGGGTTTGGGCATCAAATGACTTTGTCAAGGCTTCTTCTTGCATTGGCAACTCTGTCCCAACTTCATGGACCCCTCCAAAAGCTTAGATGGTGGTTTGGCATTCACCCCTACACTTAGCACTTCAATTTCACCTTATTTCCTCTAGCCGGGTTGCTACTGGACTCGCCTAGAACAAGGTGACAGTCATATTGAAACTCATCTCCAGCACTTGTCCCTGCATATGTACACTGTACAAGTGGTCACCCTTCATGTCCCAACAGGCCGTGATGGTAGCACGTGTGGAATTCATGGGGCAACCATTTTACATAAAACTGCTATATACAAGCCAAAACTGGCTGTTTACAAACCAAAGCAAGAAAACACCAACACAAACTAATTACAAAACTTGAAATGGAACCTACAACACTGTAACACACTAGAGAACCTCAATCCATTGCTGGATCAATGGATTCAATCCATTTGCATTTACAAAATGAGTAAAAACTAGCCAACATACTGCCAAATAATCTGAAAATGAGTAGTTTCAAATTGTTGAACTCGCAAAAAAACATTCTCCAACCTTGGTAACCGTGCAAGAGAGGGTTCTTATAGTGTTTCCCACGTGTGGAGTCTTTCTAGGGCGTTGGACAATCCCTAACTCCATCGCTAACCAATTCAGGACAAAAGTTGTCATGACAACTTTTTGCAACTTTGCACTTTTGCACTTTTTGGTCTTCTCAACCTATAAGACCTATTCTAAGTCATCACTCATGACTTTTTAAACATGTTTAAGACTAATTTAACCCTCCCTAATGCCTATACCAAGTTTTGACACTTTTGACCATCAAGAAGGTCAACTACCTACTCAAACCACTATTTAGGCACAAAATGCAAACCTAAGAAGAATGAACTCAACCTAGGCCTACATTGACTCTAAACACTAACTCTTGGACCCTCCTGGAGTCCTTATTCACTAACTGACTTGGCTAGGGTCAGTAAAAGCCAAAACTGAGAAAAATAAATAGCCTAAGTCCTAGGTGCTCCTGCACCATTAGAACTACAAGCTCTTGAGTTTTGTGATAGTTCTAGGGGCTAGCCAGTCTCTAATAGCTTGGAATGTTTTGGGTTGAGGCTGACACCATGTCTGTTGTGCGATGTAGCTGAGATACTGGGTTATGTCCATGTCAAAAGAGTATAGGAAGTATATTCTCCAAATTAGTCTAGAGCTTATGCCTGCATATGATCAAAAGAACCTACTAATCATGTTACAAGTGTTCTTTCCATGTCTTAGTAAAGATGAGAATTACATCTAAGTAGATGATTACAAAAGAATTTGTGAAAGACCTGATTATATTGTCCATCCTCCACATGAATGTGTCAGCTGCGTTGGTAAAACCAAATGGTATAACCAACCACTCAAACAAGTCCTTCGTCAATTTGACAGCAGTTTTGCATATGGCAGCTTGCTTGGTAGGAACCTGATTGTATCCTGATTTAATAAAACTGTGAAAAATTTTGCTTCTCTGAGCTGCAATAGTCAATATAGAATCACCATGCCTAGAAGTGATCCCGGTTCTTCGTGGAAGTTGAAATGGGCACTTGGTTAATACAAACTTATTAGAAAACTGAAAATGTTAGTAGGAATTATTTATTTTGGCACCACTGTTTGATGAAATCATAACATCTAGCAAGCTATATTCGACAACATGACATAATTACAACTAGGACTCATCACCAAGAAACTAGGGCCAAATTCAACTTCAGAGAGCCCCAAAAATACAAAATATAAAAACGTATAAAAATACTAAAATAGGTTTTTGGAAAAATTTTAAATTTCAGAATTCTGTCCAAAACTTGCATTTTCATGACCTTATATGTTCTCACATACAAAATATGGTAGTTTGCCTCTTATATCCCCTTGACCTGCTGTGAGTTCTAAATTTGCAGAATAAGGACCAGCAAGCACCAAAAAAGAGACAGCAGCTAAAACATTTGCTAAACCATTGATTTCGCTGACACTGAGGTTTATATAAAATGGACTCACAAACCCTCAAGTATTTACAAACATCTAAAATCTTAATTTGCTTCTCACATGAACATGGCTTAATTTCCTGCAGCATATTTCAGTTGTATATCAATGTGCCTTTAGCTACAAAAGGTTTGGAAATTCAGTACTTTGGAAGCTTTTTAGGCAGGGTACAAGTTAAATAATAAATTTTAATTTTGGGATTTTTGGTGGATATTGTGTGTAATGTTTCAATTGTTAATAATATCACACCAGAAAATTACATGGATTCTTTTCTTCTTCTTCACTACCTGCTCTTACAAATTCATAATAAGATGCCTTTAATGCTTCTCGATGATTGATTTTATGATCTCCAATTGCAGTTGCTATAAACAAATCTTCAACAAGCCTATTCTGTGCATATCTTTGAGTAATTACCATCTCTACATGACCACTTTGGTATTTAGGCATTCTGTTGAATAATATTTTCTCATCTTCTTTGTACTTCACCTCTTGTATATGTATATTTTTGGGTAGTTATATTTATTACATCTACTTCAAAGCATTTTTCATGGATCACCATTGTTGCCAAAAAAATTGTCCTACAAAATCTTCATAATTATGCGCCTAATAAAGTAGCAAAAATGGCGAAAAGATCGCGATTAATCCTAGAAATTGTGAATCGCTGTCGGTCACGGATTTTTCCCTCACAAAATCGCCATTTTTTTTCTAAAATTGTGGTCAACAGTTTTGACCGTCGGTTTGCCCTTTTAACGCGTTTAAATCGCAATAAAATCGCTGAAAATTTGTCTCACGCCGTGCATTTTTCTTCTGTTAGGGTTTTTCGTGCAAAACTGCAGAAGGCAGGGTTTGAGTTTATTGTTATGGCTTGTTTTAGGACTTTAAGGGTTTCCAGTACTCTTTGATGCGATATCCTTTAATGTCTTGAAATAGCAAAACTCCGATGAATAAGCATACGAATATAATATATATATATAATAATATAATAATACTATAATATTATAATAATTTAACTAATTTTTTTACAATTATTAATTATAATAATATACTAATATTATAATTTTTTTAAAGTTCCTGTGTTTTTTTTCTGATTTTCCCCCATTTTTTCATACTTCTGGTTTGCCGATGTTTTTCCATTGGAGACAACACAAACACTCAGAATAATTTGAGTTTTCATGCAATAATTTTTTTGATCCAGACAACTATATCAAAAACATAGTAAGATAATAATAAAAACAATCATGTACGATAAATTTCTTTTGTTCAACAATAACAGAAAAAACTACGGAGAAAATGTAAACGTACGATAAGTAAAATAATCATCAATTTTGATGAATCTTCATTATTACCACAATTGTTTTTCTCTAGACAACAGGAACAAAATGAAGGGAGACAGCACGATGAGTAGGAACGTCTTTTGAATTGTAAATTCTATAATTTTTTGCTGCATTCAAGTATTTTCCAACAGTATTTTTCAATTTTGTATATATTTTGAGGTGACTTGTATTTTATCAGACACGAGAAAGTTATCACTGTTGATTTTCTTGTTGGTTTGAATATTTTTAACGCATTCAGGGTTTCCCCTGCTTCTTTGCTTTGCTTCTTTCTCTTATTTTGCATTTGTAATACAGTAAACATGTCCAGTTTGAAGGAGGTGTTGTATGTACTCTTGCGTCATTTGATGTTCTTTTTGTGCACCTTTTATGAAGCTCTACCCATGTGGAAACAGAATTAAATTATTATCTTTATTTTTATTTTTTAAATTGTGATGATTGACAAAAGCAGTTAACCGTATAGGATTTGGATTTACTATACCCAACTACACAACCAAAATTTTTAAATATTTATTGGTCTAAAGTCATATCTACAATCACATTGCCTAGTATGAGAGAATCTGATGCATACAAATTGTCATAACATTCTTTCTATGGCAAAAAGATCAGCTATTCATATTTTCAAAATATCTACTTTAAATATTTGAAACGAACCATCTACACGTGTTCAAGGCAAGGGAACATATTAAAGTTTGTCAGTGTGTTGGGATTGTACAAAGTCATTTTCTTTGTAGTCACTAACAATTAAGAACTATAATCTCATTGGAAAACTTTAATTTTAATAATTAAATGCACTTTTTTGAACTCTTCTACAGGGACTGTGAGCTTTGATTTACATTAATCATTGGATTCATAGCATGAATTCAATAGAAAACGGTGAACAAAATAAGGAGAGAGAAGGGAGAATGTCTCTATCTCTTTCTAACTCTATCCCCTTGTTAACGCCCTATCAATTGGGTCCTTTCACTTTGTCTCACAGGTATGTATGTTGCACTAGGAATTCTCTTCCAGATATATAAAATCTTAAAATTTCTTAATAGTGAATAGGATTTGCATTTGCAGAGTGGTTTTAGCACCTTTAACAAGACAAAGATCTTATGATTGCATGCCCCAGGCGCATGCAATTCTTTACTACTCCCAAAGAGCAAGCCCTGGAGGTCTCCTTATTGCAGAAGCCACTGGTGTCTCTCCTACTGCACAAGGGTAACATTACAAATAATACTTCATTCATTTATTCTAATCTACAACTTTCTTATCAATGGTTACCCTGTGATGATAGGTATCCGAATACACCTGGAATATGGAGCGAGGAGCAGGTGGAGGCATGGAAGCCTATTGTGAAATCTGTGCACGATAAAGGAGCTGTTTTCTTCTGTCAAATTTGGCACACTGGAAGGGCTTCACACGTGGGTAAGTGCTTTCTTTTTCACTTTACAAACTAATACTTTTTACTCACTTGAGATAATTGCACTTCCCATTTTCAAACTACTTCAATGTCTTCAGCCTCATTTGATAAAGCTTTTATTGTGAAGAGTGGCATCTGAAATGGGAGCAGGGCAAAGCAGATTCTTGTTCATTACTAGAATTGTATGAGGCTAATGTTCCTATGCCGATTCTAGTGATATAGATTTCCTTATTTTATGTGGATTAATACTAATTTCAGCTAGTGGCAATTTTGTTTACTTTATTAATTATTCTCAATAGCGCCAAGAGGTGACTAAGCATATATATGGAATGCGCATTGCAGAGTATCAGCCCAATGGGCAAACTCCCGTCTCCTCAACAAACAAAAGTATATCAGGACAAACTCTCCGAGCCAATGGAAAGGATCTTGTACAATTTTCTCCTCCTCGAGCTCTCACAACAGACGAAATACCACAAATTGTTGACGACTTCTGCATTGCTGCCAGAAATGCCAGGGCTGCAGGTGGGCTCTTACTAAACAATTTGCAAATTCAACATTCGATCAGTGCTTTGTATTCGATTAATATTTTATATTGTTATTAAGTCTGGAAAGAGGTCACATGTTTGGTTTTAATTTCAATGCAATTGCATTTATCATTAGCATTTGCACACAACACAGGCCCTAGGTTGTATTTAACCCATGCCTGTAGAAGAGCTGACTGGGACCTTCTCTGTCGAGCTGTAACAGGTTTTGACGGTGTTGAAATTCATGGGGCTCATGGATATCTCATTGACCAATTTCTGAAAGACAGCATAAATGACCGCTCTGATTGTTATGGTGGTACACTAGAAAACTGTTGCAGATTTGCTCTCGAGGTTGTTGAGGCAGTGGCAAATGAAATTGGAGCTGATAGAGTTGGGATCCGATTATCTCCATTTGCATCTTATTTAGAATCTAGCGACTCAAATCCTGAGGCACTGGGACTTTACATGGCAGAGGCACTAAATAAATACAACATCTTGTATGCCCATTATGTAGAACCCAGAATGGTAACTGTAGGAGAGTCTTTCCCCACAGAAAAAAGCCTTCTCCCAATGAGGAAGGCATTCAAGGGATCATTTCTGGTTGCAGGAGGTTATAATAGAGAAGATGGCAATGCAGCAATTGATAGTGGTAAAGCTGATCTTGTAGTTTATGGTAGACTTTTCCTGGCGAATCCAGATTTGCCTAGAAGGTTTGAGTTGAATGCTACTGTCAACAAATATAACAGGGAAACTTTCTACATTCCTGATCCTGTTATTGGCTACACAGACTACCCATTTTTGTAGCTTCATACAAAACTCTAAAACCCACCATATGTTCACTGATATAATTTCAGATAAAACATATCCATGGGAAATAATTATTTTTTCTTAGCGTTTATCTAATGTCACGAATTCATTATCATAACTATGCTTTTACTTCTGGTTTTTATTTTCTTTAGCTACATTTGGAAACCATTGTTTGATGTCTGGCTTCATCAGATACTGATGCGATTCCCCAATCACACATAATCTTACTGGAAGAATATCAGTATAATTTAGATTTTGACAACTTAGTTGAGCCAGTGGTTGTTTACTCAGGGTGCTGAGAATTTGGTGTCCTAACATTACATTAAATTTAAAACATATTCTCAAAGAAACTGAGGGCCTTGAGCAAGATCAGCTTTGAAATATTTGTTAAGCTAATATTATATCGAATACCCAAAAAAATTGCTATGGCAAAGTAAGGTTGCTAAATAGCTTCTACATTGAGAAAATTATCATAGATGTAATCATTTTCATGAGACTTTCTTTTATTACTAATTTCCTCTTCATTAACTCTTTACAAGGTCTTGCATTTTATTTCTGGGTTATTTTCCTTATGGGACCAAGTCTCGACAAAGATGCAAGACTACATTGATCATCAGCACCTCATGACTTGAGCACAAAGTAATCAAGCTACTGAAGTGAGTAGCCTTGTACAAAAGTAACAGTGAGCATTAATTATTTGAATGTTTTGTATCTACTAATTATTTTTATTTTCTGACACTTTATTCTAATTGTTACATGTTATTGTGGTCAACATTTACCGTTTGAATTGCGGTAGTTTTAGATTCTTTAAGTTGCCTTTGCCAGATTAAGGATTTGCAGTCTTTTTTGGGACTAAGTACAGAATCATTAAGAGCACTGACTGTTCAAGTATCCTTTCATTTAATGTTTCTCATTTGTATTTTCCTTAATTCAGAAATATATTAGAATACGGTGGGACAAAAGTCACTGATAATTTCCAACCTGAACTTGAAATGAACATTGTTTTGAAGGTATCCTTTGCTATGCAATCCTTGTTAAAGTGGATTATCATATTGTCTTGGATATATGCTTATCTTGGTCACTCTTGTAGGTCATGAAAACCAGAAACAGTTAGCATAGCATCATGTGAAGCCTTCTCTATCTTTTGGTTTAAAGTTAAAACATCGTAGACTTTTCTACATACAAAATGAAGCAGGAATAACATGTCTGAATCACAGGGCATGCAATCTGATGTAGTGCCATCACAAAATAAGGTTGTATCCCATTAATCATTCATATCATCAAGAAATATAGAGAGTACTGTCAAATAGTCTGCCAAGAAAATGGAAAGTCCTTTGGCATTATGCACAAGCTTTTGCAACCCCACATTTAGCCGAGAATCTTGTTTGTTATTTGGTATTCCTTCTCTCCCAGCCATTGTTAGTGTCTACTAGATCTGGAAAAAGATCCCATCTTGATACAGCAATTCTTTATTGAGGTGGATGAGAGTGGATGTATTTAGGAGAAATGTCAGAGCTAAGTGAAGGAACTGTTTGTCATTCTCCAGCTAAGGATGTCAAGGATAAGGGAGTGTATGGATGGAGACACTGCTATCAAGGCAACCCCACGTGGACAGACTCCCAGATAAGCCCATAATTAATCTAGACTGATCTCATAAATATGCGCTCCTATGGACTTCACCGGGGCTCAAGGGAGCCTGAGAGGGTAAATAGATAGCATAGTTGATCAGGTGCTGTAAATGTTGTAATTCCATGACTTTCTGGTTGGCTCAGTTGTGAACCTGGAAGAACAAATTAGAAGCAATAGATACATTGTTAATAATTGAGAAATGACATGGTATGGCAGTAGCAGGGAAATGACAGCTGTTCTTTCTACCCACAGGTGAAGCAAGATGTCTATTTTTAGTTTTTTACAATATTTGATTTTTAAAAGTTTTTGTTGATTTCTGAAATCTTCAAACAAAGCAACATTCTAGATGTGCTATGTATGAGACGGTTTCAATAGAAACATATATCAATTCCAAACATCGTTAGTTTTGGGAAAAAACCTAAACAAATTTGTAAATAATTATGGCATGTTGAAAGTAGGACATTTTAGACAAGAGATCTGTGTGTCGCAACCTTTTTAGAAGATGCAAGCACTAGTAAATGAGGCACCAAACAAAATGATTTTTCTTGCACTCAATTGAAGTACTCAAAATTGATTGAGGTGTAAGCCATTGATTTCTTAAGTTTTTCTTATGGTTTTTGTGTAATGCCTAATGCCCAAATTTTACATTGGACATTAGCAGGTAAAAGCATAACAAAATTTGTTTTTCAAAATACAACACCAACAGTGTTGCAACACACACGCACACCCACACAAGTTTTGTCATTACAACAGAACTATCACAAACACCAATATAGGTATGGAAGAGAATTGTGGGTGTCACACACACGAGAAGAGACACGCTGTCATCTTTACAAAGTAAGAGTGGTAAGCACATCCAACGTGACATTGCGTCCAAAGTGGAAGCAATACAAATAGACAAATACAAAATAGAGGTGTGAACAACTCCATCCACTAAGGAGGCAAACATAACAGCAGAAAATAAGATTCAATTAAGTTGGTGTTAGTCATATATAATTGTAATTGCTGGGCAAATAGATATAGCGCAAGTTGCAAGTCAAGTCAAGTTTTATGTTTGTTTTGAGACGACAAATTTTCCATCCACCAATTACAAATCATAAAATGACATTTGTCACCTACTACTCGTCAAATTCACAACATTATGTAGAGAGAACCAATTGAAGTCCCATGCACTACACATTGTGGTATTTAGAAAAATGTGCCTATAACAAACGAAAATTGCTTGCGAGCAATGAAAGAATGGACACTTTAAGGCATCAGTTGAGCAAGGAAAGAGCATTTTGATGCTTTATTGTTTCCCTAGTGCTATTAATTTAAAGGTGAATAATTTTAAATCATTGATGGCTTATTGTTTCCTCGTGCTATTGTTCCAAAGGTGAATAATTTTAAATCATTGATTACAAGTATTGTTCATGAAGAAATGCAATTATTGCTTGCAACTAGTCCAATGGCTTAACAACAAATTGTTGAACCAATCACATTTTATTTGGTTGTTTGTTGCAATAGTTCATGTGGTAAGTAGTTGCATGCTTATTTTCTTATAGTTGCTATAGTTCATGTGGTAAGTAGTTGCATGCCTATTTCTTTATAGTTGCAACAAAATGATATAACAAAACTCGCATCTTTATCCCTATTGTTTTTGCCTCAATTTTTCACAACTGTAGATTTTGGCATCACATGGAGGTGGTGGTGGTAGGTGAATAAGTAAATGGTTGGTAACTAACTTGATGTCGAGCTTGTATGCATGTGTAATAGCCCTTGCCAAATAATAGATCAGATATGAAGACTTTCTTTTAACTTCTATGGAAAAATAGAGAAATCAGGCATACCAAAATATTCACCAAAAGCATAACATACTGAAACTCAACCTTGTGCAATTGATGTAGAATGTCTTTTACATATTTTAACATGAATTTTTATCATATTTGTTGTTAAATACATCGAATAACAACGATGTACATCTGCCGCATATTACATTAAACAAACCTCCAAATTTGGAGCTTAAAACACTAAGAAATAATTGCAACTTCTTACACTTCTCACAACTTATCCCAACAAAAAAATACATTAGGAAACACTCCAATAATAGAAATATCCACAACCTCAAGGCTGCCAAGGGTTTACTCTAACTTAGAAATACAAAGAGCATAAATATTTGAAAATTCTAGAGCTATATGACAACACAAAATGCATAGAAACTCTACCCAACTTGTAAGAAAAATGCTCCAAACTCCACGCCAAGGTTTATTATAATAAAATAACAACAAATACAAAGAAATATTCAAAAACCCACATTCACAATGAGTCCATAAACATTTGCAACAAATACAACATTCAAACCCCAAATTGCCACTTGAAACCCTTATTGGCAAGCCATACTCTAAAATTGTTGAAATTGCCAAATCCTTAAGCACAATGATAAATACTAGATGAGATTACTCTCAACAACCCTTGGCCTCTTGACCTTAGATCACCTTGATGAACCTCACATTGTCATCCATAGCCCACCCAAAAACCTTCAAACTCTCGTTATTCAATCTCCTTCTCCACACGTTTACTAGCCTCTGAAGAAATAAGCCAAAGCTCTGTCAAATATTCAAAACTAGAATCATCCAAAATGGAGTCAAAACCACGTATGTTTACATCAAAAATATGTTCAAATGCAAATTTGGGTGTCAAAATGCCAAGAATAGAAACTGTCTTTAAAAGTCTTCTACTTTCCTTGTAAACTGTCAATTGCCACAACTTGCCATAAGCTTCCAAAGAGCAACAAAACAAGACAAGATATAATTTTTCATTTCCCACACCTTTAATTCGAAAGATTATTTTATTTATTTATTTTTGGTGATAAAATATTATCTTTGTTCAAACCATATCACCAACATTCATATTATTTTATGGGCTATCAATAAGTCCTGGTTTGCCATTTTGGGACAACCAACATACTATTTTTTAGAAAGTGGCTACTCTTAGAAAGGGGACATGATAAATCCTCCCAAAAATTGCTTGTCCTCGAGTAATTGCAAACATGTGGCTTCCAAGATCATGTAGCCATGAATCTTACCAAATTGCATACCAAGCCTTGATCTCGTATTCTCATGAAATTGCTTCTTTCTCAAAAGCACTTTGAAAAATCCTTGAAAAATGTTCCTATGCAATGTGATATCGTGACAACAATATTAAATGTGCGTCCTCATATTCCATGTTACTTGTGGATTTGTAGCATGCTTAGCATCTTCTTCAATTAGTAATCTCTCCATTTCAATCTTTCGCCAAAAGTGTGTATAAGCATGATCAACAAGAAAACTAAACCAAAAGTCCTTGCAACCTTTCTTGATATATATTTGGTTTATGCAATACAATAGATTGTTGTAACAACAAAATAATCCTCCAAAATAATGAATACACAACTTGGAAACACTTACCCTTTTTATCTTGGAGTTATTGGGATATTGCATGTTGGAAACAACATTGTTTTTTCCAAACTTCACCTCAACTTTGTTGCAAATGTGATGTCGATGGTTGTCACTAGTGATTGTCATTGATGTCAACATATTGTTTTGGGATTGGTTCCTTAAGGTTGGTAATCCGAAAGATGTGTTCCCAAATGTTTGGTGCTCCAGAAGATGTATTACAGTTGATATTCAATGTTGTTTGATTTGATGGTGATCCAGATTTCTCTATTTACCAAATATGGTATTGATCGATTGTATTCATGTTCTTGGTTCCAACTTATTTTTGCTAAGTTGGGTAGTGTTATTTTAGGTTTGATTCGATCCAGAATTGGAGAATGTGTAACAACATTTGTCTAGCGTATGAGTCATGATTTGGGTCCGATAGTTGTGATGAATGTAACGTGTTGATCTGACCGATGAAGTGCGTTGTGGTATGGTCTACTTCTCATTCCTTTCTACCACCAGAATGTTTAGTGCTAACCTATTTCAAATCTCTATTTGGTTGACTTAGAATATTATAAGGTCTAGAGACAATATATATAAGAAGATGATCTGATTGTGTGGATGTGTGGAAGATGTGCAAGACTAAAAAGGAAAATTCCGATTGATGTTGATATGCAAAGTGTGTTGTTGTTGAGAGGCATCAAAAGTAGTTTTGGTATTGCAAATTATGTCTCAGTGGTGGATTCTCTTTTCTTTATCCTTCCTTCGGTAGTGAGCCTTTATGGGTAGTGATCCCTCCGACAATGAGCCTTTCTGGAAAGTGAGCCCTCCTATAGTAAGCATTTTGGTAATGAGCCACCCTTTTGTAAAATTCACCTTAATCAGTGCTATATATTGAAAACTAACATTCTTCATGGTTTTTCCCTTCTCGGGTTTTCCACGTCATATCTAGTTCATTGTGTGATTTGTTTTGTGTATGTGCTTTCATGTTATATATGTTTTAATTAATTTTGTTGGTTATTTCGGATCTATGAAAGAATTGAAGAAAAATAATAGTTGTCAACCGATTCACCCCGCCTCTCAGTTGCCCAAATATTTAACAATTGGTATAAGAGCTTTGGTTCCTTGGAAAAGAGCTTAACCGCTTGAGATAGATCCTAATCCTATGGCACACAAATTAACTATTCCTATCTTTGAAGGATCCAACCATGGATTCTGGAAAATGAAGATGAGAGGTTACCTAATCTCCTTGGGCTACAACACTTGGAAAGCAATGGAAACTAAGTATGTACAACTGACAAATGGTCTTACCAATCCATATGAGATTCAAGCCTATGAAGAAAATGAAAAGGCGGGGTATGATATCTTTAGTGCTTTATCAAAGATTGAATTAACAAAGGTTATTTCATTGAGTACTGCTCATGAGGTTTGGGAAAAGTTGAGGGATATCTATGAAGGAAATGTCAAGGTTAAATTTTCAAAGAAGCTAATAGCTAAGCGCGGATATGAGAACTTGAAAATGGAAGAAGGAGAAGATATAACAAGCTAAATTCAAAAGGAACTTGGCGGCACATTAACAGATGAAGACATAATTGAGAAAATTTTGATGTCTCTACTAGAAAGCTACAATGATAAGATCTCTGCTATTGAAGAAACCTATGCTCCGAAGAAGGTTATTAGGGAACAACTATATGACACTTTGTTTGCATTTGAGATAAGAAAGTTTGGAAAAGACAAAGCTAAATCTGAAACTGCCTTTAAAGCCTTTGAGGAAGATCCGAAAGATGAAAGCTTGGATGAGATGGAAGTGAATTTTGTAAGGAAATTGAAGAAAGGCACCGACAAATATAAAGATATGTTACCTCTTAAATGCTTTAGATGTGGAAAGATTGGTCATATAGCCACTAAATGTTTGGAAAAGGATCAAGAAAAAAATTTAGGGAAAATAAAGGGAAGTTTAACAAGAAAGTTTATTATGTTAGAGATGACACTAGTATTTTAGATGATGAATAAGACTATTAAGATGGTGACTGTTTATTTTGATAGAAAAAGATGCACTTAATATTGATGTTTCTAAGACTATTGTTACTATTTTACATGCTAGAAGAGATAGAAATGAATGGTTGATTGATAGTGGCTGCTCGATCTTACGACTAGTGATAAGAGTAAGTTCATAAAACTTGAGAAATATGATGGAGGTTTTGTTAGGTTTGGAGATGATCAGACAACAGAAATTGTAAGAATTGGCTCTATTACTTTTGATGGAAAGCATAATACTAACAACGTTTACTATGTGAAGGGTTTGCATCATAATCTCTTATGTGTTGGGGAAATGTGCAAAAATGGTTACAATGTTGTTTTTAAGGATGATGGTTGTGAGATCTGAAAGGGATCTGAAACTGTTATTGCAACAAGGAAAAAGGTTGGTGGAAACATGTATCAGTTGGAAGGAGCTACAAGACACTATTTGATATCTCAATTCAATGATAGTTGGCCCTAGCACCAAAGGATGTGTCATATCAACTTTGATAATTTGGTAAAGATCAATTCATCAAGTGCAGTAAGAGATTTGCCAAGGCTGACCAAACCGGATAACAATATTTGCAAAGACTGTCAAGCAAGAAAGAAGACAAGAGGAACATTTAAAGGAAATGAACAATCCTCCACCAGATAGTTGGACTTGGTGCACACAAACTTATGTGGTCCTACCAGAACGAGGAGTATACAAGGTGAGAGGTATTTCATGTTGTTAATTGATGATTATTCTAGAATGTCGTGGGTTGCATTTTAAGAGAGAAGTCAAAAGCCTTAGAAAAAATCAAGATATTCAAGGCAAGAGTTGAAAATGAAGTTGGTAGAAAGATTAAGTGTTTGAGGTCTGATAGAAGAGGATAATTTATTTCTAATTAGTTTAATATTTTCTATGAGAATTTGGTATTAGAAGACAATTATTTGTCCCAAGGACACCATAGAAGAATGGTGTAGTGGAAAGAATGAATAGAACTATACAAGAGACAACCAGAACAATGATCAAAGGTGTAGGTCTACCGAAAGTCTACTGGATAGAAGCAATTCACACAACAGTCTACACTCTTAACAAAATTCTATATTGAAAAAGATATGGAAAGACGCCATATGAACTATGGCATGGTAGAACTCTGACAGTGAAGTATTTCAAGGTATTTGGAAGCAAATGTTATATCCGGAGAGATGAGGATAATCTTGGAAAATTTGATAGTAGAGCAGATGAAGGCATATTCCTAGGATATACTATAAGAAGCAAGGCGTGCCCATGTTACAACAAAAGACTAAACAAGATTGTTGAAAGTGCAAATGTGGAGGTTAATTAAGACATTTCTAAAGACTCTAACAAATTGATAGGATATGAATCCGATAAGTTCGCTGACAGAAAAAGGGAAGATGAAACCAGAGAAGAACAAGAAAAAGAAACTCAAGATATCTACATCTAAAACCCCTAGGTATGTACAAAAGAATCACTCAGAAGATTATATTATAGGAGATAAGAACAGAGGAATTTTCACAAGAAGCAAAGTAGCTCTAGAACAAGTTATGTTATGTTTATTGTTTGAGACTGAACCGAAAACAATAGAAGAAGCTTGCAATGATCAAAGTTGGATAATTGCAGTGAGAGAAGAGTTGGATTAGATTGAGAAAAATCAAACATAGGAACTAGTTCATAGACTTGTAGACAAGAATCTAATTGGAACCAAAACAAGTAAAAATGAAGATGGAAAAGTTGTGAGAAATAAAGCAAGGTTGGTTTGCAAAGGTTACACACAAGTTGAAGGCATTGACTTTGAGGAAACATAAGCTCCTATTGCCTAGATGGAGGCTATCAGGATGTTTTCGGCTTTTGCAACATTTAAAGATTTCAAGGTTTATCATGAATGTAAACTCAACATTTTTGAATGGAGAGCTGAAAGAAGAAGTTTACATTGAACAATCGGAAGAATTTAAGTTGAGAGATGATTTGAACATTGTTTGCAGATTGAAGAAGACTCTGTATGGACTAAAACAGGCTCCTAGATCTTGGTATGGAAGGCTAGACAAGTACTTGATTGATCAAAGTTTTCAAAGGGATATGCTGATAGTAATCTTTATTTCAAAACTGACTCGGGCAAAATCTTGATTTTTGTAGTGTATGTTGATGACATAATTTTTGGAGGAAATGAAGGCATGTGCAGAAAGTTTGCTAATGAGATGCAAAAGGAATTTGAGATGTCTATGATTGATGAGATAATTTTCTTTCTTGGTTTGCAAGTAAATTAAAATAGCAAAGGAATTTTCATTTCTCAATCTAAATGCATTAAAGAATTGTTGAAGAAGTTTGGGTTGGATAATTCTAAACCGGTGTGTACACCTATGACCACCAGATGCAAGCTAACAAAAGATAATAAATCCCCTAAAGTTGATGCAAGTCAATACATATCAATGATTGGAGGACAGTTATATTTGACTGGTACCAGACTAGATATCATGTATGCAATTTTTTTGGTGGTTAGATTTCAGCAAGAACCAAAAGAATCACATGTTGTGGGAGTAAAAATAATTTTTTAGATATTTAAAAGGAACATAAGAGTTTGGTTTGTGGTATCCCAAAAAATCAGATTTCACCTTGATAACTCATACAAATGTAGATTGGGTGAGAAGTATTGATGACAAGAAAAGTACAAGTGGTGGAGCATTCTTTCTTGGCTCCTGGTTGGTTGCTTGGTCAAGTAAGAAGAAAGATTATGTGTCTCTATCTACAGCTAAAGCATAATATATTGTGGCATCTTCATGTTGCACTCCAAATACTATGGATGAAGTAGACTTTGAAGGATATTTTTGTATTGTTTAATAAACCCATCTCAATCATGTGCGTTAACACCAATGCAATAAATATTTCTAAGAATCTAGTATAGCATTCCAAAATAAAGCACATATCTATTCGCTATCACTTCCTGAGAGAAAGGGTGTTGGACAATGAAGTAAAGCTTGAGTATCTGCCTACAAAAGAGAAGATTACAAATATCTTCACAAAGGCATTGTGTAAGGATACTTTTGGGTATCCCCGACAAAATTTAGGGGTATTAACCCTCCCTAATTTGACTTGATGTACATTTAGATGTGCATTAGTCCAGTGAACTGCTTGAATATTCTTATCTAGACTAATGCTTGGGTGCTTCCCCCTAGGGGGAGCAGAGTAAGTTTCATAGGGGAGTTATGCCCACCTTTTTCCTTGATGTCAAAGGGGGAGAGATGTTGAGATATGCAGAAATGTTGATCTGATGATGCAGAGAGAGTTGTGTTTTTTTCATTGATGTTTTAGTGATGGATGTTGCCATCAATGACAAAGAGTGAGATTGTTGCAAATGTGATGTTGATGGTTGTCATTAATGATTTTCATTGATGTCAACATATTGTTTTGGGATTGGTTCCTTAAGGTTGGTAATTTGGAAGATGTATTCTTGAATGTTTGGTGCTCCAGAAGATGTGTTACTGTTGATATTCAATGTCGTTTAATTTGATGGTGATCCAAATTTCTCTATTTGTCGAATATGGTATTGATCGATTGTATTCATGAGTATCTTGGTTCCATTCTTATTTTTGCTAAGTTGGGTAGTTCTATTTTGGGTTTGATTCAATCCAAAATTGGAGAATGTGTAATGGCATTTGTGTAGCGTATGAGTCATGATTTGGATCCGGTAGTTGTGATGAATGTAATGTGTTGATCTAACCAATGAAGTGTGTTGTAGTATGTTCTACTTCTCATTCCTTTCCACCACTGGAGTGTTAGTGTTGACCTATTTCAAATCTTTGTGATGGTCAACTTAGAAGATTGTGTGGTCTGGAGACAATATATATAAGAAGATGATCTGATTATGAGGATGTGTGGAAGATGCGGAAGACTGAAAAAGAAAAATCCAATTGATGTTGATATGCGAATTTTATTATTGTTGAGAGGCATCAGAAGCAGTTCTAATATTGCAAATTATGTCTTAGTGGTGAATTCTATTTTCTTTCTTCTTCCTTCGATAGTGAGCCTTTTTGGGCAATGAGCCTTTCGACAGTGAGCCGTTTTGGGTAGTGAGCCCTCCTGTAGTGAGCATTTAGGCAATGAGTCATCCTTTTGTAAAAATCACCTTAACCGGTGCTATATATTGAGAACTAATATTCTCTGTGGTTTTTCCCTTCTTGGTTTTTCACACCATATTTGAAGTACATTGTGTGCTCTATTTTGTGTATGTTCTTTCATGTTATATCTTCTTTAATTAATTATCTTTGTTATTTTGGATCTATAAAAGAATTGAAGAAAAAGAATAGTTGTCAACTGATTCACTCCCCTCTCAGTTGCTCAGATATTTAACAAACTTAATGGATTTTGTATGCAACTTCAAAATCTAATAATAGTAACAATAGTACAGCTAATAAATAGGATTCAAAATCATACAATAGCAATACATACCCTTCCCAACTCTGAATATTATTGTCCTAGATCTCCAGCTAGTGATGCATTGTTATTAGGAAAAATGTTCCCAAGACTTTTAAAGCTCATGATAATGGTATAATTATGCTTTTTGCAACATAATGGACTATAATAATAGTCAATATATCCTCCATAGAAACAAACACACATGTAGAATAAAATCTCTTGATCCACCTCCACATGTTGAAATGCAAGACATAGAAATGTACAATAACAAACTCATACATTACCCAAGATTGAGAGATGGTGCCTTCATCATTATGAATTGATGTGTAGGAGTCAAGGTATATTAGTGGAGAAACCATTAGCATCATACAACAAAAATATTCATACCTTTACACTTTGGGCAACTCGTTTTGATAGAAGTTGTGCACTCTCATAACATAGTGTTAGAATATACAAAGATGAAATACATATCAACTAACCCATCCTTCCACTCAACATGAGAAAAATCAATTTTAACTTTATGGACTGATTTAAAATAGGAGAAACACAATAGGGATGTAGCAATAAAAAATCTGTAGGGCTCACATTTTTAGAGTTATTTTTTAAAATGTAAACGATGACATTTTGGAGTCACTTATTCACTTTGAGCGTCCTCCTTATATTTGGACACATTCAGAAGTTATAAGGAGATCATGATACTCTACCATCTCTCAATGATCCTCTTTTTTATTCCAATGTGCCTCTTCATTCTTCAGAGAAGATAACCCATGCTTTTGATCCTTTGGAGGTTTTTGAAACTATAGATGAGGTTGAAAATGCTTCAGAGGTTCTTGATTCTTCATTAGAGGTAGTTGATCTGCCTTTACTTTCATTTGAGACTTCCATCATTCTTGATCTACAAGATTATCATTTTCTTCTTGATTGGGATTCCTATTTACCAAACATTGGTTCTTTGTTTATAGAATCTCACATTTTAGATTTGGGAGACACGTTTGAGGGTTTATCTCTCCTATTTGTTGATGGTTGTGATACAACTATTGTCTCTTGATCTTTGTACTTGGATCTTGTTCAAGATCAATTTTCATTGGTTCCTTGTTTGTCACCTTCTATTGTGATTGGGTGTGTACCTATTTAGTTTGTGACATCTTCATCATCTAAGGACTTGGCAACATATAACAGATTTTAGAGACATCATCATCTTATATTTAAATTCCACTTCTTAATTCCTATCTAGAATAGGAAGCATTCTTGCATTTATACTTGGTGTATCTTATGTTGGAATCAGGGATCACTGAGAGGGCGGTGAATCAATGATCTACCGGTTAGCAGATTTTCAAACTTAGCTTTCAACCACCGGAAGAAAATGCTTAAAACTGAAATTCAGAAACATGAAATAAATGACCACAAGATCATAACATCGGTATTTTTACGTGGAAACCCAAATGGGAAAAACCACAATGGGATTTGAACCCACAATATTATTCCACTATGGCCAATAGCAAAACAATAATACAAAATTGGAATGCACAGGCATTCAGGCACACTGCCTAGAGCTCACTACTCAATTACAATAACCTGAAAGGCTACAACCCTAAGGGAAGTCTCACTGACTTAAAAGACAATTACAGTTTATGAACTCTGAGATAGCATCAACTATGTCTAGATGAGTTCTGGTTAAGTGCTAAAACACTGACTGGATCACCTTCTCTATTCTACTATGTTCTGCCCTATTCTCTGTCTCAGTCAGCTACTGGATCAAGAATGTGCACGTGAAACTATGCTAAAATTAATTATTGATTACCTCTCACTCACATCTATTCACACCATACATCAAAAAGATCACACACACCAATCTTATATACCGATAACCACAAAATAGGTCATACATCATGTCAGCTTAAAGGTGTAACATGTAGTCACATTTTGGCTTGAATGGATCCAAAAATATAAATGCGGATCACCAAAACAATAACAAAATGATGTGTCTAAGTTGGTCCAATCAACAAGAACACAATTCAATGCACCACAATCACTGGAAAGCTTCTAGACCCAAAAATGCTCTGTTCTTCTTGAAATACTGGTTAATCAGCTATTGGTTAACACCTGCTTCTGGATAAGAAGAATTGCAACCATCGAATTGAATCTCCATGAATATTTGCCATCAATGACAACCCTAAACCAATAATCATCCACTGGGAACCACCAGAAGCCACCAGATGAGTATCAATTGCCAACAATCTACCCCTTTGGCATTGATGGCAACACTCGTGAAAAATGGCTAAGTGTTGAGCACTGAACACCGGTTCAAAAGAAACAAAAGAATTTCTAAGGCTCCCCCTTAGACAAAGAATTCCACTCTCCAATGTTGTACATTTTTCACCATCTCTCTCCCCCTTTGACAACAATGCCAAAGATGGGGTGTTGTCCAAAAGAGATACTTATAAATACTTGAAGATATCAACATAAGTAATCTTCAAAAATTCTAGGTGAGTATCCCACCCACTCTTGAAGTTGTCCAAAACTTGTGATGAATGCACTAAATACAGTGGCATGAATTTCTAACTCCCTCATATCAAATTATACATGTTGGGCCATCTCCTTCATACAATCCACCCTATTACTTAATATGGTGTCCAACTGGGTGGCAATCAGGTTCCAGAGTTCACCTACTTTTCTCAAAATTTTCTCCTTATCCGCTTGAAGACTTGAGCTCTAATCTGAAATGTTGTTTGTTGGCATTGGACTATGTTTTGCCTCCAAGAACTCACCATTTCTATAGGACATTGTTCATTATGGGGAGATATATAGTCTCCTTCTTTCCTTCATATGGAGGAATATTTGATTGTATATATATGATCCATGTGGTCCTTAGGGGGTATGATTGATTCCTCTATCTATGCATCTTGTTTCTTTTCTCCCTTTTGGAGAGGAGTTTTGTCCCATGTGGTTTTCTCCTTTTCTCCACTTTATGAGAGAATTCATTTCATTTGCATTGTACATGGGTACCTAAAATAGTTTGGTGGTTGGAACCCATCTTGCATCTTTCTCATATTGCATAATAATCTTCTCCATAAGTTTCACTCAAGGGGGGTGTTGGAGTAAATTATTATTTACTCTATGCTTAAGTTAACTTACCTATCATTATTTCCTAGGTTACATAACTTTTAGTGTTGGGTAGATGGATATTATCTACTCCCTACCTACCCTTGCATCTCATTGAGACACATGTCATTATTATGCAATCTCATCTTCTATTGCCTTGCCTTTACAAGAAAGCTCATTGTACAATGTTAAACATCTCAATTTTATCATATTTCTAGTGAAATATTTTGTCTCTTATTGTGAAGGTAAATTTGTTGTTTGTGTTCCTAGCATTGGAGTCAATACTCCAACAGTCACATGGTTTGTATGAATAAAAAGATTTTGTTACCCAAATAGATAAAGGCACCAATATGTTGTTAGTCTCCTCTCCCTAGCATCCTTAACACACTAAAATTCAATCAATTTAAACATCCTTTTAATTGTTTGTGTGGTAATACTACCATGTTTGAATGTGCATAACAATATGAGGGGTTGACATAAAGCAAATTCTCAAATAGTTTTATGGCAGGTTATCATATTAATTAGGTGCTTAGCCTTTCATTTCCAAACTAGTACACAAATATTTTGTGGCACCGGTGGTATTAGGATACATTATGTATTGGGTAAAATTTTTGTAAGGGAGTGCTCAACTTCTCAACCTTCAATCCAACATTGGCCTTGCAGAGCAAGGAGTGAAGGAGATCTTACCCACCTCAATCATTGGTCCTTAGCTACCCAAAATGAAGACAAGTTTGTGGTGATGTTCCCAGGTTTGACACCCTTGGAACTTAGGAGATTACTAAGCCTCAAGGATTCAGGGCCTACAACTCATATCCCCAACAAATTGGCACAATTCTTGAGGGATCTTCTAAGTCGAGAATAAATTTGAATACCTAGGTCAATTAATAATAATAGTGTTGAACACTTATAAATGCTTGGGGGGTGTATGAACATATATTAAAACTTAACCAAATTAACCACTCAATTATCATTCATTCATTTCACATGTGTAGAAATAAAGAACTGAAAAACACAAAAGCAATCACACATGAACACCAAGATTTTATGTGGAAAACCCAAAGAGGGAAAAAAACACGGTGAGAACTATCTTACTATATGAAAAACAAGTTACAATGTTTAGGTTCAAGGCCAAGGAGCTCACTGCCCCTAATGTGGACTTGCAAGACTAAGGCATACCACCTTAGGGAAAGATACAAAAGACTTGTAAACACTAAAAAACACTTCTTCAGGGAAAGACACATTACATATGAAAGAGACACATCAATAAGATTAACCTCTAGGCAACCACATCCACTGATATGCTAATTATAGTTCACTGTTAAAACAAATTTGAAACTACCTTCATTACAACTTTACTAAACTTGTGAACCATTTCACAACTTCATATATACTTCACACAACACATACAACTCATACACATCTACAAAATGATTTTATTCCTTTTATATATCATTCACAATCAAAATAGCATCACTTAGGTTGGCCTAATTGGATATAATATGTAGAATCAAAACAAACAGCCCAAAAACGAGCTTATGAAAGACAAAATGAAATGTGTGAGGCATCACACCATTTTGGCACACCTTCATATCCATCCTAAATCATCACCCATAGATCTGAACGTTACCACATGAACCAAAACATTATAGGTTGGATCCAAATAATAAAGTGGTTAAGGCACACCAATGCAACATACTCAAATTACAATGTGGACAATCAAAACCACTTGTGGATGCTTAACATAGCATCACCTAATATCTACAAACACAAATCAATGAACTGCATCACCAAATACTTGAAGGCAGAGGAATGCAACATATTCCTATACACTATCACTATATCAATATACACACTTGAACTTAGATCAACACAACTCCAATTGTAGAGAGAATGAGAATCTAACAACTGGAATATATCATGTATTTACATCCACTGACATCATATTCTAACCACATGAATTGGTGAAACATGTGCGCCATAATGCAAACCAAAATTTGAATGAACTCTAACAGACTGTTCACCTGAACAATCATACTTCACCAACACCAACTACATACCATTAGCATAATCTCCAAAGATCCCATTAGAACTTGATATACCATTTGAAGCGACCACAATCAATCACCAACCATCTGAATGACCACTAAACTATTCCCCTATTACTGCACTACTCCAAATCAGATTTGAACTAAGGATATCAACAAGTTACATATTCGGATCAATAAGTTTGACATCAATGACAACAAGAACTCATATCCACAACACATAGTGCATCTAGGAAAGTGTTGGTCCTTGGTTTACAAGATTATAAGTTTGTTGATTCTGGTTATTTTCTCCTCTTAAGTAGTTGTGACTCTATCAAGGAAGATTTAAAAAATTATTTCAAAATATGAAGAAAAAAAAAGGATCATTTTTTCGAAGGTTTAGAGATACTCAGGGCTCCTTTTTTCAATGGAAGAAAGTCACACAAATAATGGAAAGCTAAAAATATGGGTAAGTCACCTTTGCATGATTTTAAAGAAACTAAAACAGTAGGTACTTCAAGTAGAATATCTACCTCTAGAGATAATGATCAGTGTACAATAGATGTTTCAACCGACAATAGGGTCAGAACTATGAAGAGAAATTATGTGTGATTATTCCAAGCATAGAAAAGAAACAACCATTAATGTAGTAAATGTACAAATGAATGTACCTTTATTTCCATCTCTGATAAATTAAAGGATAACAAGACATGATAGTCTTTAGACTTATGAACATGAAGTATAACCTTCATTTTAGGATGTTAATTCTAATTTTCAATTACAAAATGAATGTGGAAAAAGAGAACTTGACCTATAGATTGATCTTTCTAACTACCTTAGAGAAAGGTAGTATGAGATGGAGGCATAAATTATAGATCAATAGTTTCAATTATCTCAATAAGCCCTAGAACTAAATCAAAATTAAAATCTTGTTTAATAGACCCAACAAGATATTTCTCAACAATGTAATGTTGTCCAACCTAAAAATATTGCACAAGTTGTTTGAAATAAAAAAATGCCTAATATGTAGCATCAAAATAAATAAAATTGATGCAGTCAAGGTAGGGAGATCCAATGAAGGACATCCCCACCTTGCAACCTATAACACAAAACACCACGCAAGATACCAACAACCGGTAACACAACAAAAGATCTAACCGGTAAACAGATAAAGAACAACCTAACTAGTAGAAGTAATACATGATATAAATGGTAACCAGATAAATAAATCATTATAACCATTTAATGAGTTACATATGCCTTCAATGGCTACACATGTTGGACCACAACCCAGGATTACAAAACAATCCATACAACACAAATCTAAGATCCGCAAATCTTCTCCTCGACAAATAGGCCTCTGGTAACAGTTTGTACTGTTATGTAGTGATTTGGACCTTAGTCCCTTAAGACTTTAGTCCCCCCAAACCAGAATCTCTCTGGAAACTACATCTTCGCTCGATCTCTCCTTCCTTCGACCTCTGTCCTCCAAAATGAATCTCTAAACTTCCCTTTATACCATCCACAAGCAATAACCAGTGAATCCTCAAAAGAGAACTGACTAGCATATGCAGCAAGAGTAACACAACGAAAGCAACAATTAAACATAGAAATATTACTGGTACAGATCATATTATTGTCTTAGAACCTCTTGGTTATCATCATTCAGTCATCATAGAACATTTTGTAGTCAATCGATTGCATGCAAGTTACCTGCTACATACAATCAATCTGGACTCTCAGAGTCAACCGGATCTCTAATCATGAATCTAAATCCTTCTTCTAATCTCTATTGTCCTATAAATGATTACACAATACCATATATATACCCTCCAGAACATATCCGGGTCAACCACAAAAGATTACATTTACCAATGCAGGAAAAATGAAATGTGTAAATAGGTCGACCCCAAGAATGAAAGGAAATTCTCCAGAAAAGAACCAAAGTGTGGATCAACATGAAGGTTGGCCAAGGACTTAGGAATATTAAGAAAGACCCAAAATATATCCACGCACCAAGAAACCGTTTAGGAAAAGAAGAATCTCCAACCGGTAAGCCCAAAACTGCCCCGGAACCCAGAAACAGTTAAACCGGAAGCAATATCTTGTCGGAAAAGAATCTAAATGGACTGAAAATCTGGAATTAAACACATAAACCAGCCTAGAAACCAAAAATACAATCTACAATGAAAAGCCAGCCACCACCGAAACATACCGATAGGAACACACAAAACTGCATACTAAACTGAACAAGAACTAAACTAAAAGGAAATATTTTTTGTTGATGCAATATTTCTCAGAGACCGGGGATGCTCCTGCATAGAGGTCGGAGGAAGAAGAGATCAAGAGAAGATGTAGTTTTCAAAGAGATTCTGGTCTAGGTGGACCGAAATCCAAAGGGACTGAGGTCCGAATCAATGCAGAATAGTACAAACTGTTATCAGAGGCCTATTTGTCGAGCAGAAGATCTGCGAATCTTAGATTTGTGTTGTATGGATTGTTTTGTAATCTTGGGCTCCGGTCCAACATGTGTAGCCATTGAAGGCATATGTAATTTATTAAATGGTTATAATGATTGATTTATCTAGTTACTGGTTATATCATGTGTTACTTCTACTGGTTAGGTTGCTCTTTATTTGTTTACCGGTTAGATCTTTTGTTGTGTTACCGGGTGCCGGTATCTTGCATGGTTTTTTGTGTTATAGGCTACAAGGTGGGGATGTCCTTCATTGGACCTCCCTACCTTGGTTGTGTCAAAAATCCCCAACAACAAAATGTAGTACAAAATGCTCAGATCAACCCCTAGAAGACAAGATTATATATTTGCTCCAATGGGATCACCATTGGGACTAGAAGGATATAGATAGTTGGAATTCCTTGGCATTCCTAATTATCCTAATCCTATTCTAGCAAATTTTAGAGGGAATTTCTTAAAATTATAAGGCAACAATGCAATCATTATTGAATACAACTCAAGGCATAAATTATTAATGTCGCTAATGAATATGAGATAGAATAGGCTTTATGTGCAATCACTAGAGAAAAATTTTAAAAAAAGGTATATAAGTCTTTGAGATAGCAGCATACACTCATGGGATGAGTTAATGAGAGTGGTTTGATTACAATGTGGGGAAAGAGTGAACCAAAATATCCCAATCCATGGATTGACTACCATAAAAAAAAGGGTTGAATGAGTTGGTTGATTTCAATAGAAAGCTTATTATGATAATGTGGAAAGTTCCTCCATAGGTGAGACCAAACAAGCTTATGTGTCTTATTTTATACCGTGGGACCTTTAATTCAAATTTGGGTTATATTTTAAGAGATGAGATCTCTTCGACCTCGAGGGATGCCAATACCTTGTAAATCAATATAGAGAGAAATATAAAGGCATCTGGGAAAGACAACTAAATAGTTTATGTTAAATTGCTAAAACCAAATGTGACGACTCCTAACAAGCCTATCATTGCTGAAAAAAATAGAGTAGTTGATGGGAGCTATGAAGGACCTCTCATACAGAGATCCAAAAATAAAAAGGTATGCCTCCTAAAGCTACTCCTAGACATATTAATGAGGATCAAATGTTGCATAACAAGTCTTGCAACTATGATTGGTCAAAGAAACCTAGAGGAAATGACAAACAACTATTACCAAGAAACTCACACCAAGGATACCAAGAGAAGCACACCCCTAATCTCTTGAGGAGTGATCATGTGAATCCTAAACAAAATTTGTTATGCAGTGATATATGTTATTTTCCTAATGATCAATCTAAGTGTGTAATTGTAGTCACGCCTGATAAAGAGAAAGAATCCAAAGAGCATGAAGTAAGACCCAAGTACTAAAATGATGTCATTGGATGCCTATGATGGTGAGAATTATTTCAAAATAATTATGAAATCCACTATGGTGAGAATTATTTCAAAATAATATTCTAAATAAATATTTTGAGGAGCTTAAAGAGAAAATTGGATGGAGATATAATAGAGCAAAGTCTTCTAGTGAAGACACTAGAGCTCTCATTGAAGTTGTTATTATACAAGTGCAAAGTGATTACTAGTTGAGGAATAGGCAAGTAGGCTCCAAAGAAGAAGTTGAAGCTATGATTGCTTCAGATATACCAGATCATAGTTGAATAAAGAAAAGCAAGATGATTACAACACAAAAATAATCGCTAATAGGTTTATAGGGGAGTCACCTCTAGGGAAGAAGATTCATTTACCAAATGACTCTTGTAGAATATGTTGGTATTATGGATATGTTGCATTGGTTTTGTCATTGATGTCAACACTTATCAACACTTATCCTTATGGAGATCTTTGGTTATGTTCACCAGTAAGTTCAGTGACTTATGCACAGTCATCGGTATTTGGTTCACCGACACTGAGGATGACTTGTTATCATCTAGAGATCACTTGGTTATGTCGACGACATAGTTTGGACACTTGGTTTTGATGATTTGGTTATTGGTCTAATCGGGTTGACAAATTTGTTGTTACCAAAAAATTGGTCTAGGTTATGGACCGACGCACATTATCTATTCCAGATCAACATGACACGTTATGGAGATGGTTTAATCAATTAATATTATTGTTGAGCTGACATGATGCATTGCATCTTGACTTACTTGTAATAGATCTTATTGTATTATTCTTAGTAAGTCAACCTACACATTTGGTCTTAGGTTTTGGTATATATGTAAGATCTCAATTGTGAGATTAGAAGAGTAGTGGTGGTATATATTAAGGTATTAAAATGTTGTGACATTAGGTATATGCGAATATAAGTAGAGCTACTCACGCAGACATCGTTTGAAGAATCAAGAAAGGATTGAAGAGGGCAATCAGAGCTTAAATGTTATTGAATCCAGCATTGGAGATTCTACTTTGAGCAGTACATTATTATTGGATTTAATCATCCCATTATAGTCAGTGTGACTCCCATCTTGTGATTAAGCAGTGAGCTCTAGGTAGCTGGCCTTTCTGCATGTGCAGACCCCATTTGTAAACACATACTATCTGCAGTAGTATCATTTGATTGTGGGTAAGGTTTCCCACCGTGGTTTTTCCCCTTATAGGGTTTCCACATACGAATCTTTGTGTTATGTGTTGTGGATATTGTTTCTCTTTCTGTTTCACACATTAAGTTTCACCGGTACTATTATTAACTGTTAATCTGCTTACCGACATTAAGTTTGGTTTACCGGTATTAAGTATCAAGTTTGGTTAAGTTTTATTTGGGTTGAAATTATTTGACAACTGATTCAACCCCCCCCCACTCTCAGTTGCCTCTGGGTCCTAATAGAATATGTATGTCCCAAAGTAAAAGGTTGTTAATGCCTCAACTAGAAATATAGGGAATTTTAAAACTATTGAAGATAATGCCAAATTGAAGCATGGCAAAGAAATAACAAAATATAAGAAAAAGATAGAAAATAATGTTGAAAAATATTGATTACAAAGCTAATTGCTACTAGTAGTCAAGAGATGCCTTTCATCCTTGATAGTAAAGTTGTTACAATCTTACTTTATACTCCTTTACCCGCATATCAACCAATCAACATGGCTTGCACTTTGAGTCAATTAAAATTAAAGTGCTAGTCAAGAAATAGTTGTGGATCCTTGAACATAGGGAAAGAACATTGTTATATCTCACTACCCCTATTATGTTTGATTGGTCAACAAAAGTTTGAGATGTCCCTAAGGATATGGAAAATAAAGCCAACATATAGGAGGCCCATAATATATATTTGGGGACTATTTCTATGGGTAGAAAAGAATAAATTGGCCCATTTTATACTTCTCTCTTAATAATTTATCGGTAGGTACATAAGTGAATGTTAGATTGTTGGAAATTGTTGCTGCTAGGATATGTTGTTGTCATTGATGTCAACATATTTCTACTCCAGTGATTTCAGATTGGTTTATTGGGATCATGGTTTGGTGTATGGAGTAGTATCACTATATTCTTATGTTTGCATTTGCATGAAGATTGCATTAATGATATGTTATGTTGTCATTGATGTCAATTAACCGGTAATGATATTGTTGATGTTGTTGATATTGTCTTGTAACCGATAGGATGAGCTAAGTGAAAGAAACTGTAAACCGGTATGTAATTTTGTGAGTTTAACCAGTAACTGATAAAAAGGTTAAGCCCTATCCATTGATGTAACCGGTAAACCCTAACTGATTAAGGTTGTTGAATTGGTTATGTTGGTTTATGATCTGATGAAGAGCGATAATGATGGTGACACATAGGATTATTGTATGAAGACAATTTGAAGAGATTTTGGTGAGTTGTTGTAAAGGTTTTTTGTTTAGAGAATGAACAAATGTATTGCATATAATGCGAAGCACGTGATGAGTTACTGAGATCGATGAAGCGGTGATCAAGGAGCAGTCAAGGTTTTCTTGATTAATGTGCAGAGATTGCTATGTGATCTAACGATCATACTTGAACCGATTTGTTTGTAATCTCTATGAGAATTAGATTTTTGTTGTGTTACCAACCTAATTCATTTGTTTATAAGGTCGATGAAGTTGTTTAGTTTATGAGTTGGCAAAGAGTAAGCACAGATCAGTTGAGTGTGTGGTTGCCGAATTGGATGATGTATCTGCAGTTTGAGTAAAGGCAGATAGGAGCATAAAAAGGATCTAATCAAGCAAGTGTAGTGCTATTCAGATAGATCAGCAAACTCTTGTTGTTTTCTAACAATTACAACAGAATTGAAATCCCCTAACCGGGTAAGCTCTAACAAGCTTGGTGCTATTTAAATCCTCTAACAAGGTGATCCATTAGTTTGGGTTTTCAAATCCTCTACCGAGATTACTCCTTACAAGGTATTGCTTCTAACAATGCATTTGTAGTCAATCCCTTAACTGGGTGACTCCTAACAGGATCAGTTCTTAACATGACTTTTTGTAAAGCTTTAATAGGCTTGGCTCCTAACAGGGCGAACTTCAAAAGATTTCAGATAGTTATCTTGTGAGTCTCATCTCACCGTGGTTTTTACCTATTTGGGTTTCCACGTCAAAAATATTTGTGTCAAGTGGTGAATGTTTTTGTGGTTACGATCTTATGGTTGATTTGATTAACTACTTAACTATTTTGATAAGTCATGATAACCAGAAGCATTGAGAAATGAAGAAGTTGTTTACTGTTAAATTGTTGTAATAGTCAAGTGGTTTATCTTATGAGTTTTTATCTTGACAGTGGTATTTCATTGATAGGTTTACTTTGAGAGATTGAAATTGAGTTTGAGAAAGTTTATTATCAGTTTTTCAGTTTACTGATTCACCCCCCCCCCCCCCTCTTAGTAATCTACAGGATACTTATTCTTTCATCATGCCATCAATTGGTATCAGAGCATATCAGGTCCTCTAAGATCTAAGCCTGGCAGCTTGAGGTAAAGATCTTGCAGATCATGATGAAGAAGGAAGGTCCAAAGTTTAATAGAGAGAACTATAGGATATGGAACGATAGAATGAATATTTACATCAAGAGTCTAGGAAGTCAATATTGGGAACATGTCAATACTAAATATATTGCACCCACTGGGATGTTGATTGATGATCAGAAGAAAGAGCAACAAGAAAATAATCAAGCATTAGAGGCTATTATCAGTTACCTGTCTGATGATGAATATGTAGATGTTCATGGTCTAGAGACTGCACATGAGGTATGGCAAAAACTTGAAGAGATTTATAGAGGTGATGAACATGTTAAGATTACTAAAGAGGAGAATCTAAGAGGAAATTTTGATGACATGCGAATGGATGAAGGTGAGAATATCCAGCAGTATAGTCAAAGGATAAAAGAGATAGTCGGTGAAATTAAGAGTGCAGGAGGGAAAGTGGAAGATGTCACAATAATTAGTAAGGTGTTGAGAACCCTGCTACCAGTCTATGCTATCCAAGTTGCAGCCATTTAGGAGCTGAAGTCCATTGACAAAACTAAGGTAACTCTTGACTCCATCATTGGCAAGCTTACTGCTTTTGAATTGAACAGTTATGATGGTAGTGTACATATATCTGAGTCTGCGTTTAGAGCTTCTGTTTCTAACCCATCTATGAGAAAACATAGAGATGTCATTCATAGTTATGAATCCAGATCCAATAGAGAAGTTGATGATGAAGACAATTTAGTGGAGCTTGAAGCATTGTTGGCCAAGCGGTTGCCTAGAGGTACATGTAAATATAGAGTTAAATTACCTTTGGAATGTTTTGCATGCAACAAGATTGGACACATAGCTGCTAATTGTCCTAATGGTGAAAATGAACACAAGAGAGAGAAATTCAAAAAGTATAAGGGTAAAGGCAAGAGAGATTGTCTTATTGTTGTTGATGGTGGTATTACTAATGAAGAATCTGATGGTGATGCTCATGAAGATATAGTGTTTGTATCTATTAAAGAAGAGATATCAAACCAGAAGGCATTAGTATCCAGGATGGATAACTCTGATGATTGGATCATTGATAGTGGTTGTTCACATCATATGCTCGGTGATCGGAGCAAATTTCTTTCTTTGAAGGAATTTGATGGCGGAGTTGTAAGATTTGGTAATGACTCACCCTACATGGTTAAAGGTAAGGGAATTATTTCTCTTAATGGGAAGAGAAATGCAGATGTCTTCTACTGGGTTGAAGGTCTAGAGCACAATCATTTGAGTGTGGAACAACTCAATGACAGAGGATACCCACTGGAGTTTAAAAATGGTAAGTGCAAAATCTATGACAACAAAGGTGAACTGATTGCAACCGGGAAGCAAACTAAAGGTAACTTGTTTCACCTTAATCCTAAACTTAGCAACTATTTAATTGCAAAGATAGATGATAGTTGGCTTTGGCATAGGATATTTTGTCATATAAACTTTGATAACATTGTTAAAGTGAGTAAGTCCAAGATAGTGAGAGGTTTGCATCAGTTAGACCAACTGGTTAATGCTCTGTGCAAAGAATGCCAGTTGGGAAAGATGACATCCTCAACTTTCAAGAGCAAATCCTTTTCAATGGAACATTTATTAGATTTGGTTGATACAGATCTTTGTGGACCAATAAGAACAAAAAGTATTCAAGGTGACAGATATTTCATGATCCTCACTGATGATTTCTCAAGGATGGTGTGGGTCACATTCTTGAAGGATAAGACTGAAGCTTTTGATAAATTCAAGGCATTCAGGGCCTTAGCAGAGGAGAGCGGTAAGAAGATAAAATGTCTGAGGATAGATCAAGGCGGTGAATTTATTTCTGAGGAATTCACTAGGTATAGTGAAGAGAATGGTATCAAACGACAACTTTATGTACCGAGGACACCACAACATAATGGTATTGCAGAGAGGAACAACCGGTCAATTGTTGAAGTTGCTAGGACAATGTTGATACAAGGAGGTGTAGTGAAAACATTTTGGAGAGAAGTTGTCAGCACAGTTGTCTACACTATGAACTGAGTTCTGGTAAAAAGAGGCCAAGACAAGACTCCTTATGAATACTGGTATGGAAGATCACCTGATGTTAGTTATTTCAAGATATTTGGAAGCAAATGTTTTATTAAGAGAGGTGATTATATTAGAAAATTTGAGGCTAAAAGTGATGAAGGTATATTTCTTGGCTATTCCACCAAGCATAAGGCCTACAAGTGTTTTAACAACTAGACACAGAGAATTATTGAGTATTGATGTTCGAGTGGATGAATATCCTGAAGTATCAAAGGAAATCATTTTGGAGAAGAAGGATGAAGATCCTTGCATTTTGGTTTTGGAACCAAAAACTGTGAAATCTGAAATCGACAAAGCAAATATTGATGTACCAGTTCAATCAGAATAGATAAATTCAGAAGAAGATGATGATAATGAAGAAGCTGAACCTGAAGATAATGATCATGTTATTCCAAGATATGTGAGATTGAATCACAATCCTGAATAGATTATTGGGGATAAGGATGCTAGAGTACTAACCAAAAGAAGAATAAGAGAGAATTCTTGCATGATCTCCACCATTGAACCAAGAACTGCTAAGGAAGCATTTGGTGATGATAATTGGGTTAAAGATATGGAGTAATTGGATCAAATTGAGAAAAACAACACTTGGACCCTAGTACCCCGACCGGTAAATAAAAATGTAATAGGTACTAAATGGGTATTCAGGAACAAGTTGAATGAAGATGGTGTTGTAGTTCGCAACAAAGCTAGGTTGCTTTGCAAAGGTTATGCTCAAGAGGAAGGAGAAGACTATGGTGAGAATTTTGCACCAATGGCAAGACTGGAAGGTGTCAGAACTTTACTTACATTTGCAGCACACAAGAAATTCAAGGTATACCAGATCGATGTTAAGTTTGCATTTTTTAATGGGATACTGGAAGAAGGAGTTTATATTGAGCAACCAGATAGTTATGCTTTGACTGATAAGAAAGACATGGTATGTAGATTGCATTAGGATTTATATGGATTAAAGTAGGCACCGAGAGTATGGTATGAAAGGCTTCATACACATCTGATAAAGATAGGCTTTCTGAGAACCAGTGATGACAGTAACATATATCTCAAATCTGAAGGAGATGAAATACTGGTCAGTGAAGTATTTGTAGATGATATCATATTTGGAGGTAATGACATCATGAGCAATAGTTTTGGAGATGAAATGAAAAATGAATTTGAAATGTCTTTAGTAGGGGAAATAAAAAATTTCATAGGCTTGCAGATACAACAAATGAAGAATGGTATTTTCATTACACAGTCTAAGTATGTAAAAGAGGTCTTGAAGACATTTGGCATGAGTGACTATAAACTAGTTGGGATGCCAATGGTTACAGTTTGTAAGTTGTCTAAGGAAGATGAATCTAAGTTTGTTGATGAGAAGGAATACAGGTCAATGATTGGCAAATTGCACTATGTAGTTCACAACAGACCAAATATAGCTCATGTAGTTGGGATAGTTGCTAGATTCTAGAAGAATCCTAAGGAAACACATCTGATAGCAACCAAAAGAATTTTTAGGTATTTGAAAGGTACTATTGATTATGGGTTATGGTATCCATATGGAGGAAATTTTGACTTGAAGGTGTACATAGATGCAAATTGGGCAAGAAAAGTTGATGACCGAAAAAGCACAACCGGTGGAGCATTCTTTCTTGGAGGAAGACTTGTTTCATGGAGTAGTAAGAAGCAAAGTTGTACTTTACAGTCTACTGCTGAATCTGAGTATGCTGTAGCTTACATGAATTTCACACAGGCTATTTGGATGAGGCATATTTTGGAAGGTTTTAAGATGAAGATTTCAGAACGTAGTAAGATTTTATGTGATAATACAAGTGCCATAAATATTTCCAAGAATCATGTTTTGCACACACGAACCAAGCATATTGAATTGAAGTATCATTTCTTGAGGGAAAAAGTGCAGAGCAGAGATGTTATCTTAGAGAATGTTTCTACCAAGGAGCAGCTTGTGATGTTTTTACTAAACCTCTACCTAAGACTACATTTGAGTATCTTAGAAGTCAGCTAGGGGTTGTACCCCTTCATGAGGTTAGTTGAGCATGATGTAGATTACATCAGTCCCTGAGCTACTTGCATAATTTTACAGAAGGATTGGTGTAGAAGTGGATTTATTCTACAAGGGGAACATCTAGTTGCAGATTGTTGTATCCTTTCGGGTCATTATTTTTTAAGCATTGATCTCTAGGCATTGTGCCTAAGTGCATGTGCATTCCCCATTGTAATATTTTCGCATACTAATATAGAGTATCATCATATTATGGGTAGGTTCTCACCATGGGTTTTCCCTTAACCAAGTTTTCCACGTCAAAATCTTAGTGTTTTGTGTTGTGCTATCTATTCGATTATCTTTGTTATTGTTGCAGTTTATCAGATTTGTATTTGTGGTTAGGATTGTAGATCCAGTGAAAATGGATTCCTTCCCCCCTCTCAGTTTTCCTTCATTGTTGTTGCCAACATAGATTACAACTAGAAGTCATGAACTATCTATGCTTGCAAGTATCAAAATATCATGTAAAGTGCTATGTCATGGATTCTCATGAGGTGAATGTGATTGGAATGTTGAATGATGTTCTAGAACAACTTGTTGCATGCCCAAGTAAAAATAATTTCACTGGATATTATTATTGTTGATTGTCTAGCTAAATGGGGTATGAACTATTGTATAGGAGGTGGGAAACTTCAATTAGTGGTAGTCTTTAGATGGATTTGTCTTATGTTACCATACTATAGTATGAAAAAGAAGTCTAATTACATGGATAAAAGAAAATGATGGTTCTTGTGGAGAATCCAAATGAATCAAACAACCAAGTATGTTAGTTTGATGTAGACCTTGATTGTCTTATAAAGAAACATAGAAAAGAGTATATTCTAAATCCATTTAAGAATAGAGAAGAGGATGGTGAAGGTAAACTGAAAGTGTGTTTGGTTTCTAGAAAATAATTTACAAGAGAATTAAAAAAAAGAGAGAAAAAATGTTTTGCAATAGTTCTCATTTTGTAGTAGTTGGGACAATGAAGAAAGAGGATGAAATACCAATGAAAGTTCAAGAAATTTTGAGGGACTATGTAGATATATCGATGAATAAGTTTCCCAATGGATTGGCACCCACGAGGAGCATAAGCCAATGTATGGATTTGATTCATGGTACAAGTTTTTCAAACAAGGCACCATATAGAATGTCACCCAAGGATAACAAATAAATAAACAGGCAAGTGCAAGAGTTGCTTGAGAAGGGGTTGATTAGAGAAATTTTGAGTTCATGTGTTGTTCCAACAATGTTGGCACCCAAGAAGGATGCAGAATGGCTAATGTGTATAGATTCTTGAGCAATAAATAATATAACAATCAAGTACTATTTTTTATTGCCATGAATGAATGATATGATGGATCTCTTGATTGGGGTTAAAAAATTCAAGAACATTGAATTGAAGAGTGGATATCATCAAATAAGAATAAGAGAGGGAAACAAATGCAAAATTGCATTCAAGACCAATATGGGTTGTATGAATGGTTGGTGATGTCATTTAGATTGACAAACACTCCAAGCATTTTCATGAGATCGATGAATGAAGTCTTTAAGCAATATCTTGGTAAGTTTGTAATTGTGTATTTGGATGGAATTCTTATCTTTAATAAGACAAAAGAATAACATTCGCAACATGTTAGATAAATGTTCCAAAGGTTGAAAGAAGAGAAGTTGTTGGTCAATTTGAAGAAGTGTACTTTCATGAAGGAAAAATTAGTGCTTTTGCACCGATTATGAAAACAATGAAAGGTAATTAGAGCAATTTCTTTGGACATCTACTCTAGAGAGGAGTTTGAATATTTTAAAGTAAAAGGTGATGGAGTAGCCCATGTTAATGTACTTCTTAATTTTGGAAAAGTCTTCCAATTTGATTGTGATGCACATGGGACAACGATAGGGAGAGTTATAAGTTAAGAGGAAAAACTTATAACTAACTTCAGTGAGAAGCTAAATGAGGCAAAAAGGAAATATTGTATATGATCAAGAGTTCTATGCAATTGTGCAAGACTTAAGGAATTAGAGACACTACTTGCTATTGAATGAGTTCGTGTTGTAAACCAATCATCATGCATTGTAATTCATAAAAAAACGAAGGTAAATTTAACTAAAAGCATGTGAAATGTATTGAATTTATTCATATTTATTTGCTTATTTTGAAACATAGAAGTGGTAAATCAAAAAGAGTTTTTGATGCATTAAGTAGGAGGTGTTTGTTGTTGAATGTGCTAAGAGAAAGTATTATTGGTTTTGATTTAATGAGAGTTTTATGAAGAAGATTCAAATTTTAAAGAAGCTTGGGAAATGTGTAAGAGTCCAATGGGAATGGACAGAACTCCATGGTTGGAGTAGTTTATTCAAGAGAATTTGTTGTTCAAATAGAATAGGTTGTGTATACCTCCAGGGTCAATGAGGGAAAATTTGATGAAGGAAGACATAGTGAGGGTTTGAGTGGACATTTTGGAGTGGATAAAACATTAGCACAGCTAAATGAGAGCTACTACTGGCCAAGGATGGTTGTAGATGTAAAATAATGGTGCAAGGTTTCTAGATATGCCAGCATGCCAAGTGGGTGAGATAAAACACTAAATTATACTAACCATTGCCAATACTAGAGAGACCATGGGAATGCATTAGTATGAATTTTTTTGGGTTTTTCCACAAACACAAAGAGGTAATGATTTAATTTTGTTGTAGTGGAAATATTTTTAAAAATGACTTATTGATACCATGTCAAAAAATGTAGTGATGCTTCTGATATAGCTACTTTATTTTTCAAAGATATAAATTGATTGCATGGTTTGCTAGAGAGTGTTGTTTCATATCAGGACACCAAATTTGTTGGTCATTTTTGCATACTTTATGGAATAAGATGGGAACACAATTGGGATTAGTTCCACCTACCATCCTCAAATCGATGGACAAATTTAAGTTGTGAACCAAAATTTGGGGAATCCATTGAGGTTTTTAGTTGGGGATAAACCAAATTAGTGGGATTTGACATTGGCACAATAAAAATTTGCATTTAATAACTCCTTAAATAAAATTTTGGGAAAGAATCCATTCCAAATTGTGATGGTTATAGCCCTAGTTGTATTGTTGAGTTGAGGGATAATGCAAATTGGGTAGAAAGAGTATTGTAGTGGAAGATTTTGTTGAGTATATATTAGGTCCCGGAGACAACTGAGAGGTGGGGGGGGGGGGTGAATCAGTTGTTTAATAAATTCAAACCAAAAACCAATTAACCAACTTAATGTTAATACCGGTAAACCACTTAAGTATGTCGGTAGACAGTGTTAACAGTAAATTGCTATACCGGTAAGTATTAATGCATGAAACATAAACATAAAGTCATCCACAACACATAACACCAATATTTGTACGTGGAAACCCTATAAGGGGAAAAACCATGGTGAGAAACCTTAACCACAATCAGATGATACTACTGCAAATAGTAAGTGTATATAAATGGGGTCTGCACATGCAGAAAGGCCAATAGCCTAGAGCTCACTGCTCAATCACAAAAATGGGAGTCACACTGACTATAGTTGGATGGTTAAATCCAATAAGAATGTACTGCACAAAATAGCATCTTCATATGCTAGATTCAGTACCAATGTAATGTTGATATGCTTATACAAAAACCTAGCTTCACCTTCAAATGATGTCTTCATGTATTCCTCTGCTTAATCTCGCATATACCTTCACTCAATTCTTTTTCACATTCCACACTTGATCTTACAAATAAGATCTTACATTTATATCATAACCTAAGACCAGTTTTAGTAGGTCGGCTCTACAAGATATTACAATAAAATCATTTTACATACAATATAATATTCGATGCAATAACTGATTAAACATGTCGGCTTAATGCATTTAAATCAATAATAAATCATCTCCATAGCATGCCATGCTGATCTGGAAAAGATAAACCTGTCGGTGTAACCCTAGATAACCTGGACCTATTTGCCGGTAAAAGCAAATATGCAAATATGAATATACCAATGATTAATTCTTCAAATAAAAGTGTCCACATGATGTCTTCGACATTACCAAGTGTCTTCCATATCATTCCAGGTACCGATGAACATTATATCCTGCCGGTAAACCATATACCAGTAACTGTTGCAATAGTTACTTGCTTGTCGGTGAATGTTGTTGGATCTCCAAAGTGCTTGTTTTCAGTAGGTGTTGACATCAATGACAAAACCATACCAAAATACCAACAATCTCCCCCTTTGGCATTGATGGCAACACAAGATGGAAAAACCATCAAAGTGCCAAAACAGAAATGCCAAATACCAAAAACCAACAATCTCCTAAACAACAATCTCTCCCCCTAGGAGCAACATGAGTTTATCCAAAGATTTATTTTCAATACCAATCTCTCCTCAAAAATATAATGTGTTTTTCCATAGATATCTCTCCCCCTTTGACATCAAATGCCAAAGTTACAAAAATCAAGTTCATACAAAATACCAACTACTCCCCCTGAGAAGTAGCTTCCTCATCAAAGATCGGAATAAAAGATTTGTTTATTAATTCTGTCGGTTGATGACAATCATCAACTGTCTAAGTCTCTACTGGTGGTGGTATGACTCCAAGATGATCTCTGAGATATTCAAAAGTTTCCTTAGGCAAAGGTTTTGTGAAAATATCTGCAAGTTGTTCTCTAGTATTCACATAAACCAGTTTTATCTCTTTTTCTTCAACTTTTTCCCTTAGAAAATTCAGTTTGATAGAAGCATTTTTTGTTTTACAATGTAATACCGGATTCTTAGATATATCTATTGCTGCAATGTTATCACAATATATAGTAATAGGTTCCTTGCATTTTACCTTTATGTCTTTCAACATTTGTTTAAGCCATAGTACCTATGTACAGTTAGTTGCTGCTGCAACATATTCTGATTCTGCTATTGATAAAGATGTACAACTCTGTTTCTTACTCAACCAAGAAACTAATCTCTTTCCAAGAAACAATGCTCCTCTAGTAGTGCTTTTTCTATCATCCACATCTCCTGCCCAATTTGCATCTGTGTATGCACATAGATCAAAATTTTCATCTCTAGGATACCATAATCCAAGATTTGTTGTGCCTTGAAGGTATCGGAAAATCCTTTTTACTGTTGATTCATGATTTTCCCTAGGATTACTTTGAAATCTAGAAACAATACATACTGCATTCATGATATCAGGTCTGGTTTGTGTCAAATACAGTAAACCTCCTATCATAGATTTGTATCTAGTTGGATTAACAGGTGTAGATTCATCTCTTTGAGATAATTTTTCATTTGTAGTCATAGGTGTGCTTACCGGTTTAGAGTTTTCCATCCCAAATTTCTTTAGTAATTCTTTCAATTGACTAAAAAATATACCTTTATCAGTCTGTGAAATCTGCAATCCTAAAAAGAATTTTATCACTCCAATCATAGACATTTCAAATTCTTGTTGCATTTTAATAGAAAATTCCTTACATAATCCATCTTCTCCTCCAAAGATTATATCATCAACAAAGACTTCAATAATCAAGATGTCATCATTAGTTATTTTGTAATATAAATTGCTATCTGCATTTCCTTTAGTAAAACCAATCTTTAAAAGATACTTATCCAACTTTGAATACCAAGCTCTTGGAGCTTGTTTTAATCCATATAGAGCTTTTCTTAACCTGCAAACCATATCATTGTCATCTATCAAAGAAAATCCATCAGGTTGTTCAATATATACTTCCTCTTCAAGATCTCCATTCAAAAATGCACATTTAATATCCATTTGATAAACTTTGTAGTCCTTGTGAACTGCAAAAGCCAAGAATAATCTAACTGCCTCAATTCTGGCTACTGGTGCAAAGTTTTCATTGTAATCAACTCCTTCTTTTTGTGAATATCCCTTACACACTAGTCTTGCTTTATTTCTTACAACTTTACCATCTTCATTAAATTTGTTCCTAAATACCCATTTGGTTCCAATTACATTTTTATCTTTAGACCGGGGAACTAATGTCCAAGTATTATTTTTCTCAATTTGTCCTAATTATTCTTCCATAGCTTTAATCCAAAATTTATCTTCACATGCCTCATTGATAGATGATGGTTCAATTTGAGAAATAAGGCATACCTCTTCATTTGCCAATCTTCCTCTTGTCATAACTCCTTTAAATTTGTTTCCAATTATCTGATCTTCAGAATGATTCAATCTTACATACCGAGGTGTCTTAATTTGTTGTTGTTCTTCAATTACTGTGGAATCCTCTGATGATACCAGGGTAACTGGATCTTCATTCTGTACCGGTGGATTCAATGTAGGTTCATTTGTCATAATTTTTGTTGCCGGTTCAAAGTCTATATACCTTGAAGTTCCTTTGAAATGTTCATCAATCTTTACATTTGTACTCTCAACAATTTTTTGCAATCTCTTATTGAAACATCTATATGCCTTGCTCTTAGATGAATAACCAAGAAATATTCCTTCATCACTTCTAGGATCAAATTTGCCAATATACTTATCTCTTCTAATATAACATTTACTTCCAAAAATTCTAAAATACTTAAGAGTAGGAGTATTACCAAACCATAGTTCATGAGGGGTCTTTCCGGTTTCACTTTGATGTGAACTTTGTTGAATGTATAGACAACAATACTAACTACCTCTCTCCAATACACATGTGGTATATTTGCTTCTGATAACATACTTCTTGCTGCATTCAAGATAGTTTTGTTTTTCCTTTCAACAACTCCATTCTGCTATGGTGTCCGGGGTGCTGATAACTGTCTTCTGATTCCATTCACTTCACAGAATGTATTAAAGTCCTTAGATGTGAATTCTCCTCCTTGATCTGATCTGAAACACTTGATTTTCTTACCGGTTTCATTCTCAACCATTGCTTTGAACAGTTTGAACTTCCCAAGTGCTTCTGATTTTTCTCTAAGAAAAGTAACCCAACACATTCTAGAATAATCATCAATAATTAGCATGAAATATCTATCACCTTGTAAGATTTTAGTTCTAGCTGGACCACATAAATCAGTGTGAATTAAATCAAGAGTATTATTGGATTTTTCTGGATTACTTTTGAAACTAGCTCTAACTTGTTTTCCAAATTGGCATTCCTTACAAATTGTATTATGAGGTTTCACAATTTTAGGTAGATCTCTAACTGCTTTAGAAGTACTGATTTTTACCATGTAATCAAAGTTTACATGACATAGTCTCTTATGCCATAACCAACTTTCATCTATATGTGCAATTAAGCATGCCTTTTCACTGTTATTCAAATGAAAGATATTACCTCTAGTCTGATTACCGGTTGCAATTTCCAAACCAGTTCTATTCATGATTTTGCATTTTCCATTTTTAAATTGTAACTGAAATCCCTTCTCAACTAATTGACCAACACTTAAAAGATTATGCTTTAATCCTTCAACATAGTAGACATTGTCAGTGTTATGCTTACCATCAAGAGATATTGAACCCTTACCTTTGATTGAACAGGCTTTGTCATCTCCAAATCTTACCAAACCTCCATTGTATTCTTGAAAGTTCAAGAATTTACCTTTGTCTCCAGTCATGTGATGTGAGCATCCCGAGTCAATGATCCATTCATCCTTTGTTTCAACTTTGGCTGCTAGGGCTTGTTCTACCGGTTGAGCAGTAGGTGTCGGTTGATCTTCTGTTATAGCAACAAAAACCCATCCATTGTCTATTGGATCCTCATCAGAATCATCAGTCACACCTTCATCAGCAATGTAACAGGTGTAGACACCCAAAATTGTCCAAGCTAATTAAATAAATATTTTAGTTATTTAATTATCTTAAGCCTAATTCTTCTATTAATTAAATAAATCTTTATTTATTTAATTAATTCATTTATCCTCTTCTAGCCTTATTTGTCATTTAAATAAATACATTTATTTATTTAAATTATCCTTTTCCCTACAATTAAATAAATATCTTATTTATTTAATTATCCCACTTCTTCTATTTATTAAATAAATCTTTATTTATTTAATTAATTCATTATCCTTTTCTACACATGACACATGTCACTCATCTCTTAATTCCTACACTACCTACCTCTTTCATTATTTTATTATTTCTTCTACCTACCCTCTAATCATAGCCGACCTCCTTTTACACCTCTCAATCTTATCCCTCCATTTCATATTGTGTCTTCTATTTAAGGAGATGCCTTCTTCATTATCAAACCCTAATCGACAATTTGGAGGACTCAACTACACTACGATCCTACTTGCAACCACATTCCGTTCTTTGTTCAGCTCTTGTGCACATAAAATCTGAGAGCAAATATATCAAGCAAGATCAATGGAGATAGGAAGAATGGAGATCAAAACCCTATTGGACATGTGATGGTATAATCTTTGTGATTTCATTTGATTTGCATTGTCTTAGGTAATCTTCATATGTTATGGTGGATCTTTGTTGATTGTTAGGCTAGGGTTTTGTGGTTGAATTCATTTAGCCTTTCAATTTTGTTATTATTGTTATCCATTTTCACCATATACATTTTGGCATGCCCAGTGGGACTCTTGTCCCTTTGCATTTGACCCCCTTGTTGTAGGTCTTGTGTTTTTGAAGTTGCAGATCGGACATTTTCGGCAGCATTTTTGGTATTTTCGCGTCTGCGCACTTTTGGATCGCGTTTTTTATTTTCTGGCGCGTCTGAGACATCTGGATCTGCGTCTGTGTTTTGGTCATATTTCATTTTGCAGGTTCGAGGGAGGCGCGTCTGTGTTACTGAAACGCGTTTGTGTCGTTTTCACCCGCATCTGCGTACATAAAGTGCGTCTGTGGTTTTTTAATCGCGTCTGTGTCTCACAGAACCGCGTTTCTGTTGCGGAGTCGCGTCTGCGTAGGCGGTAATCGCGTCTGTGTATTGCCTATTTCAAAATTTTGGAAATTTTATTGATTCGGTTTTCGGATTTTGCATTTCGGGTTTCAGATCTGGTTTATTTTGGACTAACATTTTCAGATCTAGCTAACACAATTGGTGCAACTTGCCTTGGAAGCTAAATCGTTTGGTTGAAGGCCCCTATTTTCACAAAGTCTTTTGGGTTTTAAAATTTACCTAACTTGTGTGTCTGCAGGAAGGGGTGATTATTTCAAACAACCCAAACTACTAACAACTCTTTGTTGCAGGTCCTTGGCAAGAGTTTTTGATTTTTATTGTGTGCCTTGTTTTCATAGACTAGCAAACACTTCCATTGGTGCACTAAAATTGAATCATTGTCTTTTGTGTCTTGAGCAATAGGCTCTTTTTGTTTAATTCTTTAGAGGGCATGTCTTCCCGTGTGGTCATTAGGACTACTAGTGAGAAGAGAACGACCCAAGTGGTAGCGAGGAAAACCCACCTCATCCGAACCACTATAATCAAATGTATTCATGGTGAAAACTATGAATAACGTGTGCTGATTAGTTCATACCGACACTATGTCTCCCCATAAACCCGTTTGATCAAATTTATTTGATCATTTGTAGGGCGTAACCCCTACCGGCTGGGAGCCTTCTGTATTTACAGAGCTGAAAGTGCCGCATGTATGGCCACACGAGCGGATGCCCTTACTAGCACCTTTTTGTTTTAGAAGCCCAAATCCTTCTAGTTGTTGGGGCAGGAGGTCGGACCTCTGGTAGCGGCCCACACACATACGGTTCTTAGTAGAGATACAAAGTTCGCCATGGGGAGTTTTCATGGGGACTGATGCTTGGCTGACCCGAGAAGTGAGTGCCGAGGGTGGAGCCAGTGAGGTCAAGCATCTAAATATCTGCTCTAAATAGCGTAGCCTCGGGGGTAAAACCCTATGTGGGATCAACAACTATTGTCTTGGCCAGCCATAAGAATTGTGCTTGACTTATTTTAAACATTCAAACATTCAAGACCAAACATCAAAACATTGTGTCTTTTGTGTCTTCAAGTGTATGCAAAACAATTTTACATCAAACAACACACTTTTCTTGGAGTCATTTTGAGTCTAGACACTTGCAAACATTGGGTCTTCATCTACACTATGTCCTCTTGTCACGAAAATCAGTCAAACAGTTAGATTGAGTCACAACAAAATGACTTCACAGATTGGAAAAAATTGCACAAATTTTACAGAAACGTGTCTGTGTCTATTTTAACAGTGTCTGTGTTGTCTAGGCACATCTGTGAAGGGCAGAATAGCGTCTGTGTTTATAACAGCGTCTATGTGGAATATAAACACGTCTGTGTCAGGTAACCGCGCCTGTGAAGTATACAGGCGCATCTGTGTCCAAAATTGAAAAAAACTGTTACAGTCCAACAAACATAAACAGGAAAATCTCATAAGCGTGTCTGTGTCGGGAAACCGCGTCTGTGAAGTATACAGGCGCGTCTGTGTCCAGAATCGAAAAACCGTTACAATCCAGCAAACAAACACAGTCAGTTTCGGAATTCTTGAGCTTCCTAGGTCATTTCTCTAGGGTTTCATTTAGCATTCAACCTGTCTTTAGGTCTCACAAAGTCCATCATTGCTTCACATCTCACTTTACATTCACACTTGTCTAAACTTGAGTCAAAAGGTCACTTGCTTGTCCTCATCATACTTTGTCAACACACTACATACAACAACACTTTGCTAAGTGGTCCCTCGTCAAGGTTTCTTACCTTTGGGTCTCATTTGGTCTTACTTAGGGTCAAGGTCAGCTTACCTCATCAAGAGAAACTATCCTCTCTTTGGAAGTCACACCTACTCTACCACATACATACTTGGTCTTACACTTTGGACATTTGCAAGTACACCTCAGATTCATTTACATTCCATCCAACTCTTGGTCTTCCATACTTTTTCCATTTTCATCTAGTCTTACACATCTTGGTCAATACCTTGTTCATGGTTGAAACCCGTCTTCAAAAATCTAGGAGAGAAACTAAAGAGGCTCAAGAGTCCGTAAACATGAGTTCTTATGAGTATGACAATGATTAATTTTTCAATACTGATCACACTACATTGCCGGACATGGATGTCTATAGAAACAATCCAAATGTTGAGAACATGGACACTATAAACAACAATGCTACACACAATGACAATGTGGACAACTTTTCAGTACATTCAGCAGATGTGGAAGAATCCATTATGAATCCCCATTTCAATCAATTGGTTGAGGAAATAATGAGGAGGGATAAACAATACTTCTTACACATGATGGCACAAAGTGGAGCCAAGATACCTCATGATTTTGACATGTCTCAAATAATGGAACATAGACCTTTGCAACAACCTCACTCCAACATGGATCAAAGGAGACCTAATAGTGGAGGAAATAGAGGACCACACATGGTACCTGAATCACCATCAACTTTGCTTCAAAAACCAGAGGTCCCACATACACATGGTCAAACATATGATACTCACCTTCGTAGACCATTATGGAAGTCTTATGGAGAAAAATATGCTCAATCACATATCAATGCTAAGGATCAACCACCAAAGCAATGGGATATTCCAAGGCATGCTCAAAATTTGGACACAAGGAAACCTCATGTCAAATTTGGGGGCAATACAATAGAACATGACATGCCTGTAGAGTATGGTATACATGCACAAAATAGATATGATGTTCCTCAACATGAATCTATACCAAGTGGTCCATATACGCAGCATCACTATAGACCTCCTCCATATTAACATGTGTATGATCAATATCATCCATATATGCAACATGCTCCTCCTCCAATTGGTGTTTCAAACATGGGGTATGGTTCAAGAAGTCGATCTCCGCCTAAGGGCAATTTGGAGCAACAAATCAGAGACTTACAAAAGAAAATGGAGGACATAAATGCACCGAAGCCAACATACACAATGAGAGACATATGTCCTTATCCATTTGACAAGAGCATTCCAATGCCTCCATTTCCTACACATTTTGTGATGCCTAAATTTGACAAATATAGAGGAAAAGGGGATCCTAAGGCACACATAAGACAGTTTTTCACAGCTTGCATTGAAGTAGCTTCAGAAGAGACATATTTGATGAGATTATTCCCACAAAGCTTAGGCGATCAAGCTATGGAATGGTTCTCCCAACTCCCACCTGGTATTAAGTCATGGGGTGACTTAGCAGAGGCATTTATTCAACATTTCTCCTATAACATAGAGATAGACATATCAGTCACTACTTTGTGCAACACCAAGCAAAAAGAGGGAGAATCTTTTGCATCATTTTTACAAAGATGGAGAAATCTAGCCAGCAAATGCTCTTGCGAAATTCCACAAAAACAAATGGTAGAAATGTTCACCCAAAATGTTAACAAAGACATTGGCTATGATCTAAGAAAAGCTTGCTTGTCCACCTTCAAGGATGTCATTGAAAAGGGCTTAGCAACAGAAAAGGTTCAAATTGAACAAGGAGTCATTAAGATAGTCAAGGAAAACAAAGATGACTTTAAAGGAAAAGACAAGCCAAGATTTTGGAATAAAAACAAGAACACAGTCAATGATGGTGTTGTTGATGCCAACACGGTGCGACCCAAATTCATCTTTTCACGATCAAGTTCTACAAACAATCAAGTGAATACTCAAACAACTTCTAGATCACGAAGGAAGTACACTCCATTGGGAGAACCACTTGAGTCAGTCTTCAAAAAGCTAGTGGCAAACAAGGTAATCACAGTTCCAGATTTTCCTCCATATGAACCAAAGGTTAAACCAAATTGGTGGAATGATGATGAGTATTGTGAATTTCATAAAAGCAAGGGTCATAAAATAGGTAATTGTCATCGACTGAAGAATATTGTGCAAGATCTCATTGATAGAGGTGACATTGAGATTGAGGGACACTCATCCAATCAAGAACATGAGATGTTTAATGAACCATTCCCAAAACACGACAAGGGAAAAGCTAAAGTCACAGATGATCAAGCCAACTATACTAGAGCACCTTACAACTATGATTCAACTATCAATCATATCTCGACGGACAATCATATCTCTACTATTACCATCAAGAACAAAAACCCTGAGAATCCTCCTCAGTGACCCAAGATTGTCCTAAAAGGTGTTGGATCTTCTTCGGAACCTACCTCTGAATGTCATGTTACAACTCACCGAAGTAAATTCACTTTGCAAGGTGCTCCAACTAAAAACACCGCTTCTTCATCAACCAAACCTGAGTATGACCTTGTAGAACAGTTAGGGAAGACACCCACGCTCATTTCAATCCTTGAGCTATTACGCATAACTCCCGCACATAAAGCCATTCTTGAGAAAATCTTGAGAGATATTGTTGTTCCTACTGATCTGAACGTGGACCAGTTTCAAGCCATGGTGGGATACCTTTCCATTCCACATTCACTTACATTCACAGAAGCCGATGACGCCTCCGTAAGTCAGCCACATAATGCACCATTACACATTGAATCCTTCATACACAAACATCGAATAAAACGAGTTCTGATAGATGGAGGAGCAGGTCTAAACATTTGTACATTGAACACTATTAAACAATTGGGATATTCTAATAAAGCTGTGAATTCTACAAACAAAATTACTATCAAAGCATATGATGATGAAGAGCGTTCATCCAAGGGTACAGTCACCTTACCTCTCAGAGTTGGGCCAATTACACAGGATGTGGTTTGTCAAGTACTTGATCTTGATCTCACATACAACATATTGCTAGGACGTCCTTGGATTCATGAAATGAGCGCAGTCCCATCTACATATCATCGATGTATCAAGTTCCCTCACAATGGAGTTGAAGTGACCGTCAAAGCTGACCCAAATCCATTCATATATTGCAACAATCTGTGACCTAGATCAGAAATAACAATTCCAGCCAATCGAGAGGCTATTCCTTCATCGGCAGATGTGGATCCAGAATCCTTGAAAGCTTCTACATCCAAACAAGCAGAGCTAAAAGACAAGTTCAAGATTAAAGACATGGGATGTGGTGAGTATATCTTTCATGTTGATCAACTCCCACTATCTCCTAAGCCATTCAGTCGACAAGAACAATCTACAAGAAATATGCAAGACCAAGGAATTGGGTGTGAACCACCTAATGTTGCGGCTACTAAGTCTGAATGCAAATCTCCTCTAGCGGTGCAAGCAACTCTTGATATCAATAGTCCTAAGAGTGGTTCCAACAAAGAATCTATTGAGCGTATCACCAGCCCTCTTGCGAACTCACATAGCTCTACTATTTCATCCACTCATTCCATTTCCACTCCACTTCCAGACTTGGATCAACGAGAATTACAAAAGCCCTTACTCATTGGGGGTCAAAAATCAAGCTTTGAAAAGAAAAATCTAAAAGTCAAAAATAAAGAAAAGTCCTTTAGTCCAAATCAAAATCAAAAGCTATTGGACTCTGAAAAAAACAAGGTCAAGGATAAAAATCCTGTGAAGCAAAAAGAACAAGAGTTGATCTCCCCTAATATCAAAATAACTGGGGGCAAAATTTCTACAATTGCAAGTCAAAAAGATTACTTGTTGATCCTAAGTCTCCATCATGCTATCCTACTTTCACTTCTTTTTGCAATCATAAGCCTTCATTACTCATCTACTTGTTCCACACATCCTTTCCCTTCTACAGATACATCATGGACCTTTAATGGAACTTCTTCAAAGGACTTTGTTATCAGGGATGCCGAAACTTCTTCAGGTGACACGCATATGGGCCTGTGTAGTCCACACACTAGTAATTCTATCTCAGTTCCTTTATCAAGGAAGACATTCAATCAAGCTACACATCATTCAGTCAAGGAACAATGCAACTACAATCACAAGGTAAAGCCTCACACATTTGAGGTAGGTGACTTGGTTCTCAGAGAAAATCCCAAAAATCAGCAAGATAGAGAGAAGAAGGGCAAGTTCGAACCAAACTGGCTTGGTCCTTACATTATTACAGCAGTATATGGATCTGGTGCATATCAGCTCTCAACTACAGAAGGTGAACCTTTGGAGGATCCTATCAACAACATGCACCTTCATAGGTTCTACACATAGCTCTTCAGAGTATCCTAATTCAAAAAATACAAAAAAAAAATCAAAAATTTCAAAAATACAAAAAAATTATAAAACAAAAAAAAATCGTTACTTGGTGAAAACCTGGCAAACAGGCACCTTATGACACAAAAAACATTGAAAAATCAAAAAAAGTAAAGAGAAATAATTTCATCCAACGGTGAAAACCACTTCGGTGGCGCCCTGGGCAAGTACCATGGTGAAAACTGGGTCACCAGCGCCATGCGTAGAGACATTGCTCCTCCCTCCTTCAGGATTCACTTTCATCCTTTCACTTTGCACACACTCACAACCTATTCGTTCATAATAAACTTACCCACTCCCATCATGGCTTGTTATTGATCTACCCAAGATTGGTTAGCCATTCATAATAAACCTCCCTTTTCACCTCCCTTTCCATCCATAATAAATCAGATCCTATCTGTGGCTAAGGCAAATCCTACGTCTAGTGATGGGTGTGGAACTGAGAACATCACATGTTTCGAGGAGTATAGTTTCTTCCAGCTTCCTTCAGTCTGTCCACACACAATCCACAATAAAGAAACATTTGCATCACAGATCCGCAATAAAGTTTCATCTTCTCCGCAATAAAGTATCAGTTTCATGGATTCAGTCAATTTCAGATGACACAGCAGCAACAATGGGCTTCAACAAATCAAATCTTTCAACAGACTCAAACAACATTATGGTTCAGTGCTATCTATCCTTTCTGTGAAAGTAAACATTGTGACCACAATCAAATAAGACTTATACAAGTGACAAGAGACACTAAACTTGAGGACTACAGTGGGTGTTGGTGTCGAGTCTTGGTTTTCTTTTGATTTTATCTTTCTGGTGACATGTCTTTTAGCTTTTCCAGGATGTCTTTGACTAGAGATTCTATCTCCAGGATGTCTTTGACTAGAAAGGCGAGGATGGGGTATCGTCACCTATTTGTATTTGTTGTCTGTGGATTGTCTCTTAGTAATGCTATGACTTGTCCAAGGATATGAGGACACTGTGAGTCTAGTGTGAACTGGGGCATTCCTTGTTTGTGACTGTCTTATCTCCATGCAAACAGGTACAATGACTTTCTGGGTCGAACAAATGCCTCGATTGTCATAACCTACTTGCCATAATAAAGCTCAATGATGATAACGCACAAGAATCTCTTTCACTTTCATATCTTCTGTCTTCCATCCCCCTTTCTTGATTGACTTCCATCGTCCTTCTCGAGTCCGCGTAGCCTGCTATCACATGACTGAGTATAATGACACACCAAAAACATTTGCATTTCATGTAGTTGCACCTACATTACCACATATAAGCATTTCATACATACATATAGATATCACAACTGCATCACATCCTGCACACAACACCTGTTAGCACAATTTACATTTGCATTATCATATTCATCTACATTACTTACATTCAATTTGCATCATGCATACAGATATAAAACATAAACGAACAAACAAAATAAAATATTGCATTGCATCATATACATATTTGCATCCATATCATAAGCATCACATAAGAACATCTCATCACATAGGTACACATGCATATAGCTACCGCAAAGATGAATCATCTCATATATATATATATATAAAGTGTCATGATACAATGATGTCAAAATACATATGGCTACAATCACCCACAGGTGTCTACATCATTATACAAAATGGTACAAAACTGATACAGAGGAACTCACTGATCACTCCTGCCAACACTATTGGTAGTGCTAATCCTATCCATGTCATGGTATCCCATGCCACGTGTCCCACCCTCATCTCCAGTCTTGGATCCTAGAACACTCATCTAAGGGCATCCTTGTCTCCGTCTTGATCGTACAGAATCAGCTCCCCATCAATCGGTATCCGCATAATCCTATATACATCCTCCAGGGTGACTGTCATCTCACCCATCGACAGATGAAATGTGCACATCTCAGAGTGCCATCTCTCAGCAAGTGCAGTCAGCAAACCCATGTTTGCCCGAAACTCAGGCACATACAATACATTTCTCAGACCCATCTCCTCGATGGCAGCTCTGTCTCCAACCGACAGCTCAGGTCGCAACCTCTGCGTCGATGGGAATCTCTCCCGTGACTCCAGCATCGGCAAGTACTCCTGCAGTCAAGCAAATCAATCACGTCAGTTATAGTGGCATTCACTGTTTATCACAAAATGCTACTTTTTATCTAAATGCATATGGCTATCTATCCTAGTGGTACTCCCTGTTCATCACAAAGTACTACGTGTGTGACACTCACTGTCCATCACAAAGTGTTACTCACATTTGCACTCCCTGTTCATCACAAAGTGTTGCTCATACTTTGGGTACTCCCTGTTCATCACAAAGTACTCTATCTTGGTACTCACTGTTCATCACAAAGTGCCTTGATCTATCCTAGTCTTCCTAGAGGACCTACTTGAGTGTATCCTCTCAACAGCTTATCCAATCGACAGCGTATGTTCATCACAGAACTGTCGATTTGACCTAGAAGACCAAAACTTGCATTTTTCAACGCAAACGCGCTTGACTGACACAAACGCACCTACAGACTGCACAGACGCGCCCGTACAACACAGACGCGCCTGTATAACACAAACGTGCTTATACCGTGCATAAACACGACTTGGCGACGCAGACGCCCCTGAATGACATAAACGCGCCCACATCCGACGCAAACGCGGTTCCAGACGCAGACGCGCCTGGCACCTACACAGACGCGTCTGGCGGACACAGACGCGCCTAGCACCGACACAGACGCGTTTCAATAGTTTTTGACATTTTTTAACTCTACTTCTAAGCGCATTTATTGCTCTATTCGACATGCATTAATGACAAAATTGAATGCGTCAAAGTACAAGGAGGTTTGGTGGTACTTACCGGCTCTCCTGCCTCTGCTGGCCTATGAATTCGGCGAACATGGTGGAATCTATGCACGAAAGCCATCGTTGCTGACTGCTCCTGCTCTTTTCTCGCTCTGCACTTTGATCTCATGAAGGTGTAGATGACAATGAGGATGTATTTTCCCCCGTGGTCTATCTTATAGACTGCCCTAGCCCTCATTTCCTGAGTCAGTCTTCATTATCCCGTGACTCTGTCACTTTATCCAGTCAGTCCATTCTATCCCGTCTTTCTTATCGAGAGATTGTCTGCAATCTTTTCAGACATTTTCATCCAATCTCTCGAGGGGGCATATCATTCCCATCTTGGGGCAACTCTGTATCAGTTCATCTTATCTTCTTTGAAACAACGCAACAAGCCGCATTGTCTCAAAGAGGGGCAAAATGTAGACACCCAAAATTGTCCAAGCTAATTAAATAAATATTTTATTTATTTAATTATCTTAAGCCTAATTCGTCTATTAATTAAATAAATCTTTATTTATTTAATTAATTCATTTATCCTCTTCTAGCCTTATTTGTCATTTAAATAAATACATTTATTTATTTAAATTATCCTTTTTCGTAAAATTAAATAAATATCTTATTTATTTAATTATCCCACTTCTTCTATTTATTAAATAAATCTTTATTTATTTAATTAATTCATTATCCTTTTCTACACATGACACATGTCACTCATCTCTTAATTCCTACGCTACCTACCTCTTTCATTATTTTATTATTTCTTCTACCTACCCTCTAATCATAGCCGACCTCCTTTTACACCTCTCAATCTTATCCCTCCATTTCATATTGTGCTTCTATTTAAGGAGATCCCTTCTTCATTATCAAACCCTAATCGACAATTTGGAGGACTCAACTACACTACGATCCTACATGCAACCACATTCTGTTCTTTGTTGAGCTCTTGTGCACATAAAATCTGAGAGCAAATATATCAAGCAAGATCAATGGAGATAGGAAGAATGGAGATCAAAACCCTATTGGACATGTGATGGTATAATCTTTGTGATTTCATTTGATTTGCATTGTCTTAGGTAATCTTCATATGTTATGGTGGATCTTTGTTGATTGTTAGGCTAGGGTTTTGTGGTTGAATTCATTTAGCCTTTCAATTTTGTTATTATTGTTATCCATTTTCACCATATACAACAGGATTTGTCTTTGTTCTTCTTAAATCTATATCTCTGATATTCAGGATTAGGCTTGTATGTTCTTCTAGCTTTTTCTCTTAGTCTAGCATGTCTATCAGGGAATCTTGAAGCCATATGACCAATCTTATTGCAGTTAAAACATTTAAAGGGTGCTTTACCATCAAACTTACTTCCAATTGGACCTTTTGGCATTTTTCTTGCAAATAGTGCTTCAAGTTCTTCAAGCTCTTCATTCTCCTTTCTAGTTTCTTCAAGTTCTCTTGCATAAAAGGCTCTCCAGTCTGATTTGTCAAATGATGGAGAAGATGATGTTGATGCTTTAAAGGCTAAATCAGTTTTTATAGTAGCAACAGGACCAAATTCCTCAATTTCAAAGGCTGAAAGTTTACCAATCAATGTATCCCTAGTTACTGATGTATTAGGCATTGTTCTTAACTCATTTATAGCAGTAACCTTCATTTTATATGTTGGTGGCAATCCTCTTAAGATTTTTGAAACAATTTCATCCTCACTCAAGGTTCCTCCACAACATTTAATACCCAAAACAATTTCATTTACTCTTTCCAAAAAAGCATAAATCCTTTCATCTTCTTCCATTTTCAGATGTTCATACCTAACTCGGAAGCTTTCAAGTTTTGTAATCTTGACTATGGAATCTCCTTCATTTAGTGTTTCCAAATGATCCCAAATAGCTTTAGCAGTAGACCTATCTGATAATCCCATGATTCGTTGATCTGATAATGCGCTCAAAAGTGCTTCTCTTGCTTTGCAATCATTCTCTTCATCTTTGGCTAAAGTAGTTGGAGCAGTCTGACTAGCTACAACAATAGTATAACCATTCTTAGTAACTTCCCAGATGTCTTTACCAATGCAATTCAGATGTGTCTCCATTTTGATCTTCCATATCCCATAGTTGGTTCCATCAAGTTTAGGACTGTCCTTCATGAAGTAATTAGTAGACATTGGATCTCCTCAAGTTGTTAAACTTCTGCAAAAGAGGACTAGGCTCTGATACCAATTGTTAGGTCCCGGAGACAACTGAGAGGGGGGGGTTGAATCAGTTGTCTAATAAATTCAAACCAAAAATCAATTAACCAACTTAATGCTTAATACCGGTAAACCAGTTAAGTATGTCGGTAGACAGTGTTAACAGTAAATTGCTATACCGGTAAGTATTAATGCATGAAACATAAACATAAAGTCATCCACAACACATAACACCAATATTTGTACGTGGAAACCCTGTAAGGGGAAAAACCACGGTGGGAAACCTTACCCACAATCAGATGATACTACTGCAGATAGTAAGTGTACATAAATGAGGTCTACACATGCAGAAAGGCCAACAGCCTAGAGCTCCCTGCAATGGGAGTCACACTGACTACAGTTGGATGGTTAAATCCAATAAGAATGTACTGCACAAAATAGCAACTTCATAGGTTGGATTCAGTACCGGTGTAATTCTAATATGCTTATATAAAAACCTAGCTTCACCTTCAAATGATGTCTTCATGTATTCCTCTGCTTAATCTCGCATATACCTTCACTCAATTCTTTTTCGCATTCCACACTTGATCTTACAAATAAGTGTAGCGTCCTAAAATTGCGACACTTGCAATTTCGACCACATTTGGGTCTTCACGATGGCGACGCAACACTAAACCTGAATGGAGACCCCGAAACTTTCTCACGACATCAAAAACTACATTTTTCCAGCACCCTGGCCTGATCCTCCTTGCACCCTGCTGTCCCGGGAGGTGGGACCAGAGCGCCCAGTGCCCTGCTCCTTCTGGACCAGGGCGCCCTGGTCCCCCAGGACCATGGCACCCAGCGCCCTGGTCCCTGGCCCTATTTTGGGCCCGGTCTCCTATGGGACTTTGGGTCTTTTTGTTTGCAATTTGGAAAATAACATTTCCTGGTCGGCCTAAGGTCGGGAAAATCAGTCTATTAACCCTAATTGGCAAGTATATAAACTACTTTTCCTCTCTCATTTTGGGGAGGATGGAAAAAGGTGGAAACGATATTCAAACATTCAAGCATTCAAGCATTCAAGCATTCTTTCAAGCAATTGATCATTCTAAGTCTCCATTCAAGGCTAGGTGTTGCATTCAAGACAAGGATTCAACCATTGAAGAGGAGATCACATACTACAACATACAAACATACAACATACAACAACATCTATACCTTCGCATATAAGGATACAAACATCCTTACAACAAGGTATTAGTACTTGTTTTACATTACAGACATTTACATTTACAGCATTTCTCATTTCTTGGTTAATTCCAAAACCGGGGTTTGACCTAAAGGCAAACCCCTAATCCCTAACCCCCCAATCGTCTTCGCTTTTCTGTGTGTAGGTTGCAGGTACGCGGCTGAAATTGAAGATCTGGAATCCTTGTGCAGAGTTGAACAGATCCCCCTTCGTTTCGCGGATTTTTAGGAGGACCGTGTGCACGTCGGGCGCCATCGTCCCGTCAACTTTTGCTCAAATTTGCAGGACAGCGTCGTCTCGACATTTTACTGCTAATTCCAGGTCCGCAGCTTCATATCATATCCCTAGCTCAGTTTATAAGTGAATCTTTCTCACTTTCTATGTATTCCTAGCTCAATCTTTCTATCTACATTCTTTACAAAAGAGGGTATCCTTGCTATCACAACCCTTGAAACTCATATAGAATCCAATCTTGCATTGCGTGGGATTGGATCATGTGGGTTTCAACCCCTCTTTTGAATGTAAAGTCCCTGCTAAGTGAAAACCATCAACCCTAGTGACTCTCCCTTCTCTCTCCTCGGAGTTGGGGAGGGGAGAACGACTAAGGGTTCGATTTTTCTGCTTTACATTTTGGTGAACCCGACGTGAACATCCTTTCTAATTATTCATAATTAGTTCTGAAAATTGGATTCTTTGATTACATTTCCATGTTTGATCTTTTGCAAAATTTTAAAGGTTAATTGCATAAAAACCCTAAATTTTCTTTTTAAGTAATTAAACTTGTGAAATGTTTAATTGTTAATGCTTGTTTCAGATCTGCCCTTCTATTACAAATTGTCAATTCATATTTGTGCTTTAATTTTGAAAATTAAGTGGTCAAGTGTCAAAACCCTAATTTTTGAAACCCTCTTGATTCAACCTTTGTCCAACAATTTCACTGATCAAAACATCTCCAAATCAGCTGTAACTTTGGATTCCGCAATAAAATCACAATATCTTTCATCCCTGAAAATTTGGAAAAAAGTTGCGAGGACCGTGTGCACCCCGAGCGCCATTGTCCCCGACATTTTTTCTGAAATTTCGGGAGCTAGATCTTACTGTATTTTTCTGCTAAAATCCAGCATTTTGGCTGATTTTATCAATTTTAACACTTTCAAAATTACAGTCAAAGTTGGTCTAGTGATTGCTTGGATTGAGGCTTCTAATCATTCAAAAATTGTTGAAATTGAAATTTGTGTCAAAATTGTGTTTCTTACAGTCCTAAATCTAAAAAGTGTGTTATCATTCATTCGAAATTTCAGTGATTTATTCAAATTTTTGCAATTTGTGACTTTTGAAATTAGGTGCTTAATTACAACAACTTTGATTTCCGCTTTCAAAATTGAATTTTGCGTGAAATTGAGTCAATTTTCAAATTTCAAAACTTGCATTGCTTTTGGTATTCCCTCTAAAATCATAAAATTCAAAATTTCAGTTTCCCTCTCTTTTTCAAAATTCAAATTTTGCATTTTTCGACAATCTTGGTAGGGTTTAATTTTGAGATTGCAACTTTAATTTGGCCTATCTACAGATCGTAAAATCACTCAATTTTTTCAGGTTAGCTGTAAAATCATCATAACTTTCATCCCTGCAAATTTCGAAAAAAGTTGCGAGGACCGTGTGCACTCCGAGCGCCACGGTCCCGGACATTTTTTCCGAAATTTCGAGAGATTGTCCTGATTGTATTTAACAGCTTAAATCTAGAGGATTGGCTGGTTTTACTGAAATTTGCTACCTCTAAAATTCAAAATCTTCTCTCTCTTTAGTGCATGAGTTTTACAACAATAAGTCCTACTTACACTATTCCCGTTAGACGAAGCCTTAGAATTAAGTCCTTCCAAGGTTTAATTACTGAGGAGATGGAACCTAATTTGAATGGTCTTTTTAACGAGGACATGGGTAATTCCTCTAATCCTCTTAATGATGAAGAATCTCTCCATGAGGTTTCTGTAGAACAACTTTCAAAATTGGATAACCAATTTGATGATTTTCGACAATGGATGTCTCAAGAATACCCTGATAGTCAAGCTCTTCCTCTAATTGAGGGTCTAAAACGTATGCTTCAAAGTGATAAGAATGGAATTGATATTTTGCGTGGTATTGCACACATTGTGGATTCAAATGTGATGCCTATGAGGAGTTGTGCCGAAACCTTAGGTTATACACAACCTCCTACTCAAGTCAATCATTTTATTCCTTTCACGACTCCTATTGCTAATATACCTACTTTTACATCAAACATAATGACTACTTCAACACAAGACATTCCTCCTATGATCACTAGTCATGGGGGCAATCCCTCTTCTTCAATCAACCCTCTTCCTTCATTCAATCCAACTTCTTCATTCATTCCTTCAATGAGTGTTCCTATTATATCTCCACAAATGAACATGACACAAGGGGGCAATTCATTTAACCCTTCCATTCCTCCTTGTAGTGTTCCTCCTGTCCAATCATCTCCTATGACTAACTATCATAGTGTCCCACCACCTTACTCTCTACCTTCTTTCAATAACATAACACCTCCATCACAATCTAACACGTCTAATATGAACTCTTCGACTGAAGCGACCATTAACAATCTTGCACAAACTGTCTCTTCTTTACAGCAACAAATTGCCTCTATGAATCAATCTAAGTTTAGTGTGCCCACATTTGACGTTGCGAGCCCACTTTCTCTTGACATTGTCCGAGCTATTCCCCCTAAACATGTTGAAATTCCACATTTGGAGCTTTATAATGGTAAGGGTGATCCTCTAACACATGTTAAGACCTTTCAAACAATATGTACTGATTTTGCTTATGACCAAAGGTTGCTTGCAAAACTGTTTACTAAAACATTAAGAGACAAAGCCCTACAATGGTATTGCTCGTTGCCTTCCTATTCTATTACTTCTTTCGAACAACTTGCAAATGCTTTCATTCAACAATTTCAAAACAATATAAGTCCTAAAGTTACTTTGATTGATTTAATGCATTGCAAACAAGGTGTTAAAGAAAAAGTGACTGATTTCATTGGTAGATATAAGCATTTGTATGCTCAAATTTCTTTTCCAGTGCCTGACAATGATATTCAAAGAATCCTTATTTCTAATTTACAAAAAGACATTAGAGAAAAACTCCTGTTTTCTGAGTTTACTTCTTTCCAACAGTTGTGCACAACTCTTCAGAATTATCAATTGACTGTGAGTCAAATGGAACAATCACATCCTATGACTCCGAGTGATAAGGATGATAGTAGTCAACAACCATTTGGGAAGTTTAAACCGAACAGAGAGTCCATTAAATTCAATGAAAACATCATCAACAACAATGTGAATGCAGCATCAGGTGTGTCTCCTATTTCTAAGTTTTTCAAGAGAGAAAGAAAGTTTACTCCTTTGAATGAATCATTGCATAGTATTATGAATAAGTTATTGGAACAAAATGTGCTTACTCTTCCTCCTATAAGGCAAATTGATCCTGCAAAGATTAATTCACCTTATTTTGATAACAAATCTTTTTGTCAATTTCATCGTCAACCTGGGCATGGTACTGAAAAATGTATTGCTTTAAAGGGGAAAATTCAAGATTTGATTGATAATAATACTATCTCTGTTTCTGGAGTGAATGATAAAGGCAATACATCTGTAGCTTCTCCTAACCAGAATCTTCAGATTTTTACTGATCCATTGCCTTCTCATACCTCTAATGCGATTGATACTACTGATTCCTCTGTCTCACCTGATGATCTTGTGTCTATGACTCCGAATGTGATTAACTTTGTGGAGCAACAGAAAATCCCTAAAGAACCTTCCATCACATTTGATTCCAGTGAAACTATCAGGGCACCTGATGGTCCTTTATATATAGTTGCAAAAGTCAAAAATATACCTTGCCATGGAGTGCTTATTGATCCTTCTTACATGGTTAATATCATTACTGAAGAATTTCTTTTTACTTTGCAATTGAATCAAGTGATCTATTACAAAACAGATGTGGTTGTGAAACTATTTGATGCATTTTCTTCTCCTGCAATTGGTTCTATTACATTACCTATTGAGGTCCATAACAAATCCCTTGATGTGGACTTTGCTATTATTCCATCATCCGAACAATTTCGTGTGAAGCTAGGCTATCCTTGGCTATCTTCCATGAAAGCCATTGCTTCTCCTATCCACAAGTGTTTGAAATTTCCCCATAATGGTGAAGTTGTTACTGTCAATCATAGTCTCTTTAAACCAGCTGAAAGAACTTCTAGTGTTCCTATAGATTACTTTTGGCCTAAACAATTCCAATCTCTTCCTCCGCGAAGTGATCATCTTTTCAAATCTTATCAAAAGTGGAAAAAAGATATGATCCTTTCTCTAAGTGAACCTAGAACACCCAAACTTGACATTCCTATCGTTCTTGAGAAGGAAGTTCTCCCTTTGAAAGATAAAACCAATGTCTTTCCTCAAGAAGATTCCCAACCCATCCCTATGGATGTGACTATGCCTATATCTAATAAACTTCCTAAGAGTAGACCTATACCTCCTCATCATGATGGGATTGGTCTCCTTCCTAAACCAAATATTCCTCCCTTATATGGAGCAGTTCCTCCTCCTTCCTCTTATGGAGAGAAGAGACCTTCCTCTTCTCCTATTATTCAACCTAAGAGACCACAACCTAAACACCCAAGTGATTAGGATGAGAACATTCCTCCTCCTCAATCTTCTTAACTTCCTACTAAGACTAGACGAAATCATTCAGCACGTGAACGCCGACGAAAGCGTCGTCTTAGAGCTCAGGCAGCTGCCTCTCAAACTTTGCAATCCCCAAAAACACCTTCAACAAGCATTATTCCATTGTCTCCTCAGCCGACGATTGAGCCGAAATCTCCTAAACATAAGATGCATGATGGTCTTGATCTTGTGCGAGTTAAAGATACTATTTTTATAAATCTCGATGATGATATAGATGAAAATGTTATTCATGATGAAAATGCTACTTCTCCTGTTCATTCTGATAGTGAATATGAACTTGTTGATATTGATAACCATTTATCTAACGAATTTTCTAAAGCACTTATCCTAGCTCCTAGACAAGAACAACGTGGCTTGGAACATGAACATAGCCCTTATTTGGATCTTGTGATAGCTCCATCTGCTGTGTTGGATGTTCCTCCTCTAGCGTGTTCCCTGCCTTCCCGAAACATTGATCAGCAAGATCGGGGGGTAGATGACGTGCTAGACTAGTTTCATTAGCATAGCAGATTCTCTCCTCCTCTTTTTTGTTACTTCTTCTATGTGTTATTCTCATTCTTCTATTTTTTGTCCTTAGTGTTGTCTACTTGAGGACGATGCAAAACATTGAGATCTCTTTTTTGGTCTCTCTCATGTTGACTCAAAAGACACATGTGTTCCCTTCTTCTAGGTGACCTTCCTTGATTGGGGAATGAAGAACAATTATGCATACATACATATGATATACATGAATTATCATACAACATACTGACCCTGAGGAAAGTGAAGTCACCTTGTGCTTTGTGTTTTGTGTCTATTATCCTTGGGCTTATCTCACACTTGGGGGCTAAATCCTTGCGATAACGTGCTCCTTTCTCATTTCTTATATGTATCACTACCTTAAAGAAATCACCCCCGGTGAGGCGTGTGCGATTGCTTTAATGTAGGGGGGCATACATCTCGTCCATATCTTTTCAAGATACTTGAAAATTTCTTGACAAATTTAGCTTTGCCTTGAAAATTTTTGATATCTTTCGTGCATGACTCATAGTGAGGGAACCTTACTACTGACAGTCATGGTTCTCCCTCGTGATCTTCCCTTTTACTTTGTCAATCGAAGTCGTAAGATCCTTAGTCCACTGGGGACTTGGTGTATCTTGCCTCCTTGACGTGGTGAAAGTTTTTCAATGTTGTTTCCTTGTACTTTACCGGAAGTATTGGCGTATGCTTATACTCCCGCTAAAGTGGGGGCTAAATGTAGCGTCCTAAAATTGCGACACTTGCAATTTTGACCGCATTTGGGTCTTCACGATGGCGACGCAACACTAAACCTGAATGGAGACCCCGAAACTTGCTCACGACATCAAAAACTGCATTTTTCCAGCACCCTGGCCTGTTCCTCCTTGCACCCTGTTGTCCCGGGAGGTGGGACCAGAGCGCCCAGCGCCCTGGTCCCTGGCCCTATTTTGGGCCCGGTCTCCTATGGGACTTCGAGTCTTTTTGTTTGCAATTTAGAAAATAACATTTCCTGGTCGGCCTAAGGTCGGGAAAATCAGTCTATTAACCCTAATTGGCAAGTATATAAACTACTTTTCCTCTCTCATTTTGGGGAGGATGGAAAAAGGTGGAAACGATATTCAAACATTCAAGCATTCAAGCATTCTTTCAAGCAATTGATCATTCTAAGTCTCCATTCAAGGCTAGGTGTTGCATTCAAGACAAGGATTCAACCATTGAAGAGGAGATCACATACTACAACATACAAACATACAACATACAACAACATCTATACCTTCGCATATAAGGATACAAACATCCTTAATAAAAGGTATTAGTACTTGTTTTACATTACAGACATTTACATTTACAGCATTTCTCATTTCTTGGTTAATTCCAAAACCGAGGTTTGACCTAAAGGCAAACCCCTAATCCCTAACCCCCCAATCGTCTTCGCTTTTCTGTGTGTAGGTTGCAGGTACGCGGCTGAAATTGAAGATCTGGAATCCTTGTGCAAAGACGAACAGATCCCCCTTCGTTTCGCGGATTTTTAGGAGGACCGTGTGCACGCCGGGCGCCATCGTCCCGTCAACTTTTGCTCAAATTTGCAGGACAGCGCCGTCTCAACATTTTACTACTAATTCCAGGTCCGCAGCTTCATATCATATCCCTAGCTCAGTTTATAAGCGAATCTTTCTCACTTTCTATGTATTCCTAGCTCAATCTTTCTATCTACATTCTTTACAAAAGAGGGTATCCTTGCTATCACAACCCTTGAAACTCATATAGAATCCAATCTTGCATTGCGTGGGATTGGATCTTGTGGGTTTCAACCCCTCTTTTGAATGTAAAGTCCCTCCTAAGTGAAAACCATCAACCCTAGTGACTCTCCCTTCTCTCTCCTCGGAGTTGGGGAGGGGAGAACGACTAAGGGTTCGATTTTTCCGCTTTACAATAAGATCTTACATTTATATCATAACCTAAGACCAGTTTTAGTACGTCGGCTCTACAAGATATTACAATAAAATCATTTTACATACAATATAATATCCAATGCAATAACCGATTAAACATGTCGGCTTAATGCATTTACATCAATAATAAATCATCTCCATAGTGTGCCATGCTGAACTGGAAAAGATAAACCTATCGATGTAACCCTAGATAACCTGGACCTATTTGCTGGTAAAAGCAAATATGCAAATATGAATATACCAATGATCAATTCTTCAAATCAAAGTGTCCACATGATGTCTTCGACATTACCAAGTGTCTTCCATATCATTCCAAGTACCGATGAACATTATATCCTATTAGTGAACCATATACCAGTAACTGTTGCAATAGTTACGTGCTTGCCGGTGAATGTTGCTGGATCTCCAAAGTGCTTGTTTTCAGTAGGTGTTGACATCAATGACAAAACCATACCAAAATGCCAACAGTATATTCATAATTTACACAAATAAGTGAAAGAGAAATTGGAGAAAAGTTCCATTAAAAATATAAAGAACATGTTGATGTACATAGCAAAGTGCAAGAGTTTTGTATTGGTGAGCTAGTAATGGCACATTTGTGAAAGGAAGAAAGAGCATGGAAAGATTAAAAAAATATAGTTATGGTAGAAAATATTTCAACACCAAAGTCAAAGGAAGTGTAATGCTCACCAAAATACCCTAGAGAAATTAACCAAATTTGTAACCAATTAGAGATAATAAAAATAAATTTATACTTAACTAATGCACACTTATAACTCAAATACACATACACAAATGATCAAACATGTTCGACTTTAACATAATCATATGAACACAATACGCAAGCAAAATAAATAGCAACTAGTCAATTAAAAATCCCTAGGGTATCTCAATGCCATTACCTAAATTAACATTAACTTCATATCCTCTACTATATCAATCACATTCTAACTTTTCCAACATTAACTTCTAACAATATCAAAAAGTATTATACAATTATCTTAAACCATCATTAACGCTTTCAATCATTTGTCTAAATGTTCCTAATTTCTCAATTACTATTACATCATCATTATTCCAAATGTTCCTAATTCCCATTTCTCAATTACTATTACATCATCACTATTCCATTACTAAACATGATATGTCACATAGCTAATTCCTTTCCTAAAGAATAAACCCATTTACATTATCTTATTCCTACTTACACATTCCATCTCAAGAGATAGGTGCAATAAGGAAGATAACTTATTTGTATCTAAGCATATAATTACTATTTCACCCAAAACCAATATAATGGCAGTTATTCAATCATGAACCTAATCCATATTTCCATTAGAGAACCATATCAAAGATACAACATAGAATCCACAAGGGTTACCATAACATATTCAACTACAAATACGATGATCTCAACCTATTACATCATTTCCATTACATAAGATTACAACACCTTTACTTCAAATGCATGATACTCAATATACAAATTCATCTATCTCATGAATGCCACATGAATTATAATACATCAATCTGCTTCCAATAATCCATTTAAAGCTGAAGAGGTAGGAACCCTCATCCATGCACAAGAGCATCCAACAAAAAACATCCCAATGGAAGAATGCATCAAACCACCTGACCATGTGGAACCAAAGGAACCACCCCCCATGCTAGGAGATGACAAAAGGTCTCACACACACTCTAGACCTAGGCTGACACCTAGCAACTAAAGAGACCTCAACAAGATAATAGCCAAAACTGAAAAACAACCACATGAACCAATAAACCAAATCACATCACATGGCTAAACCAAAAGCAATAAAACTCCCAGAGGTGTACCAACAATCAAGGCATAAGGACCATGGACACGTGTAGGGAAAGAGTGCCATCACATGCTATCCTCACATAGAAGGGGACAATGCCACACCCTAATAGACACGCAGAGCCATCTCAACATAAGAGAGAATCAAGGGAGTTTCCCCTACCATCTTCACGGTCTTCCCAAGCTCATCTTGAGTCTCCACTCAAGGGCCACGAGGTGGGGTACTAAAACTAATTATTATCTGATTAGGTGAGTCCTAATTACCTAATGCAGACAAAAGGCTAACAACAATCAACATACAAGATATACTTAAGTAAATTCAAGGTGCATTCCAATTACACCACTTGGATACATTTCTTCTCTGGTCTATTTCACATGTCATCTTAAACTTCAACAAAGACATACAATATTGGCATGTTCATGACCTCTTACTAAGGATTTTGATGGCATATAAGTCATCATTACATCAAACAACTCAACAATGGATTATTTTGTTAAACCCTCATGACAACATTTACTATGAAAAGACACACAAAAACACCCATATCTTTTCCAAATGATCAAATAATCCAAATTCCTTTGTAGGAGCCTTGTGTAGAATTGTAAAGAAGACTCTCACCAAGTTTGAGTCATTTGGGATGATGCAATAAAAAGATATAGTTTTCTTAATTCTTGTTGGAAACCCTAGTTTTATCACAGGCCTTTCCCATTGGTTTCGAACCATTATTGTATCATACCAACCCATACCATACGTTTATTTTTTACTATTATAGGAAAATTTAACCATTTAGGACAGCCAAGAGAACATTCTGCAACATGAGATAAGTTGAAAAATAATGCACAAAAATAAGGTTTTCTTCTTCTTCACAATCTCCAACAATCTCCAACCCTCTCCAACCATGAAATTTGACCTTACAAAGCCTTTTAAATGTATTTACACTAGATTCCCAACTAATTTTTAACTTCTAACCATTCAACTTTCCCTCATGTACAACCTAGGACTCTTCACATTCCATGTTTTTGCAACTTTTTTTACAATATTTGCAAAATGACTCAACTTTAATTCTTGTGACCCAAACCAGATATGAAATGGTGTTAGACAGTTCAAATAATCAGAAGACAACTGAGAGGGGGGGTGAATCAGTTGTCATAGATTACCATAACATTTAGTAATTAAAACTTTAATACCAGAACCCAAAACATTAATACCGGAATGCTTAAACCAAATATCAGAATAACAGTTAAACCAATTAAGAATAAACAATAATCAGAGAATTAATACCATCCACATGAAACCAAGATTTATACATGGAAAACCCGGTAAAGGGAAAAACCATGGTGGGAAGCCTACCCATAGTCATATAATACTTCTATAGTAAGTATGTGAATTACAATTGAGGGGCCTCCACTTGTAGGAATGCCAACATCCTAGAGCGCACTGCTCATCACAAGAATTACAATTGAGGGGCCTCCACTTGTAGGAATGCCAACATCCTAGAGCGCACTGCTCATCACAAAAGGAGTCTCACTGACTACATAGAAATCCAAACTACAATTTTGAAGAATGAATGGACTGCAAATATAGCATCTCCTATGCCTAAGTACAATGAAGGAACTGCAAAGGTAGCATCTCCTATGCCTGAGTACAGTTTCGATTAAGCTCAATACCAAAGGACTAAATCCTCTTATATAAACCCAATTCGATCTCCTATGATCGACCAAATCCTCTGCCTAAATGATATTACATTATTCGCACATTACATATCCATATCACATTCCATGATCATCTACAATGAGATCTTACATCATATATATACAAACCCTCAATCATAAACAATCAAGTCGGCCACCAGACAATAAACCAATTACATAATTACAAAACATGTTGGCCTTAGACCAAACAAATAATATCCAACTCATAAGACATCCTGGAAACACATCGAGAGGTCCAATCCACACATTACATTAAGTTGGTCCATAACCTAGATCAACCGGGACCCAATATATGTCCACACGCTAAAGAAATGATCCCAATCCGCCAAGTCTTGAACATGATCACCATCAACCTCTTGAATCTATACTAGAAGCTACACCAACAACACTTATGCATATCATCAAAGATCTTCAACAAAGATCTGCTTGTGAAACCCTCAAAGGAACCACAAACGAAGCTTCCAAGAAAACAGAATAGCATCCAATCATGAGACCAAAACCAACTCACTGAATATGAACATGAGTAGCATGAATAAGCCAATTCCATAACCAAATCATACCGGATCATGCTGGATCCAAACCAACCAAAAACCACTCAACCTACTGTGTCAATAAAGCATCTAAAATAGCTAGTGTTGACATAAATGATAAAACATCAATGCAACACATAATCAATTCCTCCAAATGGCCAACAATCTCCCCCTATGGCATTGATGACAACACTAGATGTGAAAAACATCTAAGTACCAAGAAATGCCAAACAAATCTCCCCCCATGGAAGACAACCAACAGTCTCCCACATAAAGATATAACAATGAAGTTCTGAAACAAAGACCAAACTCCCCCTTTGAATAATATCTTTGTAAAGATCTGAATTACACATATATCTCTCCCCCTAATGTATACAACTCCTTAAGTTTTTCACATCAATATCTCTCCCCCTTTGACATCAATGCCAAAAATCTAACATAAATATCAAGGCAAAAACATAAACTATTGAAACCCAAGGCTAACTACTCCCCCTGAGCAGTAGCATCCCCACATCGGTGTCAGGATGAATAATATCTTTGATAATGCATACAGGACTGATGCCAAAAAGCATCAATCAATTCTATGTTGGAGGGGCAGAAACCCCTAACCTATCTTTCAGGTACTCAAATGGTTCTTTAGGCAAAGATTTAGTGAAAATATCTACAATCTTCTCTTTAGTGTTCACATAAACTAGTCTTAGAGTGAAATACTGGATTCTTTGATATGACAATAGTAGCAGAGTTATCATAGTGAATAAGTACCGATCTAGTGCAATGCACTTCGATATCCTTCAACATTTGCTTCATCCATAGAACTTGTGTACAGTTAGTAGCAACAATATATTTAGCTTCAACAGTAGATAAATAAGTACATGATTGTTTCTTGTTGATCCATGAAACCAACTTCTTTCCAAGAAAAAAGCTCCACTGGAAGAACTTTTCCAGTCATCAACATCTCCAGACCAATTAGCATCTATATATGCACATAAAGTAAAGTCACCATCCTTAGGGTACCACAAACCATATTCAAATGTACCTTGCAAGTATCTAAAAATTATTTTCACCACACTCTCATGATTTGTATCTTGTAGGATTTACCGGTGCAAAAACATCTTTCCTTGTCAATTTCTCACTTGTAACCATAGGAGTACTTACCGGTTTAGAATCTCCTATACCAAATTTCTTCAGCAATACCCTAGCATACTTAGTTTGATAGATGAAAATACCTTTATCAGTCTGAGTAATCTACAAACCTAAGAAAAAATTAATTTCCTCAATCATAGACATTTCAAATTCTTTCTCCATATTCTTAGAAAACTCCGTGTAAAACTTATCTTCACCTCCAAAATGATGTCATCAACAAATACCTCAATAACAAATATATCAACATCAATGACCTTATACTATAAATTACTATCAGCATTACCCTTAGTAAAACCAAACTTCAAAAGATATTTAACCAACCTTGCATACCAAGCTCTAGGTGCTTGTTTCAATCCATATAAAGCTTTCCTTAATCTGCAAACCATGTTTGTATCATCTGAAAGTGAAAAACCATTAGGTTTCTCAATATAAACTTTCTCATCAAGATCCCCATTCAAAAATGCACACTTAACATCCATATGATAAACCTTGTAGTTTTTATGGGTAACATAGGCAAGAAATAATATTACAACTTCAATCCTAGCTACAGGTGCAAAAGTCTCAGCGTAATCAATTCCTTCATTCTGAGAATATCCTTTACAAACCAATCTAGCCTTATTCCTTACAACTTGACCATCCTCATTCAATTTATTCCTAAAAACCCATTTAGTTCCAATAACATTCTTATTTTTAGGTCAGGGAATGAAAGTCCATGTGTTATTTTTCTCAATCTGATCTAGTTCTTCTTTCATAGCTTTCAACCAATATTCATCTTTACATGCCTCAATTACTGATACCGATTCAACTTGAGAAATTAAATATACCTTATTAGTTGTCAATCTTCTTCTTGTCATCACTCCAGTGTTCTTATCCCCAATGATCTGATCTTCTGAATGATTCAATCTCACATACCTAGGAGTCTTCTGACTCTTTGTTCCTCTTCTCGGTTCTTCAGAACTATTGAAATTTCTAATATTTTCGGAGTAATTGGTTCAACGCTATGTTTTGATAAAGATGCTACCAGTTCAAATATAATCATTTCCATCATTGGTTCTTGCTCATAAACTTTGATTTGACTTCTATTCAGCTCATCCACCTTAACATTAGCACTCTCCACAATTCTCTCCAGTCTCTTATTATAACATCTACATGCCTTTCTTTCATTAGAATAACCAAGAAGTATGCCTTCATCACATCTAGGATCAAATTTTCCAATGATATCATCTCTCGTGATATAACATTTACTACCAAATATTCATAAATACTTAACTGTAGGTGTATTGCCAAACCATAATTCATAAGGTGTCTTACTAGTTTCTCCTTTGATATGTACTCTGTTGAAACCCATTGTGCTCACTCTTCTCTCCAGTAGATATAAGGTAGATTAGCTTCCATCATCATTGTTCTAGCAGCATCCAAGCTAGTTATGTTCTTCCTTTCCACAACTCCATTTTGCTGAGGTGTTCGGGGAGCAAACAATTGTCTCCTTATACCATGCTTCTCACAAAAGTTATTAAACTCACTGGATGTGAATTCTCCACCATGATCTGACCTCAAACATTTAATCTTCAATCTTGTCTCTATCTCAACTTTAGCTTTAAAGATTTTAAACTTTTCAAAAGCCTCAAATTTCTCCCTTAGAAAAGTAACCCACATCATTCTAGAATAATCATCAATGATTATCATAAAATATATATCACCTTAAAAAGAAGGGCCACATAAATAAGTATGAATAAGATCAAGAACATCATTAGATTTATCTTGTATACTCCTAAAAGAGGTTCTGGCCTATTTACAAATTTGACATTCTTTACATACCGGATTATAGGGCTTCACAATCTTAGGTATATCTCTAACTGCCTTAGTTGAACTGATCTTTACAATGCAATCAAAATTCACATGAGACAACCTTTTATGCCATAGCCAACTCTCATCAATTTGTGCAATCAAAGATTTATTTTCACCAAAATTCAAATGAAATATATTACCGTTTGTTTGTGTGCCGGTTGTAATCTCCAAACCAGATCTGTTAATGATTTTGTATTTTCCATCCTTGAACTATAATTGAAATCCCTTATCCACCAATTTTCCTACACTCAAAATATTATGCCTCAAACCTTCAACAAAATATATATTATCAGTATTGTTCTTACCATCCAATGATATAGTTCCTTTTCCTTTGATCATACATGCTTTGCCATCTCCAAATCTAACCAGACCGCCATCAAATTATTGCAAAGATAGAAACCCCTTTATCTCGAGTCATATGACGTGAAAAACCACTATCAATTACCCATTCATCCTTATCTTCAATTTTAGCAGCAAGTGCCTTCTTTTCAGATACATTCTCTTCCAGTTCCATAACATCTTCCTTGATAGCCAGGAACACCCATTCCTTCCCATTGTCGGACCACTAGTAGACTCTTCTGTCGGTTCATCATTAGAATCACTATCACCTTCCTCATCCTCTATGTAGCATGATTTGTCTATGTTTTTCTTATACTTATACTTATTTTGATATCTAGGATTAGGCTTAAATGATCTTCTCACTCTTTCTTTAAATCTTGAATTCCTTTCAGGACATCTCGATGCAAAATGACCAATCTTATTACATGCAAAACATTTAAAAGGTGCTTTTCCTTCATACTTACTTCCTACCAGTCCTTTACGTACTCTTCTAGCAAATAGTTCTTCAAGTTGCTCAAACTCATCATCTTCTCTCTTCATATCATCTAATTCCTTTGCATATAAAGCTTTCTAATCTTGCCTGTTGGTTGCTGATGCAGATGCATGAAAAGAAGGTTCAGACTTCACAGCTTCAGAAGGTCCAAATTATTCAAGCTCAAAAGTAGATAATTTCCCAACCAAGGTATCTATGTTGATAGAAGTATTAGTCATTGTTCTTAATGCATTAATTGTAGTAGCCTTCATCTTGTAAGCCGGTGGTAGGGCTCTCAAAACTTTAGAAACTATTTCATCTTCACTCAGAGTTCCACCACAACATTGAATTCCCATAACAATCTCATTTACCCTTTCCATGAATGCAGTAATCCTTTCATCTTCTTCCAAATTCAGGTTTTCATATCTCGCCCAGTAACCATCAAGTTTAGTAATCTTTACAGTAGGTTCACCTTCATTAAGAGTCTCCAACTTATCCCATATAGTCTTTCCAGATGATTTTTCAATTAATCCCATTATTTGTTGATCAGAGAGTGCACACAAGATGGATTCTCTTGCTCTACAATCATTCTCAATCTCCTTATCCAAATTTGTTGAAGGAGTATTTCCAGATGTCGGATTATGAAGTGTAACACCATTCTGTGTGATCTCCCAAATCTCCTTACCTATACATGTCAGATGAGTCTCCATCTAAATCTTCCATACTGTGTAATTTGTTCCATCAAGCCTAGGAATATCTCTTTGAAAGATAGCTCCAGATGAACTCGAATTGTTAGACTCCATGGGATCTTCCTCAAGCAGTTAAGCTTTCTGTAGAGAGGACCAAAGCTCTGATACCAATTATTAGACAGTTCAAATAACCGTAAGTCAACTGAGAGGGGGGGTGAATCAGTTGTCACAGATTACCAGAACAATTAGCAATTAAAACTTTAATACCAAAACCCAAAACATTAATATCAGAATGCTTAAACCAAATATTGGAATAGTAGTTAAACCAATTAAGCATAAACAATAATCAGAGAATAAATACCATCCACATGACACCAAGATTTATACGTGGATAAATCGGTAAAGGGAAAAACCATGGTGGGAAGCCTACCCATAGTCAGATAATACTTCTATAGTAAGTATGTGAATTACAATTGAGGGGTCTGCACTTGCAGGAAGGCCAATAGCCTAGAGTGCATTGCTCATCACAAAAGGAGTCTCACTGAATACATAGAAATCCATACTACAATCCGGAAGAATGAATGAACTACAAAGATAGCATCTCCTATGCCTGAGTACAGTTCCAGTTAAGCTCAATACCAGAGGACTAAATCCTCTTACATAAACCCAATTCGATCTCCAATGATCGACCAAATCCTCTTCCTAAATGATATTACATTATTCACACATTAAATATCCATATCCCATTCCATGATCATCTATAATGAGATCTTAAATCATATATACAAACCCTCGACCATAAACAATCAGGTTGCCCACCAGACAATAAACCAATTACATAATTATACTACATGTTGGCCTTAGACCAAACAAATTATCCAACTCATAAGACATCCCAAAAACACATCAAGAGGTCCAATCCACACGTTACATTAAGTCGGTCCATAACCTATATCAATCGGGGCCCAATATATGTCCACACACTAAAGAAATGATCCCAATATGCCAAGTCTTAAACATGATCACCATCAACATCCTGAATCCATACCAAAAGCTGCACCAACACCACTTATGCATATAATCAAAGATCTTCAACAAAGCTCTATCGGTGAAACCCTCGATAGAACCACAAACCAAGCTTCCAAGCAAACAGGATAGCATTAGATCACCATACCAAAACCAACTGACTGAATATGAACATGAGAATCATGAATAAGCCAATTTCATAACCAAATCATACCGAACCATACCAGATCATGTTGAATCCAAACCAACTAGAAACCACTCAACCTACCAGGACCAGAAGGGTACTGGTAAAGAATCCAAAATAGCTAGAGTTGACATTAATGGCAAAACATCAATGCAAAACATAATCAATTCCTCCAAATGGCCAACAATTAGGACCTTATTACATGTAATAACATAAAACAAAACAAAATTCCTTTATACCCTTTGAATCCTAATAAACCTAAGTTGTTCTTGTACCATACTCTCGGAGATGAGAAAAATTCAATTCCTCTTGAATGCACGTCTACTCCTTCTTCCTGGTCTTCCAATTCATCTTTGCATCTATCCCTAGGTCCTTCTTCTTCTTCTTTTTCTTATACCATCTCCTATTTAGCATCCTTTCACCTTTTAGGTTCCAAAATTCCATTTCTTGTGCATATACCTCAGTAGCATCATCATTTATGTATTCATCATACAATATAGCAGCATATTCACCATTGCCACAATCTGCATAATACCCTTACAAATATCCATATACCTCATTAACAAACAAATCTGCAACATCTTCATTATCAATCTTATTATCAACAACAACATGATCATTAATATCAACATCAACATGCCTTTCCACTTGCCCATCTTAAACATCAGACTCAAAAAACTGAAAAATGACATGGAGATTTTTCCACAACTACATCTACCTTATCCTTTTGAACTTCTTCAATGCTTGATGATTCCAAATTAGTTCTAGGTATACTTACCCTTTCATTGCTTACCTCCTTTATTGTTGTTTTCTTTGTTTAATTAGCCTTTGAATAGGCCACACAACTTTCCTCTTAACCTTCAAATGTCATTTTTGCATTTCAAGTCCTATCCTCTTTTCCAACTCCTCCAAGGCTTGTTTCAATTCTTTGATTTCTTGATCCCTCACCATTTGTCTTTGCTTATCCTTTTTACTCTTGATCTGCTTTTCCTCATGCTTCTTCTTCTCTTGTGACTCTCAAACCTAGAAGCATCTCCTCAATAAATCCATCTCTTCAAGCAAGTCCCTTTAACCTTGCTTCCACTTTGTCCTTGCCTCACCTAGGTCTCTTCTCTTCTCTACCAAGTCTTTTGGAAACCAAGTTCTCTTCTCCACCTACACAAGATAACACACAAACACCAAACACTATTTCCTAGACCTTCTAAGAACTGATATCACTTGAGGCAGAGGAAAGCCTAACAACAATCAACATACAAGATATACTTAAGTAAATTCAAGGTGCATTCAAATTACACCACTTGGATACATTGCTTCTTTGGTCTATTTCACATATGTCATCTTAAACTTCAGCAAAGACATACAATATTAGCATGTTCAGGGCCTCTTACTAAGGATTTTGATGGCATACAAGTCATCATTACATCAAACAACTCAACAATGTATTATTTTGTTAAACCCTCATGACAACATTTACTATGAATAGACACACAAAAAAATCCATATCTTTTCCAAATGATCAATAATCCAAATTTCTTTGTAGGAGCCTTGTGCAGAAATGTAAAGAAGACTCTCACCAAGTTTGAGCTTTTTGGGATGATGCAATACAAAGATATAGTTTTCTTAATGCTTGTTGGAAACCCTATTTTATCGTAGACTTTTCCCCATTGGTTTTAGACCATTATTGTACCATACCAATCCTTACCATAAGTTTCTTTCTGACTGTTACAAGAAAATTCAATCATTCAAGACAGCCAAGAGAACATTCTACAACATGAGAAAAATTCAGAAATAATGCACAAAAAGAAAGGTTTCTTCTTCTTCACAATCTCCAACAATCTCCAATCCTTTCCAACCATTAAATTAGACCTTAAAAATCCTTTTAAAGGTATTTACAATAAATTCCCAACTAATTTTTAACTTCTAACTATTCAACTTTCCCTCATGTACAACCTAGGACTCTTCACATTCCATGTTTTTGCAACTTTTTTTGCAATATTTGCAAAATGACTCAACTATAATTCCTAAGACCCAAACTAGATATGAAATGGTTGTTGAGGGCCTTATTACATGTAATAACATAAAACAAAACAAAATCTCAACTATATACTCTTTGAAGCCTAATAAACCTAGGGTGGTCATGCACCATTACCGAACTCACTGATTAATTATTAATGTTATCACTTATTTACAACAAGAAAACCCCCAACGTGTTCCTAGTGGTCTAGACTTCAAGCATCCTTACAAGGAACCTCTTGATATCATATTCTCTCTTAACCCTCGCCATCACATGGAAGCTCACTCCCCCTAACCATGTTCCAAGACCTTAGAGTAAACACAATAATTGATGCCCTCCTAAATGGCACAAGGTTAGCAAATGATAAACAACACCAAAGACACAAAAACCGTTAGTGTTAGTCAATCAAAAACTAATCTAAAAAGGCATACCAAGAGAGACACTAAAAGCATGCTAATGTATCTAATAAACAAAACAAAGATTATGAGGCATCTCCAACTGCCTCTTAGCATGGCCTTAGCTCCTTCTCCCTTGTTCCTCTCCTCTCCAAGTTCCAAAATAGTGTAGCTCTCAGCAGCTTTTTGCACTATGGATGCTTATGGAGGATTGAGATTGTAGTATAGCTCTAAATGTGGAATGAAAAGCTAATACTAATCTATTGATGCTAAAATGATATATTTTAACCAAAATGATAAGATGTTAGATTGATTATGCTAAGAATGCTCTCTAAAATGTCTATAGCTTAGATGCATGCAAGTTTTCAGGATCTGGATTATGAAGAAATGGGCTCTATTTATAGGAAAAATGGAGTAATGGATGGCCGGGATTGAAAGGTTTAATCAAGGGTCAAGCTTGAAAGTTAGGGATCCATGTGCACAATTGGCACCAATGAAATGGTGACAAGTGTCAACACAGGATTGGGTTGAGAGAAGAAGTTGGAGGCATTAAAGGCCTGAGAAGACCTCATGGTTATCTAGAAGGTAAGGGTCAAGCCTAAATTAAGATTACCCACTAGATTAAGAGTTAATCCAAGGATAAACCTTTGTGCAAATGTTTAAGAGATAATCATGGTCAAAGCATTAAAGGCTTGATGAGACCCTTGGGTTGGGTAGAGGTTGAGTCAAAACAAATGTTTTAACCATGTGGGAAGGTTTGGGTTAACCATTAATGGTTATTGGAGACTTTGTGGATTAAGTGGTTGAAAGTTGGAAGCCTTTAATGGCTATCAAAGACTTTGAGGATTTAAGTGGTTGAAGGTTGAAAACCTTTAATGGTTATCCAAGACTTTGAGGATTTTGAGAAGTGACTTCCCTTTGCTTAGGAATGTGACAATATTTAGGGGATGGATTAGGCTAATTAGGAAGGGGTTTAGAAGAATCTAGAAGGGGATTAGATTTTGCAAGTGGATTTGGTGGGTGAGGGAAAATAGGATTTTATTTAAAATAAAAATTCATTTATTTCAAAATGTGTGCAAGTTGCATTTGTAGGAAAATGCAAGTGGGGTGGGGATAATGATTTAAATAAATGTTTTATTTAATTTATTTAAAAGAGGAATAGGGGGATATAATTAAATAAATTGATTTTATTTATTTAATTGAATGGAATTTGATTTAATGAATTAATTAAAATAAATTGAATAATTTATTTAATTAATAGAAGAATGTTTGGAGATGAATTAATTAAATATTAATTTAATTAACTGATGGCTTAATGGATTTTTAATCAAATAAATACGAAATATTCATTTAATTAAAATGGACAGATTTGTGTGACTACATTTGCCCCTCTTTGAGACGATGCGGTTTATCGCGTCGTTTCAAAGAAAGAAAAAATAGGTGTGAAGAAATGCCCCATAAAATGTAAATTTAATGGGTGGTATGCCCCCTCGAGAGATGGGCCGAAAATTTTTGAAAAATCGGGCGATCTCTCGAAAAAGAATGAAAATTGGCAGGGTGGTAGAAGAGAAGTTAGCAACAACAGTGAAAGAATGGAAGAAAAATAGAGTGAATACGGAGAAACAACAAGCCAGCAGAGATACATAGCAGATGTAGTGTGGGGTTTGGATTGATGCTATACAATTGATCAAAATTGGTTGGACAATCTGGTGCAATCGGTTTAATTGCCCCGGTCAAGTCAAAGCGTGACAGTTGATGTTAGTTGGTCGCTTGGACATGATAAAGTCTGAGTAAGTGAATCAAAGTGACCTGTTGGTGACTTAGACAATTGATGTAATTGTCCAATGAAGTCAAGGTATCTGAAGCAAAATACTCATTAAGACTTAGACAATTGATGTAATTGTCCATTGGATTGTGTTTGATTGGTTGATCAATTGATAGTGTGTGCATGGGATGGATAGTTGTGGGGAATCATGGCAGCCCCGTTGAGACTAGGTCATTATGATAAATGCCTGATGTAGTCTAGGATTACCATAATCGATTACCTGTTGCGACCCGAAGATACTTGATCAGAGTATCTGTTGATAGTCTAGGTGTGCGTGAGTCGATGTATCTGTGCAGACAGAGTAACTTGCTTGGCTTATTGGATGACTTAGCATAGGAAACACAATCCCTCCTATTTAGAGATGGATAGTGATGAACGTGGCTTGATTGGGTTGATTGAGAAACGATGTAGGGTATGTGATGCTGATTATCGAGATGGGGAGGGTGAGGGGGGGGGGTTTGATGTTAGATAGAAGAAATGGAGAACCTATGACTCATTCCTATGGAAGAAGAGGAAAATAGAGTATGCATTATTATGACTATGTATGCATGATATGTAGCTATTATGAATGTATTGATGGGTGGAATGCAACGAAATGCAATATATACAGATGAGATGAGATGACGATCCATAGTGCTCTATTTTCATCATTGAGCTTTAAAATGTTGGAAGAGAATACAAGCATCTTGACATAATGATTCAAGATGACCAGAGTATTTCTTACATGGATTTGATATAGCAAGTTAATACAAGCAACTTGATATAATGGATCAAGTTGACCAGAGTATTGCTTGCGGAACAGACAAGGATTATCTCCTTTCATGCATGACTTGGATCATCCTCCTTGATCTTAGGCTGATCATATCCTGAGACAAGTGCATACCGTACTAAGAGATAAAACCTTTATCCAGTTTGGATGAGGTAGGAGGAACCAAAGAAAGAGCAATGTACCTGCAAACAAACAGTATATACATAAAGAATAAAGAATAAGGATCCTTGGTAATGGTTCATGCCCATATGGTCGAGGTATACGCTGTAGTCAGCAAGCCGTAATGATCTATGACTGCATTTGGCATAAGATCACGTAGCTTGGTGAACTTCCCACGTAGACACCATTAGTACATGCCCCAGAACTTCATCGGAAGTAATGCGCAAACGATACAAAACAATGCTGAAAGATGCCGATATAGATAAACAAACGATTGTACTCACAAATCAACCAAGTATTTGATAGCCTAACAGAATTTTCTTGTCAAAGAAAATGTCATCTTGTCTTTGTTTTGGTAAGGAAGGATGCATCCTTGTTGAAGACAGTTTGATTGTTGATGTTGATTGTGTGGTTGATTGGTAAATGGTCATTGTGTGAGTAGTTTGTCAATGTTTATTTTGGTATCTGCATGGATGGGTATGTACAAGGTGTTGCCATGTTTTTGTGTCATTTTTCAATGGTTTTGTCGATGTTTTTGGATTTTGAATTGTTTTGAATGTTTTTGGTATTTTTGCGAGATATTTTTGAATGTTTTTGGATTTTTGATGATTGTTTGAATGAAGAACTTAATGAATCATAAGACAATGTAGAATCCACTTCCATCAATAGGTTAAAGGCATTGCCCCCAGTTTTAGACATGACTATGAAAAAGCGGGATGACAGACGCATGAAGTACTATCATAATTGCAGAGGAATAAAAAGCCATGGTTGATGGATGGATGGATGTATGTATGAAGTAGATGTGATCGCAACAAGTCTGAAAGACAATGGAGCCATAGCCTTTACGAGTGGTGCCTGTTTGCCAGGTTTTCACCACCGTACTTACCCAAGGTGCCACCGGAGTGGTTGTTCACCGTTTGGATGTATGATTTTTCTTTACTTTTTTTTTTTTTTTTTGAATGTTTTTGTATTTTCTTCAGGACATTTTTCTGAATGTTTTTGGTATTTTCTGGTATGTAGGGGAGCCTGATGCTCTGTACAGCTTAGGTATAAAATCGTTTGAGGTGCATGCTGTTGATTGGATCTGCAAGCGGTTCTCCTTCTGATGTAGCCAACTGATATGCCCCGGATCCGAATACAGTAGTGACAACATATGGGCCCAGCCAGTTTGATTCAAACTTTCCCTGATGTTCTCTGTTTGGTTGGTTGCAAGGATTCTCTCGAAGAACAAGATCACCTACCTCAAATGTATGAGGTCTAACTCGGTGATTGTAGCTTCTGCTCATGCGCTGCTGATAGGCTTTGAGATGGTTGTATGCAGCTTGTCGCTTCTCATCAAGTAACTCTAAGTCCTGAAGACGGGATACTCTGTATGCTTCATCATCGATGAGATTATGTAAGGAAACTCGTAATGATGGTATCTCAACCTCAATAGGTAAGATAGCTTCAGCACCATAGACCAATGAATAAGGAGTTGCACCTGTAGGGGTCTGAATGCTAGTTCGATATGCCCATAGCGCTGGATTTAGTTGAACATGCCAATCACGGCCGGCATCATTGACTATCTTCTTTAGGATCCTCAATATGTTTTTATTGGATGCTTCGGCCTGACCATTGCCTTGTGGGTAATAGGGGGTGGAAAAGCGATGTTGGATATGAAATTTCTCACAAAGTTCACGGACATCTTGATTTTTGAAAGGAAGACCGTTATCTGTGATGATGGACATGGGTACACCATACCGGCAGATGATGTAGTTGAGGATGAATGAGGCGATCTGCTTGCCGGTGACTTGGGTAAGTGGAACAGCTTCGATCCACTTTGTGAAATATTCGGTGGCGGTAATAATGAATTTATGGCCATTGGATGAAGATGGATGAATCTTACCCACAAGGTCAAGGCCCCATTGACAGAAAGGCCATGGTGTTGTGATTGGTTGCAGTTCCTGAGCTGGTGCATGTATCAGGTCGCCATGAACTTGACATTTCTTGCATTTTCTGACAAAGAAGTAGGAATCCTTTTCCATAGATGGCCAATAATATCCAGCTCGCAGGAGTTTCTTGGTGAGTGATGGACCATTTGAATGAGTCCTGCAAACTCCTTCATGTACCTCTTCCAAAGCCTTTGTTATCTCATCTTGTTCCAGACATCGAAGGAGAGTACCATCAAGACCACGTCGGTATAGGGTTTTGGCAATAATGGTATATCGAGCAGTTTGGTGAATGAAGGTTTTACGTTGGTTATTTGATTGGTTGGGAGGAAGGGTGTTATCGCGGAGATAGGTGTAGAACTCACCGTACCATGGGGATTCAGAACCGACAAGGCGACATATCATTTCAGATTCAGGGATATCATAAGCGGGGATCCAAAGCTGTTCTACCAAGAACTCGTAGCGTGTTGAATTCTGTGGAAGATCTAGGAGAGATGCGATAGTAGCCATAGCGTCAGCAGCTCGATTCTGATCTCTTGGTATCTGCTCAAAAGTGATAGTAGTAAATGATGTCTTTAGAGTGTCCACCATTTGCTTGTATGGCATGAGTTTATCATCTTTGGTCTGATATTCATCAGTTGCTTGTCGAATGACTAGTTGTGAGTCGCCATATACTTGTAGTTCTTGTAATTTCCATTGTATGGCTAATCTGAGTCCTGTGATCAAAGCCTCATATTCTGCTATATTGTTGGTGCATGGAAATGTGAGCCTGTAAGACTTCGGGATGCTATCACCTTGAGGTGTGATAAACAGAATGCCTGCCCTCGAGCCATGCCTAGTGTATGAACCATCAAAATATAGTTTCCATGGTTGTGCTATTGTGATCATGAATATCTCTTCATCTGGAAAATTGGAAATAAGAGGATGATCGCCTGTGAGTGGTGCATCGGCCAACTGATCTGCAATAACCTGACCTTTGACAGCTTTACGGTCTACGTACTCAATGTCAAATTCACTTAGAATCATCACCCATTTGGCCAAGCGGCCTGTCAATGCTGCTTTGCTGAGTAAATACTTGAGTGGATCAATCTTTGCAATGAGTTGTACCTTGTGTGTCAACAGATAGTGCCTCAGTTTAGTGGCTGCTAGGATTACTGCTAGGCAAGCTCGCTCAATAGGTGTGTAATTGAGTTCATAGCCCACTAGTGTGCGAGAGATGTAGTAAACAGCACACTCTTTTCCTTCTGCATTATGTTGTGCCAGTAGTACACCCAATGTTGTACTAGTTGCTGAGATATAGAGTAACAACGGTCTACTTGGATCTGGTGGCATCAACAATGGTGGATTCATGAGATAGTCTTTAAGCGTCTGAAATGCTTGTTGGCATTGGGCATCCCACTAAAAGCGGATGTTCTTGTGTAGCAGTTGTGTGAATGGGTGACACTTATCAGCCAATTGTGCAATGAATCTTCGGATGGATTGAAGTCGTCCTTGTAATGTCCTTAGCTGACTGATATTCTTTGGAGGTGGCATGTCCATGATTGCTTTTACCTTTGCTGGGTCGACCTCAATGCCTTTGCTTGAGACAATGTATCCTAGAAGTTTCCCGGAGGCTACTCCAAAGACACATTTCTTTGGGTTGAGTCGAACATGGTATTGTTCCAGTCTATCAAAGATTTTATCTAAGATGTGGAGATGCCCTTCTCTGGTGAGTGATTTTGCTAGTAAGTCATCAACATAATCTTCCATCATGGTATGCATCATGTCATGGAAGATGGTGGTCATTGCTCTCTGATAGGTTGCTCCTGCATTCTTGAGACCAAAAGGCATTACATTCCAGCAATATGTGCCCCATGGACATGTGAAGGCTGTCTTATGTTGGTCCTCTGGTGCGATATTTATCTGATTGTAGCCTAAAAAGCCATCCATGAGTGAAAGCATGGCATGTCCTGCCGTTAGATCCACTATGATGTCAATATTTGGTAGGGGGAAATCATCCTTAGGACAAGCCTTATTTAGATCTCTGAAGTCGGTACAAATGTGGATGCCCCCTTTTAGTTTCCCAACTGGCACGATATTGGAGATCCATTCTGCATAATCAATTGGTCTAATGAAACCAACATCCAGGAGTTTCTTGAGTTCTATTTTGACTAGCACTGCAATCTGGGGATGCATCTTACGAAGCTTCTGCTTGACAGGTTTGGCTCCTTCTGCTATGGTGAGGTGATGCATGACTAAATCAGGATCAAGCCCAGGCATGTCTGCATATGACCACGCAAAGTTGATCTGACGCTGCTGGAAGAACTCTATAAATTTAGGTTGTTCCTCTGGAGTGAGAAGAGATGCCAGATGTATAATATGAGGATTTTCAAGAGTCCCCACATTGTATTCATTGGTTCCTCGATAAGAATCGTGGATCGTTCCTGTTGTGTACTAGCAGGGAGAATGTCAAACCCTTCATCCTCAGGCACCTCAGAGAGGTTTTCACCGTTGGATACGCTCTTTCTTTTTACTTTTGTCGGATCAAACAGTGCCACAGTGTGGTTTTCACTAGAAGATCCATGTTTTATTGTTATGTTTTTGCAGCTGAAAGGTTTGGCATCTGCCCCGAAGTATGTTGCGCTATTAAGTTTAATGACAAATCCAGCTTTGTGATCCCCGCTTCATAGGTTATCCCTTAATTCCAAAAAGTCAATGATAGCCTCATCTTTTTGAAAGAGGTCAAGACATGGGGGATTTGATTGGTTCCATTTGATGAGTTCAAGGTGGATAATGGGCATTACTTCATCGATTAGGTTTAGTTCGTTAGAGGTATCAGTGAGGGTTAAGACAGTGTGGTGAAGGTCGTTGATGGTACTCTCCCTGTCAGAATCAGGCGTAGGATGAGACGTAGGGTCTGTGGAAGATGTTTCCAGCTCAGGTACCCAAGTGGTCTTTATCTGTGCTTCTCCGTAAACAGGGATGTCTTTGTGGGGCGGAGGTGGTGATGTGTCTTCCTCATCTGAAGTGTTAAGCTGTACAGAATCAAATTCCCACTCATGCGAGTCGGTCTCTGAGTCACTTTCCAGCATCCGATTACTATACCATACTGGGATGTCTTTTGAGTTAAATACTGCAGGTGTGATTGGTTGGTGTATCTTTGTAGTGATCGGTGCTGCAGGAACCGTGATGGGTTTTAAAGGATCTGGTACAGGAAGTATCGGCAGTGTTGCCTCAGTGGCTTCTGTTGGAATGGCTGGTGCCATAGATGCTGCTGCGGGTTCTGATATAGTTGCTGCTGCTATTGGTGTTATTGATGGGATTACTGGTTCGTTTGGTGGGATGATTGGTATTGTAGATGGTTGTGGTGGGTTTGTGAACCTCAATGGGGCAGTGGGGATAGTGTTTGATGGTGCTTTGATTATGAAAGGTGTCCTCTTTGCAGTAGGCGGGCAAAATGGTTTGCTAGGTTTTCCTTTGAATCTGAGTTTAGGAAGAATCTCTTTTTCAAAACCGAGGCCTGTATTACCTTTGGGCTTGAATTCTAGTAGCAGAGGTTCATGTCGTCCTTGTTTGCAGTATCCCAAAGCACTCTGACCATCATATCCCATTCTTTGCATAATGAGGAGGCCTTTGCCATATTGTTCCGTAGGAAGTGTAACTCGTGGTATGTCAGTGGTGATGGGATCCTTATAGATCCATTCCGCCAGGTCCTCATCTTGTGTTTCTTCCTCTTGACTCTTTCCAAGGATGAAAGGCGTCAAGGCACATGCTGGCGTGATTAGTGGTTGCTGGAGTAACTGCTGTGGTTTACCATGTGTTCTAGGAGAAGTGGGCATTTGTCCCACACAAAAGAGCTGACTCAAGTTGTATTCTCCAGGACCTTCCTCTGCTACTTTCATCTTTAGCTTTTCTTGCTTGGGTATAGGGGTGTTAGAACTGGCAAGAGAGGCGGGACTTACATATGATGTGGAGGAAATGGCTTCCCTATTATTAGGAACAGTAATTTCTGGTTGATGGCTGATATTATGGCAAAATGCAAAGGGATTTGCATCGCCCAGGATTGTGATCTCTGCACCATTATGTGGTAACTTGATACATTGATGGTAGGTAGATGGAACAGCTTGCATGGCATGTATCCAAGGTCTCCCTAATAATAGATTATATGGCAGAGGAAGGTCCAGAACCTGATAGATGATGTGCTTTACCACAGGGCCCACTCGGATTGGTAGTACCACAGCTCCTTTGGATGAACACTTTACATCATCATAGGCCTTGATGGTGATCTTCTTGCGAGGATCCACTGATTCTATTGCATATCCCAATGCTGTGACCAACTGTAGTGTACAAATATTTAGTCCTGCTCCATTATCGATCAAGACTCGCTTGATCCTATGCTGGTTAATAAATCCTTCGATGTGGAGTGAGGCGTTATGCGGTTGTTGGAAGGAAGAGTTGTCACTTTCAGAAAAAGTGAGACAAGGTGATGACTTTAGACTTCCAACCATGGCTTGAAATTGGTCCGTATTTAGATTTGCGGGGACTGACGCTTCTTGGAGTGCTTGATCCAAGATAGTTTTATGAGATGGCGATAGACGCAAAAGCTCTAAAATGGATATAAGTGCAGGGGTTTTGTCTAATTGTTCCACAAGATTGTACTGCTTTGGGACGGAGGTGGTGCCTTGTGGAGCTGCCTTGATGGTGACCTTGCCACGACGTGTAACAACATTGCAATTTGAGGTGGGATTTTTGAAGGTGATAGTTGCAATTTGTTCACTGGCCTCATACAGGTGATTTACAGTGTAGTTATACGCAGCCTGCTTATAATCAGTGGTATCAGTGCCTCGCCGGGAAGTGGAAGGACCCCTTTGATCTTGTGATGGAAGTGGATTCTTGAACATCTGATGATCATTATTGGTTGTTTTTGGGTCATGTCCTTCATATTCAATTTCTCCTTGGTCAATAAGATCCTGAATGAGATCTTTCAATCGGTGACAATTACTTGTCTTGTGTCCTCTTCCTTGATGGAACTCACAATTTTTAGTATCTCTCCACCATGCCGGTTTGACCTGAGGCTCATAGTTTGATAGCTTAGGTAGAGTGACCAAATTTTGAGAGAGGAGTTGTCGCAACACTGTTTCAATGGGTTCCCCTAAGGGAGTGTATGTGCGTTTTTGTTTTTGTGGACGAGGTCTTGGTTCATCATGGGATGTGATGCGACCTTGATTAGGAGGAACATTTGTGTTATTCTGAGGTGGAGGATTTTGTCCTGCAAACCGAACCATAGGTTGTGCATTTTGGATAGTTCGAGCATCCACAACCCCATCATTGACGACATTCTTGTTTTTATTCCAGAAGCTTGGTTTATCACTATTGAAGCGCGGGCGAGGACCATCTTTTGGTTCATTAAAGATTTTGATGAGTCCTTTCTTGATGAGTGCCCTTTCACATTTTATACCTTTGGTGATCATATCGTTAAAAGAATCTATGTCTTTGACATCCAGGTGAAATTCCATTTCTTCGTTTAAGTTGGAAATGAAAATTTCCACTAGTTCTCGTTCAGGTAACTGAAGAGAACGTCTGCTAGACATTTGGCACCATCGTTGCAGGAATACTGAGAATAATTCACCTGGTTTTTGTTTGGTGTTGCATAGATCAGCCATGGTGATGTCTCGTTCAATGTTATGAGAATAATGAGCTAGGAACTTTTGGATGAGTTCCTCAAATGTTCTAATGCCACCTAGTAGTCGGGAAAACCATGATGTGGTTGTGCCTCCCAAGCTTTGGGGAAAAAGGCGTATTAGGTAGGTGTCTTCATATGCTACTTCAAGACAAGCGGAATGAAATTCTCGGACATGATCACGGGGATCCCCCTTTCCTCTATATTTTTCAAACTTGGGTGTTTTGAATCCTCGAGGAAATGGTGGCATGTAAAGATTCCTATCAAAAGGATAGAGACAGATGTCATTGAGTGAGAACTGGTTAGTCTTGACACCATTATGAAGCTGTTGGGCGAGATTCTCGACTTGTTGCCGCAACATCTCCATTTCATTTGGAGGAGGAGGTGGTGGATTACCCCGAGGAATGTTATATCTGATGGGATCTCTATCTCTTTCCTCTTCATGGTGACTTTGTCTTTCTGATGCTTGTCTTAATTGGGCAAGATCAAAGTCAGATGGGAGTTTTGCTCCTTCTCGAGCGAGTCTTAAGAAGTGAGCATCCGCATTGCTCCTGAGTATTTCGTCAAAAAGCCTGTTAAAGAGAGGGTTATGCTGAGCCCTTTCTATTGTTGCGGGAGTGGGAGTACTTGGGTTTTCATCATCTGCATTTCCTCCAAGTGCTTCTTGAAATTCATGGAGATTTTCCTCTTCTTCTTCTTCCCTTTCTATTTCTCTTTGCCTTGATTGTGATCGGGTTTGAGCCATTTTGTTTGCAAGCTTTTTGTTGAAGTTGATTGAAGATGATGATGAGTTTTTGATGAAATGAGAGATTGATGGTTGGTGAATTGTGTTGCACGTGGATCTCTAGCACCTTTAAGGTGGATGTACCGAAATTCCTTTTTTGAATTGCTTGCTTGTTTGATAAGTTTTGATGTGATAAGGTGTAGAGAAATCTGAGATGTGTTACAGATTGGACTACCTAGTAATGAGAGGATTCACTCATGAACTAGTTTTAACCTGCGTAGATGTGCTTCTTAGGATGAGCTTATCCTAGATGTAGAAACAATCTAAAAAGTGATGTGATGTGTTTGATTTCAAGCAATATCTAAAAAGAGAACTTGGGACAAGAACCTCTTAATGTTTTGAGAGTTGGGACGGATTGATGATGAAGTGATGATGTATGAGTGAGATGATGGATGAAAAATGTTTTCAACTTCAATAAAAACTTTGTGTCACAAATGGGACGAACTCTACCTCTTCTCTTTCGGGTGTTGGTGGTATTTCTTGAGCTGTGTTGTAGGTGATGCAGACATTTGGGAAGAAGTTGGGATTAATCTTTCCTCCTTGATTTTTGTGATAACTCAGAGCTCTATATTGCATAAAAGCTCTGCGGTTCAATGATTTTGAATCAAATTCGTTTGTTTTGCCTTGAAGGTATAGACACATGCGATGTAGAAAGACTCTATGGGAGACAAAGATTTGCTGATTGATATAGAAGAATTTCCTCTCTTTGATCGAAGCCTTTGAGCTCAATGGTCTTCTTTTCAAGTTGATATTTTGATGACACTTCTTCTTTCGCAAGATGTGAAGAATGGTCATAAAATTTTGACTCTTTGTTGTTTGTACCTTGTTTTTGATGTTTTTGGTTGTGTTGACAGATGTTTGGTTGGATGAATACTTTGTTTTTGGGAAGTGATTTTCTGATTTTTCTTTGACAAGAAAACAAAGCAAGCACACAAACACAAGATTGTAGCCTCAAAGGCACAAATAAGTATGGGTCTAGATCAACCCAATCCTTGGACTTGTATATGACCCTTCCTTTAGATGTATTTTAAGGTGTATTTCCAAAGCCTGAAGTCGGCTCAATTTGCACTAGGTCTTTAAAACGAACACACTTCAAACACTTTTTATCCCTAAGGTCAAATGGCCAGTTGTGATAAATTTAGCCCACATCTTGATATTTCGTCGACTTTGGTACTACATACCTTATGAATCCCGCCGTGGCAGGTAAGGATGTGATATACTAAGTCTTGCACGAGCATAACAAATAGATGATCCCTATGATGGGGGAGTCACCACTTTTATCAAGCCACAAGTGACTTTTCAAAAAGCTATGTTTCTACTCAAGGAAATATGTATGGTGAGTATCTTGGGAGCAAAACCATCTATGCTCTTGCACTAAATTATATCGCAAATATCCTCAATCAATAGAACAGGTGGGCTCCTACTTAAAGGTGTTTAGTCATGTTCGATGTTTTTGGACATAAGTTCATTCTGCAGTGACTCACTTAAGAGCCTTGTAACTGGTGGTGGGGCCCATTTGTCCTTTCGGCCAATTACACTGTAGGAACAGCTATACCCAAGGCTACAGCTTTCGCTCTCACCTGATTTCTATAGCGGCTCGAAGGATTTACCGCTCGAGGTCGTTCCCAAGAGTATCGATCCCTTGGCAGGCCTCTCTTAAAAAGATAAAATGTGAGTGTTACTAACACTTTTCTCTTGCACCTAGGACCACGAGAGCCAAGGGAGAGGATAGCGTGTGTTAGAGGTAGGACCACTCGACTGACTTTTGTGCACAAGCGTGCCAAACATGAAAGACACTTGTTCTTTTTAATCCACCATTGCAATGTGATCTAACTATTTGGAGATGTTGCTCCAACAGTCATGGTGTTCTTTTTAACCTTCAAAGGCAATGTGTTTTGTATTCTAGAATTTGAAATCCTGGTCAACGTAATAAAAAGCACGTTTGCATAAAGTAAATCGCTTGTGCAAAATTGAGACAAGTTGACTGTGAATTTTATTTGCACCAAAATTTTGAAGTGTGGATTGTAAATTTTAGGTCCGAAATGATGCCCTCCTAAATGGCACAAGGTTAGCAAATGATAAACAACACCAAAGACACAAAAACCGTTAGTGTTAGTCAATCAAAAACTAATCTAAAAAGGCATACCAAGAGAGACACTAAAAGCATGCTAATGTATCTAATAAACAAAACAAAGATTATGAGGCATCTCCAACTGCCTCTTAGCATGGCCTTAGCTCCTTCTCCCTTGTTCCTCTCCTCTCCAAGTTCCAAAATAGTGTAGCTCTCAGCAGCTTTTTGCAATATGGATGCTTATGGAGGATTGAGATTGTAGTATAGCTCTAAATGTGGAATGAAAAGCTAATACTAATCTATTGATGCTAAAATGATATATTTTAACCAAAATGATAAGATGTTAGATTGATTATGCTAAGAATGCTCTCTAAAATGTCTATAGCTTAGATGCATGCAAGTTTTCAGGATCTGGATTATGAAGAAATGGGCTCTATTTATAGGAAAAATGGAGCAATGGATGGCCAGGATTGAAAGGTTTAATCAAGGGTCAAGCTTGAAAGTTGGGGATCCATGTGCACAATTGGCACCAATGAAATGGTGACAAGTGTCAACACAGGATTGGGTTGAGAGAAGAGGTTGGAGGCATTAAAGGCCTGAGAAGACTTCATGGTTATCTAGAAGGTAAGGGTCAAGCCTAAATTAAGATTACCCACTGGATTAAGAGTTAATCCAAGGATAAACCTTTGTGCAAATGTTTAAGAGATAATCATGGTCAAAGCATTAAAGGCTTGATGAGACCCTTGGGTTGGGTAGAGGTTGAGTCAAAACAAATGTTTTAACCATGTGGGAAGGTTTGGGTTAACCATTAATGGTTATTGGAGACTTTGTGGATTAAGTGGTTGAAAGTTGGAAGCCTTTAATGGCTATCAAAGACTTTGAGGATTTAAGTGGTTGAAGGTTGAAAACCTTTAATGGTTATCCAAGACTTTGAGGATTTTGAGAAGTGACTTCCCTTTGCTTAGGAATGTGACAATATTTAGGGGATGGATTAGGCTAATTAGGAAGGGGTTTAGAAGAATCTAGAAGGGGATTAGATTTTGCAAGTGGATTTGGTGGGTGAGGGAAAATAGGATTTTATTTAAAATAAAAATTCATTTATTTCAAAATGTGTGCAAGTTGCATTTGTAGGAAAATGCAAGTGGGGTGGGGATAATGATTTAAATAAATGTTTTATTTAATTTATTTAAAAGAGGAATAGGGGGATATAATTAAATAAATTGATTTTATTTATTTTATTGAATGGAATTTGATTTAATGAATTAATTAAAATAAATTGAATAATTTATTTAATTAATAGAAGAATGTTTGGAGATGAATTAATTAAATATTAATTTAATTAACTGATGGCTTAATGGATTTTTAATCAAATAAATATGAAATATTCATTTAATTAAAATGGACAGATTTGTGTGACTACAATAACAATATCAACAAAGAAGCTCATATCAATAATCATCATAAAATATCTATATACACATATGCAACAAGAACAAGGCTAATGCCACAATTCCAATCAAGATGAATCAAGAGCCTCAACAATAAACTAAATCAAATCAAAACATAACCACAAAACTATTCACCACTTGACACAATGATTTTTTACATGGAAACCCAAATGGGAAAAACCATGGTGGGTTAGAATACCCACAAGTATTTTGAACTCTTCTGAAGTTCGCCCTGTTAGGAGCAAAGCCTTGTTAGAAGCTTTACAAAAATATCCTGTTAGGAACAGATCCGGTTAAGGACCACCCGGTTAAGAGATTGACTACAATACCATGTTAAAGGCAATACCTTATTAGGAGCAACCTCGATAGAGGATTTCAAATTCAAGCTTATGGATCATCCGGTTAGACGATTTAGAAAATACCAAGCATGTTAAAGCTTACCCGATTAAGGGATTTAACTGTTGTAATTGTTAGAGAACAACGGGGTCTTTGTTGATATGGTAATAGCACTGCTCTGCTTGATTAGATCCTTTTTATGCTCCTATCTGCCTTCACACATTCTACAGATACTCCTTTTGGTTCGACAATCAATCACACTGACACGCTTAACCAAAATTGCCAACACTATTACAAAACAACTCATCAACCTTATAAGCAAAACAATAAGTCGGTAACACATTACAAAACCTAAGATCTCATAGAGATTACAAACAAATTGGTTCAAACATGACCATTAGATTACATAGAAATCATCTGCACATTATTCTAGACAACCTCAACCACTCCTAGATCACCGCACATTGGATCTTGTAACTCATCACAGTTTCCACTTCATGCAATGCAATTTCTCATTCCCAAGATAAAACAGTTATCTCTACGCATCAAAATCACTTTGAAATTCATCACGTGCATCATGCATACATGGCATAATCATCTCCAATCATAATTTGATCATAAATCAACATAACCGATTCACCAAGCTCCATCGATTAAGGTTTGACATATCAAAAGGTTAGGGTTACCGGTTGATCTCTTTGCTTCAATAGTAATACTAGTTTCCTTCATTGCTCAACTATCGTTTGCATTACTACATCACTATCGGTTGCAATACAACTCCATTACCAGTTGCAATTGACATCAATGACAACACTTATACTTCATTAATGCAATCTACATGCAATGCCAACAATCTCCCCCTTTGGTATTGATGGAAATATAAATATCAATACCCTTTGATTGTGATGATTGAGAGTAATGCACATACACAAGTATAGGAATCCTGGTTTACATTTTTCCATGTACTCTCCTTCAACTAAGTCTTCATGTCTTCAGTCTTTAGCTGGTAACTGGCTACAATTTTTATCCCTATCAATCATACAGTTCTTCTCCCCCTTTGACAATAATGCCAAAGTGAATACCAATATCAGCCGGTAAACCACTCCAAGCCTCACCGATCTGCAACTAGTTGCTCCCCTATGGAGTAGCTCCACTCTACACCAATCCTGCTTCAAGATCTTCAATAAGCTTCAGGACTCATGTCTTCCACATTGACTTAATTGACCTTATGTAGGGGTACAACCCCTAGCTGACATCTAAGATACTCGAAAGTAGCCTTAGGCAGAGGTTTAGTAAAGATATATGCTAGTTGTTCCTTAGTAGATACATGCTCCAGTAACACATCTTTACTCTGCACTTTCACTCTCAAGAAATGATATTTCAGCTCTATATGCTTGGTTCTAGCATGCAACACCAGGTTCTTTGAAATGTTTATTGCACTAGTGTTATTGTAGAAAATCCTTACCGGTTCTAAGATTTTCAACTTAAAACCTTTGAGAATATGTTTCATCCAGATTGCTTGAGCGCAATTCATGTATGCTGCAACATATTCAACTTTAGTTGTTGATTGTGATATGCAACTCTGCTTCTTGTTGCTCCAAGATACTAGCCTTCTTCCAAGAAAGAAAGCTCCCCTAGTTGTACTCTTCTTGTCATCAACATTTCTTGCCTAGTCTGCATCTGTATAGACTTCCAAATCAAAGTTACCTACATATGGATACCATAATCCATAATCAATAGTACTTTTCAGATATCTGAATATCCTTTTAGTTGCTACCATGTGTGTCTCCTTTGGGTTCTTCTGAAATCTGGCAACTAATCCAACTGCATGAGCAATATCTGGTCTGCTGTGAGCACATAATGTAGTTTCCCTATCATAGACCTGTACTCCTTTTTATCAATGAATGCAAAATCATCCTCAGACAGTTTACAACCTATAACCATTGGTGTTCCAATTGGTTTACAGTCTCCCATTCCAAATGTCTTCAATACCTCTTTCACATATTTGGACTGTGTGATGAAAATACCATTCTTCATCTGTTAAATTTGCAAACCTATAAAGAATTTATCTCTCCTACCAAAGAAATTTTGAATTCACTTTTCATCTCATTTCCAAAGTCATCACACATGTCATCATTGCCTCCAAAAATGATATCATCCACAAATACCTCACTAACCAGTATCTTATCTCCTCCAGTCTTGATATATATTATTGTCTTCACTGGTTCTCTGAAAACCTATCTTCACCAAGTGAGAATGTAGTCTTTCATACCATGCCCTAGGTGCTTGATTCAAACCATATAGTGTCTTGTATATTTTTCACACCATATCTTTTGCATCAGTCAAAGCATAATCATCTGGTTGTTCAATGTAGACTTCCTCTTCTAGTATACCATTTAGAAATGTTTACTTTACATCCATCTGATAATCTTTAAATCCTCTATATGTTGCAAATGTAAGTAGATTCCTAACACCTTCCAATCTTACAACTGGTGCAAATATCTCGCCATAGTCTTCTCCTTCTTTTGCATAACCTTTGCATACCAGTCTGACTTTTTTTTGACCACTACTCCATCTTCATTCAAATTATTTTTGAATACCCATTTAGTACCTATTACATTTTTGTTCATCGGTCTAGGTACTAGGGTCCATATATTGTTCTTCTCAATCTGGTCAAGCTCTTCTTCCATAGCCTTGATCCAGTGATCATCTTCAAAAGCTTCCTTTGTTGTTCTAGGCTCAATATTGGAGACCATACAAGAACTCTCCCATATTCTTCTTCTGGTTAACACACCAGTATCTTTATCTCCAATAATCTGTTTAGGATTATGATTTAGTCTTACATACCTTGGAATAACATGATCATGGTCTTCAGGTTCGTATTCCTCGCTATGTTCATCTTCTACAGAATCTACCTATTCCGGTTGAACTGGTGTTGCAGTATTCATTTCACCAACTTCTGGCTTCACCGCTTCTGGTTCCAAAATCATAATGTAATGTTCATCTTCCTTCTTCTCCTCATTGGTTTCTTTTGTATCTTCAAGACACTCATCCACTTGGACATCAACACTTTCAATGATCTTCTTTGTCCATTTGTTGTAACATTTGTAGGCTTTTCTCTTGGTGGACTAACCAAGAAATATACCTTCATCACTCTTAGCATCAAACTTATCAACATAGTCATCTCTCTTGATAAAACATCTACTACCAAAGATCTTAAAGTAACTAACATTAGGTGATCTACCATACCAGTATTCATAAGGAGTTTTATCCTTACCTCTTTTAACCAATATTTGGTTCATTGTGTAGACAGTTGTGCTGACAGCTTCTCTTCAGAAAGTCTTAGCAACACCTCCTTGTATTAGAATAGTTCTAGTAGCTTCAACAACTAACCGGTTGTTCCTCTTTGCAATACCATTATGTTGTGGTGTCCTAGGTGTAGAAAGTTGCCTCTTAATTCCATTGTCTTCATAGTATCTAGTGAATTCCTCTGAAGTAAATTCACCATCTTTATCAATTCTTAAGCACTTTATCTTCTTTCCACTTTCATTTTTAGCTAAGGCTTTGAATGCCTTAAACTTGTTGAAGGCTTCTGTTTTGTCCTTCAAGAATGTGACTCACATCATTCTTAAGTAGTCATCAGTGAAGATTATAAAATATCGATCACCTTAAATACTCCTAGTCCTTATTGGTCCACAGAGGTCTGTATGAACCAAATCTAGCAAATGTTCTGCTAAGAAAGATTTTCTCTTAAAAGTTGAGGATGTTATCTTCCCTAACTGACATTCCTTACACAAAGAATTAAACAGTTTGTCCAACTGAGGCAAACCTCTTACCGATTTGGACTTACTGACTTTTACAATGTTATCAAAATTTACATGACAAAATCTTTGATGGCAAAGCCAACTATCTTCTACTTTAGCAATTAAAAAATTGTTGACTTTATAATTTAGGTGAAACAAGTTACCTTTTGTCTGCTTTCTATATGCAGTCAGTTCACCTTTGCTTCTATAGATTTTGCACATTCCATTCTTGAATTCTAGTGGATAACCTTTGTCATTGAGTTGAGCAACACTCAACAGATTGTGTTTCAATCCTTCAACCCAGTAGACATCATTTGCACTTCCCTTTCCATTAAGAGAGATGGTTCCATTTCCTTTTACCATGCAAGGTGAGTCATTTCCAAATCTCACAACACCTCCAACAAATTCCTTTGAATTAAGAAACTTACTCCGGTCACTGGTCATGTGGTGTGAACAACCACTGTCTATGATCCAATTATCAAAACTATCCATGCGAGAGACTAATGTCTTCTAATCTGATGTCTTCTATTTAATGGCAACAAAGACAATATCCTCATTTGCATATTCCTTAGATTCCTCATCTATAATTCCTCTGTCAACTGCAATGAGACAATCTCTTTTACCTTTGCCGTTGTACTTCTTATACTTCTCACATTTTTTTTCATTATCTCCATTTGGATAGTTAGCAGCAATATGTCCAATCCGGTTACATGCAAAACACTTCAAAGGTAATTTACCTCTGTACTTACTGGTACCTCTGGGTAACCACTTGGCCAACAATGCTTCAAGCTCATTCAGACTATCTTCATCATCAACTTCTTTACTTTTCCTTACCGGTGGGTTAGAAATTGAAGCTCTAAATGCAAATTCTGATTTCTAAACACTTCCATCATAACTATTTAATTCAAATGTAGTTAGTTTACCAATGATGGAGTCAAGAGTTAACTTTGTTTTATCAATAGACTTGAGTTCCTAAATGGCTACAACTCAGATAGCATAGACCAGTAGAAGGGTTCTCAACACCTTGCTAACCACTGTGGTATCCTCCACTATACAACCAACACCTTTGATCTCACCGACTATCTCCTTGATTCTTTGACCATACTGTTGAATATTTTTACCTTCAGCCATCTGCATGTCATCAAATTTACCTCTCAGACTCTCCTTTTTGGCAATCTTCACATGCTCATCATTGCTATAAATATCCTCAAGTCTCTTCCACACTTCAAAAGAAGACTCCAAACCATGGACATCAACATACTCTAAATCAGACAAGGAACTGATAATGGCCTCCAATGCTTGATTATTCTCCTATTGCTCCTTCTTTTGATCATCTGACAAAATCCCACTAGGCAAGCTATATTTAGTAACAACATGTTCCCAATATTGACTTTCTAATCTCTTTATATAGATCTTCATCCTGTCACTCCATATTCTATAGTTTTCCCTATTGAACTTTAGACCTTCTTTCTTCATCATGTTCTTCTAGATCTTTACCTCAAGCTGTTAGGCTTAAACACAAGAGGACCTGAAATGCTCTGATACCAATTGATGATATGATGAATCAATAATGATCCGGTCAACTAATGAGAGGGGGGGGTAAATCAGTAGATAGAAAACAAACTAAACTTTCACCAAACTCAAACCCAACTCATAAATCAATCATTGAACTAACCAGATTAAACACTGTACTATAAACTACAACTACACTGTCAAGTTTATCGGTTGACTAGAATACCAATATAACAGTGTAACAGATTTGAAACTCATATACTATTTAACCAAAAAATCAAACCACTTTACTAACATTAGCAATAGCTCATTTCATATCACTTCCGGTCATCTAAACATATCCAAGTGGCTTTATCAGTTAAACAGATTAACCATATCAAAACATAACCACAAAATCATTCACCACTTGACACAATGATTTTTTATATGGAAACGCAAATGGGGAAAACCACAATGGGGATGAATACCCACAAGTATTTTGAACTCTTCTAAAGTTCGCCATGTTAGGAGCCAAGCCTTCTTAGAAGCTTTACAAAAATGTCCTGTTAGGAACAAATTCGATTAAGGACCACCCAGTTAAGGGATTGACTACAATACCCTGTTAAAAGCAATACCCTATTTGGAGTAACCTCGATAAAGGATTTCAAATCCAAGATAATGGATCACCTGGTTAGAGGATTTAGAAAACACCAAGCCTATTAAATCTTACCCAGTTAAGGGATTTAACTGTTTTAATTGTTAGAGAACAACCAGGTCTTTTTTGATCTGGTAATAGCACTACCCTACTTGATCGGATCATTTTTATTCTCCTATGTGCCTTCACACATTCTGCAAATACTCCTTCTGGTTTGGCAATTAATCACACGGACACACTTAACTAAAATTACCAACACTATTACAAAACAACTCATCGACCTTATAAGCAAAATAATAGGTCGGTAACACATCACAAAACCTAAGATCTCATAGAGATTGCAAACAAACCAGTTCAAACATGACAGTTAGATTATATATCAATCATATGCACATTGTTCTAGACAACCTTAACCACTCCTGGATCACCACACATTGGATCATGTAACTCATCACGCGGTTTCGACTTCATGCAATGCACTTGCTCATTCCCAAGATAAAATAGTTATCTCTATGTGCCAAAACCACTTTGAAACTCATCACATGAATCATGCATACGTGGCATAATCATCTCTTATCACCATTCAATCATAGATCAACATAACTGATTCACCAAGCTCCATCGGTTAGGGTTTGAAATATCAACAGGTTAGGGTTACCGGTTGATCTCTCTACTTCAATAGTAATATCAGTTTCCTTCACTGCTCAACTACCGGTTGGAATACAACTCCATTACCGGTTACAATTGACATCAATGACAATACTTATACTTCATTAATGCAATCTACATGCAATGCCAACATAAAATTCATGATCAAGTTTGAAAAGCAATAAGTCCAATAATGACACTAAACAAATCAATAGAGACACAAAAATCAAATGTAAACCAAGAGACTATACGATAGCCAAGGTTTCTAAATACAAAACATAATGAAGACATTTCCAAACATTCACGGCAACACCTCCCAACATATCAAGTAAATAAATCAATAGAGAACACAATCATACACAACAAACTCATAATATGATATCAAAACTCTTACATGACAACTCACAGTAAGTAAAATCCATAACATACAATGGTTTTCCCCAAATATTATTATGATTATAGATCTATATAATTAATCCTTCAGAAATACCAATTTTTAAATTTCTCTCCACAATCAATCTTTCTCAGACAATCTTTTTTGGAAACAAAAATACAAGGAAGGACAAAAACCTCCAACCTAAAATATTGAAGTTATGGCAATGAAATTTGAAGTAGAGCAATCCAATTTCACAATCCAACAAAGACATGATCCAAGCAAATCAAAATCTACAATAATGCAGAAAATTCTCCAGAAAGCCAACAATGACAAATACTCAAAAAGCCAATAAATAAAATCTCATTCAAAACTATACAAAAATCTCACCAATCAAAATAATCGATAATATAATATTTCTTACCAACCATGCATGAAATCAAGGTAAGAAAATATAAAATAATATTATTTAACTTACCCAAATCCCTCAACCAATAATAAACTAGGGTAGGTAGGCTAAATAATAATTTAATAATCCAAATGGGTAGAAAGAGATTAAATAATAAAAATAATAATTTAATAGTAAAAGATGTAGGTAACGTAATTAATAAATAAACAAATGGGTAAAAAGAATAAACAATAATAAATAATAAATAAGCCCCTTAATCAATAAATAAAATAGAAAGTGTAATGCCCCGCTATGAGGCCCAAAGGACTTAAACAGTTAAAACAATGGAAAATGCGAATAGAAAAAAATAAAAAAATAGATCCATTCAAACACAAGGATTAACATGATAATACAAGAAAAAGATAAGATGAACATATAATATCTAACAAGAGTCCTCAAGGCCCTACAACGATGTTACTCAAGATAATATAACCATACAAATAATACAAATGAAACTCTATAAATAAGATAACATTGTCCTTTACAAAAGATCATGATACATAATACAATGCCATGAGAATATAAATATGATCATCGGTTATAATACAAGGTATCTATAAGGATAAGATCTCCACGAGTACAAACAATGGAGTGATTACATGAATCTGGTAAATAAAGAAATTTTTCAATATTTCCACAAGCCATCACAATCAAGATGTGGGACAATCCAAAACCTAATGTGTGCGAAAAGAACTCCACCCAACCATGTGGTACCATCAGGTCCACCCCTCATGCTAGGAGGTATCAGCCAGACCCAAGAGACAAAAGGAAATACAAGAAGATACAAATGACTCATACAAGGCTCACAAGACTACAATCAAGAAGAGACTCACAAGGCTAAAATCATAGGATCTCAAAAATAAAACAACTAACTTCTAGATGCCCAAGCAATCCACAAAAGGACAAATCCAAGAGTGACCACTAGGTATGCAATAGGGAAGAGTGTCATCACTAGGTTGTCATGCGTTACCCTAGTGAGTCTTCACCAGGTCTCGGCCCCCTTCCTGGGTTACCCTAGTGACCTTTCTCGACCCCCGACCCCCATACAAACACTAGTGGACCACACCAACCTTTTGAAAGGACAAGATTGGTGGAAGCCATTCCAAGCCCTTCTCTACTTACCTCATCCCTAATTAAGCACTCGAACGTAAGAGAGCCAACAAATTAATCTTTATTAATGTTATCTAGCTACACTTCCCAGTTCATTATTTAGTATTTTATAAGGTTAAGGTATTATTTATGATTAACAAATTATGAGTTCTTTATTAATATTATTTATTATTGACAAATATTTATAAGGTTAAGCTATTAAATTCATCTACATACATACATATATATAAAAATACACAAATAAAAATATATAATTGACATTCATCCAGTAACAAGGAAAAACCACCAATCTCTCATAATCATTATTTCCCTAACATATTATTAGCACTTAAATAATTGATTGAAGGAATAATTACACACCATACAATGATTATTAGACTCTCAAAACATAATAAGATCGTAATCTCTTAATACTACAAAAATCTACACCTTTTAACTAATATTCATCACTCACAACTTATATGGAATAATAATCCTTTTATTAAATTCACAACATTTATGTTTGAGGATGCTTATGAAGTTATACGATTAAATATATAAGTGCATATATACTTGTGTGTGTGTGTGTGTGTGTGTGTGTGTGTGTGTGTGTGTATATATAAACTTATTTACTTTTACATCTCTACACTCTAGTACAATCAAAAGCACTATACCTATTGGCACTCGCAAATTACTAATTCCTCATAACCAAAAAGGGCAACACTATCATAAGATGAGTATGTTTGTTGCAATGAAAATGTATAGGGAGAGGATAGATGCCACAAAGCATAAAAAAAAAACTTACGGATAGCATACAAAATGAAAATACACAGTTATTGATTCTTCACTGGATGACTACTCACTGAGTATGAAAAGTAGGATCATGCATGAATAAAGGATGCCAGATTATATGAAGTAAAACCTGGTTCAAGGGGGTGTTATGAAAGGAAAAACCTGGTTCAAGGGGGTGTTATGAAAGGAAAAACCATAAAAAAAATAATGTTCGAATAGGGATACAATACCACGATAACAAGGAAGTGTTTATACAATTCTCTTGGCCAAAATAGAGGAGGTTTATCATTTTATTGTTGTTCAATATAAATAAAAGAACCTGAATACCGACTCAAAGCAATCACTCAGTAATGAGAAGAGCATACCGATGCTTTTCGGCTTAACATACAAGCATGTGAATAATAGTGCTCGGTAATAGGCATATCCAAACAAATATAATTTGACTGCAATAGAAGTGAAAGGTAATACGGTGGCTAGGCCATGATGACCATACAAGAGGATAGACCAATAACAAGTATAACATTTGGTAAACAAGACATCTTGATCAAGCCAATCAGTGAAGGAGAGCAAGAGAACCCCACCAAATTTATAAACGCAAAAATTACACAAAGAAGGTATACTGATCATAAATCGGTTGTCACAAGGAATCATGTCACAAGATCCAACAAGATTGCCAAAAAAAATAGTCAATTAATACCAGATGGAAATTGGTGAACACAGAGACATAATCTGATTGAGGCAGAGTCATAAAAGGCTAAAGGAATCAGTATGTTGAATCTAGCAATTAGAAGAAACTAGAAATAAACCAATAATATATATCTAATCATATGGAGGAACAAATAATACTACAATATGCAAATCAAATAATCATAGAAGCAAAATCAAGAACCATACCATTAACAATAACACATTTGTAATACCATAGATTCCAATCTAACAGGGCAAAGATTTGAAATCAAACATACAAAGAGGAAACAATGGGAGCTCAAAAGATCGCAACTTTATTGAAAAACTTAATCCTTCCATCTACAAAGAGTAAATGGAATCAAAAGGGAAACAACTCCAACCTGGAGTCCACATCCGATGAAGAATTACTAGCACTGTAAGAGATCCACCCCTTTCCTCAAAACGATTTCAATGCCACTTCAATACCCCCAGATCAATACTAGATTCCAAATGCAAACCCCCAAAGCTTCCCCAAACTGAATCAAAAACCCATACCCTAGAGTTACTAGGAGAAACTTTCATAGGAGCACCCCAAATTTCTTCCCCCCCCCCCCCCCCCAACAAAGATATTCATTTCTCAAAAAGTAACTCCCAATCCGACAAAATGCAAAAATCGCCCCCATAACTCCCAAAATTAATTATTTTCTTTGTAACTCCCATAAACATATCCTTTAATTTTTTTTATTTTAATCAAAAGGATATTTATTACTAGATTAAAATGGATTATTCTATATACACAAATAAAAGCACCTAATTAAATAATCATTTACAACCAGGATAAAATAATCTGTCATTTGACCAATAAAATTGATCAAATTAAATATTGTGAATCTTCTATTTATTATTTAATTAGTCATTAATACTTTATCACCATGAATATATCATTATTATTAATATTTTTCTAGCTGCTAGTGTGTGTATATATATATATATAAACCCAAGAGTGACGATTAATGACCAACAACCCAAGAAGACCAACAGACTACCATTCACATGACCAGACAACCAAAGCATAGGAATACCTGACAAGGATCTCGTTCTGTAGGAACGATGGTACAATAAGGCTTGACTGATATCTCTAAATTATCCACATTACCATTGGGTCATAGAAAACGTTCAGCCCTGAAGATTCAGGTGGAGTCGATGCTCGTTACCTGTAGTTGCATAAACAAATTGTCAAACATGTACATATAACCATATAATTTCATACCGTGAAATGGGAATGGAAGTGACGTAGCTTTCCCATAAAGAGTAGTGCGACACTTTTCCCTTTCACCCACTTATATCAAGGATAAAACACAGTGTATGTCAGAATAATTAAACATCGACAAATATAATGATTAATTCCTAACATCACACATATAATTCATCTCAACAATCATTTGCCTGTCTGAGCATAGTTACTCATCATATAAACATGCAATAATCATTATTATATAAATCATCATCTAATCCATAAAATATATATCAAAATAGCCACATAAACTACAACAAAAGTTATCCAGAGTTAAATTGAGTATGATCAAGGGAGGGGCATGATAAATAAAATAAATAAATCAAATGCCCAATAAATGTTAAACCATACAATAATGTAAATAAATAAAGAACAATTAAATAATAATATCCTCACAAACACAACTCCCAAGAGGGCCAATCATAACAAGGGGTAAGTAAATAAGTAATATCAAATAAAATAAACCATTAATCAATAAATAAATAAATAATAAAGCAAATAAATAAATAATCAAAACAATAATTAACCCAACAATAAATAAATAAATAATAAATCCAATAAGTCAAAGCCCCAAATAATAAATATTCAAATAAACATTAAACCACCGAATAATAATAAAAAGCACTAATAAAATATAAATCCATAAAATAAACATAAATGAATAATAACTCTCAAATAATAATAATCACACATTAATATAAAATATTAATTTCATCCATTAATTTAATTTAATATTTAATAAACTATATGAATCAATTAATTATTAATTATTGAATAATCACATCTTTCACAAGGCAACCCATCATAGGGTTGACCAACATACAACACGGCACCTACAAGACAACTCAAGCCAAGACACTTAATTGACAAGGTATCAACTTAAGCCTAGAGTGTGTAGAAGGAACTCATGTCACCTCCAATCAACTTTCCACTGGGATAAAGACACGCTCATATCTGTGAGACCAGGTGGAGTCGATGTCTATTACCTGCAAACCTGCATCCACCAATATCCATGAGACAACATATACATTGCATATATCATAAATAATCTGACAAGTGAAGAGAATCGCAACATCATATCATGCTCGCAATGAGTGATATGGCATCGTCTCTATCACGAATACAGTAGTAGGAAAATCACGACAATCACATCATCACCTCATCCAATATAATCATAAAATGGTGTTAGCACTAATAAGATACCATCATCACTATAAGCAATATAAATCACACATGTATAATAAGTCCATCCATCATAATAATCCAAGATGTATCCTCATCCTCATAAATCATAATGTATCATCTATCAATATGAAACATCTAAGATAAATCATCATGGGAATTAAGCATGAACTAATCTAAAAGTGTTTATCACATCATCTCATAAGGATGAATCGGGGAGGGGCACTAAATCCTCCCCCCCTAGAACTTGACTTACTCCTAGAATTCGCAAAGCTTAAGTTGAAGACATGCATGCATTAGTCCAAAACTTCCTTTGAACATACTCAAATTAAAGTATTTTCTTTAGGACAATTACAAACAATATACTTAATCTTTCTCATTTAAGGATTCATCATCAAACATTTCCTAGCTCAAAATAAGATAATGACAACAAAAATTGTCTTCCTATGCTTCAATTATAAAAAAAGACACAAAACTCTTACTAGCTACAATGAGCATACTAAATCATTGAAATATCTTCAAGAGAACTTCATTTAACCACATTTGTAGGGAAAATCCATAAATCCAGTCACCAAGATAGCATCTATAAACACAAATCACCATAATCCACACTTTTCAAGCATGTCCACACTCCTTAAACATATATACATATGCAAATAAGAAAACAAATTTACTTTTTACACATAGATATTCCCCTAACCTATTGAGGAAGTCATGTCATATATTTATATGAGGGAAGAATTTTCAAAAATAACCTTCCTCAAAGTCAAATATAATTATGATATCACACAATAACCAAAATCAATAACCTATATACTTAAGAGGAAACAAGATTTATGGCATACAAAGACCTCAATCTCCACACCAAAAGCACCAAACATGAAGCCTAACACCATATTAAGTAAGGAAAAAGGAGTAAATCTCACTACAAGATACCAACATTCAATGCACCCTTCATTCAATAAATCATTCATAGGCATCTTTGTTAATTAGTTATACATGAAACATACATAGGCACTCATTGAAGACAAGAAATCTGCAATTCATTTGCATTTGACTATTTCGTATGCTACAAACTTCTTATATCTAAATTCACTTCTACCTAACATTTTATAAAATCTAGAAAGTTCCCAATACATTTCACATTATAAACATATTTCATTACTCAACTAATATCATCTAGCCTTATGTTCCTACTTGATGTTATTTCAACACCATCATTGTCATAAGCAACTTCCTTACCACCAATAAATTTTGTTTTTGAGGATAAATATCTTGCACTCATATACCTTCTCATATCGTTAATAAAATCAAGGAACTCATATGCTTGTTGTATATCAATGAAACTTGGACATTCATGGTGTGATGTTTTGAGTAATCACTATCCATATTTTCTTTGAAAACTTAAAAACATATGCAAAAATATGCACACACACGCACACACAAATATATATATACATAAATGTATTGAACAAAATCTGAAATGTGATTATTAGTTAGAGTTTCTTAAATGAAAACTATATTTTTATCTTCATTTTACTCCAAAAAAGAAACAAAAAAATGTTATTGTTGTTAAACGTGAACTAATATGTGTGTGTGTACATTCTTAAACAATTCATGTGTATGTACACACACACACATACATGTGTGTGTATGTGTGTGTGTGTGTGTGTGTGTGTGTTTATATATATGTGTGTGTATGTGTACTGCGTGATTATAACAAGGCAATTGCACGACACACAGGCAAATAACATAAAAATTAAAAATGAAGCTAAATTTGATCAGAAACTTGCAAAACAGATTGTGAGGCTCTAGCTAAATCTTGCTTCATCCATTCAATGTTAACCAAATCATATTTCACCAGATATGAGAGAACTAAGTTGTTGTATCTGTCGATGGCTGGTTGGTCTTCCCAATCTTGTATCTGCTTTTCTGCTTTGAGAATTCTCTGATAGTGTCTGGCTTGTCTTCTTTGCTCCTTTGCCCTTCTGGCACCTGAAATCATGACTTGTACCTTACATGTCATAAACTGTTATAATAAAAACATGCAATAAAAATAATTTGTTTCCAAATTTACCCAATTTCATGCAAAATTAAACAGATCCGAGAACAGAAAAGGAATAAAAACAAAATTATCAGAACAAAAATATTCAAAACAAATGTGTGACAGTATCAGAGAGATTGCGTAATCTTGTGTTAGCAATTGCGTGATGGTTTTCACATGAATGTGTAACCCTGCCTAGTCAATTGTGTAGCCCTATCTATGCGATTACGTAATGATGCAATCATGAATGCATGATGAAGAGATCTTTTTTTTGAAATCTATGCAAAACCTGCAAAAAAAGGAAAAAAATCGTACAATCTGCAAAAATAACACAAAAAACAGAGAAGGTTAATTAGTTGTAGTTCACGTCGGGTTCACCAAAATGTCGCATGTAAAAATTCATCCTTAAAGTATCAATTAAAATTCAAAGGGAAATCAGGAATCCTATCTAATCAAAGAATTCAAACAAGCAGACAATGAAATAACACAATCAAATCAAAATAGGAATTACAAAGTAAATCAATCAAAACTCCCTATTCCATGACTACGTATAACTTCCATTGCTCTTCTTTTCTCTGTGGTATGATGGCTCTCAGATATTGCGTTGGCAGCCTGCAAATGACACAAAGATTCAAAGTTCGTGATTGTTAAAAATGGAGATTGAATGCTCAATTTATAGATTTTTGGAGAAGATTGGTTGAAAGGTGGAATGGATTGATCAAGAGGTGGAACCTAGGTGAGCTCACATGAAAATTGATAGTTGAACTGCTGATTTAGAAGTGAAATAGAATAGATTGAATAGATTAAAGGAGTTAACTGATTGAGAAAAAGCTAACTGAAAGAAGAAAAAGAATGATTGGAGGAAATTAAGAGGATGACAAAGAAAGTTTTATTTAGAAAAAGCTAACTAGAAGATGGAAATAGAGATTGGAGAGATAATGATTTAATTGATTAATTGATTGAATTAATTAATTTAGCATGTGCTTGCACTTTAACTTAGATTTTCAATTTAATCTTTGCATGAGTTTTTAATTCAAATATTGAATTTATTTTAAATTCAATTTAGTATTTGAATATATTTAGAACTTGACTTTGATTTCCAATTTGATTTTTGAAATCATGCACATGTATTTGAAATTAGGAAGAAATTAGAAGAATTTGGGGAATTAATGAAATTTGAAGAATTTGGGGTTTTGGAAGAATTAATTACTTAATTAAATAATTTAAAGAAACTATTTAATTATTTAGAAATGGACTTTAATTAAATAATAAAGATTATTTGAACTAAAGGATTAAAATCAAAATTAATTAAATAATAAATATTTAATTAATATTTAGAAAAGGGCTGAATGATTAGATGATTAGAGAAGAAATTGAGAATTTATTTATTTAAATAATAAAGATTATTTAAATTAAGGAATTGATCAAAATTAATTAAATAATAAATATTTAATTAACATTGGAAAATGGTTAAAATGATTAAATGATCATAGAATAGAAAATAGAATAACTAGTAAGATTATGAGGAAAACACGAAACTAGAAGAATAAGATTAATTGACTTAATTAAATAATTAAAGAATTATTTAATCAATTAGAGGAATAATTAGTACATGATCAATGAGACATTTTTAGGTGTCTACATTTGCCCCTCTTTGAGACAAAGTCGAAATGACATTGTTTCAAAGAAAACGAAAAATTCTGCCCTAGTATCACTATATAGTGTAAATATGCCCCCTCTGAAAAGGTGGTCAAAAAATTCAAAAATTGAGATCATATTTTTGAGATCAGTATAATGAGCAATTGTGTGAAGTTTCGTGCAATTTCAAGATCATTTGAGTAGGCTACAAGTTGTTTGAAGCTAGTGGGGACCGCAAGCGTCGAGGTGGCCAAAAAACCCTAATTTTGATATATAAATAGATAATTTAGGTTTTCATTTGCTCATTTGCAATTTAGTAAGTTCTTGGTTTTCCCTACTAATTTTGTGCTTTCCTTTGCGTATTTGATCATCATGGCTAGCTATAGACCTCAATTGCACCTGTCTAACCGAGTACGATCATATCATAGACCTCCAGGGACTAGCGGCATGGTATTTTTCTAAATTTTTGCCTAATTTTTTGCCTATTTTTTGTTATTTTTCAAAAAAATTGCAATGTCCAATTTTTCCCTGCATGACGCATTAGCCTGTCGATTTTCAAGCATTCGTGCTAAACATACCACATTCACTACAAATGTTACGCATACACTTTAAATGTACCGCATTCGCTATAAATATTATGCATACGCTCATTTCTTTACGCATTGGTGTAGCATTGGTGTAAAGAATCACGCATTTGTTGTATGTGAAAGTTTTTTTTTCATGCATCTGATAATTTTTGTGTTCTCGTGATCTGATATCTGACATTTTCAATATTTTCTCTATGCAGGAGAACATTGGAGTGCTATACTGCCGACAGAGAAGACCCAGTGGACTTGATCTTCATGGTGATTTACTTGAGGAGGATACTAAGCTTGGTTTATATCATCTGTTACATTTGCCAGAGGTTATGACCAATAGGGCCTTGATTACAACTTTGACAAAGCGATGGCATTCCAAGACATGTTCCTTCCATCTTCCTACGGGTGAGGCATCCATTACCTTAGAGGATGTATAGCGCATATTGCATATTCCCATTCATGGCGAGAGAGTTGTGTGTGACCATGACTATGGTTTGGCTAGATTGTGTGCACTATTTGAGTGTGAGGTACAAGATTTACAGATCAGTAGCCGATATGATATCCCTTGGATAGGACTAGACTATGACTATCTGACTATCGTATTATGTAGTATCGTCGATGGTTTGTTGATACCTGACAGACATGGTCATGGATTTCTAGTTGGATGGGGCAGAGTGCTCCATGATATGATTGTACATCGATGAGTATATGCTTGGGGTTCATGTCGTCTAGCCATGTTGTATTATCAAATACACGACATTGTATACCTTGGATATCATTCTATCAGTTGCGGTGTGACATTGCTCCAGATGTGGGCATGGGAGCACATCTCTATTGTGAGACATATTATTCATGTTGACTTGCAGCCTAGTGAGCCTTATGCTTATAGCTACACAGCGGGTATCAAACACAAGGGTTCGGGTATCACCTTGTATTGGAGACATTAGCTTGATATTCTTCAGCATTTTATTTGGAGACCATACTTAGATTGCCTCAGTTGGGCGGATGATGCAGTGAACTTGCCTTTCTAATGACAGTAGAGATATCTTATTGGTAGGACATTCGAGACTCAACATATCATTGAGATGTATCTTCCAGGATGGGTACTGAGATAGTTCGGGGAGGTATGGGTGACACCAGTGGTTACTGCATATTTTGCTCATGTATCTCGGGAGGTATCTTATTGAGTTGTTTGTATACAGCCACATGTTTCTTCTGCTGATTTTGATGCTCTTCAGCCATTACTTTGGGGTTGGGGTAGAGGTGCAACAGATCTAGGGACTATGTCAAAGTATGATGCATGGTGGGCCAGACATACTCCTATTCCACTTATTGATCTTGTTTTTCTGATTACAACATAGTAGATTTGACATCCTAGATAGTGCCTGAGGATAGACATGGGAGAGAGAGTCAGAGGAGTGAAGGGTAGTGGAGGAGCTGAGGGTGGTGGGGGAGCTAAGGGAGGAGAGGAAGGAGGTGGAGGAGATGAGGGGGGAGGAGATGAGGATATAGACATTAGTGGAGAAACCGAGTCTACTAGCAGTGGAGATGATGATGATTCTTTAGGGTCATCAAGCAGCGAGGATGGTGATGATGATGATGAGTATATGCTAGAGCTCGAGGGCATGCCTGTTGTAGAGGGTGGAGGAGGACAGACCTGGGTGACAGGGATGATGATGATCCGTAGATTCTCAGAGCGAAGATTTAGAGTCTAGAGGAGGGGACTAGACGAGATGTCAAGCGAGAGGCTTACCATAGGGACTACAGTGCATTAGAGGCTGAGAGGGATCATCTCCAGAGGGAGAGAGATGAGGCAGTCAAATGGTCACAGATGATTCAGGCTGCCTATGATCAGCACTTTGCTTCGGGTACTGATGCACAAAGTCAGTCTGACAGACTTTACTATGCTACACAAGAGGCCTTTTATTATCGACAGCTTTATTATGACACTGTACCTGAGGGACATAGAGCTCCTAGTTTTAGTATTGTTAGAGGTCATTCTGGTTCTAGTAAGACTTCTACATGGAGGACCAGCAGTGGTGGTGTTATGAGACCACCTCAACATCCTGGGGCAGGACCTAGTGGACAAGATCCACCTGCTGATAGAGGCAGTGTCGGTTGACACACTTTGATCATTTTATCTGAGCCTTCGGGCTTGTTTATTGCATTCACACACATTATCATTTTTGAGTTATATATATGATATGCAGTTTTTTGGCGGTGATATATTGTGCTTTGCTTTCTATGCATTTTAAATGATGCTATGAGTTATGTGATGTATGTCTATATGATTCTATATGATTCATGAATGCTTTTTATGAATGCAATGGTTTGATGCAATTTGAAACTATATGGATGCATTTTTTAATTATATGGATGCACTTTTGTTTTTTTCATGTATGCATAAATGATGTTTATGAATGCAATGATTACTACATGATTTATTTTTTGTATGATAATGCCAGAACAAATATATAACTCAGATGCACTTTGAAGAAATGTTAGTAAGATGAAAGAAAGAAGAGATTGGTGAAAGAATAATGTTAGAAAAGAATGTGATTTAGAAAGAAGATTGGAAATCAACAAACTATCAAGAAATAGATGAGATGAGAATGAAATTTAATGAATCACGAACCTGTGTCATTTATTTTATTGCACCATATATATTCATCACTGAGCCTTATTATTGAACAATGAAGCTTAGCACATCATTGTATAAGGAACCAAGATGTAAAGATATCTCATTGAAGAAACAAACACGATAGCAGGCAAGGAGTGAACCAATTGTTAGGACCCAGAGGCAACTGCGAGGGGGGGGTGAATCAGTTGCCTAATAATTTCAACCCAAATATAACTTAATCAAATTTGATACTTAATACCGGTAAACCAAACTTAATGTCAGTAAATAGATTGACAGTTAATATCAATACCGATGAAACTTAATGCATGAAACAAAGAGAGAAACAACATCCATAACACATAACACATAAATTTGTACGTGGAAACCCTGTAAGGAGAAAAACCACGGTGGAAAAACTTGCCCACAATCAGATGATACTACTGCAGATAGTATGTGTATACAAATGGGGTCTGCACATGCAGAAAGGCCAACCGCCTAGAGCTCACTGCTCAATCACAAAATAGGAGTCACACTGACAATAATTGGATGGTTAAATCCAATGATAATGTACTACTCAAAGCAGCATCTCCAATGTTGGATTCAGCACCGGTTAAGCTTTGATAATCACCTTCAAACCTTTCTTGAACCTTCTCTATGGTCTGCTCATATGATCTTCAATATTCACACATACCATAACCTTATAATATTTTGCTTCCACATCTTCCATTTTTACATGTCACAAATGAGACCTTACATATATACCAAAACCTAAGACCAAATGTGTAGGTCGGCTCACTAAGAATATTACAATAAAATCAATTACAAATAAGTCAAGATGTGATGCATCATGTCGGCTCAATACATTGAAAACAATATCCAATTAATTAAACCATCTTCATAATGTGTTGTGCTGATCAGGAATAGATAATGCATGTTGGTTCATAACATACACCAATTTGTCGGTAACAAGAAATATGTCAACCTGATTAGACCGATAACCAAAATACCAAAACCAAGTATCCAAACCATGTCTTTGACATAACCAAGTGATCTCCAGATGATAAAAGGTCATCCTCAGTGTTGGTGTATAATATAACTTTTCGGTGAGCAATATACTGGCGGTTGTGCATAAGTCACTGAACTTGTCGATTCAACGTAACCAAAGATCTCCAAATGATAAGTGTTGATATCAATGACAAAACAAATGCAACACATCCATAATAGCAACAGCATAGGAACATAATCTGTCACCAAATGATAAAAGATAAAGACTGACCTGGACAAAATTCAACGGCTATACTAACCTTGTGCCTTCATTCTCAGTTGCTTGATGTGATCGTTGATAATGTCTGATCTCAAAAAATTGCAGACCCCGTTTAAGACTTATCTGTCTAATTTCAAGTGTATCCTCTTCTATTTAAGACAAGATAATGATCACTTGATATGGATATGATATGATTGTTAATACAGTTTGATCAATTGATTGCAGATATTTGACTGGATAGTCATATCCTTTGTTAAGTTCATGTGAAGCGTTTGTTGGATATCTGCTAGGGTATTTGTTTCTTGCAAGACATTTTATTGCAATTTTTTTGATTGGTTGATTTTCAATTTTTAGTTCTTTTCCAAGAGCTTTTTTGATGTTTTTGGATTAAGTGGATCGATATTTGAATGTATTTTATTGATTTTTTGAAAGATTTTCCAGATGTTTTTTATTTTTCTCAAAGGACGTTATATGAATGTTTTTGGTATTTTCACTACTCTTTCCGAATGTTTTGGATTTTTTCAGGATCTTACTTGAATGTTTTTTATTTTAAGTTTTTTCACTGTTTTGAATTTTACGTTTTTCCACTGTTTTTGGATTTTTTTAAGGACATTTTGGAGATGTTTTTGGATTTTTTCAGTTCTTTTTATGATTTTTATAATTTTTATGATTTTTTCATGACTTTATATGATTTTTAGGATTTTTTCAGTTATGCCCCCAGTGTGCAAACCTATATGACATGATGATCTACAGAATGCATGTGGAGATAATGAATTTTTGACATGACCTATGTTAATGCAATATGCATGATGAATATGCATTTCCTATTCGAACAAGGATGACTGTGTTTGTTTTAGCATTTGTAATACACCAATTGAAATGGAGGTGCAAAACATTTCATATATAAGCGGTCAATTGATTCTTAAGGTCCTTTGGAACATCCAAATTAACACACTTAGTGACTAGGATTTACAAATGGAGACGCGGAAAACTTCCCCATTGGTTCTTGAAACTTTGATCTTCTTTTTCCCATGTGTGTACAAATGAGTTAATTCCTGCTCTTGTGTTCACTAAATATCCTTAGCATCCTATATGACTATCTACATGGATTATTCTAACTTCAAAAGCATCCCGAATAGAGCCTCGTTGTCAACAAGCTTTTAGATCTCCTACGAGGTTATAGACTGTAATTTCTCAAATATTGCTCCATTGCCAGCAGGCGTTCATAGCCTTGATGGAGTTACTCACATGTTCCCATAGTCAATCTTTTTGTTGCACTTTGTATGCATTATATTTCAGTTATATATCATTGCTCTTTTGCCTTGCGCATGAATATTTCGCATTGCTCTTTTTCTTTTTTTCTTTTTTTCATTTTTTTTTTCTTGCCTTGACTTGTAAGTAATGAAGCCTACTTGGGTGTGACAATTACAGTGGCGTTGAAGTAGAATTTTAGATTTTTCACTAGTCATACGATCAACAAGGTGTCTAGAATGAATTAGAGATTTTCTTAATGTGTTTGAGATATAGCAATTGATAGATTTTGGGTTAACAAGTCTCAAATAGTGAAATCACTACCCAACCATAAGTAAAGCATCGTCACAGGGTAATGTTGAAAATGAATGACCTTAGGACCTCAAAGTCTTCATGTCCGAATATTTAAAAAAGGAGATGACCCTTGTTTCTCTTAAATGCAAACAAATGACAAACTTAGCCAGTTGTCTTGTTTTATTGATGCTACTATATGAAAATCGATTTGATGTGATTAGAAAGAGACTATATGCAATGCAGTGCTTTGAATAAAATGATATGCAATGCGGAAAGTAAAACCGATACTAACCCAGTCGTTAGGTATAATATCTTTTAAGGTGCATGTTGTTCATAGGGTCAGAGAGTGGATCTCCCTCCATGGTAGCCAAATTATATGTTCCATTGCATGTAACCTTTGTTATGATGAAAGGACCTAGCCAATTAGGTTCAAATTTCCCTAGCCTTTCTCGTTTCGCTAGGTTCCTTTGGTTCTCTTTGAGAACTAGATCTCCCACTTCAAAAGTTCGTGGGTGGACTTATTTATTATAACTCCATCTCAGTCTATTTTGATAACCTTGTAGATGATTGAAATCATTTTGTCTCTTTTCATCAAGCGTTTCTAGCTCTTGTAATCTTGCTACCCAATAGTCTTCCTCTGATATGATGTTTTGTAAGGAGAGTCTTAGAGACGATATTTCTATTTCAATGGGGACTATTGCTTCTGTATCATAGACCAAGGAATATGGTGTTGCTCTTGTAGGGGTGTGCACTCTTGTTCTATAAACCCAAAGAGCGGGATTTAACAAGAGGTGCCAGTCTCATCCTGTGTCAGTGACCACTCTCATGTGCCCCACAAATTCAATCATGGACTTCCTTTAGAGCCAATTGCACTTCATTTTAATCAATACATCGAAGAATAGTTCTATCAAAGCCCTTTCTATACAATGTATCAACTATAATAGTGTGTCTAGATGTCTGACAAATAAGAGTCTTCTTTTGATTTCTAAATAGATCTGGTGACATGTACTGGGTGTATAATATGCGTATATCTCATTGTACCATGGGGATTCTGGACCCACAATTACACATATATATTCTATTGAGGGAGTCTCATATGCCGGTATCATCAACTATTTTATAATAAACTCAAACTGAGTTGCATTAGTAGGAATGTTTATAAGAGACCCTATTGTAGCCATGGCATCAACTGCCTTGTTTTGTATCCTTGGAATCTGTTCGAAAGTGATTTTTTTGAAATGCTCTTTGTAATTTTCTACCATTTGTTTATAAGGTAGTAGCTTATCATCTTTAGTGTTGTATTCATCATTGACTTGGTTTACAATCAATAAGTCACCATAGACCTGTAATTCTTGTATTCTCTACTGCACAATTATATGAAGTCCTATGAGGAGAGCTTCATATTCAGCTATATTGTTCATACATGGAAATTTTTTCCTAAATGACTTAGGGATAGAATCACCCTGAGGGGTAATGAAAATAATACCATCTCTAGATCCATGATTTGTATATGACCCATCAAAATATAATTTCCACATTATAGATGTTGTCAATGTAAATACTCATTCGTTTGGAAAGTCTATGAGAAATGGGTGACTGTCTTGTAAAGGAGCCTCTGCTAACTGATCTGCTATAATTTGTCGTTTGATGGCCTTTCTGTCCACATACTTTATATCAAACTCACTCAAGATCATGACCAATTTAGCCAATCTCCCTGTCAATGTTGATCTACTTAATAGATATTTGAGTGGATCAAAGAGTGCAATGAGTTGCACCTTATGACTCAGCATGTAATGTCTAAGCTTTTGAGAAGCGAAGATTATGGCTAAACATGCTCATTCTATAGGAGTGTAATTAAGCTCATAATCGATCAAGGTTCTACTTATATAGTAGATAGCTCTTTCTGTTCCTTGTTCATCATGTTGTGCCAACAAAGCTCCTATAGCTGAGTTTGTCGCTAATATATATAGTAGCAAAGGTTTTCTTGGAGTAGGCGGGACTAACACTGGTGTGTTTAGAAGATAATCTTTCAAAGCTTGGAAAGCCTCTTGGAATTATTGTGTCCATTTAAAAGTAACTCCTTTCTTGAGTAAATGTTGGAACGGATGACATTTATCTACCAATTGTGCTATGAATGTCCTTATGGATTGCAGTCTTCCTTGTAACCCTCTTAATTTCTTAAGTTTTGAGGGAGGTTGCATATCTATGATCACTTTGACCTTGGCAGGGTCTACTTCAATTCCTCTATTAGAAATGATAAACCCTAACATTTTTATTGTTGTTACACTGAACATACACTTCTTTGGGTTTAGTCTGACATTATACTGCTCCAACCGATCAAATATCTATGCAAGGACCGCAAGGTGGCCTTCTCTTGTCTGTGATTTAGCCAGTAAGTCGTCCACATTATCTTTCATTACATTTTGGATTATTTTATGAAATAGCATTGTCATGGCTCTTTGGTATGTTGCTCCTACATTTTATAGACCAAATGGCATCACATTCCAACAGTATTTCCCCATGGGTAGGTAAAAGTTTTTTTATGTTGATCTTCTCGTGCAATTTTAATCTAGTTGTATCCTAAGAAAACATCCATTAATGATAGCATTTCATTCCCAGTTGTTAAATCAACTATCATATCTATATTGGATAGTGGGAAATCATCATTAGGCCAAGCTTTATTTAGATCCCTTAAATCAATACATATTCTTATGACTCTTGAGGGCTTAGTCACAGGTTCTAGGTTGGATATCCATTCTGCATAGTCGATAGGTCTAATGAAACCTACATCCAGCAGCTTTTGGAGTTCTATTTTAACTATTAATGCAATTTGTGGATGCATTTTTCTCAATTTTTTCTTGTAAGGTTTAACTCTTGGTAGCTAAGGTAAATGATGTAACACCAACTTAGGATCTAAGCCTAGCATATTTGCATAGGACCAAGCAAATTTGATAGGATGTTGTTTAAAAAAATGAATGAACTTGTCCTTTTCTTCTTTGTTGAATAATTTTTCCAGGTGGATGTTATGCACAACCTCTCCTTCTACTATATTTACCTCTTCAGTTTCTTCTCTAAGCAATGCTGAATTTTCTCTTTCGATAGGGAGGTTACCTAACTCGCTCTTTCTATTATGGTTATTTTGATCTGCATCTTTTGTTGTAGAGGTACTTGCCTCTCCAAAGTATGTCATCCTATCTAGGTCTACAGCAAATCCTACTTCGTGATCACCTTGTGGAAATCCCTCTTTGACTCTGAGGAATTCTACAATGGCTTCATCATTTTCAAACCAATCTAGAGTTGGTTTTCCTTCTTGCCCCCAATCAATCAAGTGTGAGTGTATAAACGGTAATTCATTACTCCTTTCTATATTAGATTATGATAACATGAGGACTTGATTGTTTGAGTGACTTGGTGTATTTTTATCTTTTATAGGCTTTATTTGATACCTTAGCATGACACTTGTTCATGGGATAGAATCATGGAGTGACAAGAACTCATAGTCATGAGAGTTTGTCTCACTTTCAATGTATGTTTCATTGTCTGAGGTATTATCACTTATCTCCTCTTGCTCCTGCCTCTGATCTTGTTTCAAATTGGTTGGTCTTCTTTTCACAATAGTTACCCTTCTTAAGCCTAGTATAAGTCATTGCAATATTTCTTCATCTGATTCATTAGGTTGAGCTTGAGTTGTTTCCCATGGTAGAAGTATTGATAATTGTATGCAGGAAAAGTGGGGCGATGAAACTTAAAATGTGAAAAATAAAGCTCAAAGAGGCTTGTCCACACACCCATGGGACTTCTTGGTGCAAGTTATGGAGTCATGAAGAATGACTCAACTTCCCAAGGTCAGTTCCATGGTTCTCTATCTCACAAGGTCCCGGAAGCCAATGCCTTTTGCTCTCAGATCACTGAGCAAAGTGGCTTAGCGATGACAAATGCAAGAACGAGGGATGCTTATGATTGATTTAGTTATGAAAATGCATCCTATCTATGCATGATTCTACAAATGCAATAAACTAGATTATAAGATGACAAGATTAGTAGCAATACTATCCTAACATGATATACTAGTTTATGCGTTAAGCTAATGATAAAGGAAATAGTCTAAAATGCTTATTAGATTAATTCCTATTACAAAGAGAAGCTAAATGTGTTAATAAAATTAAGCATAAATGAGATACTAAAAGCTTGCATGGATCCAAAAAATGGAGGAATGAGAGCTCTATTTATAGTAAAAATAGGGCAATGGATGATCAGGATTGAAAGAGTTAATCAAGGGTCAAGTTTGAAAGTTGTCAATCCATGTTTTCAATTTTCACCAATGAAATGGTGACAATTGTCAACATAAGGCTAGTTGAGAGGAGAGGTAAGAAGCATTAAATTCTTGAGAAGACCTCATGGTTACCCTAGGAGGTAAGGATTAAGGTTAGGTTAGGGTTATCCATTTGATAAAGCTTTTACCCAAGGGGTAAACTCTTGTGCAAAGGTTAAAGGAATAACCATGGTCAAAGCAATAAATTCTTGATGAGACCCTTGGGTTAGATGGAGGTTAAGTTAGTCAAAAAGTCTCTAACCATGCCACTAAGGGTTAGTTAACCATTAATGGTTTGAAGACTTTGGGGACAAATTTGTAAGAGTCCTTCCAAATTTGGGGGTATTCAACAAGTTAGCTTGTTGAATGGATAAAGGCTTTAATGCCTTTTGAAGACTTTACTCCAAATTTGAGAAGTGACCTCAAATTTAGGGAAAAGGGATAATGGATGGGTTTGGGGCTAAATTGATTAGGATTAGATGGATTCTAGAAGAAATTAGGAGTAGGGTTTAGGATGCAAGTGGGAGATGTAGGAAAATGCGAGTGGGTAAGGGAAAATAGAATTAATTAAAATAAATTACTTTATTTCAATTTGGTTGCAATTTGGGAAATTGAATAAATTAGATTTATTCAATTTGGGAAATTGAATAAATTAGATTTATTCAATTTGGGGTAGACTATTAATTAAATGTAAACTTAATTAAAAGGTAAGAAGAAGGGATTTAACTAAATAAAATGATTTATTCAATTAAATGATGTAAAGGACTTAAGTGAATTTAACTAAATAAATTGAATAATTTACTTAATTAAATAGAGGAATATGGGTGATTTAGTTAAATTAGATTTAACTAAAATAGAGGAATGAACATAAAATATTCATTTAGAAATATGGTCATTTTTATATGTCTACAATAATAACCAGGGATTAGGTTCATCTACTGGTGGTAATCTTGTGTCTGTTGCAACATTAGCTTGTGTCATTGTGTCAAGAACTGTATCATTGTATGACTTAGTGCTAGGCTCTTGCAGGAGTTGTCTCATATCTTCCTCATCTAATTCCGCACTAGGCGATGTTGGTACTTGATTTCTTGTTTGAGATGAAGAGGGAAGCACATGCGTGGACAACTCCCTTTGAGATATGTAGTCAGATGGTTTCATTTGTCTATTTAGTATATATAGGATGCATTATCTTGCCTCCGTGATATGCGATACATGCTTATACCCTAAACCTTGATTCCCTAGATTGTCATTAGAAACAATGGGTTCTAATCTTCCTTGTTTCTGTAATTCCAAGCCTGTGGTACCATCATATCCATGATTCTGGAGTATTTTGAACCCATTGCCATACTGATCTAGTGGTATCCTGGGTATTGTCATGCGATCTTCTTCTCTGTATATCCAATGGTTGACATCTTCATTAAGAGATTCTTCTTGTAAGTCACCACATCTAATGAAAGAGTATGAGTTTGAGAATCTGACAATTTCCTTTCCTTTGTCATGTTTCATTACTGCATTTTGGGGTTTCCCAAAAGACCTAGGAGATAGAGACAATTGTTTTCCACTTGAAGCATTTGAAATAGAATACTCTCTGCAACCCATATCTTGTATCTGTAAAGATGATGTTGTAGACATATTTTTCTTTGTTTCTATGATTGTTAATGCATCTAGTTGTGTAGTGAGAGATGCTTCTTAGTTAATTTGTACCTGATTATCGACACTTTCTTTCAAGTAATTGTAGTGTTGGAAAGGATTTGGATCACCTTTTATGGCGATTTCAATGTCGTTATACGAGAATTTGACACACTGACAAAATTTCGATGGTACTACTTGCATGGTGTGAATCCATGGGCGGCCCATTAACATGTTATATCCTAGTTCTATTTCCAAACTTGAAAAGTGACCTCTGTTGTTATAGGTCCTATTTGCACAGGTAGCGTTACTATACCTTTTGAGAGACGTTCTTCATCATCATATGCCTTGATATTTATCCTCTTTAATGGATCAATGTGAAGTTTGGAATATGTCAATGCCTTAACCAGTTTTAAAGTACAGTTATTGAGATCGGCTCCTCCATCTATTAGTACTCTTTTGATTCTTCTTTTATGTATGTAAGCTTCGAGATGTAGCGGGTCATTATGGAGCAATCTATCACTAGGAATTGTTGGTATTATGGATATGTTGCATTTGTTTTGTCATTGATGTCAACAATTATCAACACTTATCCTTCCAGAGATCTTTGGTTATGTTCACCAACAAGTTCAGTGACTTATGCACAGTCACCAGTATTTGGTTCACCGGCAGGTTATATTCTTCACTAGCACTGAAGATGACTTGTTATCATCTGGAGATCACTTGGTTATGTTGAAGACATGGTTTGGACACTTGGTTTTGATGATTTGGTTATTGGTCTAATTGGGTTGACATATTTGTTGTTACCGACAAATTGGTCTAGGTTATGGCCTGGCAAGCGTTATCTACTCTAGATCAGCATGACACGTATGGAGATGGTTTAATCAATTGGTATTATTATTGAGCCAACATGATGCATCGCATCTTGACTTGTTGTAATTGATTTTATTGTAATATTCTTAATTAGCCGACCTACACATTTGGTCTTAGGTTTTGGTATATATGTAAGATCTCATTTGTGAGATAATGTAATAGGTATAAGGAAGATAACAATATATGGTTATGGTATTGTAACATGGTATGTGTGAATATTGAAGATCATATGAGTAGACCATAGAGAAGATTCAAGGAAGGTTTGAAGGAGACAATCAAAGCTTAACCAGTACTAAATCTAGCATTGGAGATGCTACTTTGAGCAGTACATTATCATTGGATTTAATCATCCAATTGTAGTCAGTGTGACTCCCATCTTGTGATTGAGCAGTGAGTTGTAGGCAGTTGGCCTTTCTGCATGTGCAGACCCCATTTGTATACACATACTATCTGTAGTAGTATCATTTGATTGTGGGCAAGTTTTCCCACCATGGTTTTTCCCCTTACAGGGTTTCCATGTACAAATTTATGTGTTATGTGTTATGGATGTTGTTTCTCTTTATGTTTCATGCATTAAGTTTCATCGGTATTGATATTAACTATCAATCTGTTTACCGGAATTAAGTTTGGTTTACCGGTATTAAGTATCAAGTTTGATTAAGTTATATTTGGGTTGAAATTATTAGGTGACTAATTCACCCCCCCCCCTCACAGTTTCCTCTGGTTCCTAACAATTGGTATCAGAGCTAAGTCCTCTTTTTGCATAAGTTTAACTTGAGGAGATTCTATGGCAACTAACTATTACAGGAAGGACAGTCTGAAACTTGATGGAACTAACTATGGTATATGGAAGATCAGAATGGAGACACATCTGAATTGCATTGGAAAAGACATATGGGATGTTACATAGAATGGATATGTTGGTCCTACACAAAGTCAACCTAATCCACTTACATTGGGTAAGGATCAAGAGAATGATTGCAAAGCAAGAGAAGCACTTTTGAGCACCTTGTCAAATCAGCAAATCATGGGATTATCAGACCGATCTACTGCTAAAGCTATTTGGGATAAATTGGAAACATTGAATTAAGGTGATTCCCCTGTCAAAATTGCAAAACTGGAATGCTTCGGGGTCAGGTATGAAAATCTGAAAATGGAAGAAGATGAAAGAATCTTTGCTTTTATGGAAAGGGTTAAAGAAATTGTTTTGGGAATACAATGTTGTGGAGGTTCCTTAAGTGAAGATGAAATTGTTTCTAAAGTTTTAAGAGCATTTCCACCGACATACAAAATGAAAGTAACTACTATTAATGAGTTAAGAACTATGCCTAATACATCAGTATCTAGAGATACCTTGGTTGGAAAACTTTTAGCATTTGAGCTCGAGGAATTTGGTCATGTTACTACGATTAAAACAGATTTCACTTTCAAAGCATCATCATCTGCAGCATCTTCATCATCAATTGATAAATCTGATTGGAAAGCACCTTATGCAAGAGAACTTGAAGATATCAGGAGGGAAAATGAAGAACTAGAAGATCTTGAAACACTATTTGCAAGGAAAATGCCTAAAGGTCCTATTGGAAGTAAGTATGAAGGTAAAGCGCCCTTTAAATGTTTTAACTATAATAAAACTGGTCATATGGCATCTAGATGTCCTTATAGACATGCAAGATTGAGAGATGAAGCTAAAAGAACATATAAGCCTAACCTTGAATATCAGAGATATAGATTTAAGAAGAAAAGAGACAAATCATGTTACTATGTTGATGAAGGAGTTACTGATGATTCTGATAAAGAACCGGGAGACAATGGATGGGATTTTGTTGCAATAATAGAAAATCAACTGGCACCTACTATTCCACCAGTAGAGCGGGCCCTGGCAGCTAAAATTGTGTTAGGGTTTTCAAGCAGATCTGAAGCAAATATGAACTAACAATTATATGCAGATTTAAATACAAAAGATAAAGGAATAAAACAAGACACAGATAACACAGAGATTTAACATGGTTCACCCAGAATGGGTTACATCCACCATACACAACCGTCCAATCTTTCTTATTATCCAGCAAAAATAGTACATCAGCCTTACAATGCCTTAAGCATCCCAGCCACTTATAACATGCGTTTTTAGGGCAACAATCAAAGTCGGCCTTTTTAGGGTTTTATTACAATGTCAATTTTCATCAACAAAAAATACCCCTAGAAAAAAATTTCTTGGGGGCTCCCGCCCCCGAACCCCCACTTTTCTCGAGGGCTGCCAACCTCGAACCCCTGCCCAGGGCCCGGCCCCAGACCCCAGTGAGGATACATGCTGAGTGTACAGTACTTTTCTGATCAGTCGCCACATTTCAACAATCTCCCACTTGGAGACTGATCAGGCTCCACACAAAACATTCTCCCACTTGGAGAGTGATGCTACACGACACCACTGTACATGTAGCATCTGCTGGATAAAACACTAGGACTTGACTGGTATAAATTCCACAATTATCAATCAAGAAGACCAACAGAAACTGAGTGTACAGTACTTTCCTGATCAGTCGCCACATTTCAACAAATTGAAGAAAAGGATGAATGGATTATAGATTCTGGATGTTCACATCATATGACTAGTGATAAAAGTAAATTCTTATCTTTTCAGGAATATAATGGAGGTCTAGTAAGATTTGGAGATGACAAAGCTTGTCTAATCAGAGGAAAAGGCACTATATCTTTTGATGGTAAGCACAATACTGACAACATCTATTATGTTGAAGGTTTGAAGCATAATCTTTTGAGTGTTGGTCAATTAGTTGAAAAAGGATTTCAGTTACATTTCAAGAATGGTAAATGAAAAATCATGAATAGAACGGATTTGGAGATTGCAACTGGTAATCAGACTAGAGGTAATATCTTTCATTTGAATAGCAATGAAAATACATGCTTGATTGCACATATTGATGAAAGTTGGTTATGGCATAAAAGACTTTGTCATGTGAATTTTGATTGCATTGTGAAGATTAGTTCATCTAAGGCGGTAAGGGATTTACCTAAGATTGTAAAACCTCATAATCCGGTATGTAAGGAATGCCAAATGGGAAAGAAAGTTAGAAAAACTTTTAAGAGTATTTCTGAGAAAACCAATGACGTTCTTGATTTAATTCATACTGACTTATGTGGTCTGGAAAGAACAAGAAGTCTGTAGGGAGATAGATATTGTATGCTAATTATTCATGATTATTCTAGAATGTGTTGGGTTACTTTTCTCAGGCAGAAATCAGAAGCTTTTGGGAAATTCAAATTGTTCAAGGCACTTGTAGAGAATGAAACTGGTAAGAAAATCAAATGTTTAAGATCAAATCAAGGAGGTGAATTTACATCTAAGGAGTTCAATACATTTTGTGAAGTGAATGGAATAAGAAGACAACTATCAACACCCCGGACACCTCAGCAAAATGGAGTTGTGGAAAGGAAGAATAGAACTATTCTTGATGCAACTAGAAGCATGACATAAGAAGCAAATATACCTCATGTGTATTAGAGAAAAGCAGTGAATACAACGGCTTACACTTTCAACAGAGAACGCATCAAAGGTGAAACTGATAAGACACCCTATGAACTATGGTATGGAAAACTCTAAACTGGTAAGTACTCCTATGACTACAACTAATAGACTATCATTGAAGGATGATTCAGCTCTTTTTAATCCAACAATATACAAATCTATGATTGGAGATTTACTGTATTTGACACAAACAAGACCCGATATAATGAATGTAGTGTGTATTGTTTCAATATTTCAAAGTAATCCTAGAGAAAATCATGAATCAATAGTTAAAAGGATTTTCTGGTATTTATAAGGCACAACAAATCTTGGTTTATGGTATCCTAAAGATGAAAATTTTAATTTTTGTGCCTACACCGATGCAAATTAGGCAGGAGATGTAGATGATAGAAAGATTACCACCAGTGGGGTATTCTTTCTTGGTAGCAGATTGATTTCATGGTTGAGCAAGAAATAGAGTTCTACATCATTATCAATAGCAGAATAAAAATATGTTGCAACAGCAACTAATTGTACTCAGGTATTATGGATTAAACAAATGTTGAAGGACATAAAGGTAAAATGCAAAGAACCTATAATAATCTATTGTGATAATTCAGCAGCAATTGATATATCTAAGAATCCGGTATTTCACTCTAAAACTAAACATTTTTCTATCAAATACAATTTTTTGAAAGAGAATGTTGAAGCAAAAGAAGTGAGATTGGTTTATGTGAATACTAAAGAGCAAATTGCAGACATCTTTACTAAGCCTTTGCCTAAGGAAACTTTTGAATATCTCAGAGAGCATCTTGGTGTTATACCCTCACCGGTAGAGACTTAGACAGTTGATGCTTGGCATCAAACCGACAGAATTTACAGAGAAATCTTTTTTCGGCTTTGATGGAGGAGAGCTACTTCTCAGGTGGAGTAGTTGGAGTAATAATTGGTATTTGTAATTAGTTCTATGAACTGGTTGTATCTGATATTTGGATTGCTTTGGCATTTCATGTCAAAGGGGGAGAGATATATATGGAAAAACATTATCCTTTGGGGTGAGATTATTCATTGGTGGAGATATTTTTACTCTTTGCATTTGTATTTTGATTTCTGGTATTGATATATTCTAGAGATTGTTGGTTTTTAGTTTTTGGCATTTCTGATTTGGCACTTAGATGGTTTTTCCATCTTGTGTTGCCATCAATGCCAAAGAGGGAGATTGTTGGTATTATGGATATGTTGCATTGGTTTTGTCATTGATGTCAACACTTATCAACACTTATCCTTCTGGAGATCTTTGGATATGTTCACCGGCAAGTTTAGTGACTTATGCACAATCACCTGTATTTGGTTCACTGGTAGGTTATATTGTTCACCGGCACTGAGGATGACTTGTTATCATCTGGAGATCACTTGGTTATGTCGAAGACATGGTTTGGACACTTAGTTTTGATGATTTGGTTATTGGTCTAATCGAGTTGACATATTTGTTGTTACCGACAAATTGGTCTAGGTTATGGACCGGCAAGCGTTATCTATTTTAGATCAACATGACACGTTATGGAGATGGTTTAATCAATTGGTATTATTATTGAGCCAACATGATGCTTTGCATCTTGACTTATTGTAAATGATTTTATTGTAATATTCTTAATTAGCCAACCTACACATTTGGTCTTAGGTTTTGGTATATATGTAAGATCTCATTTGTGAGATAATGTAATAGGTATAAGGAAGATAATAGTATATGGTTATGGTATTCTAACATGGTATGTGCGGATATTGAAGATCATATGAGAAGACCATAGAGAAGGTTCAAGGAAGGTTTGAAGAAGACAATCAAAGCTTAACTGGTTCTGAATCCAGCATTGGAGATGCTACTTTGAGCAGTACATTATCATTGGATTTTATCATCCAATTGTAGTCAATGTGACTCCCATCTTATGATTGAGTAGTGAGCTCTAGGCAGCTGGCCTTTCTACATGTGTAGACCGCATTTGTATACACATACTATCTGCAATAGTATCATCTGATTGTGGGTAAGGTTTTCCACCATGGTTTTTCCCCTTATAGGGTTTCCACGCACAAATTTATGTGTTATGTGTTATGGATGTTGTTTCTCTTTATGTTTCATGCATTAAGTTTCACTGGTATTGATATTAACTATCAATCTGTTTACCGGCATTAATTTTGGTTTACTAGTATTAAGTATCAAGTTTGATTAATTTATATTTAGGTTGAAATTATTAGGCAACTAATTCACCCCCCCTCTCAGTTGCCTTCGGGTCCTAACGGGGATGTCATGTTCTGTGAATGCAAGGCAAGTGCCTTGTGCTAAATTCCTGACCATGGATTGGAAGGCATGTTCATCTATATCTATGTCCACTACTATACCTTGAAGCACTTTGTTCATAATGGCTTTATGAGTGGGTGAAATATGGAGTATTTTAAATAGGGATATATGTGTCAGGGTTTTCTTAAGTTGGTCAACAATATTATAAGTCCCTACTGTTGGTGGTTGATTTGATGGTACTCCTTGTAAAGTTACCTTTGATCTGCGAGTAACTATTATATAGTCTCTGTCTCTAGGAGTTATTGTAATTGTAGCCACTGTATCATCTCTTTTACAGGAATTGTCAGTACCATATGATATGTTGTCAAGGTTTATGTTATATCCTCCTCATTGTATTTGTGTGTATGTGTGTGTATGTGTGACATCCATGATTTGTTCTATAAGTTCATCTTCAAACCATCCTGAATGAAATGGTTCATCATGCCCCCAGTCTTTGGGACAAATATTTTTGTCTTCATCATATTTTGGTGCTTCTAACAGCATGCAAATTTGGTTACCGTATGTGTGAGTCTTGGGATATTGTTCATCTCTATCAAGTGTTTCTTGTGAATCATTTTTTACTACATCTCCTGAGCTAATGGCATGAATAGTATAATCATATGAGACTTTTGTGTAGTTAGTTATATTATCTTGCATTACTAATGTAGTAGCCTTCCCTTTGTCATGTTCAACAAATGGATCCTTAAAGATTGTATGATTCGTGTTTGCTAAAGTTTTATCCGTATCGATCATGATGTCACCTTGGTCTATCATATCTTGGACCAAGTTTTTCAACTTATAGCAACTTATCATTTTGTGACCTTTATTACGATGATAATCACATAAATCATTATTGTTCCACCATGTAGGTTTGAAAGGACCTGGTTCATATATTCTTATTTCTGGCAAAGTGACAATGTTTGCCTGTAATAACTTCTTGAGCGTTGACTCAATAGGTTCTCCTAGGGGTGCGTAATTCCTTCTTGGAGCATTTACCCTGGGGTATTTTGTGTTCATGTTTTGTGTAGCGTTTACGTTTGTTGAGACAGTGTTATTCTTCATATGCGGATTTGATGATTGACTCGTGCCTAAAGATAAAAGTAGTTGAGTTCTATTTACTGCTCGAGCGTCGACAACACCATCGTTGGTCACATTTTTGTTTTTTGACCAAAATTTGGATTTATCATTGTTGTTGTTATTGTCATACTTGATGAGACCTTGTTCCACTATTCCCTTCTCACACTTTAGAGCTTTTTCAGTGATTTGTTTAAAAGTGGTCAAGCATTGCATTTGTATTGGGTACTTAATCTTAGGGATTAAGTTTTCTATGAATATATCTACTTGCTCTGTTTATGGAATAATAGTCTTGCACCTCCTATAGAGAGCTATCCATCATTGTATGAAGGATTCAAATATTTCATTCTCATATTGTTTCGCGGCACACAAGTCCATTAAAGTGATCGGGGTTTCAATGTTATGTGAAAAATTTGCAATAAAGTGTTCAGCTAATTCTCCCCATGATGTGATTGTTGGTGGTAAATATGAAAACTACTCTAAGGCTGGGCCTCCTAGACTTTTAGGAAACAGTCTCATCAGGTAAGTGTCTTCTATTGCAACCTTTATGCATGCTGTAAAAAAATCTCTGATGTGGTCTCTAAGATCACCTTTCCCTCAAAATCTGTCAAATTTTGGCATTTTAAAATGTTGTGGGAAAGGCGGCATGTACAATGTGTGATCAAAAGGATAAGGGCGTAAGTCCTACAATGTGTAGCTCTTTTTATCATTACCGGTCTGCATAGTAGTCACATTTTGTTGTAAATTGTGTAATTGTTGTGTTAGAATATCTGTTTGAGTCAAAGTTACACCTTGTGCCTGTGTATGTCCCACAAAAGGATTCGTGGTAGCATAACTAGGAGGTTGTTGGAAGGTACCATGATTATAATTTCATGTGTTGTACATTCCACTAGGTATTGTGAAATAGTTGATATGCGAACCCATGTTATGATGAGTTGTACTTGTTGTATTGGTAAGACCTATATTTGCATTTTGATGACTATATGTTGATCCTATAGAATAGGAAATCGAAGGTAGGGTTGCACTTGTTGTATGAGGAATCTGTGTTTGCATAGGTGTTGAGACACTTGATATTACCGGTATGATCTGTGTTGGTGCACTGACAATTATCGTTGAAGATGATGCACTTGATTGAGAGTTCGCGTTTGAGCTAACATTTATTTGTGTAGGTGCATTCTGAGGAAAACTGGAGGTCGTTGCATGCATTTGCATTATATGTGGTATTTGACTATTATCTTGACCTAGAGTATTTCCTAGTGGTAAGATTTTTATGACATTAAAATCTTCAAATAATTTCGCCCCATTTTGTAATAACAAGAGATATTTGTCCCTATCACTATGTATAAGTACATCTAAGATCATAAGGACATGTGGATCTTGTTGAGCTGATTCAATTTCTTCTCATGTTAAATGTTGTTGTAATTCATGTAATGTAGATATTGTCTGAGAACCTGACTATTGACTAGTTGATATGTTCATATTTCAAGTTGGGTTTACTGACAAGTCATTGTTTGGGTCCATTGTACCTTTTGCCTTTTGTGACCTTGTGATGGGCATTTGAGACTTCTATATGAGGGTGGTTTTAGAACCTTATGCAAGATGACAACTAATGCTAGACTCTAGACCTAAGAATGAGGTATGCAAGACTAGACTAGACTCTCTATTGTAAATTTTGATGCGAGACTTGTTGAGTATTTCAAGATTTTTGCAACGCAAGTTTTTCAAGGTCTTCTCTTAGACGTTCTGCAATAATTTCTCTATCAATCCTATAGGCAATTTTATACTTGATATTTATCTCATAGTCGACTCCTGTATACTGGGGTGTGTTTCTCTTTAATTGCCAGGCTAAGTTAGCTAGACCTTCAATAATTTCTCATTGACCACCGTTTGGCACTAGATTAGATTGCTCAAAGGGGAGAAAACCATCACCTGGGAGACCCATTAAGACACATGCTATGACTTTGTAGGATGATTATGCAAATGACGATGGACTAAGACATACTTATATGAGGTCTAGACAAGGACGTATATGAGGACGACAATGAGGACTGAGTATGATAATAAGGATGTAAATGAGGACTATGCAAGGACTTAGGATGATAGTAAGGATGTAAATGAGGACTATGCAAGGACTATGGACGATATTAAGGATGTAAATGAGGACTATGCAAGGACTATGGACAATAGTAAGGACGTAAATGAGGACTATGCAAGGACTACCTATGGTCACAAGTGTATAAACTTTTGAGTTTTGACGTTTCAAAAAAAATGGACTTTGTTTTCAGTAATTTTGTGTGTAGGACAAGTTTTGTGGTTTTCCAAGTCTAAGAACAATTGTTTGGAGGTAGATATAGCTGACTAAATTGGTTTTCAAACAATCTCAGAAAATTAGAGATACATAGGATAGGGCCTAAAATAGCCCAAATAACTGACTCAATACTGGTCTGATACAACGATACATAAAAAGACACCATTCAATGAGGCTCCCATATAAAAATACTGAAACAAGACGGGCAGATAAAGAGTCTGGCAGCACTAGCTCCACTCCACGACACACACTTCTCGAGCATATCAGTCTCTCTTACCCTGAAGATCCGAAGATTTTATCACCGAGGGATTTCTATCTCATAATGCAAGGTACATGAGGGGTATCTATGGGGTACGATCCGCACTCCCGGAATCACTGAATGTAGGATTTTGGACTACTAAGTTGGTTCTTATTGTAAAATTTTGAGGGCTCCCAATCCAATGATGGATTCTCAAAGAAAGCCACTTAAGACTTTAGTTGAGCTTATCGGTGCAGGGAAGGCCCTCACATACATTGAATTCACTCAACACTCTAGCCGCCTGACTAGTATGTTTATATAGCCAGTCGAAAAACCTGCTCAAGAGTATGCTAGGAGAGACTATATACCCAACGCATCCCAATTTGAAGTATCTCTATGGGGTGATGAAATCACCAATCAAAGATACCCCTTTCTACATGAAATAAAATAAAATTGAGTGTCGTTGTCACCTCCTTCCTTTCTCCCAAGACCCCGAAGGTGGGTGCAAAGTTAGTTAATGCAACAATAGGTCCACCCCAAACATGATAAAAGTTCTTTCCTTTAAGAAAATCAAATATGATTTAATCTATATGTAGCTTGATTTACATTCATTTTAAAGCCCAAATTGAGGTGTTCAATATGCATGTGCATGTCAATTTTAAACACCAAACTAAAATGTGAAGGCATGCATGTCAATTTTAACCATTGTTGATTTTAAGCCCAAATTGAAGTGTTATACATGCATGTCAATTTTAACCATTGTTGATTTTAAGCCCAAATTGAAGTGTTATACATGCAAGTCATTTTTAACCAATGTTGATTTTAAGCACCAAAAAATGGAGTGTGAGAGCATGAGTGCAATTAATCTAATGCTAATCCAATCCTTTCTGTAAATTTGCCATAGGCTACAAACAAATGATTAGTAGTAAAATTAAATCAATAGAAAATAGAGAACCCAACATTAATAGAAACAAATGTTTCAATGATACATGTGCGATTACGTAATTTTGTCAGATCGATTGCATGATTCTGACAGAGCAAATGCATGATCCTGACAGGTCGATTGTGTGATGATAACAAGGCGATTGCATGACATGCAGGGGAATAACATAAAAAAAATATAAAAAAATGAAGCTAAATTTGATCAGAAACCTACAAAACAGATTGTGAGGCTCTAGCTAAATCTCGCATCATTCATTCAATGTTAACCAAATCATATTTCACTCGATATGAGAGAACTAAGTTGTTGTATCTGTCGATGGCCGGTTAGTCTTCCCAATCTTGTATCTGCTTTTATGTTTTGAGAATTCTCTGATAGGGTCTAGTCTGCCTTCTTTTCTCCTTTGTTCTTCTGGCACTTCAAATCCAGACTTGTATCTTACGTGCCATAAACTGTTATAATAAAAACATGCAATAAAAATAATTTTTTTCCAGATTTACCCAATTTCATGCAGAATTAAACAAATCAGAGAACAGTAAAGGAATAAAACAAAATTATCAGAACAAAAATATTCAAAACAAATGCGTGACAGTATCAGAGCAATTGTGTAATCTTGTGTTAGCGACAGCATAATCCTATAAGGGTGATTGTGTGATGGTTTCCGTGCAAATGCATAACCCTGTCTGGTCAATTGTGTAGCCCCGTCTATGCGGTTGTGTAATGATCCAACCGCAAATGCATAAAAAGATCTTTTTTTTTTATCTATGCAAAACCTGCAAAAAGAGAAAAGATCAACATAAAACAACCTTTACCTGCCCGTGGGGAACATACTGCTAGAATGTGATGCCATTTGGTCTCAAAAACATAGGAGCAACATACCAAAAGGGCCATGACAACGATATTTCATGACATAATCCACAACATAATGGAAGATTATGTGGATGAATTACTAGCTAAATCACAGACAAGAGAGGGTCACCTTACGGTCCTTGCACAGATATTTGATCGGTTGGAGCAGTACAATGTTGGACTAAACCCAAGGAAATGTGTGTTTGGTGTAACAACAAGAAAACTATTAGGGTTTATCATGTCTAACAGAGTAATTGAAGTAGACCCTGCCAAGGTCAAAGCGATCGTAGATATGCAACCTCTGTCAATACTTAAGCAATTAAGAGGGTTACAAGGAAGACTGCAATCCATAAGGAGACTCATAGCACAGTTGGTAGATAAATGCCATCCATTCCAGCATTTACTTAGGAAAGGAGTTACTTTTAAATGGACAAAACAATGCTAAGAGGCTTTCCAAGCTATAAAAGATTATCTTCTAAACACACCAGTGTTAGTCTCGCCTACTCCAAGAAAACCTTTGCTACTACATATATCAGTGACAAACTCAACTCTAGGAGCATTGTTGGCACAACATGATGAACAAGGAAAAGAAAGAGTTGTCTACTATATAAGTAGAACCTTGATTGGTTATGAGCTTAATTACACTCCTATAGAAGGAGCATGCTTAGCCATAATCTTCGCATCTCAAAATCTTAGACATTACATGTTGAGTCATAAGGTGTAACTCATTGTGCGCTTTGATCCACTCAAATATCTGTTAAGAAGAGCGACATTGAATGGGAGATTGGCTAAATGGGACATGATCTTGAGTGAATTCAATATAGAGTATGTGGATAGAAAGGCCATTAAAGGACAAATTATAGCAACTCAATTAGCAAAGGCTCCTTTACAAGACAGTCACCCATTGCTCATAGACTTTCCAGATGAATCAGTTTACATTGATAGTATCTATAATGTGGAAATTATATTTTGATGGGTCATAAACAAATCATGGATCTGAAGATGGTATTCTTTTCATCATCCCTAAAGGTGATTCTATCCCTAAGTGATTTAGGATAAATTTTCCATGTACAAACAATATAGCTGAATATGAAGCTCTCCTCATAGGACTTCGTATAGTTGTGCAGTGGAGAATAAAAGAATTACAAGTCTATGGTGACTCACAACTAATTGTAAACCAAGTCAATGATGACTACAAGACTAAAGATGATAATCTACTACCTTATAAACAAATGGTAGAAAATTACAAAGAGCATTTCAGCAAAATCACTTTCAAACAGATTCCAAGGATACAAACAAGGCAGTTGATGCCATGGCTACATTAGGGTCTCTTATAAATATGCCTACTAATGAAACTCAGTTTGAGTTTATTATAGAGCAGTTGATGATACTGGCATATGAGACTCCCTTAACAGAATATGTATGTGCAATTGTGGGTGCAGAATCCCCGTGGTACAATGAGATATACGCATATTTAAACACCCAATAGATGTCACCAGATCTATCCAAAAATCAAAAGAAGACTCTTATTCATCAGGCATCTAGACACACTATTATAGCTGATACATTGTATAGAAAGGGCTACGATGGAACTTTTCTCTGATGTCTAGATGAAAATGAAGTGCAACTGGCTCTAAAGAAAGTCAATGATGGAATTTGAGGGGTGCATCAAAGTGGTCCACCATTGTCAAAGAAATTACTAAGAACAGGGTTTGGGTAACACCTTGTATTGGAGACATCAGCTTGATATTCTTCAACATTCTATTTGGAGGCCATACTTAGATTTCCTCGGTTGGGCGAATGATGCAGTGCAATTGCCTTTTTGCCAATAGCAGAGATATTTTATTGGTAGGAAATTCAAGACTCAGTGGATCATTAAGATGTATCTTCCAGGACGAGTACTGAGATAGTTCGGGGAGGTATGGGTGACACCGATGGTTATTGCATATTTTGCTCGTGTATCTCAGGAGGTATCTAATTGGGTGTTTGTATACAGCCACATGTTTCTTCTGGTGAATTTGATGCTCTTCAGCCATTACTTTGGGTTTGGAGTAGACGTGCAATAGATCCAGGGACTACGTTGGAGTATAATGCATGGTGGGCAAGACATGGGTCTATTCCACTTGATGATCCTGATGTTTCGATTACAACACAGCTATTCGACATCCTAGACAACACCTGAGGATAGACATGGGAGAGAGTTAGAAGAGCAGAGGGTGGTGGAGGAGTTGAGGGTGGTGGAGGAACTGGGGGAGAAGAGGAAGGAGGTGGAGGAGCTAAGGGGGGAGGAGATGAGGACATAAACATTGGTGGAGACACCGAGTCTACTAGCAGTGGAGATGATGAAGATTCTTCAAGGTTATCGAGCAGTGAGGATGGTGATGATAATGATGAGGATATACGAGAGCTCGAGGACGTGCCTGCTACAGAGGGTGGAGGAGGACTAGTGGGTGACAAGGATGATGAAAATCCACAAATTCTCAGAGCGCAGATTTGGAGTCTAGAGGAGGAGGTAGCTAGACAAAATGTCAAGCGAGAGGCTTACCGTAGGGACTACGGTTCTTTAGAGGCCAAGAGGGATCATCTCCAGAGGGAGAGAGATGAGGCAGTCAGATGGTCATGGATGAGTCAGACTGCCTATGATCAGCTCTTTGCTCCAGGTACTGATGCACAAAGTTAGTTTGACAGACTTTACTACGTTGTACAGGAGGCCTTTTATTATTGACAACTTTATTATGACATTGTACATGAGGGACAGAGAGCTCCTAGTTTTAGTTTTGTTAGAGGTCATTCTGGTTCTAGTAGGACATCTACACAGAGGACCAGTAGTGGTGGTGTTATGGGACCACCTCGACATCTTGGGGCAAGACCTAATGGACAGGATCCACCTGCTGACAGAGGTAGTGTCGGTTGAGACACTTTGATCATGTTATCTGAGCCTCCGGGCTTGTTTATTGCATTCACAAACATTATCATTTTTGAATTATATATATGATATGCAGGTTTTTGGCAGCGATCTATTATGCTTTGCTTTCTATGCATTTGAAATGATGTTATGAGTTATATGATGTATGTCTATATGATTCTATATGATTCATGAATGTTTCTATGAATGCAATGGTTTAATTTAATTTGAAACTATATGGATGCATTTTTGAATTATATGGATGCCCTTTTTTTTTCATGTATGCATAAATGATGTTTATGAATGCAATGATTACTACATGATTTATTTTTTGTATGATAATGCCAGAACAAATGTTTAACTCAAATACACTTTGAACAAATGTTAGTAAGATGAAAGAAAGAAGAGATTGATAAAAAAATAATATTAGAAAATAATGTGATTTAGAAAGAACATGGGAAATCAACAAACTATCAAGAAAAAGATGAGATGAGAATGAAATTGAATGAATCACGAACTTGTGTCATTTATTTTATTGCGCCATATATATTCATCACTGAGCCTTAATATTGAACAATGAAGCTTAGCACATCATGGTATAAGGAACCAAGATGTAAAGATATCTCATTGAAGAAACAAACATGATAGCAGACAAGGAGTGAACCCCTCCATTCTGGGAAATACATTAGGAGTCAAGGTATGTGTGACATTCAATAGTTTAATGCTCCTATCACAGACACCCACTAGAGCAATTTCCCTAGAACTTCATCGCTTCACACCACAAACAGAAAACAAAGAAAAAAATAATACCCAGCATGGCTCCTCTAGTCACTTGTGGACATCCTTGAGTAGCATAGGAACATAATCTTTCACCAAATGATAAAAGATAAAGACTGGCCCGGATAAAATTCAGCAACTATATTAACCTTGTGCCTTCATTCTTAGTTGCTTGATGTGATGGTAGATAATCTCTTATCTCATAAAGTTATGGACCCCATTTAAGACTTATCTATCTGATTTCGAGTGTATCCTCTTTTGTTTAAGAAAAGATAATGATCACTTGATATGGATATGATATGATTGATAAGACAGTTTGATCAACTGATTGTAGATGTTTGATTTTATAGTCATATCCTTTGTTAACTTCATGCGAAGCGTTTGCTAGATATCTGCTAGGGTATTTGTTTCTTGCGAGACATTTTATTTCAATTTTTTTGATTGATTGATTTTTTATTTTTAGTTCTTTTCCAAGAGCTTTTTCGATGTTTTTGGATTATGTGGATCGATATTTGAATATTTTTTATTGATTTTTTGAAAGATTTTGCAGATGTTTTTTATTTTTCACAAAGGACATTATATGAATGTTTTTGGTATTTTCACTATTCTTTCCGAATGTTTTGGATTTTGTCAAGATCGTATTTGAATATTTTTTATTTTAAGTTTTTACACTATTTTGAATTTTACGTTTTTTTACCATTTTTGGATTTTTTTAAGGACATTTTGCAAATGTTTTTGGATTTTTTCAATTCTTTTTAGGATTTTTAGGATTTTTTCAGGACTTTATATGATTTTTAGGATTTTTTAAGTTATGCCCCCAATGTGCAGACTTATATGACATGATGATCTGTAGAATGCATGTGGAGATAATGAATTTTTGACATGACCTATATTAATGCAATATGCATGATCAATATGCATTTTGCTATTCGAACAAGGATGACTGTGTTTGTTTTAGCATTTGTAATACACCAATTGAAATGGAGGTGCAAAAAATTTCATAGATAAGTGGTCAATCGATTCTTAAGGTCCTTTGGAACATCTAAATTAACACACTTAGTTACTAGGATTTACAAATGGAAATGTGGAAAAACTCCCTATTCGTTCTTGAAACTTTGATCTTCTTTTGCCCATGTGTGTGCAAATGAGTTAATTTCTTCTCTTATGTTCACTAAAGATCCTTAGCATCCTATATGACTAGCTATGTGGATTATTCTAGCTTCAAAAGCATCTCGAATAGAGCCTCACTACCAGCAAGCTTTAGAGCTTCGACGAGGTTATAGACTGTAATTTATTATATATTGCTCCATTAACAACAGGCATTCATAGCCCTGATGGAGTTACTTGCATATTCCTATATTCAAGATTTTTGTCGCACTTTGTATGCGTGATATTTCAGTTATATATCATTGCTCTTTTGCCTTGCAATGAATATTTGACATAACTCTTTTTCTTTTTTTCTTTTCTTTTTCTTGCCTTGACTTGGAAGTAATTAAACCTACTTGGGTGTGAGAATTACAGTGGTGCTAAAGTAGAATTTTAGATTTTTCACTAGTCATATGATCAACTAGGTGTCTAGAATGAATTAAAGATTTTCTTAATGTGTTTGAGATATAGAAATTGATAGATTTTGGGTTAACAAGTCTCAGATAGTGAAATCACTACCCAACCATAAGTAAAACGTCATCACGGGGTAATGTTGAAAATGAATGACCTTAGGACCTCAAAGACTTCATGTCTGAATATCTAAGAAAGGAGATGACCCTTGTTTCTCTTAAATGCAAACGAATGCCAAAGGTAGCCAGTTGCCTTGTTTTATTGATGCTACTATATGAAAATCGATATGATGTGCTTAGAAAGAGACTATATGCCATGCAGTACTTTGTCTAAAATGATATGCAATGCGGAAAGTAAAACCTATACTAACCCAACCCTTAGGTATAATATAGTTTAAGGTGCATGTTGTTCATAGGGTTAGAGAGTGGATCTCCCTTCATGGTAGCCAAATTATATGCTCCATTGCCTATAACCTTTGTTATAATGAAAGGACATAGCCAGTTAGGTTCAAATTTCCCTGGCTTTTCTCATTCCGCAAGGTTCCTTTGGTTCTCTTTGAGAACTAGATCTCCCACTTCAAAAATTTGTGGGCAAACTCATTTATTATAACTCCATCTCATTCTATTTTGATAACCTTGCAGATGATTGAAATCATTTTCTCTTTTCATCAAGCGTTTCTAGCTCTTGTAATCTTGCTACCTGATAGTCTTCCTCCAATATGATGTTTTATAAGGAGACTCTTAGAGACAGTATTTCTATTTCAATATGGAGTATTGCTTCTGTACCATAGACCAAGGAATATGGTGTTTGTCCTGTAGGGGTGTGCACTCCTATTCTGTAAGACCAAAGAGCAATATTTAACTAGAGGTGCCAGTCCCATCATGTGTCAGTGACCCTATGAACATCATGCACCTTAAAAGATATTAAACCTAAGGGTTGGGTTAGTATAGGTTTTACTTTCTACATTGCATATCATTTTATTCAAAGCACTGCATTGCATATAGTCTCTTTCTAAGCACATCATGTCAATTTTCATATAGCAACATCAATAAAACAAGACAACTGGCTAAGTTTGTCATTCGTTTGCATTTAAGAGAAATAAGGGTCATCTCCTTTCTTAGATATCTTGACATGAAGTCTTTGAGGTCCTAAGGTCATTCATTTTCAACATTACCCTGTGACAACGCTTTACTTGTGGTTGGGTAGTGATTTCACTATTTGAGACTTGTTAACCCAAAATCTATCAATTTCTATATCTCAAACACATTAAGAAAATCTCTAATTCATTTTAGACACCTAGTTGATCATATGACTAGTGAAAAATCTAAAATTCTACTTCAGCACCGCTGTAACTGTCACACCCAAGTAGGTTTCATTACTCACAAGTCAAGGCAAGAAAAGAAAAAAAAGAGATGCCAAATATTCATCGCAAGGTAAAAGAGCAATGATATATAATTGAAATATCACGCATACAAAGTGCGACAAAAATATTGACTGTGGGAAGATGTGAATAACTCTATCAGGGCTATGAACGCATGTTGGCAATGGAGCAATATTTGAGAAATTATAGTCTATAACCTTGTCAAAACTCTAAAAGCTTGCTGGCAGCGAGGCTCTATTTGAGATGCTTTTGAATTTAGAATAATCCATGTATCTAGTCATAGAGGATAGTAAGGATCTTTAGTGAACACAAGAGCAGGAATTAACTCATTTGCACACACATGGGCAAAAGAAGATCAAATTTTCGAGGACCAATGGGAAATTTTTCCGCGTCTCCATTTGTAAATCCTAGTCACTAAGTGTGCTAATTTGGATTTTCCAAAGGACCTTAAGAATCAATTGACCACTTATCTATCAAATATTTTGCACCTCCATCTCAATTGGTGTATTACAAATGCTAAAACAAACACAATCATCCTTGTTCGAAGAGGAAATGCATATTCATCATGCATATTGCATTAACATAGGTCATGTCAAAATTCATTATCTCCACATGCATTCTGCAGATCATCATGTCATATAGGTCTGCACACTAGGGGCATAACTGAAAAAATCCTAAAAAATCATATAAAGTCGTGACAAAATCCTTAAAATCATAAAAAAGAACTAAAAAATCCAAAAACATTTGCAAAATGTCCTGAAAAAAATCCAAAAAACAGTGGAAAAATGTAAAATTCAAAATAGTGAAAAAACATAAAATCAAAAACATTCAAATATGATCTTGAAAAAATCCAAAACATTCGGAAAGAGTAGTGAAAATACCAAAAACATTCATATAACGTCCTTTGAGAAAAATCAAAAACACCTGGAAAATCCTTCAAAAAATCAATCAAAAACATTCAAATATCAATCCACATAATCCAAAAACATCGAAAAAGCTCTTGGAAAACAACTAAAAATCAAAAAATCAATCAATCAAAAAAATTGCAATAAAATGTCTCACAAGAAGCAAATACCCTAGCAGATATCCAGCAAACTCTTCGCATGAAGTTAACAAAGGATATCACTATCCAGTCAAACATCTGCAATCAATAGACCAAATTGTCTTATCACTCATATCATATCCATATCAAGTGATCATTATCTTGTCTTAAATAGAAGAGGATACACTAGAAATTAGACAAAGCAGTCTTAAATGGGGTCCGCAACTTTCTGAGATCAAACATTATCAACCATCACATCAAGCAACTGAGAACGAAGGCACAAGGTCAATATAGTTGCTGAATTTTGTCTAGGTCAGTCTTTATCTTTTATCATTTGGTGATAGATTATGTTCCTATTGTACTCAAGGATGTCCACAAGTGACTAGAGGAACCATGATGGGCATTATCTTTTTCTTTGTTTGTTGTTTGTGGTGTGAACCAATGAATTTCTAGGGAAATTTCTCTAGTGGTGTATGTGATAGGAGCATTTAGCTATTGAATGTCACACATACCTTGACCCCTAGTGTATTTCCCATAATGGAGGGGTTCACTCCTTGTCTACTATCGTGTTTGTTTCTTTAATGAGATATCTTTACATCTTGGTTCCTTATACCATGATGTGCTAAGCTTCATTGTTGAATAATAAGGCTCGGTGATGAATATATATGGCACAATAAAATAAATGACACGGGTTTGTGATTCATTCAATTTCATTCTCATCTCATATGTTTCTTGATAGTTTGTTGATTTCCCTTCTTTCTAAATCATATTCTTTTCTAACATTATTCTTTCATCAATCTCTTCTTTCTTTCATCTTACTAACATTTCTTTAAAGTGCATCTGAGTTAAACATTTGTTTTGGCATTATCATACAAAAAATAAATCATGTAGTAATCATTGCATTCATAAACATCATTTATGCATACATGAAAAAAACAAAAGTGCATCCATATAGTTTCAAATTGCATTAAACCATTGCATTCATAGATGCATTCATGAATCATATAGAATCATATAGACATACATCATATAACTCATAGCATCAATTAAAATGCATAGAAAGCAAAGCATAATAGATCACCACCAAAAAACTACATACCATATATATAACTCAAAAATAATAATGTGTGTGAATGCAATAAACAAGCCCGAAGGCTCAAATAACATGATCAAAGTGTCTCAACCGACACTACCTTTGTCAGCAGGTGGATCCTGTCCACTAAGTCCTACCCCAAGATGTCGAGGTGGTCCCATAACACCACCACTGCTAGTCCTCCATGTAGAAGTCCTACTAGAACTGAAATGACCTCTAATAGCACTAAAAGTAGGAGCTCTCTATCCCTCAGGTACAGTGTCATAATAAAGTTGTCGATAATAAAAGTCCTCCTGTGCAGCATAGTAAAGTCTATCAGACTGACTTCATGCATCAATACCTAGAGCAAAGTGTTGATCATAGGCAGCCTGAATCATCTATGACCATTTGACTGCCTCATCTCTCTCCCTCTAGAGATGATCCCTCTCGGCCTCTAATGGACCATAGTCCCTATGGTAAGCCTATTGCTAGACATCTTGTCTAGAGACCTCCTCCTCTAGACTCTGAATCCACGCTCTGAGAATCTGTTGATCATCATCATCCCTGTCACCCACCTGTCCTCGCCAACCCTCTGCAGTGGGCATGTCCTCTAGCTCTGGCATATCCTCATCATCATCACCATCCTCGTTGCTCGATGACCCTGAAGAGTCATCGTCATCTCCGATGCTAATAGACTCGATGTCTCCACCAATGTCTATGTCCTCATCTCCTCCCCCCTTAGTTCCTCCACCTCCTTCCTCTCCTCCCTCTGCTCCTCCACCACCCTCTGCTCTTCCACCACCCTCTGCTCCTCCGACTCTCTCTCCCATGTCTATCCTCAAGTGTTGTCTAGGATGTCGAATATGTTGTGCTATAATCGGAACTATAGGATCAGTAAGTGGAATAGGCCTATGTCTGGCCCATCATGCATCATACTCTAGTGTAGTCCTTGGATCTATTGTGCCTCTACCCTAACCCCAAAGTAATGGCTGAAGAGCAGCAAACTCAATAGAAGCAACATGTGGCTGTATACAAACACCCCAATCAGATACCTCTCGAGATACACAAGCAAAATATGCAGTAACCACTAGTGTCACCCATACCTCCCCGAACTATCATTGTACCTGTCCTGGAAGATACATCTCAATGATCCACTGAGTCTCGAATGTCCTACCAATAAGATATCTTTGTTGTCAGCAGAAAGGAAAGTGCACTGCATCATCCACCCAATCGGAGCAATGTAAGTATGGTCTCCAAATAAAATGTTGAATAATATCAACCTAATGTCTCCAATACAAGGTGTTACCTGAACCCCTGTGTCTGATACCCACTATGTACCTATAAGCAGAAGGCTCACCAGGCTGAAAGTCAACATGAATAATGGGTCTCACAATACAGATGTGCTCCCATGCCCACGTCTGGAGAAATGTCACACTGCAATTGATAGAACAATATCCAAGGTATACAATGTCATGCATCTAATAATACAACATAGCTAGAAGGCATGGACCCCAAGCATATACTCATCGATGTACAATCATATCATGGAGCACAAGACTAATGTGAGTTTCATGTTAAATGAGTTCAACAATATTAGAAAATCTGAAAATGAAATGGTCACTGATTTCAATGCCAGATTCCAGAAGGCCATGCATATATTGTATCAAGTGATGAGGCTAGATGATAACATGTGTCTTAATACATATTACAATGCATTTGATTCCAAAATGTCCTATATCTTGAGAGATAAAAATCCCCATAACTTGAGAGATGCTTTTAGAATTGTCATAAATGTAGAAAGTAACAGAAAAGCATCTGGAAAATTAGGAAGAAGGACAGATGGTAGATTATGGCAAGAAACCAAACAGCAACCTAACAAAGTTGTTAAAGAGGATGATAAGATAGAGAAATTGGTTACTGCTATGAAAGATTTGACTGTCAAGGTTAACAAAAATGATAAACCTCATTATAACTGGCAAGATAGACCCCCTAGATTACCTGATATGCCATATAATACCAATTGGAAGGATGGTAAACCCCAAATTGAGAAGCCCAAAATTACCCAAAGTCAAGATACACCAGATCCTTTGAAAGGGAAAACTGTTCACAATATAGAAAATACTCCTTGGTGTATTGCTTGTGATGGACCACATTCTCCTCATCAGTGTGTAGTGGCTCAAGCTCTTGAAGAATCTATGAGACCAAAAGCAGAGCCTGACATTAATATGTTTGAAACCATCGTAGAAAGTGATGAGGAATCTGTGCAAAGTGAATACAGTGATATGCTGGATAATGAAAAGCTAGTGCAAGAATAGTTAGCCTTAGGTTGGCATCCTACTTTGAATGTGGTAACAATTGAAGATGAAGAGGTTCATCTTAGGAGGCCCAGTGAGGAAGAAGTTAGAAATCTCACTAAGGCTGCAATTGCCAAAGCAAAACATAACTATAATCTGAGAAGCACTAAGAGAGACATTGATCAGGGTGAGTCGGGTTCTATGTTTGTAAAGGAAGTTACAAAAAAGGGGGCATCAAGTAGTGCTACTACTATTCTTAAGGTCGGTCAAGAAAAGGGGGAACAAGTTAAGGATGTACATAAAGGCAAAGATGATAAAAATGTTGGTGATGTACAAGGAGCAGAGACAGTGAAAAGGGCAAGTCAATTCAAAACAGAAAAAGTTAGGGCTAATATTGAAAAATGCAATAGTTCTAGATTTGACATGGCCCAAGCTTTAACCCAAATGAAGGTCATTGTTCCATTAGTAGAATTACTAAAGATTAAAGAACATAAGGATGCAGCTTTGTCTTTATTCTCTAGTATATCTGATAGTGACACAGTATCACCCACCGGTTCAACTAAAGTTGGAAGGATCAAGAGTTCCAAATCCCAGAGGTTTATGTTGGAACCACCATCACTCAGGAGCCTTCTCAGGTAGATCCCTTTTATGTTACCTTGTTAGTCAATAACCGGTTGATTAAAAACTGCATGATAGATTCAGGAGCTGCTGCTAATATAATGCCCTATGGTGTTATGAAAGAATTAGGGTTATCAGTAACCACTGTGTATGGGAAATGCTATGTCATGGATAACAGAGAAGTACCTGTGATAGGTACAATGAAAGATGTAGAACTAAAAATAGCAGCATTCCCTGAAGCCACTTACAAAATGGATGTTATTGTTACTGACACTAAACCCCACTATGGTATGTTACTTTCCAGGCAGTGGGCAGCAGCAGTAGGGGGAAATGTTCAACTGGACTTATCTTATGCTACCATTCCTATTAGGGGTAATCAGGTCAAATTATACAGAGAGCCACGAGCTCCTAGGGTAATTGAAAATGTAGACCCTAGTATGCTTAATTGTATGATCGATGTAGATTTGGATAACTTTAGACTTCAACCAATTTCACCTCAATTGAAGAATACTGACCCTATTGTGGTTGAGCTACAAGCACAGCAGTACGGGTTGTGGCAAATGTATTTTGATGGAGCTTGCTCTAAAGAAGGATCTGGAGCAGTGGTTCTTTTTGTGTCCCCATCAGGTATAACTTTCAAGTACTCATTTTTATTGCCATTCCAGTGCACAAATAATACTGCAGAGTATGAAGCCCTGTTACTACGACTTGAGATTGCAAAAAGGCATGGAATCCAACTGTTGAAAGTAATGGGGGATTCAGAATTGGTTGTTTCTCAGGTGAGATCTAAATATGCATCCAAGAATGATAGATTAAAGCAGTATAAGCATGTTGTTTGGGATGTTATTGAGCATTTTGATGCATTTTCTATTAATTGGATAGAGCGAGCAAAAAATATTATGGCAGATTTCCTAGCTAATGTCACTTTGAAAAATGATGATGCAACGCTAACCAGTATTTCCACTGTGGAAATAAAATATAGGCCTACTATTCCTGATAATGTGTACAATTGGCAAGTTTTTGTTGATGATGAAGACATTCTTAGGTTTATCCAATGTGTTGATGATTATGATGGACAAAAGATTGATTGTAATGCATTGGTGGAAGTGGTAGACAACAGAGAGACAGTGTTTGGAAATGATGTGGTCCAGTTGGAAACCAATGAAATACCTAAAGGGCTGGTGGAGCTGGAGAGCATGTTTAGTTATAATGATAGTCATTTACATCAGCAGTCTACCACCAAGTTGGAAGAGTTAGAGGAGGTAAACCTGGGGATAGAATCATCCCCTAAGTTGGTATATATTGGAAAGAAACTACCCCCTCATGTCAGGACTAACCTTATTAATTTATTGAAAAGGTATAAGCATGTCTTTGCTTGGTCTTATGAAGACCTAAAGGCGTATAGACAAGATCTTTTTCAGCATGAAGTTTCTTTACTTCTAGATACTAAGCCTTTCAGACAAAAACAGAGGCCTATCAATCCCTTGTTAGAAACTAAAATGCAACAAGAGTTGACCAAATTGAGAGAAGGGAGGATTATCAAACCAATAAGGCATTCTTCATGGGTCTCCAATTTGGTCCCAGTGAGGAAGAAGAATGGAGACATCAGATTGTGTGTAGATTTTAGGAATTTAAATGTTGCTTCCTTGAAAGATAACTACTCGTCCCCAAATATGGAAGCCATGCTACAAAGAGTGACAGGATGTGATCTTTTATCCATGATGGATGGTTTCTCAGGATATAATCAAGTGTTGGTAAACGAGTCTGAATAGTTTAAAACAGCTTTCACTACTCCATGGGGAACTTATGTATATGTGAGAATGTCATTTGGATTAAAAAATGCAGGAGCTACATTTCAGAGAGCTATGGATGTAGCTTTCAAAGAATTCATAAACATCATCATGGTGGTTTATCAAGATAATCTAACTTGTTTCTCTAAGAAAGCTGATGATCATTGTGGACATCTAGAGAAGGTGTTCAATAAAGCCTTGGAATTTGGTGTATCACTAAATCCCAAGAAATGTCATTTTGGGGTCACTGAGGGAAAGCTACTAGGACACATGGTTTCCAAGGAGGGGGTAAGAATAGACCCTGAGAGAATTGAAGCAATCAACAAGGTGTCTGAACCTAAAAATGTGAAAGGTATCCAATCCTTTTTAGGTAAAGTAAATTTTGTCAGGAGATTCATTGCAAACTTCGTAGAGATAGTGAAGCCTATCGTCAAATTGCTTAAGAAGGATACAAGATTTAATTGGGATCAAGAAGCTTCAAAAGCTTTTGCAGAGATTAAGAAGGCAATCCAGGAGGCACCAGTGTTGAAATCCCCTGATTATAGTAAGCCTTTTTCTCTATTTTCTTTTGCTTCATATCATACGGTGGCTGCAGTATTACTACAAAAGGACAATGAAGGATATGAACATCCCATAGCCTTCTACAGCAAGTCTTTGCAGGCAGCAGAACTAAAATATGAAACCATGGAGAAACAAGCTTATGCCCTAGTTAAAGTTGTTAAGGCTTTTAGGTCATATTTAGTGAATGCAAATATCATTGCCTATGTCCCACGTGCTGTAGTTAAAGATATTTTGTCTCAGTCTGAGGTTACTGGGAAGAGATGCAGATGGATTAATAGAATTCAAGAATTCAACTTGGAGATAAAGATCACCAAATTGGTGAGAGGTTTAGGTTTGGCTAAGCTCATGACTGAGTCGAATCTCATGAATGTAGAAATACACAATTTTGAGGTTAGAGATGCTTTGGTCACTAGTATTGAGAGGCAACCCTGGTACACAGAGATAATCCAAATTTTGAGAGGTGATACACTCCCAGAAGAAATGACATACAATCAGAAAAGAACTTTGAAACTCAAGTCCCAAAAATATGTGCTCATTCAGGGTGATCTTTTCTAGAGGAAAAGAGATGGAGAGTTACTAATGTGTTTGGATGAATTTCAAGCTAAACAGGTGTTGACTGAAATGCATGATGGAGTATGTGGAGGTCACTATTCCGCTAAGACTACTGCTGGTAAGATAATTCGGGCTAGGTACTATTGGCCCACCTTATTTAAAGATACTCATGCATATGTTCGGAGATGTGACCCATGTCAGAGATTCTCATCCAAGCTCAAGTATGAAGGAGCCTTACCCCTAAATCCAGTCTCTGTAGAAGCTCCTTTTGTCCAGTGGGGCATTGATTTTATTGGAGAGATTGTTGAGAGGTCAGGGAGAGGTCATGGATGGATCATAGTGGCCACTGAATATTTCACCAAATGGATAGAAGTCATCCCTACAAGAAGAGCTACTAGTAAAGTTGTCGTTGATTTCCTGATGGATAATATTGTAACTAGATTTGGAACACCTGCAAAATTGGTAATGGATAATGCCATGTGTTTTAGATCAGAAGAATTTGTAGGCTTTTGTACTAGTCACGGTATAGTCATGTCATACTCTTCACCTTATCATCCTTAAGGGAATGGACAAGCAAAATCCAGCAATAAGAGCCTGTTGAATATCATCAAGAAAATCCTAGAAGAAAATAAAAGATCTTGGGATCAAAAACTGAAGTTAGCTCTGTGGGCAGATAGAATAACAGTTAAGAAATCCATTGGAATGTCACCTTTTGAATTAGTCTATGGTGCCCAAGCCAAGTTGCCAGTAAATAACCTTCTCCCAGTGTATAAGTTTTTGCAAAATGAGGGCATGGAGGTATCTGAACCAATGGAAAACAGAATGATCCAAATAGTAGAAATAGAGGAGCTTAGGACTTCTGCCCATAAGAGAAATCAGAAGATCCAGTTGCAGTCAAAGTATCTTTTTGATAAAAGGACATCACTAAGGAAGTTTCAAATTGATGACATGGTTCTTCAATGGAATGCAAAAGGACAGGATAAGGGAAAGCATAAGAAATTTGAATCACTATGGATTGGCCCTTTTGTGGTTTGTGACTTAAATGGTAAGGATTCATATTTCTTGAAGAATATGGATGATGAAATGCAGGAATTTCCAGTGCATGGACAATTCCTGAAGCATTATTTCTCTTAATGTCCATGCACGGTAGGTCCTTTGTTTGTACATATTTTGTTCCTTTCCTGCTTTTCTATTTTGGTCTGTGTTTTGGTTTGTTTCTCTAGAGTTTCTGAGTTTTCTTGTGTTGACCTTGCGATCAACCATCCCCAATCAGAGCCGCTGTTATCACTGGTTAAAAATGGGCTTTTCTTTTCCCATGATTTGCTATGGTTTGTTAAATTTTTGAATAAGATGCAGTTTCAAATGCTTCAGCTTTGTTTTAGACCTCAAGGGTTTAAGGGTTTTTTATTTTAGGTCCTCTTGTATTCATTTTAAACCCTCTGGTTTCTAATCTTTCGTTACTTTATTCACTTAAGTAATGGGTCATGGGGTCGGAGGAAGTGTCCCCCCTTGTTGTTTGCCTAGGCGGTTATGTTAATTAATCAAAAAATTTATGCCTTATATGTTTTTCTCCTAAAGTTGTCGGGCCCAGTAACTAGTGCGCATCTCGCAGATGGATCTACGGCTTTCGCTATTTCGCTAGGCGAAGTTGCGCATAGTTTAAAACTAGCGAAGTTGCGAAAATGACATGGCATGCCTCATAGATGGTCCAGCTGGTTGATGATAGTGAGTAAAATGGCGGCACGCGGCAGAAGTCACAACAGTCAGCGGGTCACGATTAAAGGCTAAAAGGTGGGCCCCAGAGGTGAGTCAGGTCGCAGTTAGGAGATGACCTGGCGGGTATAACTGTCAATAATTTAATGGAGCCCAGTGGCTTTCTCTCAGCAAATGAAAAAGTGACAAGTCAGCTCCGAAGGTGACTGGACGTCAGGTGTTCACAGTGAGTCAGCGGGCCCACCCATCCCGAAAGCCTTTTCAGATGGTTACATGCCGATCAACTTAAAAGATGATCTGACGGCCCGCGCTATTTCGCAAGGGTAAGATGCTCGTTCTTTATACCCCACAAAATAGTGAGAGTGAATGAGAGTCGTCCATGTGTCATGATGGAGGACCTGGAGGATACAGCTGTCAAGAGTTTGTTGGGGCCCTATGGTTTTCTTTCGGCGTATAAACAAAGTGACAAGTCAGCTCCGAAGGTGACTGGACGCTAGGTGCTCACAGTGAGTCAGCGGGCCCACCCCTCCCGAAAGCCTTTTCAGATGGTTAAATGTTGATCAACTTAAAAGATGATCTGACGGCCCGCACTATTTCGCAAGGGTAAGATGCTTGTTCTTTATACCCCGCAAAATAGCGAGAGTGAATGAGAGTCGTCCACGTGTCCGGTGACACGTGGTCTAAGAAGAAAGTTGTGGGCCCGCCAAGGTGGAACCGGCGGTATAAAGGAAAGACACGCGGTCAGTATCAAGTGGAATGCGAAGGAAATTTCAAGGCCAATGGTTGGGCACCACGTGGTATCATATAGCCAATAGAAAAGCGGGACCCAGCGCGGAGCCAAAGCTGTTAGTTAATCTAACGCTTGATCAAGTTTCTTTTGATCTGACGGTCGGCGCTATCTCACAAGATCAAGCTACCCGATAGTTATGCTTCGCGAAGTTGCGAAAGAGCAAAATGAAACACTTGCAGGAACGTTGTGGCCCGTTGGAGCGAAAAATACGAATTCTCATATGAATTCAATTTTGAAGGGACGGCTGAAGCATGCGGAATCAATGTTGTAGTTAAGACCCTAAGTACAATATTTGATTTCCTATCAACCGGGTGAAGATATCTTTTAAAGAATTTTGCAGAAGAGCGGATGCAGAGTTATTTTCTTCAGGTACAGAGCAAGTCGATTCAGTTGCAGAGCAAATTCCTTCAAGTGAAGAACAGGTTCTCTCGTATTCTTGTGTAAAAATTCTTGTGTAGTGTTTTAGATAAGATAATTGATTCATCATAGAATTGTTTAAGAGTGGTATTCATTTCTTATGTTTTCAAAATGGCTCCTAAAAGAGAATTTTATGGCAAAGTTAACTATTCAGAAAGGAGTGTCTGTGATGATTTTTTAGAACAGTTGACATTGTCAACTAATCAGGCATCAAAGGCAAAAGAATTAGTGCCTAGAGCTCCCCGTTTAAAGATAGGAGAAAGACTATATGGAAAGGGTAACTAGTTGAGAGACCCACAGGTTGGATTGTCTAGGTTGGGGTTATTTAAAATTGGATTCAGAATGAGAAATTCTCCTGCCCCGCAAAACAGTATCTGGGAATTAGATGTCAGGAAATTAGTAGTCCCAGGGGTATTTATGGACATAGATTTGCTGACCCAAATTGCGCTCAACTATGATCCAGTCACAAGAAGCATTTGGGATATAAATGGGAAAACCCTTGTTGAGATTAATGCTGAAGAATTCAGGAAAGCTTTTGGGCTTAATGAGTTCACCAATTTTCTAGAACCTATAAATTTCACATCCTTAGCCCAAGTTTACAGTGCACAGAGGAGTCATCTCAGGAATGGGCCTCTCAAGGAGTTTTTTGTGAAGATAGGAGGGTTAACAGTTGTAGGACCCAACACACAAGAGCCCTTTTCATTAAGTATGTTCACCCTGAGGGCTAAAGGAATGTATTGGGCACTTTGCCAAGTTTTGGGAGAAGATGTTGAAGCAAATATGCCGAATCATTACTTGTTAATGATTGCTCAGATTTTGAATCCTTCTCTTGCAATTACATTTGATTATGTCTCTTTTATTGCTGATGCTATCCATGGAGGGTTAATAGGAATCAAGAATGGAAAGGTGGATAGGCCTTTCGGATGGTACTCACTCCTGATGCATCTTTTTCTCTTTAAAGGTGGTGATTACTTTGCCAGTGGACTGGACCTTGTTAAGGAGAAAGAAGGAGAAAAAATGTCGGTACAATTATGGAGTACTATGTTGTCATGGGATAGAGAGGATGCCAGTTTTTTGAAGTTTGATAAATATTTTGCATCCAAGATAAGGACTCTCCTCTGCTCTGAGAACTCAAGAATCCCCAAAGTTCTTCTGGAATTCATAAGACCAAAAGAATTCGCAAAGAACATAAAAATTGTTCATAACTGGGGTGACATTTACTTGTATCTAGTCTCCATAGTTTTCAGAGTGTTCGGTTTCAAAGGCACCCCATTTTTGCTACCTTACCAGGTCCCTCTCAAAGTGGGAATTGCAGAGATCCTTAGATAAATTGGTGGTTTACAAGAGGCAGAGTTGACAGGCAGGGGTAAAGGGACTATTTTCCCTGCAGCTACCATAGCCCACCAATTTGTAATAACAAAGGGAGGTTGGAATTGCTTTGAGGATTTCCTCAAGCCTTATCATTTGTCCACTGTAGTGTCCAGGTGTGCTGATCCAGAAGACTTCTTCAACGATATGTTTAGAAAGAAGGTAGCATGCAGAGGTAGGCCTCATCAATTCCAGTTTCCTGAAGACCTCATCAGAAATGAATTTGATCTAGATGAGCAAGAGCTAAGGAAAGAGAAGTGGGTGGCTTATAAGAAAGCCTTGGATTTTGTGCATCAGTTTGATGCCAGCTATGACCCATTGTCTAGCTTTTTCCCTCTAGAGGAGAAAATAAAGTTTTTGATTGTTTGCTTTGAAGATGTGATGCAGACCCTGAAGGAGAAGAGGGAAGCTGTAATCAAAAGAAACCCTGAGAAGGCAAGAATGATCCTAAGTAGGTCAGCTTCCAGCAAAGCAATCCCTCCTGGTGATTATACACTGCATAAGAAATCCAGTTATAGTGTGCTGATGCCTACAACAGGGGAGCCCTCTACCTCCAAAGGAAAGAGGAAGATACAAGATGTCATTGACATCCAAGAAAGCCCAAAGAAGCAAAGGGTGGGGAAAGAAGTACAATCAGATACACCTTTGTATTCCCCATCCCAATCCCCTATCCATATAGGAAATGAGCAAGCAGCAGCTGAGCAACTCCTACAGTTAGGTAGTCTAGGGGAAATTGCCTTCACTTATGATGAAGTGGAGGAAGGAATGCCAGAAGAACCCATTGCTGCTGAAATGGATATCACTACCACTGAACTCAAAGGCCAGGAGTGGGATCCTGAAATAAAGTAGGCAAGTAATGCCTTCTTAGCTGATAACAATTTTGTCACATCAAAAGCATTTATGCAATTTATATGGAAACAACACATAGATAAATATAATGCTAGATGTGAAAAGAGAAAGGCTGAGCAGCCTAATAAAGATCTAGCCCTGGTAGAAGAGGAAATAAAGCAAGAGATGATGGAAGAATTCAAAACCATCACCCCTGAACAGGGAAGAGATATGGTAGCACAAGCTGGAGTGCTTATTTTACCCGAATGGGATATAGCAGATGCCCTGGTACTAGATGTAGTGAGAAAAGAGACTAAACCCATGGAGGGGATTACTTTCAATAAGGATAATGCTACACTCGTCATGTGGTCTCTCAAGAGAAATGAGAGTAAGAAAAGCAAAGACACCCCAGGGTCAAGTTACCTTGGTGGGATGATGGTGAAGAGAGTGCAGAGTACAGGGGTAGTGGAGGCTGCTAGCACTGTGTTAGAAACTGCAAAATTTAGTGTTGCAGTAGTAGAGAAGGAAGCCAAAGAGAAAGAGGCCCTCCAAGTCAAGTTGGAAATAGTTTTGAAGGCCTATAACAATGCTAAGGAGGAGGTAAGAGGTAAGGATAGTATCATTGCCAAGCTGCAGAGCCAGTTGACTGGACAATACCATCAAGGTGAGTCTTCAACACTGATGATCTCCTCTTCTCCTGCAAGACCTCCACCTACTAGCCCTATCATTAAGTTTCCACCATCTCCAGCACCCTCTAGCTCTCAAATGGTTGAAATTACTCCTCAAGAATTAGAAAACTTGAAACAGGCTCAGGCCTTATATGCAAAGAAGTATGAGGAGAGAGTAAGGGCTACAATTTCCAGTTTTGCAGATACAATAAATGCCTCATTGCTCTACAACAATGTAGGTAAAATTATGGATATATGGAATGAGCTCAGGATAGACAAAGCCATTTTGACACCTATTTTTGACAAATGGAGGCCTAGGGAGCAAGATTTAGAGTTTATGTGTATCTTGCGATGAAGCAAGGGCCAATCGCATCATCAAATCCACTTCTGATGTCGCTAAAGTCTTAGTACAATTAGTAGCAGAGGTGGATAATGTTGATAGGAAGGTTAATTTGTGCAAAAAGGAGTACACTGATCAAGTTTTTGAGTTGCTCCCAGGAGTTTTTGCTAGCCCGGATCAATTAAAGGACAAACAAAGGTGGCTTAAGGAAATAGAAGCTAAATTGTCAGCAAGAGTTAAAGGAATTATTGATCTAGACGATGCTTCTTTCTTTGTTTTGACAATACAAGAGATAGAGAAAATTAAGTCACATTATGTTTTCTCAATTCAGAAGTCAACAAAATAAGAAATTCTTGGAAAAGGTTGACTAAGACCAAGGATAAAGTAATTAATTTCTCATGGCTGACAGAAGAGGTGTATGATGAGTGGACAATTAAATATGCCACCCATGATCCCGGAACAGTTGGAGAGTGCCCCTGAAAAGGTAGAAGAGTTTGCAACTGAACAGTTTGTTGAAGAAACTGCAGAGGCCGAAAAGAGCTTGTAATTGTTTTTGTGAAAAGCTTGTAACCTCTTTATTTTGAAAGAAATGATTGTAACAAACTCTCCTTGAGAAGTCCAAAGCTTTGTGCATCCATGTTGTTATAAATGGATACCAGGACTAGAGGAAAAAGAATCGCAAAAGAATTGTAAGAAAACGCTGTAGAAATTTATCTGAGCTTTTCCAAGTCTAATGGAGAATATTCAAAAACTTCTTGCAATATTTCTTGAAACTTAATATCAATATACAGACCATCGGTTTTGAGTGAAGCTTTGTGTTGTCTTCAAGTGTGTTTACAATTTTTTTACTATTTTCATTCTGAATAATCCAGTGTTGTTCTGTTTGAATGGAATTGCAAAGCAATTTTAGTAGAAGTGTTCATTAGCTTTTCTCTTTAGGAGGGAAATTAAAGATGCGGGGATCACTCATACCAGTAAACTCTTTGGAAGAGACTTTGAATTTTGATGATCATAGCTTAATTTGGAATGCATGAATTCTTGTAGGTGTCAGGCATATACAAGGATTAATAGAAACCAAGCCAACGGGACGCATAAAGATGTTTTGTTTGAGGAGTCTTATTTGAGTTTAGATGACTCTGTGACCTTGGATAAGGCACTGGTATTGATCGAAATTGTTTATTGCATGTTTTGTTGATCGAAATGTTGAATTTAAATATAATTTCCATTCTTTGTTTTCAATTGATTTCAAGGTGAATAGATCCATCGGTTTTCTGGACTGGTTTGTCGTGGGTTTATGTTTGAAAGTGTGAATTCAATTCACAAAGGTATACCCACCTGGGCTTTGAGTAAGTCTGAAGTGTAGAAGGTTCAATCAAACCTTGTCATATGTTGTCTTGAGAATTTCCTTATCTTTAATGTCTCTTCTGCACCGAGTTTAATCATATTATTTTAAGGATGTTAAAGGAAATCAGATTTTGAAGACAACATGCGTAACATTTACAGTGTATGCATAATATTTATAGTGAATGCAGTACATTTAAAGCATATGCATAACATTTATAGCGAATGCGGTATGTTTAGCACGAATGCTTGAAAATCAATAGGCTATTGCGTAATGCAGGGAAAAATTGAACATTGCAAATTCTTTTGAAAAATATCAAAAAACAAGCAAAAAATCAGACAAAAATTTAGAAAAATACCATGCCGCCAATCCTTAGAGGTCTCTGATATGATCGTACTCGGTCAGACAGGTGCAATCGAGCTCTATAGCCAGCCATGATGATCAAATACTCAAAGGAAAGCACAAAATTAGCAGAGAAAACCAAGAACTTACCAAATTGGAAATGATCAAATGAAAACATAAATTATCTATTTATAGCTCAAAATTAGGGTTTTTTGGCCACCTCGACGCCCGTGGTCCCCGCTAGCTTCAAGCAACTTGTAGCCTACTCAAATGATTATTGAAGACTTTAAAGGTTAACCATTTGAAGACATAAAGCCTTTAATGGTTATTGAAGACTTTGGAGGTTTTTGAGAAGTGACTTCCTTTTATTTAGGAATGTGACAATGATTAGGATAGGATTAGGCTAATTAGGAGTTAGAAGAATCTAGAAGGGATTTAGGCATGCAAGTGGATTTTGTAGGAGAATGCAAGTGGGAGGAATTTTGGGATTTTCAATTGAAATAAAATCATTTATTTCAATTAAATGGTATAATTGGCATTTGGATAGATATTCAAATAAATATTAATTTATTTAAATGTGAATGTGAATTTTGGATTTAAATAAATCTTAATTTATTTACATGAGAAAAAGGAAGATAAAGCATTTAAATGCTTGAAGACTTTGAGGGAAACCATTAAAGGCTTAAGAAGACTCTAGAAATAAGCCATTAAGTTTGAAGACTTTAAGGGAAACCATTAAAGTCTTAAGAAGACTTTAAGGAAAGCCATTAAGTTTGAAGACTTTAAGGGAACCCATTAAAGACTTAAGAAAATTCTAGAAGGAAGTCATTGAGTTTGAAGACTTTAAGGGAAACCATTAAAGGCTTGAGAAGACTCTAGAAGGAAGCCATTAAGTTTGAAGACTTTAAGGGAAACCATTAAAGGTTTCAAGTGGGTGAGGATAAATAGGATTTTAAATAAATAATTTATTTAAAATAGTTGTGCAACTTGCATTTGTAGGAAAATACAAGTGGGTGGAAGATAAAGGTGATTTAAATAAATGTTAATTTATTTAAATGTGAGAGGTGGGATTTTGGGGGAATTTAAATAAATATTAATTTATTTAAATGTGAGAGAAGATTTAATTAAATAAATATGATTTATTTATTTAATTAATGGTCTAAATTTGTTAAGTGAATTAAATCAAATAAATTGAATAATTTATTTAATTAATAGGAGAAGAGGGTTAAGATGAATTAATTAAATATATTAATTTAATTAATTATTGATTGATGGTTAAATAATCAAATAACTATTAAATATTCATCTAATTAAGTGGATAGATTTATGTGACTACAGTATGTATATGTGTGTATATATATGTATGTATATATGTGTGTGTATATGTATATACATATATGTATGTGTATATTTGTATATATATATATATATATATACACACACATATACATGTACATGTACATGTATACATATACATATATGTGTGTGTGTGTGCATATATATAAATACACACACACACACACACACACATATATACATACATACATATACACATATACATACATATATATACACATATATACATATATATGTACACACACATATACATATATAAATATACATACATACATATACATGTATGTGTGTGTGTGTGTATATATATACGTACACACACACACACACACATATTCCCTTTAGAATAGTAGGGGGATACCCCTTAAAATAGTAGGGGGGCATAGTTCTCACCCTTCGGAATAATGAACAATTATCACCCTAGTCAAGATTCATTAGAATAATGGTAGTGTTCACGTATGCATGGGGACCCCTACTATTTTAGGGGGTTGTTAGACCTCTCACCCTACACTATTGCTTTAAATTTATCAGCCTGCTAAACTATCCCCCCCCCCCCACCCCTAGTATAGCCCCTATTATTTTGTGTGTGTGTGTACATACATACATACAGATACCTACCTTCTTGAATAAATATTGCACAATCATGTATTCTTTTGATATAAATACTTGCATGCTAATTTTCATTGAAATTACATTTGAAAAATAACAACATTAAAATACTTATATTCATTATGCACAAAAAGTCATGTAGTTTCAAATTGTATTGAAAAATAACATTTACTTACATAGTCATATGATGATCTCATTATAGGTGAGTAGTGCATTAGTATGTACATGAGGATGATGAAAATAAATAGATAAGCTCATTAGGCATATGCATGATTTCTATCATTTAGAGTAGATTAAATTATCCTTGTGTATTTGGGCTATGTTTCTAGGAATGAGTATCGACTATAGGTAAACAGAGAAGGTTGGTCCTATAAAAAAATGATTATTTTAAATTTTTTTAGAAAAATCCATGTTTTCATTGAAATAGATGTAATCAACCTAGAAAATTTTATTTATTTCTCTACCATATCTTGATAGTATGACATTGCATTATCATGTTATAGATAGGCATGTAGATATATTAGGTTGCACTGGGGTTCCCATCCTGCCATTATTTCTAGGTAGCTAGGTATTTTGTGTACATTCGAGTGTTATTTGAAGCACAAAGAACTCTAGGGAAGCATAGCTTTATGGTTGGGTGGAAAAGTGGTCGAGCCATGTCCTCGTCCTTCAACTTCTAGATGACCAAGTGGGTTGAAAGCAACCAAGGAATTATTTATGATATTGTATTTATATTTGAAATATACTTCATAGATTATAAATTGATATTTTCACAACATGATAGCCAATATTGTAACAATGTATTTCAGATGTATATGTGCTATTACTTGGAATAAGCACTTAAACTTTAAAATTGTAATTTTGGCACTTTATAAATATTGGAGTAAATTTTATTCTTTTCCTTGATTATGTAGAAAATGAGTAAATATTTAATTTATGAGATAATTAAGGGTTGGAACCTTACATCCATACCCGAACACACTTGATATTATCTCATTCTAGACAATTAAATAAATATTTATTATTTATTTAATTCATCCTTTGTCTTTACCCCTCATCTTAATTAAGTAAATTTGCATTTATTTGATTAATTCTAACCTTCACCTTTGTCCATCACCTTTAATAAAATAAATGCAAATTATGTCTAACCTTATCACATAAGCCTCCAACAAAATCATTTAATGAATACCCACTAAATTAATTGATTCGGGCTAATTAGCCTGTATTACCATGTTCGCTAATATTTAGTTCCACATCACCCTCAATCTTTGTCCACTCAATCCTAGACCTTGAATCCATTTACATGGACCAAGATCTAAACTTTTCATCATGTGACAAGTGTCCCTGCATGTGTGAGCATGAAATCTCACCTCGTAGCCACCCTACCTCTTACACAAGTCATAGACATGTCAATTTCACAAGCTACTCTATCTCTTACATGTGTCATAGACAAATCTCTTCCATGGGATTCCCTATGTGTGAGAACACTTAGTTATTACAACTCCATCCTTCTTGTGACACTTGTCATAAGCCTAAGCCTCCAATTTATCTCACGCTCATAATCAATCATAGCCATCCATTAATCATTGAATCTCAACCATTGATTTTCCTCATGAAAAATCTATAAATTGCGGCATTTCCTCTCATTTTTATCATCTACCTTCTTCCTATGATTATGTTGTCCAACTAATATTCAATCTTCTATTACCCTATCCCAATGCTATCCATTTTATATCCAATCTATCTTCATCGTAACATCATGATGTTGGTTTGAGCAACCACATTCCTTCCAACCAACAACAATATCACAAGGAGAAAATCAATTAGACGTGGGTGCATCTAGTTTTTCTCAATATGTGAGATAATAAGGTAAAAGACAAGGTAGCCTTATCTTCTTTCATTCTATTATCTATTCATGTCTCTTATATTTTCCTCATCTTCACATATTTTATACTTTTCCTTTTCTTTATTGACTTTTTGTTTATGTTTTTATGTTCCTAGTTAGTACATAGATGGCATAAAAGCACCTCTAGTTGTGCATGTTGACATGTATTAATTTCAAGATGTATTATCTTTCTCATGTGACTCCTTCCCTATTCAGTGACTCCTTCCCCATTCTTTGTATTAATTTTACTTTCAACATTTTTTTTTCTATGTATATTGTTATCCTCCTTTATTTTCCTAATTTACCTCATGTGTCCTTACACTTTTATCTTTTATTTATGTCATGTTTATTGTGCTTTGAATATTATTTCAGTTTTTCCATATTGCTTTATGCATTGTCCCCTCACTTAGAAAGCATCTTTCCTTTGTTACTTTAATGCTTAGTTACCATCCTTTCTTACATGTGATGTTTAGGTACTTTTCTTTCCTCTGTTCTTTTTTTTGGTTTACATCCTTTTATACATTATTTACTCAAATTTTATGTTTGACACCTTAGTTTACATAGTTATTTGTTAACTTCATATGATACATGATTTCATGATTTTTATATATATTCCAGGATTGCGATATTATCTATATGTGATGATCATTATATTTACCTCTACCATGATCCTTATCATGCCTAGATTCAATGATTAAATGATTAGGATACTTTTCATGTTGACATCTCATTATTACATGGCATGCTTATAGTTTCCATGTTTACAAAACTTGTCATATTTACAATCCTTTTAATGCTTAGGTCTATAATTGAGTTTTATAAAACTTGTCAGGATTTTGTTTTTTGTTTATACATTATGTCCCTTGTCATACCCTTATCTATGTGTCTATAAGGCTTATCATACTTATAACCTTACACATTATGACCTTTGTTGTGCCCATATCTTTTTATAATCCTTGTCATGTCCACATCTTAAATTATGACTAGATTGTCATCCCTTCACACTTATCTAGTATTTGTGTGCTTACACTTATTCATTGATAAATCTTATTTGATCACCAAACTAGGCTGGCAAGCACCACTTCCAAAGTCTCTAAATGAATTATTCACAAGTTGACAATATTTAAACTCTAATTAGTTTTTCTCTTCGATCTAGAAGATATCACAATCTATTGTCATATGGCATATTTGGTGAAAGCTAAACATCCAAAATTTTAGAAAAGAGGAAATCACAATCTATTCAATGTTAGGAAAAATAGAGAAGGCAATATTATAAATAGCCCATGCTCAAGTAGAAAGAACAAAAAATCCAACTTCAAATTTCTCCTTTTAGGATTCTAAAATAATTTCTTCTTTGAAATAAATTTATTAGAAAATAAGAGGTGGACAATTATAATAGAAGCTTCAAATCAAATTGTAAATCAAATCTATCAATGTATATTTAATGGAGATAAAATTAGTTATAACAACAACAAGATAGCACATATAAAACTAAATACATAACACTATGATTACATAGAGAAACCTTTTCGAGGAAAAAAATCCACCAAGCAAAGAGGGAAAAGTTTTGCTACTCTTCAAAGATATTACAATAAAAAAATATTTCCTCAATTTTGCTTCAATTTGATAGCATTTGTGTACCTGTAAAATAACTTATATTGTCTCCAACTCAACCCCTCAATATATAGACCCTTGGGGGCTCAATTTACCACCATAAAACATTACCATGGACTAAAACAAGGTTTCAAAAACCCATGGTAAAATTATGTATGACCCCTACATGCCAAACATAACCTCTTACATAAAATTACAACTTCTTACAAGTTGTCATAAGAATCCCCCAAATATAGGAGATACTCTTACATGTGTCATAGACTATTAATAACAAATGTAAGGATTGTAATCAGCTACTTCTCGATTAGATTGTGTGTAAATTTTTGCATCAGCATTTTGGATCACACTTTATGATCCATCATCAAGATGAAAATAGTTAGAAAGCATACAGAAATTAAAAAATAATAACTGATTTGAAACATAAGGATTCTCTTACGTGTGCCATAATAACTTATTCTCACATACAAAATGATTCACCCCACTTTAACGCTTACAATTGTCATAGAATCTATCATAACATCCCTAAAAATAGGCCTTACATGTTATACCACTTGATGGGCATCTTTTGACAACTTAAAACTTGATTTTCAAGGGACCAACATGTGGTGAAAGTGTCAACTAATAAAACCCATGTCCCTTATGTTGGAGCACAATTATTTAATTACATGAATGCCAAATAACCATGGGAAATTGTAAAATAATAATAAATACATAATCTACAATTGTTGAGGTTGAGACATCTTAATTCCTAATATTCTCCCACTTGTCAAATACCTTGTAAGAGCTCTGGAAATTACAACATCATGGAATCAACTAGGAACAAGAAATAAGGCATGTGCCCTTTCTGCACTGAGTAAAATTTTATGTGTTTATAGGTTTGGTGACAAAATCTTGAATGTTCACCTAAGTGTCAATTTTATTCAACTCAGTCTATCCATTTGCAATCAACTCAGAAACAAAATGGTATTGTACATCCACATGCTTAGTTTGTGCATGATACATAGGATTCTTAGCTAAATGAATTGTACTCTAGCTATCAAAACCAATCTGAACTATCCTACAATCAAAACCAATACCTACACACAACCTCTATAATAATATTGCCTCCTTAGAAACATGGGTAGCAACCTATAATGGTGGAAAAATGGTAAATGATAGATCAAGAGGAAAACTACCCTTTCCCTCAAAGAGAGATGAGATTTTCACTATTGATTATCCTTCAAGCACTTTTCACCATTGTAGTAATAAGGTAGAAGGATAATTCACTAGATTCAATCTCTCCACACAAAGATGGTAGATTGAATTCTGAATGAATTAGAAATGCTAAGTTGATCCCCTCTTCCTTGTTTGATTTAGAAAGGAAATTGATTGAATTATGTAGTGCAAAAGTGACAAATAATTGATTATAACTTGAGATCCGAATATGGGATGAAGTTGTGCACCTGGATCTGGCAGTAAAATGTCAAGACGAAGTCGCTCTATGAATTTGAGGAAAAGTTACCTGAAATATGGCGGGAATGTACACAGTCCTCCGAAAAATCCACGAAATGAAAAGGGTTTTTCTGCCTCTGCAAATGAAGCCTGAATCTAAAAGTACAACTGTGCACCTGCAACCTACACATAGAAAAGAGAGGAAAATGGGTTGGGATTGAGAGTTTTCCTTTAGGTCAAACCCCAGTTTTGGAATTAATCAAGTAATGAAAGAAAGTACTTTCAAGTAGATGTAAATGAAAGACTGAATTGTAAATCACCTCAAGGGAGGTTGTGATAGCAATGTTGATAGAAATGCTTGTGTGGAATTGAATGTTGAAATCAATCTCCTCTTCAATGGTTGAATCATTGACTTGAATGCAACACCTAGCCTTGAAGGGAGACTTGAGAATGCTCAATGCTGGAAAAGAATGCTTGAATTCTCTTGAATGCTTGATCACTTGTGAATTTTCCACTCATCCAACTTATTGAACTTTTTCTCTGCAAATGAGAGGATGAATGCCCCTTAAATACATATTTGGTGGATTAGAATTTCATCATGAGCTGACATCAAGGGAGTTTCTTGCCCGAGGCACAACCCACAATGCATGCTCTAGGAAAGGTCCTACCCCAAAATAGGGCAAGGACAGGGGCGTCATGCCCCTGTCCTACCCCTTTCTCTAGGACAGAGTGTAGTCAGGGTGATGCAGAGGCCAAGAAAGAAGTTGTTTTCACAAGCCGAGAAATCTCCAGTCTTCGATCATGCTAGAGGATTCGAGTTCACATGAGTGAGGACCCTAATGCAGTAAAAAATTGCTAGGGTCACAATTTTATGACACGCATTTAGCCCCCACTTTAGCAGGAGTATAAGCATACACCAATACTATCGATAAAGTACAAGGAAACAAGATTGAAAGACTTTTACCACGTCAAGGAGGAAAGATGCGCCAATCCCCCAGTGGACTTAGGATCTTACGAATTTGATTGACAAGGTAAAAGGGAAGATCAAAAAGGGTAGAACCATGACTACAAGTAGCAAAGTTCCCTTCACTATGAGTCATGAAAGCAAGGATAAAAAAATTACAAAGCAAAAGCTAACTAATTCTAAGTATCACAAGAAGGAAAATATGAGCAAAGTGTATGCCCCCACGTTAAAGTGATTGCACGCGTCTTATCGGGAGCGATTGCTTTAAGGTATGATACACCCAAGAGAAAGAGAAGTAAGGGAGCACATTATCAGACAAATTTAGCCCCCAATCGAGGAATAAACCCAAGGATAATGAACACAAAACACGAGGTAGTGTCACTTTCCTCATGGTTAGTATGTTGTATGATAACTCATGTATATCCCGTATGTATATGCATATAATAATCTTCATTCCCCAAAGAAGGATACTACCTTAGAAGAAAGGGAAGAGAGGATGTCTTTTGAGTCAACATGAAAGTGACCAAGAGAAGATCTCAATGCTTTGTATCATCCCCAAGTAGACATTAAGGGAACAATAGAAGAATAGGGATACACATAGAAGAATGGTCACAAAAGAGAAAGAAAGAAGAGAGAGAGAGATCTAAAATGCTAGTATTTATAATCTAGCATGACATGCACCTCTCGATCTTGTTGATCACTATTTTAGGAAGGTGAGCAACATGCCAGAGGAGCGATATCGAGCATAGAAGATGGAGCTATCACAAGATCCAAACAAGGACTATGCTCATTTTGTAAGTCACTTTGTTTGATTCGAGGAGTTAGGATTAGGGTTTGTGAAAACTCATCTGTTAAATGTTTGTCCACATCATCATACTCATACTCACTACCAAAAGCATTAGCAGTTGTATTACCATTATGAGTAAAATTTTCACCATTTTCTTAATAAAAGTTTAAAGCAAGAGGAGCAAGAACACGAATAAGAGTAAAACCATCACATGTTTTATGCAACGTATGATTTGGAGATGTTGGTTGAACATCTTGCTTAGGAGAAAAGGGAATCATGTCAACTTTTGGAGTCTGAGGAGATTGAGTATTTTGTGGGATAGCTTCACGAGCTTGAATATGGCATTCTCTCGCACAATGATTCCATCGATTCTTAATGGAAGGCTGAGAAGGAGGAGGAACACTTGAAAAAGTAGGAACATTTCTCTCCTTGATAGTGGAAGGTTTAGGTTGAGGTCTTTTTGGTTGAACAAGAGGAGAAACAGGCCTCTTCTCTCGATAAGAGGAAGGAGGTGGAACTGAGCCATAGAAAGGAGGAATATTATGTGTAGGAAGGAGACAAGGCCCCTCATGAGGAGGAGGTATAGGTCTAACCTTAGGAGGAATATTGTTTTTCTCCTTAGGAGAAGGTAAATTCACATCCATAGGTATAGATTGGTGATCTTCCTTAGGAGGGAGATTAGTTCTATCCATGAGGGGAAGAACCTTATCTTGAAGAATAATAGGGATATCAAGTGTTGGGGATCTAGGTTGACTAAAGGATAAAATCATATCGTTCTTCCATTTTTTATAAGATTGAAAAAGATCATTGCTCCTTGATGAAAGAGATTGAAATTGTTTAGGCCAAAAGAAATCAACAAGAACACCAGGGCTTCTTTAAGATACACGAAATAAGTTATGTTTCATGATTATGATTTCTCCATTGTGAGGAAATTTAAGACACTTGTGTATTGGAGAAGCAAGAGCCTTCATGGAAGATAGCCAAGGATAGCCCAACTTCACATGGAATTACTCAGAAGAAGGTATGATAACAAAGTCAACATCCATGGATTTAGTATGGACTTCAACAAGAAGGGTGATAGAGCCAATGGTAGGACAAGAGAAGCCATCAAATAACTTCACAACCACATTATAAGCGTCATAAAGTAGTTTATGCAATCATAAAGTAAAAAGATACTCTTCAGTTATGACATTAACCATGCAAGAGGGATCAATCAGGGCACCACGGCAAGGGATATCCTTAACCTTTGCAACTATGTATAAAGGGCCATCAAGTGCTCTAATGGTCTCACTAGGTTCAAATGTAATACAAGGATCCTTAGGCATATCTTGTGTTTCCACCATATTAACCAAGTTTGGAGCCATAGAGGTGAATTCTTCAGAAGTGAAAGAATTAGGCACAATCTCAATAATGTTAGAGGTATGAGATGGCAAGGGATCAGTGAAAATATTAAGATTTTGATTAGGAGGAGCTACTGATTTATTCCCTTTATCATTCACACCTGCCATAAATATAGTATTTTTATCAATCAAGTCTTGAACCTTATTTTTCAATGCAAAACATTTCTTCAGTATCATGACCAGGTTGACGATGAAATTGGCAAAAGGAATTGTTATCAAAATAAGGAGATGCAAGTTTAGAAGGATCAATGTGTTTTATAGGAGGAAGTTTGATAACATTTCTATGGAACAACTATGACATAATACTATGTAGAGATTCATTCAAGGAAGTAAATTGTCTTTCTCTTTGGAAAAATTTAGAAATAGAAGGCACACCTGTTGTAGTATTCACATGGTTGTTGTTGATTGGATCATTTAACTTGATGAAGCTTTTTGTTGGTTTGAACTTTTAAAATGGTTGTCGAACACTCTCCCCCTTATCACTCAGAGCCATAGGAGTGGATTTCTCCATTTGACTCACAACTAGTTGATAATTGTGGAGTGTTGAGCACAACTGCGGAAAGGAAGTAAACTCAGACAAAAGAAGCTTTTCCTAATGTCTTTTTATAAATTAGAAATGATAATTATTTGAATATCATTATTAGGTACATGAAAAGAAATTTGAGCACATAAATGCTTATATCTACTAATGAAATCGGTCACTTTTTCTTTAACACCTTGTTTACAATGCATTAAATTAGTCAAAGTGATTTTAGGACCAATAGTGTTTTGAAATTATTGGATGAAAGCATTTGCTAGTTGTTGAAAGGAAGTGATAGAATAAGAAGGCAGAGAGCAATACCATTGTAAGGCCTTATCTCTTAGTGTTCTCGTAAACAATTTTACAAGCAATCGTTGATCGTAAGCAAAATCAGTACACAAGGTTTGGAATGTTTTGACATGCATAAGAGGATCACCTTTTCCATTATAGAGTTCCAATTGATGGATCTCAACATGTTTAGGTGGAATAGATTTAACAATATCAAGAGAAAGTGGGCTCGCAACATCAAAGGTGGGCACACTAAACTTGGATTGACTCATGGAAGCAATTTATTGTTGTAAGGAAGACACGGTTTGAGCAAGATTGTTAATTGTCATTTCGGTAGAACAATTGATGTTAGACATAGGTGATTGAGAAGGTGGTGTGATGTTGTTTAAAGAAGCCATGGACTGAGAATAAGGTGGTGGGACATTGTGATAAGTAGGCATAGGTGATGATTGGGTAGGAAAAGGGACACTTAAAGGAGGAATAAAGTTGTTGAAGGAATTGCCCCCTTGTGTCACACTAATATGTTGAGGAATAATATTAACATGCATGGAAGTCATAGGTAACAATGGAGGATTAAATGAAGAAGAGGGATTTCCCCCATGACCAATGGTTGTAGGAATGACATTTTGAGTTGTAGTCATGACGTTGGATGTAAAAGTAGGAATACTAGTCATAGGATTAGTCAAAGGAATAGAAGAATTGACTTGTATTGAAGGTTGTGAGTAACCTAGGGTTTTGGCACAACTCTTGATAGGCATGACATTGAAATCAACAATATGTGCAATGCCACACAATATATCAATTTCATTCTTATCACTTTGAAGCATGCGCTTAAGACCTTCAATTAATGGAAGAGCTTCACTATTAGGGTATTCTTGGGACATCCATTGTTGAAAGTTATCAAACTGATTGTTCAATGTAGAAAGTTGATCTAAAGAAACCCTAGTTAAAGCTTCTTCTTCATCATGGGATTCATTAATGGGGTGAATAGGCACATGATTAGGATGGGAAGAATTAGCATGATCCTCATTAAAGAAGTCACCCAAATTAGGCTCCATCTCATCGGTATTCAAACCTTGGGATGCCTTAATTCCAATGCTTCATCGAACGGGGATAGGATAGGTAGGACTAATAGTGGTAAAACTCATGCACAAGAGGGAAAATTTGAATTTTGAATTATAGAACAAAATTTACAAAATAGAATAATGCAAAATGCAAGGAAATAATGATTACACAATTTGAACTTTGTTGGGGGAAGAGGATGACACAATTTCCAAAAATGAAAGAAAATTGGAATTTTAAAATTAGGGCCAAGGGAATACCACTTAATTTTAAAATTGGAATTTTTAAAATTAGGGCAAACTATAATTAACCTCTTAATTTTAAAAAAATTCTTGAAAGTTGAAGGGTTGAATTTTGAAGGTATTTCCAATTCCAGAGGGATCAAAAATTGATAAAATCAGCCAAATCTTCCAGATTTAAGCTAGTAAATACAGTCATAATAGTCTCCCGAAATTTTGAGAAAAAAGTCAAGGACCATGGTAGGAACGCACATGGTCCGACCAACTTTTTTCAAAATTTTCAAGGATGGATATTATGATGATTTTAAAGCTAACCCCAATTGGCGAATTTTACGATCTCTAGATGGGCGAAATGAAGGCCCAAATGTGAAAATAGGACCCTATTAGGGTTTTGAAGAAAGAGAGGAATTGAATTGTAATTTTGAAAAGGGTCAAACCTAATGGATAGGGACACCTTGGAAAATATTTATAAATCTGAAAGTAACTGAAATTGATTTTAAATTCACATAAAATCCAATTAATTTTAAAAATTAGGGTTTGATGACCTAACCACTTAATTTTGAAATTTGAATTTTGGGAAAAGGGGGGAAATTGAAATTTTGAATTGTAGGATTGAAGACAAATCTGAGAACAATCAGAAATCTGAAAATTAAGTTGAAATCTAATTTGTGCACAAGTTAAATATGATTTTTGAAAATTAGGGTTTTAACAAGTAACCTCTCAATTTTGTAAAATTTAAATACAAATTGAACAAGACAATGAGGAAATTGAATTTGACAATCAAAACAATTTTTCAGATCTAAGATAACCACAAGAAATTTTTACAAATCACAAGTTCAATTTTAACTTTAAAAACTAGGGTTTTTTATGAATTAACTACTAAGTTTGCAGAAAGTTGAAACTTGTAAATGAAAAATATGCAATGTTGTTCAAAGGATAGAATGCAAGATGTCAGGTTCACCAAAATGTAATGGTGGGAAAATGGTGAATGATAGATCAAGAGGAAAACTACCCTTTCCCTCAAAGAGAGATGAGAGTTTCACTATTGATTATCCTTCAAGCACTTTTCACCATTACATTAGGAAGGGGGAAGGATAATTCACTAGATTCAATATCTCCACACAAAGATGGTAGATTGAATTCTAAATGAATTGGGAATGCTAAGTTGATCCCCTCTTCCGTGTTTGATTTAGAAAGGAAATTGATTGAATTATGTAGTGCAAAAGTGACAAAGAAATGATTATAACTTGAGATCGGAATATGGGATGAAGTTGTGCACCTGGATCTGGAAGTAAAATGTCAAGACGAAGTCACCCTACGAATTTGAGGAAAATTTTCTTGGACTGTGGCAAGAATGTACATGGTCCTCCAAAAAATTCAAGAAACAAAAAGGGTTTTTCCGCCTCTACAAATGAAGCCCGAATCCAAAAGTACAGTTGCGCACCTGCAACCTACACACATAAAAGAGAGGAAAATGGGTTGGGATTGGGGTTTTTCCTTTAGGTCAAACCCTAGTTTTGAAATTAACCAAGTAATGAAAGAAAGTACTTGCAAGTGGATGTAAATGAAAGACTGAATTATAAATCACCTCAAGGGAGGTTGTGGTAGCAATGTTGATAGAAATTCTTGTGTGGAATTGAATGTTGAAATCAATCTCCTCTTAAATGGTTGAATCTTTGACTTGAATGCAACACCTAACCTTGAAGGGAGACTTGAGAATGCTCAATGCTAGAAAATAATGCTTGAGTGCTCTTGAATGCTTGATCGATTGTGAATTTCCCACTCATCCAACTTATTGAACTTTTTTTTCTACAAATGAGAGAACCAATGCCCCTTAAATACATGTTTGGTGGATTTAAATTTTGTCAGAAGATAACATTGGGGGAGTTTCCCACCCGAGGCACAACCCACAATGCATGCTCTAGGAAAGGTCTTGCCCCAAAATAGGGCAGGGATGGCGGCGCCACGCCCCTGTCCTGGGAGGACAAGGGTACCACGCCACTATCCTACCCCTTTCTCTAGGGAAGAATGTGGTCGGGGTGATGCAGAGGCCAAGGAAGAAGTTGTTTTCACAAGCTGAGCAATCTCCAATCTCCTATTAGGCTAGAGGATTTGAGTTTGCATGCGTGAGGACCCTAATCTAGTCAAAAATTGCTAGGGTCGCAATTTTATGAAACTACACAACCATGTAATCTAGTTTAGTAGTGGATAAAGCAACCATAGGTTTCCTCTTACTCGTCCAACTTACAACTTCTCCAAACAAAGTAAACACATACCCACTTGTGGACCTTCAACTATCCAAGTCACCTGCCTAATCTACATCAACAAATCCATATATGTTCAATGTCTTATCCATACTGTTAGTCCCAAAATATTCTAAATAATAATTAGAAGTTCCTTGCAAATATCTAAACACCATTTTAACATGACTTCAATGTTCTCTACCAAGGATAGACATAAACCTACTTAAAACTCCCATTGCTTGTGCAAACCATTACATACATTAAACTTCCTACAACATTAACATAAGGCACATTAGACATATCCTCTAAATCATCATCATTCTTAGGACACGTATCAAATGAAATCTTAGTGACAACCTGTAAAGGAATTCTTATTGGTTTACAATCTTGCATACTAAATCTATTCAAAATAGTGCCAACATACTTACTCTATGACAATCAAAGCTTTATGTTTGCCTAATCTTTTTTTATTTCCATACCAAGTATATACCTAGCAGCTCCCAAAAACATATTTACTCTATGATAATCAAAAATTTATGTTTACCTAATCTCTTTTGATTTCCATACCAAGTATATACCTTACGGCTCCCAAATCCTTCATATCAAATGCCCTTGAAAGTTGATATTTTAGCTCACTAACCATTGCCTTCAAATCACTTATAAGAAGCATATCATCCACATAAAAGACAATTATTATAAAATTACCATCAATACATTTATTGTATACAAAATGATCTTCTTCACTTCCAAAGAAACCCAATTACAAGACAAAAGAATCAAATTTTTGATGCCACATTTGAGGAGACTATTTTAAACCATAAAGAAACCATTTTAACCTACAAACCAAGTGTTCCTTTCCTTTTACTTAGAATAATTAGTAGAAACAATGGATAAAAGAAATCTAATAGAGGATAATTTAGCAACAAGAGAGAAACCTCACCAAAATCAACTCCCTCTATGTAGGAGTATCCCTTAGCTACCAGTTTAGCTTTGTAATTTTCCAATGAACCATCTGCTCCAAATTTCTTTTTGTAGACCCATTTACAACCAATGTCTTTTCTTCCTTTAGGCAAATGAACAAGATCCCATGTATCATATGATTCTAATACCATCATCTCTTCTAGCATGGCTTGTTACCAAGAATCACTATCATCCACTAAAATAGCTTCCCTATAGGATCTAGGTTCAACATCATTACTTAATAAAGAAAATATACAATGAAAATATGGTGGGCTATACCTATCAACTAGGTTCCATTATCTTTTGGACCTTCTAAGAATAGGAGTGAGTGGTCTCCATTATGTTCAATTATTTGGAACAGTTTACCATGTACTTGACTGAGTTGAAGTGTTCAAGGGGCAACCAGTTAACTTAAAAGGAGGCTCGTTTAAATTATCGACCAGGGACGTATCTCAAAGATGGCACTAGTATTATATGTGTACTGAAGGGTTTTGTCTCCTATTGTGGCATAAAGAAAGTACATTATTTATAAACGTAATTAAAACAATCAAAACTAACTAACCAACAGTGGTTATGGGTGGCTTTTGTAGCAACACGGTAGTGGTTGCAGGTGTAGAAATCATCCTTTAACTAAATAATTGAACAATTATGTAGCTAAGGATAGTTGCAACCGGATTAAACAACTACACTAGCTTCATTATCAACAAGCTTAAAGTAATAAAAACTACAAATTAACATGAATTAATCTTCTCATGCCTGCAAACAAAACAACTAAAAATAAAAAGGAGAGTTCCACATTACCTCAAGTGGCCTTCTCGGCTAATATGGTCCTCCTACAAGATTACAATACTACTTATGACATATCCATCAATTCTTCATAATAACATGTATGTGGAGTAATGCCAAAGTAGTTGCTGAAAATCTAGATCAAGATATTTTATTCATTCTCACAAATTTGGTAATAACTGAATAAAAAATAAACTAAAGACTGATAGAATAACTCTTCTTTCTTTCATATCGACTAACTATTTACATAGGATAATAGATCTCTACTTAAACACCAAGGAGGAAGTTAAACATTAACTATCATTTATTTACTCCCAACTACACATCTCTTGTGTTGAAGACTTAGTCAAGTTATTCAACAAAAAGAACAAAACTAACTATAGAAGTTCACTACAAAAGAATTTCCTTTATTGAACAGTTATAACAGAAAATAAATGAAATCATCTCCATCACTCATGAAGTGATAGTGCATAAGAATAGACTAGTTTAAACAACAAATATATTTTGATAGAGGCAAAGTCCACAAAGACTCTTCTTCCTTCATTTTGACCAATTATGCTCCTGATTGTTCCACATGCATGTGCATTCAATTCCTTTCCTTGAGTTAAGGATGACTGGCACAATAAAACTCTTCCTTGCTTCATTTGACTTCATTCTCTTGTGTCATGTTAGTACAAATAGTAATAACACACACAAAAACCATTGTTCATAGTGCAAAGACTTTATCAAACACATAATATATGTATACCATTATTCCACACACACACACACACATTATAATTAATAGTAATTGTAATATTTCAAATGCATAAAGTATAAATAAGTCTTAAATATAGTCTAAAAGTGATATAAAATGGAGACATCGAAGTATAAAACTTAGGACATTAGACAGAGTCATCATACCCCCCCAACTTTATCATTTACTTGTCCTCAAGTAACTCAACTCCTAAGCATTTCTACCTAAGACACTTAGCCTATAGTCAATTGTTTGAGTTACTCATGATGTCTTGTGTGGGTAGAATCCCCTATCATTGGCAATCTATTCCCAACAATCTTTTTCTTCATCCATAATTATCACATGTTGCCTGGTCCATTGGGGTATTGGATGTAGAAGCAATGGAGGATGAAACTGCAAAGGCAATCATTCAATCCCAAATTACTCAGCTGCTCTAATGTATCTTTTGGCCCTTAATTCCAACACAATGAAGTGATATAGGGAATGTGCCTCTTTGCGTTTCAGTTCCAAAGTTAATTCAATCCACCATTGTTGCATGTGTTCCAAAGTCCACTCCTTTACCATATTTCTCATGAGCACTTGGATCCTCTAATAATTCTCCCTTTTGATATCATGAAATTTTTCATACACACCAAGCCTTTGAATTATATCAATCCATTCATTTACAATGACACTTGGATCCTCACACTCAAGCCTTGTGTTTAAATAAATTATCCGCTTTCTTGCTCATTTCTAAGGTATGAGGTGAGTTCCCTTAGCTATAAATCCCCAACATAATAGAACAGATTTCGGGTTGGGTTATAAGAGACAACTCAGTTATGTAAGTAAAAATCACATAGTTGCTCTTATAGATTGGTGGCAGTTCTGGAATAAGCTTGCAAAAATGATTGAGGGTCCACAACTGATATAGGGTGATCATTCAATAGCTGAGTAATTTGAAAATAGAGAAATTTTTCTTGTAAGTACACAACATACACTCTAGCAAGAGGCCTACAATTCCTCGGTTGATTAGCCAACTCGACCATTTGTACCAATCTATTGGTCAATTTCCTTATTTATGTGCCCTTTTTCTTTGTGTCAACTTCATACTATTGTTGAAGCTTCTTCTTTTCTTTAGTCTATTTTGCACTATGCTCTAGTCTCTTGTTATTTTCATAGTTCATAGCCAAGTTTTACTATACTTACTGGTTTAGGTGTATCCTTTTTACCAGTAGTGGTGCATTCTCTTCTTTGTAATTCAATAGTGGTCATACTAGCCAAATAATTGAGTCCAACACCATCTGCCTGCAATTTTTCTTCCAACTCCAGCACTTATTCTTTCAAGTTGAGTTCACTGGATTTATATTCATTTAATTGTTGTCCTAAAAATTTGATATTCTCAAGAGTTGCATACAGCTCTATCCTTTCCTTACTTTTGATGACATGTTTAGGACAATAGAAATGTTAGACCCTTCTTCTTCCTCACCAATGTTAGCATCATGTTTTTCCGTGGGTAAAATGGTATCTTGATGTATAGAGTTGATTGGCTTCTTAGGGAGTTTCCTAGCAATTTAGGGATCCTCTTCTTCAGTGTCCTTATCAAAATCATCTAGATGAGAAAATTGAAAAGTTTTACTTTTATCAGTTCCTTCATGAATATCTTCTATTTGTTCTCTCCATTTTCCTTTATCAGAAAACATGTAACTCCTTTTAGAATCAGTATCATCTAATTAAATTGTGTAAGTAAAAATCACATAGTTGCTCTTATAGATTGGTGGCAGTTCTGGAATAAGCTTGCAAAAATGATTGAGGGTCCACAACTGATATAGGGTGATCATTCAATAGCTCAGTTATGTAAGTAAAAATCACATAGTTGCTCTTATAGATTGGTGGCAGTTCTGGAATAAGCTTGTAAAAATGATTGAGGGTCCACAACTGATATAGGGTGATCATTCAATAGCTGAGTAATTTGAAAATAGAGAAATTTTTCTTGTAAGTACACAACATACACTCTAGCAGGAGGCCTACAATTCCTCGGTTGATTAGCCAACTCGACCATTTGTACCAATCTATTGGTCAATTTCCTTATTTATGTGCCCTTTTTCTTTGTGTCAACTTCATACTATTGTTGAAGCTTCTTCTTTTCTTTAGTCTATTTTGCACTATGCTCTAGTCTCTTGTTATTTTCATAGTTCATAGCCAAGTTTTACTATACTTACTGGTTTAGGTGTATCCTTTTTACCAGTAGTGGTGCATTCTCTTCTTTGTAATTCAATAGTGGTCATACTAGCCAAATAATTGAGTCCAACACCATCTACCTGCAATTTTTCTTCCAACTCCAGCACTTATTCTTTCAAGTTGAGTTCACTGGATTTATATTCATTTAATTGTTGTCCTAAAAATTTGATATTCTCAAGAGTTGCATACAGCTCTATCCTTTCCTTACTTTTGATGACATGTTTAGGACAATAGAAATGTTAGACCCTTCTTCTTCCTCACCAATGTTAGCATCATGTTTTTCCATGGGTAAAATGGTATCTTGATGTATAGAGTTGATTGGCTTCTTAGGGAGTTTCCTAGCAATTTAGGGATCCTCTTCTTCAGTGTCCTTATCAAAATCATCTAGATGAGAAAATTGAAAAGTTTTACTTTTATCAGTTCCTTCATGAATATCTTCTATTTGTTCTCTCCATTTTCCTTTATCAGAAAACATGTAACTCCTTTTAGAATCAGTATCATCTAATTAAATTGTGTCCACCTTATTTTCTTGTTTTGTTGAAGGCGAGTAGACTTCCTTCGAGAGAGTTGTTCTTTCTAGGAACCTTTAGCCTCTTTTATGGTTGAGATTGTCTTTTAAATTTTGAACACCTACATTCTTATGTTGTTTTCTTCTTTGTTTCTAATTCCTTTATTTCCTCTACCTTCTTTCCCTTTTCCACTGAGGTTTCCTTCTGAGATTGCCTCACTACTTTTTGCCTCGTAATCAAGCATTCCTCCATTGTCCATTTCTTATTTTGTCCTGTGTTGGAAGAAGAGGCAAGTTCTTTCCTTTTCTTCATAGAGGTTTCTTGTTTCAATGGAGAGGTTTTTGTTTCATGTGATGTTGCATGCACTTCCTGCATTATTGCGGGTGGGTTTTCTATCAATATTCCCCTATTCTAGAATTGTTTATGGTTGAATGTTAGAGGTGTCAAATGAAGAATCATTCACACTTCCAATTGCAACCCCAGAGGGTTCTCTAACTAGGGTTTTAGTTCCTACCCTAGGATTTTGTTGTTCTTCATCATCCGCAAGTTCTAGAACATGCCTTAACAATCTATTGTGAATATTATCACACTCTTTGAATTCCTCCCATGTCACATTAGGAAACTGAGATGACAAGCTCCTTTTAATCAATGATGCCACTAAAAAATAATGTGATAGAGAGGTGGGTTTCCTCTTTTCCTTATATTTCACAGACATAATAGTAAGCATATGATAAAAGTAATTGGGAGCATTCATCAATTTGTTATGTTTCAAGTGGCTTAACAACTTAAAATGAATAGTATATAGCATAGAATGTATATCGTCACAAGTGAAATATCGTATCATAGGAAGCACAAGTGTTTACCATAATTCAGGAAGGGACAAACATTTTGTACCTTGTAAAGTGGACTAAAAAACTTCATTTGGGAAGGCCAACTCAACCGCACTGACCTAAGATCAGGGGAAACTAGAAAATTTTCTCCTGTTCTTGACAAACCACTCACTTATGTAATTGTATCTTTGAAAACATCAACTCTTAATCCCCTAACCATTGCTTCATCATTTATCAGTGTAGAGACAAATTCATTTGTCATTTATGTTGGAGTACAAATAACGCTGAGAGGGGGGGTGAATCAGTGCTATGCTAATTCAAAAAGACTTTTAAACTACTCAATCAACTTATTCTGATTTGAACATGAAGTAATGTAAAGCACAAAATTGAAACAAGAATGCAACACATGAATCATACCAACACAAAAATTGACACAGGATGAGTGGAAAACCCTCCAGGGGAATAAAAAACCATTCGTCAAATTGCCTCATTAGCTTTATCTAAAAATTTCAAGTTTACAATGCCTCACTGGCTTTCTTATATCTCACTGACAATATATCAATGTCTCACTAACAACATATCATGCCTCACTGGCTTTATACAATCACTTTCCAAGTTACTATTTTGAGTCATACAAAGTACAATCTATGTTTCATTTCATAGCATCTTTTGATCCCACATGACTTGATATTTTGAAGCAAATGCACAACATATATCTCATGTTCACATATACCATATCATTGTGCATATGTGTAAGATAAACACAACGATGTCATATAGTGTTACAATGTAATGTCTTATATACCTTCACATAAATGCTTCTATACAATCAAAATGATTGTATAATAAAATCACTATAAACCAATATCTCTGCAATAGAGTGTAAATAAGAATGATATTTCCTTCTGATACAACAACACACACTCTCTTAAAAAGCATTCAACAATATGCATATATAATGTCTTTTGATCACGAACTAAAATAAAATTGTCATTGTTGAAAATTGTTTTCCAATAACAAATCAAAAATTGCCTTTGTTAAAACTTAATAACCACAACATCTTTTTCTCTCACAAAAGAAACTATTCCTACTAGCAACAGACTCATAAGAGAATAGTAACCCTAGACAAGGATTTAACAAAAAAATGTTTTAAGCTTTCCAAATTAAAGCTTAACTACTAACCAAGATTATCAAGGGTTCGAAACCCAAATGCAAGGAAAATTTACAAGAAATGAAACTATCAACAGAATCTAGGGTTCGAATTGATATACACATAAAACCTCTAAATACACTTGTGTTTCAAAACCTCATTTATTATTTTGTGAATTGAACATCCATTAACTCATGCAATGAAAGAAATACAACTAGGGTTTGTAATAACTAAAACAAAACTCTACAAAAACTCAAACCCAAAAACACTTCCTCATAAATAAATGCATGCCATTTGACGAACAAGAAAAGAATACCAAAGAATCTTCTCAAAAACCTAATTATGAGAAACAAAAGACAAATATTAAGAGAAGATACACCTATTACAACAGAGAATACTAAATATCTTTGTTGATAGAGAAAATTTGAAAACCAACTGTTTGTGCATGCCCTAGGTACTAAATACCTCATAAATATTGTTCAACCGAATGTCAAAACCAATTGTCACTATCTCTTTCTTCCAGTCACATGGTTACTCGATTTCACCAAGTCAAAACTGTCATTTCCATGTTCAAAGACCAGTCACAAAATATTTCTTGGTCACGAGTGATTCAAACCCTAAATATTATGAGTGTACCCTAGCCCAAGCTCAAAGGCTTTCAATCAATAAGTGAATAGAAAATAACCCTCATAACTCTATGCACTACTTTTATGTCACCGACCATATTACCACAACTTAGGTTGATGGGATTTATTTCCCATTTTATTACCACTGTCTTTGCAATATTAACTTCAAGGATCTAAAACACCTTGTATTCAAAAGACATCATTTACATTGCATTAGGAACCAAAAGGACCTTCTAATACACATGAACTAAGCATCTTTGTCACATTTATAATGAATCAATGAATGTATAAAATATAAAACACATATTGTTCCAATATGATAATTATATGAATATAATGTGATCAAGATGAATGCAACTTGATATGCGATCAACATATGTGCAAGCTTGATTATGAATAAGATCACGTAGGGAACACTCTTGTAAACCATCATAGCATCTCATTAGGATAAAATGAATATGCCTTGAATCGTATCATCTTAGGTTTGACATTTAATGCCAACACATGCCATAGGGGATAACAAACCCCCCTTTGGCATTGATGTCAAACTAATATGAACTCATAAAATGTGTATATGTGGAGCACAAAAATGAAATCGACTAAGACCTAATCCCACTCTCATATACACATGGTAGAATACAAAAAATCCTATGGAGATAGTTCACTAGAGCCATGGAATATCTCTTAGGGTTTATATTCCTTTGTTGTAATGAAGAGAAGATGTTCCAAATAGGATGCAATGATCAATCATGCTGGTAAAAAAGCATACATAAACTCAAAATACTAAAACTTGCAGATCTGAAACTGAGAGACTGAATATAAAGCAGAGGGACAATTCTGATGTGTACCTATGACTGAAATTTGGATCAAACTGGGTAGGACAAGGGTGCCACGCCCTAGTCCCTGATTCCACCATAGGGAGTTGAAACTCTAGAATTTGGGTCATGATGGTCTGATAGGTTGAACTATCAAAAAATACAGAAAAGCATAGAGGACCAAGGCGCCACGCCCTAGTCCTGGGGTGGACCAAGGCACCAGGCCCTAGTCCCTAAAGAATAAGTTCAAATTTGGCGGTTGGGTCTGTTTTTATGTGCTCTGTCGATTCGGAAGATCGCGCATCCGTTGGATTTATGTACCTGCACCTGCAACCTAAAAAAGGGTGTCTAGGTGGCTATATAGTGTTTTTCCTTAGTCAAAACCCTTGCTTTGGTGATTTCCACATCCACAAATACCCAATAATGTAACAAAAATGTGTGTGCAAGATCCTAAATGAGCAAGAAAGTAGATCTAGAGTTCTACCCTACGCTTTGGAGAGAAAACCCTAAATGAGTATAAATATAAATGTAAATGCTTCAAATCACAAATGAACTAGAGATCTAAAGTATGAATCTAAATCTTAAAATTAAGCTCATGCAAAGACATGAAAATAACAAGAAACCATACCAAACCCTAAGGGAGAGGTACAAGCCAATCAGCAGTTAGTGATCTCCTATTATTCTTCAATGTCTTCAAAGCTCCTAATGGATGTTGAAAATGGTTGATGAAGGCTTGGTGAATTCTTGATGAATAATTGATTTGCTATTATAAACTTCACATAACTTGCACTTTCACTTCATAAGAGGCTCCTTCAATCACTAGATCTTCCTAGATATTTCAAATGAGAAAAGGAGGGCTTTGTGTAGGAGACCCTAACTTTGTTTTGAATCATAGGCTGACCTAGAAATAATATTTTCTACCAATCTCTTGGATTTGAATATTAAAATACCGCCAAAAAATTCTCTCAAAATTGAGGAAGAAAAAGTTGAGACCATGTTGGTCCCAACATGGTCAGAACACACAATCCGACCAACTTTTTGCCAAATTTTCAAGGAACCAAGATATTGTAATTTTAAAGCAATTTCCAAGAGTATGTGGGAATTTGAGATTTCTAGATATGTGAAATCGGGCCTTGAAGGTCAAAATAAGACATAATTGGGGTGTTTAATGAAATGATTAATTGGGAGAATAAAATTAAAAGGGGCACACTTATGTAAAGGGCCCAATTTTTTTAAGTGTAGGGGGGTGAAATAAGACCTTAGATTTAATTAAAATAATTAATTAAATTCTTAAAAGGAATTTGAAATACAAAATGCAAACACACTAAGGTGGGTGCTAACCTAAGCATGGAATTGTACCACCCAATTAAGGGTGTACAATTTACGACACTACATTTATCCCCCACTTTAGTGGTCATATGACACTATGTTCATATGCAAGCTAAAGTATAGAAAAGTAAACATTTCATGAAAATTGATATATCCATAAGGTGTTGGACGAAGCCCCCAATGATATCTGCAGTACATTGTTAGGAACCGCACCCTACAAAACCACATTGTTAGATAAAATCACAAAATCACTTAAATTCTTACTAGGGAAGTAATGAAATTTGAGGGTAGCTATATGCCTCCCCTAGTTTGGCTTGCTAATTTAGTGAGGTGAAACGGGGTATCATGTTTACCACAGCGAATTGTGAAAGGAAATTGATGACAAATGATCACAACAAGGTTTAATACAAGATCAAAGCTCATCATGGAACATTTGGTAAGAAAGAGAATTAAACCGGAATTCCAACACAATGAAGAGTGTGAGGATTGGAGCTCTCTAACACAAGATGAAAGATTAAGCGAAAGAATGTAGAATTAGGATTTAAAGAAAAGAATTACCTTTTAAATTGTGAAAAAGGAGGAAGATATCATTATGAAAAAGACATCCACCTTTAAGAATAGAAGGGAATCTTTGATAAAGATAACATCTTAAGAAAGAGGAGAAGGAAAATAAGAATACACACCTTCTCCAATATGTAGGAAAATAGGATTATTAGCAAAAGATTGCACACTTTCACTAAGGAGAGATTATTCATGAAAGATGAATCATTTCACAGCACTATCCAAAGCACCCTGTCAAAATTTGTCACTCTATTAGAATGTAGCCATGGCCCTATCAAAAACTTTCACTGTATCAAAATGCAATCATGCATCAAGGCATCATAACCATCACAAGCAAAATCACTGTTTGTTCAAAATTTGTCACTTCCCCCCCTTTTGACAATAATGACAAAGGAGAGACAATTGAAATAAGGGAAGTGTGAACATATGGTACATAAAAGTATAATGTAATATCATGCATCACAAATCCACACCAGAAAACAAGAATGCCAACAATGCCAAGAAGCGTAAAACAAAAATCATGGAAAGCTCCCCCTTACTCCATTACCACATGTAGATCACTGAACAAAACTGAGTGAGTAGATGCCAAGTCTATCTCTCAAGAATTCAAAAGCTACATTTGGTAATGGCTTGGTAAAAATATCAGCCACCTATTTATTTGAATCCACATAAGCCAATACCTTTTCTCGAAGAAAATGATTTCAAATATCTGTGTTTAGTCTGAGAATGCTGGACAAGATTATTTGAAATATTGATGGTACTTGTATTATCATAGAGAATAGGCACGGTAGTTTAGAAACATTAATATGAATGTCCTCTAAAGTTTGAACCATCCAAAGAACTTGTGTATAGCAAGTAGCTATTGCAATGTACTATGCCTCAGCAGTGGATAAAGACACAAAGTCTTTCTTTTTATTGTGCCAAGCTACCAATCTACTTATGAGAAAGAATGTACCACCAGAGGTGCTTTTCCTATCATCTAAATAGCCTACCCAACCAGCATCAATATAGGCAATTAAAGTGAAATCATTGTGTCTAGGATACCATAAGCCAAAGTCAAGTGTACCGAAAATGTACTTCATAATTTTTTTGCCAACATTCAAATGAGATTGTTTAAGTGGAGATTGAAACCTTGAAGCCAAGCAAATAGAATGCATAATATCAAGTCTTGTTGAATTCAAGTACAACAAGCTACCAATCATGGATCTATAAATTGTATGATCTCAATCAGGCCGATCAAATTCTTGTTGAAGTTTGCAGATTGTCTCAATAGGTGTACCAACATGCTTACAGTCTTTCATTTGAAATCTTTCTAACATTTCTTTAGCATACTTTGTTTGAGATATAAAAAATTCCTTTATCTAACTGACTAACTTGTAAATCCAGAAAAATGAAAGTTCACCTAACATTGACATTTCAAACTTCGATTTTATAATATTAGGAAACTTAGAGCATAAATCAATATCATCTCTGCCAAATATAATATCATCTACATAGAGAACAACAACCAATATACTAACACCTTTTGCTTTGAAATATAAGTTGTTGTCTACTACACCTTTTGTGAAACCTTGTTCATGCAGATGTTTGTCTAGCTTAGAATACCAGGCTCTTGGAGCCTATTTTAAACCATACAAGTCTTTTCTCAATCTATAAACATGATATTTTTTTCCTAGACATACAAACCTTCAGGTTGTTCCATATAAACTTCTTCTTCAAGATCGCCATTTCAAAATGTAGTTTTTACATCCATTTGGAAAACTTTAAAATTCTTGTATACAAAATAGGCCAAAAACATTCTTATTGCCTCAAGTCTAGCCACAAGGGGCAAATGTTTCATCAAAATATATACCCTCAATCTGAGAGTATCCTTTACAAACTAGTCTTGCTTTATTTCTGACCACATTTCCCTTATCATCATGCTTGTTTCTAAAAACCCACTTAGCACTAAACACATTTTTATTAGAGGGTCTTGAAACTAATTCCCAAGTTTTATTCTTGTCTATTTGATCAAGCTCTTCTTGGATAGCTTTGATCCATAGATCATCTTTTCTTGCTTCAACGTATGTTTTAGGTTCAAGCTGGGATATCAGACATAGATATACTTGACCACTTACATTTGCAAGTTTCCTTCTAGTTTGAACACCTGCAGATTTGTCACCAATTATCTGGTTTTGAGGATGGTTTTTCTGTAACAATTTGGAAGACATTTTGGGAGTAGATCCCATAGGTTCTACAAGAAGATTTTGTTTGTTATGTCCTCTTGAATGTCCACTTTCAAATTTTTGTTCATTTTCCGTTGGAACAATAGCATCAGCTTCCTAAGTTTTTTTTTCCATTTTTATTAGACATTTCATCAACTTTGACATTTGTGATTTCTATTACTCTTCTTAATCTGTTGCTATAATATTTATAAGCCTTACTATGAGTGGAATAGCCAAGAAAAATACCTTCATCATGTCGTGATTCAAAGTTTCCTATGCTATCATTATCTCTTTTGATAAAGCACTTATCGCCAAAAAATTTAAAATAACCAACACTAGTTGTTCTACCATACCATAGTTCATATTGAGTGTACTTTGTTTTCACTCTTAATTGAACCCTATTTAAAATATAATCAATAGTATGAACTGCCTCTTTCATATAGGTATTAGGTAGACCTGCATCTTGTAGCATGGTTCTAGCCATTTCTTTTACAGTTCTATTTTTCTTGTCAGTAACACCATTTTGTTGTGGTGTTCTAGAAGTTGAGTACTACCTCTTGATGTCATGTTATTCACGATAATCAATAAATTCTTATGAGGTATATTCCCCTCTGACCATAGACATTTTATTTTTAAATTAGATTATTTTTCAACCATCTTCCTTAACACTTAAAATCTATTAAAATCTTATGGTTTATGCTTTAGGAAAGTAACCCATGTCATCCTAATAGTCATCTATGAAGAGCATAAAATATTTTTCATTATTTAAATACTTTGTCCTTGTAGGACCACACAAATTTGTATGTACAATTTGTAGTGGTTTTGTAGTAGAATATTCTTTTGGCTTGAAGCTGACTTTAGTTTGTTTGCCTTGTTGGCACTCTTTACAAATGTCGTTATTTGGTTTTGAAAGAACTGGCATGTTCCTCATTTTGATTTTTACTGGTCTTAATCAGATTATCATAGTTTATGTCACATGCAAGAATTCATCTTATTCAAATATCAATTAGAAATAAAGTGAAATCATGAATCCCTATCCTAATCAAGAAATTCTAACAAACAAACAATGAAATAACACAATAACAAGAAATAGGAATTATAAAGTAAATCAATTCAAACTCCTTATTCCATGACTGCGTATAACTTCCATTGTTCTTCTCTTCTTTGGGATATGATGGCTCTCAGATATTGCGCTAGTAACCTGCAAATGACACAAAGATTCAAAGTTTGTGATTGTTGAAAATGGAGATTGAATGCTCAATTTATAGGTAATTGGAGAAGATTGATTGAAAGGTTGAACAAATTGATCAAGAGGTGGAACTCAGGTGAGCTCACATGAAAATTGATAGTTGAACTGCTGATTTAGAGGTGAAACATAATAGATTGAATAGATTAAATGAGTTGACTAATTGAGAAAAAGCCAACTGTGGGAAGAAAAAGGATGATTGGAGGAAATAAAGAAGATGACAAAGAAAGCTTTATTTAAAAAAAGTTAACTAGAAGACGGAAATAGAGATTGGAGAGATACATGATTTAATTAATTAATTGATTGAATTAATTATTTTAGCATGTGCTTGCAGTTTAACTTAAATTTTCAATTTAATCTTTGCATGAGATTTAATTCAAATATTGAATTTATTTTAAATTCAATTTAGTATTTGAATATATTTAGAACTTGACTTTGATTTTTGAAATCATGCACATTTATTTGAAATTGGAAGAAATAGAAGAATTAATGAAATTAAATGAAATTAAAAGAATTAATGAAATTAGAAGAATTAATGAAATTAAATGAAATTAAATGAAATTAGAAGAATTAATGAAATTAAATGAAATTAGAATATGGGGATTTGGAAATGGAATTAGAAGAATAATTAGTTAATTAAATAATTTAAAGAAACTATTTAATTATTTAGAAATGGACTTTAATCAAATAATAAAGATTATTTGAATTAGAGGATTAAATCACAATTAATTAAATAATAAATATTTAAATAATATTCAAAAAAGGGTTGAATGATTGGATGATTAGAGAGATAGAAATTGAAAATGATTAATTTAAATAATAAAGATTTATTTAAATTGGGGAATTAATCAAAATTAATTAAATAATAAATATTTAATTAACATTAGAACATGGTTAAAATGATTAAATAATGAAAGAATAAGAAATAGAAATAATTAGTAAGATGACGAGGAAATATGAAATTAGAAGAATAAGATTAATTAACTTAATTAAAGAATTAAAGAATTATTTAATCAATTAGAGGACTAATTAGTACATGATCAATGAGACCTTTTTAGGTGTCTACATTTGCCCCTCTTCGAGACAAAGTTGGAACGATATTGTTTCGAAGAAATTCTACCCCAGTATGCCTCGGTGATACTTAGGGTGTAATGCCCCCTCGAGAGATTGTTTGTGCATTAAAGACGTGAATGATCTCTTGAAAAAACAAGAATGTGAGATGAAAGAGTAGCTAGTTGATTAGAGATAGAGGTAGGTGATGTGAAGATGATATTGAGATAGAATATGAGAAAATGAACCTTAGAATGAAATAGAACAATGTTAGATGATAGAAAATGATTTAGAAAGAGATGATGAGAAAAGAATCAACAAACTAGCAATAAGAAAATAAGATGAAATGAGAATGATTGATTCACGAACCTGTATCATTATTTATTGTGTAATATATATTCATCATTGTGCCTTATTATTGAATAATGAAGCTTAGCACATTGTGGTATAAGGAACTAAGATGTAAAGATATCGCATTGAAGAAACAAACACGTAGCAGACAAGGAGTGAACCCCTCCATTCTGGGAAATACACTAGGGGTCGAGGTATGTGTGGCATTCACAAGTTGAATGCTCCTATCAAAGACAGCCACTAGAACAATTTCCCTAAAACTTCATCAGTTCACACCACAAACAGAAAACAAAGAAAAAGACAATGCCCATCATGGCTCCTCTAATCACTTGTGGACATCCCTGAGTAGCATAGGAACATAATATGTCGCCAAATGATAAAAGATAAAGACTGACCCAAACAAAATTCAGCAGCTATACTGACCTTGTACCTTCATTCTCAGTTGCTTGATGTGATGGTTGATAATATCTAATCTCAGAAAGTTGCGGACCTCGTTTAAGACTGACCTATCTGATTTCGAGTGTATCCTCTTATGTTTAAGACAAGATAATGATCACTTGATATGGATATGATACGATTGATAAGATAGTTTGATCAGTTGATTGCATATGTTTGACTGGATAGTCATATCCTTTGTTAACTTCGTGCGAAGGGTTTGTTGGATATCTACTAGGGTATTTGTTTCTCGCAAGACATTTTAATGCAAGTTTTTTGATTGATTGATTTTCAATTTTTAGTTCTTTTTCAAGAGCTTTTTCGATGTTTTTGGGTTATGTGGATCGATATTTGAATTTTTTTGGCTGCTTTTTTTAGGACATTTTGCAGATGTTTTTGGTACGATTTTGAAGGTTTTTGGATTTTTGAAGGATTTTCCAATGTTTGTGGATTTTTACAATGTTTTTGGATTTTATGTTTTTTACATATTTTTGGATTTTGATTGATTTTTCACTGTTTTTGGATTTTTGAAGGACTTTATATGAATTTTTTTGGATTTTTTAAGGACTTTATATGATTTTTTTTATTTTTTTTTCAGGACTTTAAATGATTTTTAGGATTTTTTCAGGACTTTATATGATGTTATAGGATTTTTCAATTATGCCCCTAGTGTGCAAACCTATATGACACGATGATCTACAAAATGCATGCAGAGATAATGAATTTTTGATATGACCTATGTTATGCAATATGCATGATGAAGATGCATTTCATATTCGAACAAGGTTGACTGTGTTTGTTTTAGCATTTGTAATACACCAATTGAAATGGAGGTGCAAAACATTTCATAGATAAGCGTTCAATCGACCTTTAAGGTCCTTTGGAACATCCGAATTAACACACTTAGTGACTAGGATTTACAAAATGGAGATGCAAAAAAACTTCCCCATTTGTTCTTGAAACTTTGATCTTTTGCCCATGTGTGTGCAAATGAGTTAATTCCCACTCTTGTATTCACTAAAGATCCTTAGCATCCTATATGACTAGTTACATGTATTATTCTAACTTCAAAAGCATCATGAATAGAGCCTCACTACCAGCAAGCTTTTAGAGCTTCGATGAGGTTATAGACTATAATTTCTCAAATATTGCTCCATTGCCAAAAGGCGTTCATAGCCCTGATGGAGTTACTCATATGTTCCCATAGTCAAGCTTTTTGTCGCACTTTGTATGAGTGATATTTCAATTATATATCATTGCTCTTTTGCCTTGAGATGAATATTTAGCATAGCTCTTTTTCTTTTCTTGCCTTGACTTGTAAGTAATGAAACCTACTTGGGTGTGATAATTACAGTGACGTTGAAGTAGAATTTCAGATTTTTCACTAGTCATATGATCAACTAAGTGTCTCGAATGAATTAGAAATTTTGTTAATGTGTTTGAGATATAGCAATTGATAGATTTTGAGTTAACAAGTCTCAAATAGTGAAATCACTACCCAACCATATGTAAAGCGTCGTCATAGGGTGATGTTGAAAATGTATGACCTTAGAACCCCAAAGACTTCATGTCTGAATATCTAAGAAAGGAGATGACCCTTATTTCTCTTGAATGCAAACGAATGATAAACTTGGACATTTGTCTTGTTTTATTGATGCTACTATTTGTAAATACAGAAACTTTGCGAATGTGATGCATTTGAAAAAGAAACTATATGTGATGTAGTACTTTGAATAAAATGATATGCAATGCAAAAAGTAAAGGGGTGAACTCACAAAGCTGGTTCCCACTTTTTGGTACATCCTGATTTTTGCTGAAATCATACATTTTTTAGAAAATATAATTATTTAAGCTTTAAGAGGTCCCATTTGAAGTAATTAATTGAAGAGAGTTAGATCAAAGGCTCTAGATCAAAATTTCTTGGATAGAACCTCTCTACTTCTAAATCATACTTTCAATGGAGTCTCCTTTTCATCCATTAAATGTTGATAAAAACCCAATTTTACATTAGCTTTTGAGGGGTCAAACGAATTCATTTAGAAGTTTTGTTTTCTTAAGAATTTAGTCCTTATTATAAGCTTTCCAAATAGTATAATTTTTAATATATTTAATTTCATTAATATATTTTTATTTTATTTTTTATGAACGTAGGTTTTTCACTGAACATGAACTTCTTTGTTCAATGCATTGGGAAAAATAGTAAACTAATTCAAAAAAATTTGAAAAATATCTATGCACTAGGTATTGATGTCTTCTTTCTAACAAAAAAAATAAAACTAAATTTTGATATATAGAACAAGTTGTGTGTTCAAACGTACACCTATATATAAATTATAATTAGTCAGACTTCAAAACTTAATAAAATAAAAAATATTCAACATATCACTATCAAACCAACTGCATGCCCTGGGTATTGATGTTACAAACCAAAATTTAAAAGAGATAAGTTTTTATCATTTATAGAAAAAAGTTATATGTTTTGGGATGCACATCACTCTTCAAAAATGTTGTTTGTTGTAAATAACTAATTTTGAGGGAGATGGAAAAATCAATAAAATTTTATTCAAAAAAAATTGAAAAAACTATATTTAGAATCTGCAAAAAAGATGTTACAAATCACTAGTTTACATCATCTTCAAATTCTTAACGGTTTAAAAGTTATAGGTGTCAAAAAGTGAAGGTTTTTTGCAAAATGTTCATCTAAGTGTCAAAGTTGGTCAAAAAGTGGGAACCAGTATTGTGAGTTCACCCAAAGCCTAAACTAACCGAGCCCTTAGATATAATATATTTTAAGGTGCATGTTGTTCATAGGGTCAGAGAGTGGATCTCCCTCCATGGTAGCCAAATTGTATACTCCATTGCCTATAACCCTTGTTATGTTAAAAGGACCTAGCCAGTTAGGTTCAAACTTCCCTAGCTTTTCTCATTCCGCTAGGTTCCTTTCGTTCTCTTTGAGAACTAGATTTCCGACTTCAAAATTTCTTGGTTGGACTTGTTTATTATAAATCCGTCTTAGTCTATTTCGATAACCTTGCAAATGATTGAAAGAAGTTTGTCTCTTTTCATCAAGCATTTCTATCTCTTTTAATCTTGCCACCCGATAGTCTTCCTCTGATAATGTTTTTTAAGGAGACTCTTAGAGACAATAGTTCTATTTCAATAGGGAGTATTGCTTCTATACCATAGACCAAGGAATATGGTGTCGCTCCACATAATCTTCCATTATGTTGTGGATCATGCCATGAAATAGTGTTGTCATGGCCTTTTGATATGTTGCTCCTGCAATTTTAAGACCAAACAGCATCACATTCCAGTAGTATGTCCCCCATGGATAGGTAAATGATGTTTTATGTTGATCTTTCGGTGTAATTTTAATTAGGTTGTATCCTGAGAAACCATCCTTTAATGATAGCATTTCATTCCCAGCTATTAAGTCAACTATCATATCGATATTGGGCAATGGGAAATCATCCTTATGACAAGCTTTGTTTAGGTCTCATAAGTTAGTACAGATTCTTATGCCTTATGTGGGCTTAGTCACAGGTACCAGGTTGGATATCCATTCTACATAGTCAATAGGTCGAATGAAACCTACATCCAGCAGCTTTTGGAGTTCTATTTTGACCAACAATGCAATCTATGGATGCATTTTTCTCATTTTTCGCTTGTATGGTTTAACTCCTGGTAGCAAAGGTAAATGATGTAACACCAACTCAGGATCTAAGCCTAGCATATTTGTGTAGAACTAAGCAAAGTTGATAGGATGTTATTTGAAAAAATGAATGAACTTGTCCTTTTCTTTCTGGTTTAATGATTTTGCCAAGTGGATATTATGTACAACCTCTCCTTCTGCTATATTTACCTCTTCAGTTTCTTCCATAAGAAATGCTGAATTTTCTCTTTCGATAGAGAGGTTACCTAACTCTCTCTTTCCATTATGGTTATTTTGATCTGTATCTTCTGTGATAGAGGTACTTGCCTCTCCAAAGTATGTCGTCCTATCTAGGTCTATAGAAAATCCTAACTTGTGATCACCTTGTGGAAATCCCTCTCTGACTCCAAGGAATTCTGCAATGGCTTCATCGTTTTCAAACCAATCTAGAGTTGGTTTTCTTTCTCGCCCCCAATCAATCAAATGTGAGTGTACAAGGGGTAAGCCATTACTCCCTTCTATCATAGATTCTGATAACATGAAGACTTGATTATTTGAGTGACTTGGTGTAATTTCATCGTTTATGGGCTTTATTTGATACCTTAGCATGATACTTGTTCATGGGCTAGAATCATGGAGTGATAGGAACTCATAGTTGTGAGAGTCTGTCTCACTTTCAATGTATGTTTCATCTTCTGAGGTAGTATCACTTATCTCCTCTTGTTCCTACCTTTGATTTTGTTGTAGATTGGTTGGTCTCCTTTGTACAGTAGTTACCCTTCTTAAGCCTGGTATAAGTCGTTGTAGTCTTTCTTCATCTGATTCATTAGGTTGAGCTTGAGTCATTTCCCATGGCAGAAGTATTGATAATAACTAGGGATTAGGTTCATCTATTGGTGGTAAACCTATGTCTGTTGCAACATTTTCTTGTGCGGTTGTTTCAGGAACTGTATTATTGTGTGACTCAGTGCTAGGCTCTTTTAGGAGTTGTCTCATATCTTCACCGTCTGATTCTGCACTAGGAAATGTTGGTATTTGGTTGCTTGTTTGAGATGAAGAGGGAATCACTCGCGTGGGAAACTGTCTATGAGATATGTAGTTTGACAGTGTCCTTAGTCTGTTTAGTATATCTAGTTTGCATTGTCTTGCTTTCGTGATATGCGATACATGCTTATACCCTAACCCTTGATTCTCTGGATTGTTTTTAGGAACAATGGGTTCTAATCTTCCTTGTTTATGTAATCCCAAGTCTGTGGTACCATCATATCCATGTTTTTGGATCATTTTGAACCCATTGCCATATTGATCTAGGGGTATCCTGGGTATTGTCATGTGATCATCTTCTCTATATATCCAATGATTGACATCTTCATTCAGAGATTCTTCTTGTAAGTCACCCCATCTTATGAAAGAGCATGAGTCTGTGTATCTAACAATTTCTTTTCCTTTGTCTTGCTTTTGTACTACATTTTGAGGCTTCCCAAAAGACTTAGGAGATAGAGACAATTGTTTTCCACTTGAGGCATTTGAAATAGAATACTCTCCACAACCAATATCTTTTATATGTAAAGAAGATGTTGTAGGTATATTATTTTGTGTTTTTGTGATTGTCAATGCATCCATTTGTGTAGTGAGAGGTGTTGCTTGATTAATTGGTGCCTGATTATCCATACTTTCTTTCAAGTAATTATAGTGTTGGAATGGATTTGGATCACCTTTTATGGTGATTTCAATACCGTTATACGGGAATTTGACACACTAATGAAATATCGATGGGACTACTTGCATGGTGTGAATCCATGGGAGGCCCAATAACATGTTATATCCTAGTTCTCTGTCCAAGACTTGAAAGGTGACCTCTGTTGTTATAGGTCCTATTTGTACTGGTAGTGTTACTATACCTTTTGAGGGACATTCTTCATCATCATATGACTTGATATTTATCCTCTTTGATGGATCAATGTGAAGTTCAGAATATCCCAATGCCTTAACCAATTTTAAAGTACAAATGTTGAGACCGGCTCCTCCATCTATGAGTACTCTTCTGATTCTTCTTTTATGTATGTAAGCTTTTAGATGTAGCGGGTCATTATGGAGCAGTCTATCACTAGGAATGTCCTATTATGTGAATGCAATGCAAGTGTCTTGTGCTAAATTCCCTACCATGGATTAGAAGGCATGTTCATCTATATCTTTGTCCATTATTCAATCTTGTAGCGCTTTGTCCAGAATGGCTTTATGAGTGGGTGAAATACGTAATAGTTCAAACTGTGATATATCTATGCTAAGGTTTTCTTGAGTTGCTCAACAACATTATAAGTCCCTACTACTCGTGGTAGGTTTGGTGGTACTCCTTGTAAAGTTACCTTTGATCTGTGAGTAACTACTGCACAGTCTTTGTCTCTGGGAATTATTATGATTGTAGCCATTGTATCATCTCTTGTGCAGGAACTATCGGTACCATATGTTGTGTTGTCAAGGTTTATGTTATATCCCTCCTTATAGTCTTCATGTGTAAGTTTGACATCCATGATATGTGCTATAAGTTCATCTTCAAACCATCCTGAATAAAATGGTTCATCATGCCCCCATTTCATGAGATAGAGATTTATGTCATCATCATATTTTGGTGCCTTTGAGAGCATGCAAATTTGGTTATCATCTTCATGATTCTCTGGATATTGCTCATCTTGATCAAGTGTTTCCTGTGAATCATCTTTTACTACATCTCTTGAGCTAATTGCATGAATAGTGTAGTCATATGAGACTTTTGTGTAGTTAGTTGTATTATCTTGAGTTCTTGAGGTAGTAGCCTTCCCTTTGTCATGTTTAACAAATTGATCCTTAAATATTGTATGATTCATGTTTGTTGAATTTTTATTGGTATCAATCGTGATGTCACCTTGATCGATTATATCTTGGACCATGTTTTTCAACTTATAGCAACTCATAGTTTTGTGACCTTTAGTATGATGATAATCACATAAATCATTATCATTCCACCATGTAGGTTTCAAAAGGACTTGGTTCATATACTCTTATTTCTGGCAAAGTGATTATGTTTGTCTGAATTAACTTCTTGAGCGTTGACTCAATAGGTTCTCTTAGGGGTGTGTAATTCCTTCTTGGAGCATTTACCCTGGGGTACTTTGTGGTCATTTTTTGCATAGCATTTACGTTTGTTGAGATAGTGTTATTCTCTGTATATGGATTTGATGATTGACTTGTGCCTAAAGATAAAACTGGTTGAGTTCTATTTACTATTCAGGCGTCTACAACATCATCGTTGGTCACATTTTTGTTTTTTGGCCAAAACTTAAATTTATCATTATTGTTGTTGTTGCCATACTTAATGAGACCTTGTTCCACTAGTCCTTTCTCATACTTTAGAGCTTTTTTAGTGATTTGTTTAAATGTGGTTAAACATTGCATTTGTATTGGATATTTAATCTTAGGGATTTAGTTTTCTATGAACATATCCACTTGCTTTGTTTCTAGAATAATGGTCTTGCACCTCCTATACAGAGTTCTCCATCATTGTATGAAGGATGAAAATGTTTCATTCTCATATTGTTTCGTGGCACACAAGTCCATTAATGTGACTGGGGTTTCGATGTTTGAGATCAGATATGAATTCAACATCTTTTTTATTCTTATCTTTTTGTAAGACAACTTCTTTTCTTAGCCTCTTTATCTCCTTGAGAGAAACTTTTAGCTCTTCTTTTAAGTCAATTTTAAATTTTGAATCATCTAAATTTATATTCTCCTGACTTTCATTTGGTGTTATAATAGCCATAAAGACAGTTTCCTCTCCTTCCTCAAGAGCCTCATCAGAATAATTGTTTGTTACATCAACATATAGAGTCTGCTTCTTTTTTAAGTTATTTTTCTTTTTAAAATTGAACTATTTCTTCTTTCCTAATTTTTTATTGTCCTCCTCATCACTATCCATGTCCTTATTAGGACTTTGTGCAGCATAATGTCCAATTCTACCATAAACAAAACATTTGAAAGGAAGATTGCCTTTTTATCTACCAGAACCTCATCTTAACTTGCTTACAAAGACAGATTCATTATTCTCAAGTTTTTCAAAATCAAAATTTGCATCTATTTAAATAGATATGAGGGTTATTTTTTTGCTAGGAGGATCATTAGTAATCCTCATTTCATAGGTCGTTAAGATGTCATGTAAAGCATCAAGAGTAGCCTGCTTTATATCTCTTTCTTCTACAACAAAAATTTTAGAGTCATATTTAGGTGTTAAGGATCTCAACACCTTCTTTACAACAACAGTTTCTTCTAAGGTTTCTCCTAGACCACGAATAGAGTTCACAACATCCTGAACTCTTAGAAAATAATCGGCATTTTTTCTTCATCAGTCATTTTCAAACTTTCAAGCTTAACTCTGTAAGCTTGAAGCTTTGCTACTTTGATTTTTTCATCTCCCTCGCAGATACTGGATAACTTATCCCAAATAGACTTTGCATTATTGCAATCCATAACCTTTACTAGGACATCATTTGTAAGGCCACAACAAATAGCATTTGAGGCCTTTGCATCACTTTCATAAGCCTTCTTTTCATCTGGAGTAGTGGGTGGTGTAGTTTTTGTGTATGTATGTTCTAAAGTTGACCTAGCATCATACCCTAGAGACTTTAAGTGATGGTTCATTCTAAATTTCTAAAAGGCAAATCATGTACCATCAAATAATGGTGCCTTAAAATCGGAAAGACCTTCTTGAGTAGTCATAATGAGTACCCCTCTACCAAGAAACTCTTATATATAGGGTGTGGCTCTGATACCACTTGTTGGAGTATAAATAACATTTCGAGGGGGGGTGAATCAGTGTTATGTTAATTCAAAAAGACTTTTAAACTACTCAATCAATTATTTCTAATTTGAACATGAAGTAATGTAAATTAGATAACAGAAAACATGAATCATATCAATGCATAAATTGACACAGGAGATTTCATGAGTGGAAAACCCTCTAGGGGAATAAAAACCACTCGTCAAATTGCATCACTGGCTTTATCTAAAAATTTCAAATTTACAATGCCTCACTGGATTTCTTATGTCTCGCTGACAATATAGCAATGTCTCACTGACAACATATCATGCCTCACTAGCTTTATACAATCACTTTCCAAGTTGATGTTTTGATTCATACAAAGTATAACCTCTATTTCATTTCATAGAATCTTTTGATCCCACATGACTTGAGATTCAGAAGAAAATGTATAACATATATCTCACGTTCACATATACCATTGTTGGCAACAACAAGAAGGAAAACTAAGAGGGCCTAAATCAGTTTTCACTAGATTAGAACAATTAAGCACAATCTCAGATTTGATCAACTACAGTAAAAAGAAAGATAATATCAATAACAACAACACACATAACACCAATATTTTTGAGGTCTAAAACCTAGTTAAGGTAAAAACCACAGTGGGAACCTACCCGCAATGAGATAATACTCTGCAGTAGTATGTGTAAATATTACAATGGGGAATGCACATGCATTCAAGCACACTGCCTAGAGCTCACTCCATAAATTACAATGACCTGGAAGGCTCCAACCCTCATGGAAGGTTCACTACCTTACAAAAAGATTCGGACTACAATCCGGAAAGGATGAACTACAAGAATAGCATCTACTAATGCTTGATGATAGTTCCAGTTAAGCTCAAATGTCTGCCCTTCACCAATCTCTGCTCTACTCATCACACCGAAAGATGATTTCACTTGTTCACACATACACCACTCTCTAATAATGTAGATTTAACTATCTAACTCCAAATTACATAAATATTACACCCATTTATACAAATCATCAACCTTGACTACAAGGTCGGCCAAACCCATAACACCTAATTACAAAATTACATCACACGATATATAAATCAACCACCTGACCAATACAATGACATAGATAGAATAACATGGACCTAAATCAACTCTCCAAACACTCATCACCACCGGAAATCTCGCCAAGACCAACCACAACATGTTACACCACCAAAATATCATATAACACGAAGAATGTCACCGGATCATGAAAATCATCAAAAACTCACACAATAATAAATGTGGATCACCAAGACAAATAGGACATGATTAGGAAATACCAACAAGTACATTATAACCATTTGCAATAGCTGCACCAACACCACTTATGAAAATCTTTATCGATCAACATGCTAACGTTCAAGAACACTCAACAATAGAAACTTGGATAAGAAAGATAGCTTCCAGAGCACCAAATCATAAACCACTTGAAATGAAGATATGCACAAACATCCAAAACATTTTCCCAAAACCACACCACAAGATATAATCATCCCGAAGCTCACCGAATCAAAAACCAGACTATGTAAGTAGCTGAATAGAAAGACCAAAACCTCAAATGCAGTCACCAGATCAAGTGATATGATCAAGAAGACTTTTGGATCACTAAAACCAATTCTCTACAACACCAAAACATAGGAATATATTGATATCAGTGACAACAACATATCCTAGAAGCAATAATGTCCAACAATCTCCCCCTTTGGCATTGATGGAAACATATAAATGTGAAAAACAATCAATGCAAAGGAATGAATCAACATCAACAAAATTCAACATGCTCCCCCTAAGATCATGCTCACGAAGCTCCAAAGAAAATATATATTTTCACATGCTTATCTCCTCGTTTGATAGCAATGCCAAAGAAATAAACTAATCAAGTGTCTCTCCTCCAAACAACATAGTCACGGCTCTAAAACAACTCACTAACTACTCTAGCTGAGTAGCAACATCAACTCAAATAAAGAGATAAGACAATGAAATCCTCCGGATTGATGCATCCCAATGCACCTAGTTCTCATCGGGAGGGGCAGAGACTCCTAACTTGTCTCTCAAATACACAAATGTATCTGCAGGCAAAGGCTTAGTGAAAATATCTGCAATTTGATCTTTTGTAGATACATACTCTAGTTTTACTTCTTCATCACTAACTTTCTCCCTCAAGAAATGATACTTAATTGATATATGCTTAGTTTTAGAATGCAGTACCAGATTCTTGGAAATATTAATAGCACTTGAATTGTCATAGTAAATAACAATAGGCTCATCATACACAAATTTAATGTCTTTTAGCATCTATTTTATCCAAACTATTTGAGTATAATTTGTAGCAACAACAATGTATTCAGTTTCAACAGTAGATAAAGATATAACATCTTGTTTCCTGCTCACCCATGACACCTTATTGTTCCCCAAAAAGAAAGCTCCACTGATAGTGTTCTTCTAGTCATCTCCTTCACCTGCCCAATCAATATCAGTATAGGCACAAAGCATAAAATCATCATTCTTCGGATACCACAGCCCATAGTCAATAGTTCCCTTCAAGTATGTGAAAATTATTTTAACAACAATAACATGAGTCTCTTTAGGGACAGCTTGAAAGACACACAACACGCATAATTTTTGGTCTAGTGTGAGTGAGGTACAATAGTCCACCAACCATATATCTATACAAGGTCTAATTCACTTTCTTAGATTCATCATTCTTAGAAAATTTTCATCCAATCACCATAGGAGTTCCAACAGGTTTAAAATCATCTAACCCAAATTTCTTCAACATTTCCTTCACATACTTAGATTGAGAAATGAAAATACCTTTACCGGTTTGAGTAATTTACAATCCTAAGAATATTTTCATCTCGCTTATCATAGACATCTCAAATTCCTTTTGCATGTCATCAACAAATTTCATACTCAAATCATCATCTCCTCCAAAAATAGTGTCATCCAAAAATACTTCAACAATCAAAATACTATCATTCTCAACCTTAAAGTATAAATTACTGTCAACAGTACCTTTACAAAATCTCAACTTCATCAAATACTTATCTAATCTTGCATACCAAGCTCTAGGGGCTTGCTTCAGTCCATACAGTGATTTCTTCAATCTACATACTATGTCGCCTTCATCTAATAAAAAAAATTGTTCTGGTTGCTCAATGGAGACTTCCTCCTAAAGATCACCATTCAAAAAGGCTGACTTGACATCCATCTGATAAACCTTGAAATTCTTATAAGGAGCATATGCAAGCGACAATTTAACAACTTCACTTATATCTATAGGAGCAAAAGTTTCTTATACCTTCCATGTGAGAGCATCCCTTACATACCAATCTTGCTTTGTTTCTTACCACTTCACTAGCTTCATTCGGTTTATTCTGGAACACCCATTTAGTGTCAATCACATTTTTGTATTTAGGTCTTAGAACAAGCTCCCAAGTATTATTCTTTTCAATCTGATTCAACTCCTCCATCGCTTTTATCCAATTCTCATCCTTACATGCTTTAGCAACATCTTTAGGCTCAATTTTAGAAATCAGACATATCTCTTCAGCAACAACTCTTCTCCTAGTCATCACACCCTTATTCTTATCAATAATAATCTTATTCTCAAAGTGATTCAATTTTACATACCTCAGAGTCTTTGAATTATTTTGATTCTCAGGCTCTGGCCAAAGCATTACCAAATCCACCAACCTGTCACCTTCGGGAACACATGCGTGATGCACAGACGTCCACTCAACACGCTAGTGTCTCGCGAATCTGATAGTCTGTAGATGGTCATTTGAGTGTTATGCCTGTGCCCAGAAGGAATCATAATGCCTTTGCATGCGCCCACCAATGCTTGAATTTCTTCTCAAACCTTTATCTTTCATGTTAGAGGCATTTGAGGGGATTTTTTTTGGCATTTTTGGTATTCCTTCTTGCAGGTTGAGCTCTTGGAGATTATTTTGGAGAACACCACTATTGTTACAACACTTCAAGCATTTCAAGCACTTCACACCAACAACGATCGTTCGTGGAAGGGGAGTCTACTTAAACCTCTCTTTTTCACTTTCCAATCTTTATTTCCAACCTTGTATTGCATTATATATTATCTTTATCATTTCTCTTTTCCTATGGCTTCTTGGGTTGTATGTGGAGATGGAAACACCAAAATGGGGGTCTGACTTAAGCAGACTCCAAAACACAACCCCAACATTTTCCTCTCTTGTATGTGTGTAGGAATATCATTGTGAGGACATTGAGTTGCAAGAGGCTTCATAGCATGGACTTGTTGTTATTTTCGTACTCCTTTAATGTTTTCTTATCCTATTTCGTAATTCATGATTTTTAGTCATTTTAGCATTGCCGAGTCATTTTGAAAATTATGTTAGTACATCCTAGACTCTACACTTTGCACTCCATCTGTACAGGATGACAATGTGTCACGTTGGTGTCCTAGATCCGCATGCTCATCTCGAGGATAGAGGCTTTGTAGAGCCATCTAGAGATGCCTCTCGAGTGTCTGACACTCCTTGCATAATTTTGTTATCCCCTAGCTCATCTTAGCATCAGTTCGCAGAGGTAATTAGAAGGAAAATTTATTCTCAAGTATGCATCATCCTTAAGGTGGCAAATTCCCTCCATTACATTTTGGTGAACTCGACGTGAAACAGGATTGTCTTTGCATTACTTTCTTTCTACTTCAATTAGGTGTGTTTAGTCTTTTAAATTTTAAAAAGTTAAAAACTCTAAAAACAATCTAAAAAAAAAAAAAAAAAACTTTCATTCACATTTGTTTAAATTTCTACATTTTTTCGTTTATCATTTAAAACCAACTTTATCATTCGGTGTCCTTGTAGTGTGGTCTTGAATGTTGTGTGGCTTGTCTATGAGATTTATGACTCAAACTACTACAAGAGTCATAATTAGGACGTCATCTAGGCAGAGTTTCCCACCTGATCATTACAATCCTCCTCTACCCAACACGATGAACAAGGATCCTTCTTCTGACCCAAACGAGTTTCTTACGGGTGGCTCTTTGAATGTTAGTTCTCAGAACAATTTCCCAATGAACTCTCTGTCGTCTTCTCCTCCTACTGTTGACCATGATTCCGTTGTCACTATCGACTTTGACTGGATCTAGTCTTTAGAGGAGAACCTGAGAGACTTAGAAGTGTTCTTTAATCAAGAGAATATTCTCCCCCAGGCGGGGAATATAGTCAATACCCTAAGAGATATGCTCATTTCGGATAAGGCAGGTCTAGAGATGTCGAGAGCATGTCCATGATTGTGAAGAGTCATGTACCCCTCGCATATGCTTCTCCTCAAGATGGTCAATCCGATGTTTGTGGCTCTTAGCTAAGTGTCACCATCCCTGGTTTGATAGTGCACATGGTCGACCCTGGGCCCACTATTCATGGTATCAATGCCTATACTACTCCACTAGGTTATGCATGCATGTCTAGTGGCTCGTCCTTCACTTCCTCTATGACTTAGATGTCTACGGTTAGAACCAACACTACATTTGTTGGTGACACTGGTCCTTCTGGAGGCGGCGGTGGATCTAGACAACCTCCACCTCTGTTGCCTTCTAATCTTATCCTAAATACAATCTTGCAAAACATGGAGTAGTTGAAGTTGCAGCTAACGAACTTAGCCTTGGCTTCTGGTCAATCATTTGTGCCCACGTATTATAAGAAGAGTCCCCTTGATATCACCATCCTGAATACTATCCTTCTGACTACTGTTGATTCCCTGAAGTTTGATAGGTTCAATTGTGATGGGGACCCTAACGTGCACATAGATTCCTTCATGACTATGTGTAGTGACTACCATAGTCTAGATTTCGTGTTGTTGAAATTGTTCTCACGTTCCCACAAGGGGGTAACATTAGAATGGTATAGCTCCTTACCTAACCACTCTATTCGTACGTACCTTTGGTCATCTTATGGGCCTTTTCCTTAAATGATTTCAAGTGAATATTGGTATCAAGGTAACTATCGCCAACCTTGTTCATTGTAAACAGAAGCCCAATGAAAAGATCACTGATTTCATTTCAAGATATCAAGCTATCTCAACCAAGATCTCCTTTTCCCTACTAGATAGTGATCTGCAGAGGATGTTTATCAACAATCTATAGTTGGCATTAAGGGAGAAACTATCTCTTAACCGATATCAGAACTTCGTTAACATAAGCTTTGCTCTCACCAATTACTGGCACACTATGTTGCAGTACGGAGATACTTCTTTGAACCCTCATGGTGCGTCCTTTGCAAGCACATCCATGGATGGGTCCCAGAAGAATAAGGTTGTCGCTAATGTTGAGGCTATTTCTCTGATGGTTGTTGTGCAAGCCCTACAACAAAATAGAGTCTTCACTAAGTTGAATGACTCCTACTTGAGCATAATGCAACGATTGTTGAAAGACAACTTTATTAGCCTTCCAAAAACAAAACCATTGTCTGATAGTCAGCCTTATCCACATTGGTATGATGGTTTGAAGTTTTGTTATTATCATTGTGTACCTCATCATGACACTGAGCAATGTTATCATCTTCGACATGTTGTCCAAGACCACATCAACGGTGGTGCAATCAAGGTGGATGCACAGAAGCACAAATCAAACAAGTCTATTGATAAAACAAACAACGACTTGCAGATTTATACTGATCCTTTCCCTCCGCATTCAGAAAACTTTATCTTTGCATTATATCCTTCTTCAGATGATGGTACATATGTGAACATGGTCACCATCACCACCATTAGCTCACCTCCATCCCATAAGGGGGAGGTATCTAATCTATCCTTGTCATTTACCCCTCTAGATGCCCTGTATTGAGGAGAGCCTTCTCCTCTTTACGTTCCTTGCAAAATGAAAGGGAAAACTATCATAGGTGTGATGGTTGACCCATCTAGCAGAGTTGATGTTATCACATAGGAGACTCTCTTTGTGAATGGCTGGCATAGACCGATGTATGATGAATGTCACACAACTTTTAGGATGCATGATGGGTTCTCTATTCACCACTTGGGTAGTCTCACCTTGAAGGTCTTCGTAGGGCCTAAGGTGGTGTCCTCTGTGTTTGTCATCATTCCAGAATCAGAAATCTTTCGAGTTAAGCTCAGAATTTCTTAGCTAATTGCTATGGAAGCAGTCCCCTCAGTTGTGCACAAATGTCTCAAGTTTCCCATGAGGCCACAGTGCATGTCATCCAAGACATTGGATACTAACCCCTAATCGTCCATGGGGTTTTTTGTTTGACCACTTTTAGCCTGCTTCAATGGGGACCATGTTTCACCATGCTGATTTAATGTATTGCGCTTATTACTAGTATAAAACAAGGGAGTTGACCCTTAAATCTGTGCAGCCTACTGTTTTGTTGCCACCTCCTACATTGACCCCTCCTCCATTGATTCTGGTATTGGAGCAAGTAGTGCCTCATGTCTCCTCATCATCGGGGGTTGAGGGTAGGTCTGCTCTCTTGAATAGACCTATGTGTCCGCCTAGGACTGCATAGCCTCCAACAGTGTCTGTTTTTCCTGCAACTGTGCCCAGTGCAGCCAAGGGAAAGGCATCCATGTTGTCAAAATCCAGGACCTGCCCTCCCTTCGAGCTCCTGATAATGGCTGATATTCCTCGACCCTCTCATTATGAGAAGATGAAGCACTCTTCTTGTGTCCCTTCATCAAAGCCTATGTTGGTACCCTCTATTCCTCCGGCCACTCCTCGAGCAAAATGAGGTTGAGCGCTCGTTGTTATAGATGTGGTGCTCTCCAGGATGCACCTCATATTTCATCAGTTGGGCCTTCTCCTATCCTTGACACAATTCCAGAGGCCTCTTCTATGGAGAACAATGCTCCTAAATCCTCTCTGGCTTACGTTGGTGGTACTCACCTCCGTCAAAATCAGCTTGCACGTGAGTGTAAACGCTTTTGATAGGCCCGAGCTTGAGAGCGCGACGTTGCCTTATAGTCTACTAGTGTGGCTCTAACACCCAGCATTGTTGTTTTGGAGCCTATTCCCTTGGTTTCTCCTATCTCTGCACTTGTTTCGGTCTCACTCCCTACTACTTCAGGGGCTTTCGATCAACCTCCCTCTAAACGGGTGCAAGTTTTCATTTCTTCTTCTATGGAACCACCTCCCTTGTCTTAGCCCCTTAACATGTCACATACGCAGGTGGTACCTAGTGTAACTTTGTTTGCCCCACCTACTTCACCACCACTCTAGTATTCAAGTTTTCTTGGGGTCCTCCAGCCTGCTACAGTTGATAGGAGGCTTGATACTCCTATCCCATGTAAACACAAGTTTGAGCAGGCCCCTGTTCCAGAGTTTTGATGGCTCAAGTCTTCACAGGTATGTTCTTCATCCCTTCCTTTGCCTCTCTCAGTGCCTGCTAGTTTGCCTATTTCTATTTGTATGATCAAGAAGGCCCCACCTTCTCCTGAGTTTGTTACTGCCCCTCTTCTAGAGGTTATTAGTCATGTTCTTTTTTAATCTTCTCCAAGTGAGTCACCTGCTTCCTCCACAGAAGCTTGCATTTTTGACTCCCTGGAGAACATCCTGACTTTGTCTATGGTCTTCACGCGATCATTGACCCTTGCATCCTCTAAGCCTATAGACGAAGACCTCATTTTTGCTTCGTCTCTTGCTCTCGCTACTGGTGAGGCACCCGATGAGGCCCTTGTGATAGTCCCTCTCCGATCTCTCCCCCCTTCTTCCTATGACCTAGATTGGGAGGATGAGGCTCTTCTTGAGGACGATGATCCCTTGTAGTATGACCCCTCCTAAGGGTTGATCATTAGGATCTTTATTTTTCATCTACATCTGATTGTGTGTGCATGTGACTGTGTTCCCCCGTGCTTTCTTTATTTGTTTGTTCTCTCTCGAAGGACCCAGGTCACTTTGTAGGTACTTGGATATGGGAGGTTGATTGTCTTTATCCATTTTGCTCTCCGAAAGGACCTGATTTACTCTGTAGGTACTTGGATATAGGGGATTTTCTGTTGGACACATTTCTCTATTTATTTACCTCCTTCTCTTTGTCGTATCTTGCTTTTTGACATTCTATGACGATGCAAAGCGTTGGGGGCATTTTTTGCCTTCTTCCATGTTGACCCAAATTTTTATTTTATCTTTGTCTTCATGTGCTCTTCTTCAGATCTGATAAATTTGGCACTATGATGATATATCCATCTCGTAGTTGTGTTACATATCTTTTATCACTGCTATGGGTTCTGATGTTAGACTATAGGATCCCCCTGTCCTCTTGCATTGTATTTTTTGATGTTGTGGACATTTATGTGTCACTATCTGTTGGTGGAATTCCATGAAAACATCTCATTATGTTGACGTGCCACAACTTATCTTCTCCTTAGAATGACATGCCTTCCATGCCTATCATTTGGGGGGGGGGGGGGGGGGGCATCATATCTACACTTATCTTTTTAGCTTTGGCATTTATCCTTTTATCTTTTACATTGGTGTCTTTTATCAATTATTTTCCTTGCCTGTCTAGGAGGAGGCCAAACGACATGATCTTTTTCTTTTCCAAGATTGCCTAGGTGGGGGCCAAACCACTTGATCTTTTCTTTTCCCATGATCACCTATGTGGGGGCCAAACCATTCTTGAGTGCCTTTGTAGGGGCCAATCTACTAACCAAATTTATCTGCCCTATCGCATGGCTATCTAGTGCATCACTACCCATACTGGCAAATCTATCTTTATCTTCCCTATCGCATGGCTATCTAGCATGTTGCTACCCATGCCAACAAAATTTATCTTTATCTTCCCTATCGTATGGATACGACATATCATGCCCTATCATATGGCCATATAGCATAATGCATCTTGCTACCCATATCGACATATCTTATACCAATGGCGGTCGCTTATCTCGTATCTTTCTGTAGCCAAGGGCTTTCCTCCAAGGCAAGGTTTAGGCTAGTCTACAACTAGTGTGTTTGCAATGTGCCAAGTACCAATATATTTTCCAAATCTTAGCATCATCTCGTTGAGTGAAACCTCATCTGATCAACGAAAATTTGCCTCCCTATCACGAGTGTTCTTTCTTTGTATCTTCCTCTACTTTATCTTCACATCCCTCGGCAAAGGCATTCTCACTAAAGTGGGGACAAAATGTGATATCAAAAATATTATCCCTTGTAACTAATATGACAAATGACACTTTTCCTCCATGTCATCTGTGGTTAGGATCTGCCATCATGTCCTTTTGTCCACTCACACCATCCATGTTAGCTCTAGCCGAAGCATTACCAAATCCGCCAACTTGTCACCTTCGGGGACACATGCGCGGTGTGGACACGTCCGCGCGGCATGCTAGTGTCCCGTGAATCTGACAGCCCATAGGTGGTCATTTGAGAGTTATGCCTGTGCCCGGAAGGAATCATAACGCCTCTACATGCACCCACCGATGCCCGATTTCCTTCTCAAGCCTTTATCTTTCATGTTAGAGGCATTTGAGGGGGATTTTTTGGTGGTTTTGGTATTCCTTCTTGCAGGTTGAGCTCTTGGAGATTATTTTGAAGAACACCACCATTGTTACAACACTTCAAGCATTTTCAAGCACTTCACACCAACACTGCAACGATCATTTGTGAAAGGGGAGTCTACTCAAACCTATCTTTTTCGCTTTCTAATCTTTATTTCCAATCTCCTATTGCATTATCTATTATCTTTATCATTTCTCTTTTCCTGTGGCTTCTTGGGTTCTCCATGGAGGTGGAAACACCAAAATGGGGGTCTGACTTAGGCAAACTCCAAACACAACCCCAACATTTTCCTCTCTTGTATGTTTGTAGGAATATCATCATGAGGAGGACGTCGAGTTGTAGGAGGCTTCATAGCATGGACCTATTGTGAGATTTTCTTACTCCTTTAATATTTTCTTATCCTATTTTGTAATTCATGTTTTTTAGTCATTTTAGCATTGCCCAGTCGTGTTGCAAATTATGTTAGTACATCCTAGACTCTATGCTCTACGCTCCATCTGTATAGGACAACAGTGCGTCGTGCTGGTGTCCCATATTTGTGCACTCGTCCTGAGGATAGAGGCTTTACAAATCCATCTAGATACGCCTCTCGGGTGTCTGACGCTTGCATAATTATGTTATCTCCTAGCTCATCTTAGCACCAATTCACAGAGGTAATCGGAAGGACAATTTGTCCTAAAGGATGCATCATCCTTGAGGTGGAAAATTCCCTCCATTACATTGTAACATTGGTAGGCCTTACTCTTAGTAGAATATCCCAAGAAGATTCCTTCATCACATCTTGCATCAAACTTTCCTATATCCTCATCTCTTTTTATATAACATTTGTTTCCAAAAACTCTAAAATATCTAACTATAGGAACATGGCCAAACCATAGCACATTAGGAATCTTACCAAAATCACCTCTTATATGCACCTGGTTAAATGTGTAAACAATAGTGCTAACAACTTCCTTCCAAAAGATTTGCGCAATATTTCCTTCAATCAACATTGTTCTAGCAACATTCAATATTGTTTTGTTCTTCCTTTCAACAACTCAATTTTGTTGAGGAGTTCTAGGAGCAGATAAATATCTTCTAATTCCATTCCTCTCACAAAATGTATCAAAATCACCAGACGTGAATTCTCCTCCTTTATCAAATCTTAGACACTTCAACTTCAATCCTATCTCAGTCTCCACTTTTTCTTTGAATATCTTCAATTTCTCCAATGCTTTTGATTTCTCCCTTAGAAAAGTCACCCACATCATTCTAGAGTAATCATCAATCAACAACATGAAATACCTGTCACCCTGCATGCTTCTCACTCTAGTAGGACTACACAAGTTAGTATGCACAAGATCTAACAATCCATTAAATGTATACAATTTTATTTTAAATGATGTTCTTATTTTCTTCCCCAACTAACACTCTTTACATATCGGATTAGAGGGTTTCACAATCTTAGGAAAATCTCTAACAGCTTGAGTAGAACTTATCCTCATCATACAATCAAAGTTAACATAACACATCCTCCTATGACACAACCAACTTTCATCTATCTGAGCAATCAAACAAATTTTGTCACCGACATTCAATAGAAAGATATTACCTTTAGTTTTAGTCCCTGTTGCAATCTCTACATAGGAGGCATTCAGAATCTTGCATTTACCATTATTGAATTGCAAATCATATCCCTTGTCAACCATCTGTCCAATCGTCTAAAAATTATGCTTTAATCCTTCAACATATAAGACATCATCAGTGTTATTCTTACCATCAAAATATATAGAACCTCTACCACAAATCACACAAGCTTTATCATCTCCAAATCTTACTATACCACCATCATACATTTCCATACTTACAAATTTTCTTTTATCACCTATCATATGATATGAACAACCGCTATCAATTACCCATTCATCTTTCTCCTCAATCTTAGCAGCCAAAGCTTTCTCCTCAACAATGCAGCTTGTAGGATTCACTAGTACCAGATCATCTTCTTTGATAGCAATAAACACAAACTCATCTCCTGAATTTCCATTATCTGATTCTTTGTCTGTTACACCTTCATCGGCAACATAATAGCATCTCTTACGATTTTTGTACTTTTGATAGGGCTTGTAGGGCTTATCATGCTTCTCATATCTATCATGCTTATCAAATCTATCATGTCTTTCATGCTTATCATACCTAGACATTCTTTCAGGACACCTAGAAGAAAAATGTCCTATCTTATTACAAGAGAAACATTTCCAAGGTAACTTTCCATCATCCTTATCGACTCCCTTGGGAAATCTCTAAGCAATAAGTGCTTCAAGCTCATCCAACTCTCTCTCAGACTCTTACATCTCTCTTAACTCTCTTTCATATCTTGAAACCCTCGATGAATTCTCTCTCAGATCATACAGTTTCTTCCCAAACATAGAGGCTTTAAATGTAGTCCCAGATTTACCATGTGATTCTCCAAATTCTCTCAACTCAAATGCAACAAGCTTACCAACCAACATATCTCTTGTCACAGTACAGTCACACTCTGGATCTCATCAATAATAGTAACTTTATCTTTATAAGAAGAAGGCAAAGATCTCAATACCTTAGCAACAATCTCATCTTCCTCAAGAGTTCCACTGGCACACCTGATGTTCATAACAAGCTCATCCACCTTGACCATAAACGAAGTTATGTTCTTATATTCTCCCATCTTTAATGTTTCATATTTTCCCTTCAAACTCTCCAACTTAGTAACTTTAACTTGTGCATCTCCTTTAAGACCTCAAGCTTATTCCATATCTCATGTGTATTCTGAAGTCTCATCACATTAGACATCTTTGAATCGAGCAAAGGACTCAGCAACACTTCCTTATCTCTTATGTTATGTTCAGCTTCCTTGATCTCATTAGCAGTAACCAGTCCATTCAAAGGAACATTGTAAACATTCTGTATAATCTTCTAATGATCTTCTCCAAGGAACTTTAGATGAACTTCCATCTGGTCCTTCTAAACAGTATAATTATTTTCATCAAATATATGACTCTCCTTCTTAAACACATAAGTTGCCATCCCAGATCTTCTCAAGTGGTTAAGCTTCTTCTAGAGGATCTAGCTCTAATACCACTTGTTGGCAACAAGAATGAAAACTAAGAGGGGGAAGGTGAATCCGTTTTCACCGGATTAGAACAATTAAGCACAATCTCAGATCCGATCAACTGTAGAAAAAATAAAGATAACAACAATAATTGTTGGGATCCAAGAACACTGAGAGGGGGGATGAATCAGTATTCTACCGGAATGAAGAAATTTAACCTTATTAACACAACAACTCAACAACTGGTAAACATAAAAGTAGATAACAATAAGTAACAATGCAACCACAAATATGAACACCATAACACCACAAATTTATACGTGGAAAACCTTAAAGAGGAAAAACCACGATGGGATTGGATACCCACAATATCTATCCACTAATCAGATGAATAAATATTACAATAAGGGGCTTGTACATGTAGGAAGACCAACAGCCTAGAGCGCATTTCTCATTACAAAAGGAGTCTCAATGACTACAGAAAACATCAAACTATAATCCAAAATGAAGATTGAACTGCAAGTGTATCATCTCCTATGCCTAAGTACAGTTTCGGTTAAGCTCAATACCAGAGGTCTTAAACCTCTTACACAAACCCAATTCGATCACCTATGATCAACCAAAACCTTTGCGTATGATTACAACTTTATTCACACATAGATAATCCCACAACCATAATCCCATGATCTACAAAGAGATCTTACATCATATTTATACCAACATGGGACCTAAAAAATTAGGTCAGCCACCTAAAAGATAACACAATAAATTTGTTACATAATCCCACAAATCAATGATAAAACAAGTCGGCCTAAGACCGAAACAACATAATCCAATTAATAAATCCAATTGGTAACGCATCGGGAGCATCAACCAACACACTACATAAACTGATCCATAACCTAACAGAATAGAATAGTATTAGGTTCGGTTCTAAATGAAACACCATCGATCAAATGGAACATGAACATGATAACCATCATCATCCTAATAACCTTCTAGAAGCCACACCAACACCACTTATCAAATTCATCAAAATATCTTCAAAAAAGATCTGTTGGTAAAACCCTTATCGGTAACCAAAAGGCTTACTAGAACAAATGATAGCATCCAGATCATCAAATCTCAAACCAACTGAATGTGATACGCATCAAGAACACATGAATAACCAATCCAAACCAATTCCAATAGCTAGAACATATCAGAAACAAATCTCCAGATCAACAGCATAATCCAACCACTCTACCAGAACTCAGTAGACAACAAAACAGCTAGTGTTGACATCAATGACAAATATCAATGCAACACATAATCAATTCCTCCAAATTGCCAACAATAACAACAATACACATAACACCGATATTTTTGACATGGAAAACTCGGTTAAGGGAAAAACCACGGTGGGAACTTACCCACAATGAGATAATTCTCTACAGTAGTATGTGTAAATATTATAATGGGGAATGCACATGCATTCAAGCACACTGCCTAGATCTCACTGCTTCAATTGCAATGACCTAAAAGGATCCAACCCTCAAGGAAGGTTCACTACCTTACAAAAATATTTGGACTACAATCTCAAAAGGATGAACTACAAGAATAACAACTGCTAATGCCTGATGACAGTTCTAGTTAAGCTCAAATGTATGTGCTTCACCAATCTCTACTCCACACACCACACCGAAAGATGATTTCACTTGTTCACACATATACCACTCTTTGATAATACAGACTCAACTCTCTAACTCCAAATTATATGAATATTAAACCCATTTATACAGATCATCAACCTTGACTACAAGGCCGGCCAAACCCATAACACCTAATTACAAAATTACATCACATGATACATAAATCAACCATTGGACCAATACAAAGTCACAGATAGAATAACATGGACCTAAATCAAATCTCCAAACACTCATCACCACCAGAAATCTCACCAAGACCAACTGCAACAAGTTACACCACCAAAATACTACATAACATGAAGAATATCATCGAATCGTGAAAATTGTAAAAAAACTCAAACAATAATCAATGCGAATCACCAAGAAAAAATAGGACATGATTAGGAAACACCAACAAACAAATTAGAACCATCTGCAATAGCTGCACTAACACCACTTATGCAAATCTTCATTGATGAGCACGCTAATGTTCAAGAACACTCAACAACAGCAACTCGGATAAGAAAGATAGCTCTCAAAGCACCAAATCATGAACCACTTGAAGTGAAGATACACACGAACATCCAAAACATTTTCCCAACACCACAATACAAGCTATAATCATACTAAAGCTCACCAGATCAAAAACTAGACTCTACCAACCACTAAACAAAAAGACCAAAACCTCAAATGCAGTCATCGGATCAAGTGATATGATCAAGAAGACTTTTGGATCATTGAAACCAATTCTCTGCAACACCAAAACATAGGATTATGTTGACATCAATGAAAACAACATATCCTAGTAACAACAATGTCCAACAACCATATCATTGTGCATATGTGTAAGATGCACACAGTGACATCATATATTGTTACAATGTAATATCTTATATACCTTCACAAAAATGTTGCTATACAATCATAATGATTATATAATAAAATCATTGTAAATCAATATCTTTGCAATAGAGTATAACCAAGAATGATATTTCCTTCTAATACAACAACACAAACTCTCTTCAAAAGCCTTCAACAATATGCATATAATGTCTTTTGATCATAAACTAAAATAAAACTGTCATTGTTCCAAAACTGTTTTCCAATAACAAATCAAAAATTGCCTCTGTTAAAATTGAAAACTGCAACATTTTTTCTCTTGAAAAAGAAATTGTTTATGCCAATAACACACGAAAGAACATAGTAACCCTAGAAAAGGGTTTAACAAAAATTTGTTTTAATCTTTCCAAGCTAAAGCATAACTGTTAACTAGGATTAACATGGGTTTGAAACCCAAATGCAAGAAAAATTTACAAGAAATGAAACTATCAACAGAATCTAGGGTTCAAACTAATATACACTTAAAACATCTAGAGACACTTGCATCTCAAAACCTCATTTATTCCGAACTAAAAACTATGCTTTTGTGAGTTGAACAACCATTAACTCACACAATGAAAGAAATACAACTAGGGTTTGTAATAACTGAACAAAACTCTACAAAAACTCAATCCCCAAAACACTTCCTAATAAATAAATGCATGCCCTTTGACAAACAACAAAATGATACCAAAGAGTCTTCTCAAAAACCTAATTATGACAAACAAAAGACCAATCACAAAATCTTTCTTGGCCACGGATGATTCAAACCCTAACAAGTATGAGTGTGCCCTAGCCCGAGCTGGAAGGCTTTCAATTAATAAGTGAATACAACATAACCCTCATACATTTATGCACCACTTTTATGTCACCGACCACATTACTACAACTTAGGTTGATGGGATTTATTTCCCATTTTATTACCAATGTCTTTGCAATATTAACATCAAGGACCTAAAACACCTTGTATTCAAGAGACATCATTTACATTGCATTAGGAACCAAAAGGACCTTCTAATACACATGAACTTAAGCATCTTTGTCACCTTTATAATGAATTGATGAATTTATAAAAAAAAAACACATATTGTCTCAATATGACAGTTATATGAATATAATGTGATCAAGATGAATGTAACTTGGTATGTGATCAACATATGTGCAAGCTTGCTTATGATTAATATAACATAGGGAACACTCTTGTAAACCATCATAGCATCTCATTAGGATAAACTGAATATGCCTTGAATCATATCATCCTAGGTTTGACATTTAATGCCAACACATGCTATAGGGGATAATGATTTCTTCATTAAATTTAGTAATGCATAGACAATAATGAATCCATATTTCTCGCTCAAAGAATAGAAGAGAATTCACATCTTAGAGTAATAGGGTATGGTCTGTTGGCTCCCACCGAATAATTTTTCCTCCCAATGTTTCCTTTAGCTAGAAACACTAGTTACATTGAATAATTGCAGTGAAAATCGCAGAAATTCTTGCCCTTTGGTACCAATCACCAACAATTATGTCCACTTCCACTTCTCAAGACCGATCTTTGAGATTGAAAATGATTGCAATCATCTGCAAATTTTGGGAATGGCTTTCCAGAAATGTCTAAATGACTATACTAAAAACAAGTGTATATAAAATTGACAATTATTTCTACTCTAACAGATGATAACACCCTCTTCCATGAAATAAAACTCGTGTGACCAGTCATATCACTTGTTGCATTATAACAAGCCATGCTAAACAATAATAATAATCAATTTTTTTTTGAATGATAACAAGACAAGCTATTTATAATAATGACATATAAAGGATAACAATGACATAACAATCACACCATATAGTCACATCAAATAGAACTCCAATTCCTCCCCCCCAACTTAATTTCGGATGGACTGGCAATTATGATGCATGTGAATGATGTGAGAGAAGGTGACAAATTTTTATTTTTAATGCAAAGACAGGGATGTGGTTGGTGTAAATGTAATGACTACATGTGAAAATTGTTATTTGTGAAGAAGATTTGTACTGCAAAAATGAATCAGGTCCTGCTGTAAAAATGAATTAGGTCCCACTAACATCTTGTTGTAACCAAAAAAGTGAAAAGTAAACTAAAAATAAATGAGTGCAGTGTGTGCATGTGGGATTGAGAAATCATTATGCAGAGGGAGTGGTTGCGGGTGAACCAGATGGTTCATTAGTAGATGGAGAATGTGTTGGCAACAACAATGAGAGAAAGTTGAGAGGGGGGTGAATCAGTTTTCACCAGATTCTATAAACTTAATCACAAAAATAGATCTGATAAACTATAGAAATAAAAAAGATAAGAAAATTGATAACACAACACAACACCAAGATTTTGATGTGGAAAACCCGGTTAAGAGAAAAACCATAAGATGGTATTTTGCAGTAGTATGTGAAAATATTACAATGGGGAATGCACATGCATTCAAACACACTCCCTAGAGCTCACTACTCAAAAGATAATGACCTAGAAGGATACAACCCTCAAGGAAGTCTCACTCACTTACAACAAGATTTGGACTACAGTCCGAGAGGAATGAACTACAATAATAACATCTCCAAATGCCTGATAATAGTTTCGGTTAAGCACAATTGTTTCCTCTACAACACCAATCTCTTCTCAATCACAATGTCAAAGGATGAATAACTTGATCATACATAAACCACTCTCTGATAATGCAAACATAACCATGACACCTAATTTACATGACTATATCACCTATTTATACAATTCATCAACCTTGACAACAAGGTCGGCTAAACCCTCAACTCACAATTACAAAATTACATCACATTATACAAAGATCAACCACCAGACCAATATAATGATATACATGACATAACATGGACCTAATTCAAGTGCTCAAACATGCAGCACCGCCGAAAATCATGCCAAGATCAACCACAACACACTATACCACCAGGAAAGCACATAACACAAAGAACATCATCGGTTCAACAAAATCATCAAAAATTCACAACGATCAATGCGGATCATAAAAATAAATAGGACAAAATTAGGAAACACCAACAAGCATGTTAGATTCATTGGTAACAGTTGCACCAACACCACTTATCAAATCTTCATCTGTCAATGTCTAGAACTCAAGAACACTCAAACAACAACAACTGTCACAAATAAAGATAGCTTGCAGAGCACAAAATCATGAACCATCTAAAATGAAGATACACAGGACCATCCCAAACAATATCCCAAAATCTTAGCTCATGATCTGATCACACTGAAATATACCGGAGGAAATACTGAACTCTGCAAAGCACTGATCAGAAACACAAACTGAAAAACTTGATTATCTGATATGATCAATTAAGCTTACCTGATCACTAACACCAATACAAAAGAATATAATTATACTAAAGATACTCCATACACCAAACTATGATCACAATAAACCAATCTACAATCACCGAAATAGGAATATGTTGTCATCAATGATAACAACATATCCTAGAAGCAACAATGTCCAACAAAATGATCCTCTTTTTGATGGAATGGATGGTGTGGAAGATGATGTATGATTTGGGGTAGATGTAAATACTAGAGAGATGGGTGATATAAAATGCAATGGAGCGGGTCAATCAAGTGTTGTGAATTGTTGGTGAAGAGCCCACATGAATTCCGCTTTGTCTAAAGGCTTCATATATAACTCCAGTTTATGTCCATTTACCATCAATTTAAACCTAACAAAGTCAATGGTGATCAATTGAACAACACCATTAGGGTAAACTTTCTAAATTTCAAAAGGTCCCATCCAATGTATCTATAATTTACCCTTGATATCCTTGCTTCATGAATCATATAATAAGGCCCAACCGCTCTCGTTGTATTCTTTTATTTTAATGTACTGGTCATGTCATTTTATCCTTTATTTTTGTACCAGTTATGTATGTTGCAGGGCTTCTAACCTCATCTCATCTATTACATTTATTTGGTTCAATCTATCTTGTTGTGCTTGATCAAGATGCATTTCAAGTTCCATAGTTGTTCTTAAGGTTTTATATTCAAACTCAATAGGGTTGAGTGCCTTTGTGCCATGAACCAACTCATAGGATGTAAACCTTGTAGCTGATTTCCATGTAATCCTATACGCTCATACTACTTCTAAGAGTCAAGATACCCAATCTCTCCTGTGTACCTGCATAGTCTTTGTTAGAATTGCTTCCAACTCCATAAATTAGTAAGCTCCACTTGACCATTCATCTGTGGGTGATGGGGAGTGGTCTTCCTATGTCACATCTCATATTCTTTAACCAAGTTGGCAATTAGATCAAAGATGAATTGTGGTCCTTCATATGTAACCAATTCTTTAGGTACCCCAAAATTGCAAAATATTTCTTCATACAAAAACTGTCCTACCTTGACATTTCTAAAATTCCTAAGAGCTTTTACTTCAACCCATTTAGTTAAGTAGTTAGTACAAACCAGTATGTATGACTTACCATTTGATGTTGTCTCAATAGACCCAATAAAATCCAAGCCCCATTTATCAAATGGTGCTAATGAGACATGTGGATGGAGGGGCATCTTGTCATTCCTTGTAGGTTTGCCCATCTATTGACAATGGTCACACCACACAATGTATTGAACTACATCCACATGTATAGTGAGCCAATAATAGACAAAATTAAGTATCTTCATAGCAGCCCTCTTAGCAGCAAAGTGTCTACCATAGGGCTCATCATGACAGGCCCTAAGTATGCCATATGTTTCATCCTCTCTTAGGAATCTCCTCATTACATTGTCAGGCCTGATGTGAAATAAGTATCCAACTATCTAGGAGTAGGAAAAACTATGATGTATTAGCTATCCTTTCTCCTTATGAGAGAAATGTGGGGGTGTCATCCCTCCACTAGATAGTTGGAATATTTGCATACCAAGGTGAATATAATGATAAGGTAACTAGGTGTTCATTAGGGAATGAGTCATCTACTACTTCCTGGTCTTCTATGTTATAAGGCAGCCTTGAAAGAGAATTTGCAACAATGGTAGCTTTCCCTAGTTTATCAACTATAGTTACATCAAACTCCTAAAGTAAAAGCAACCATCTTACAAGTCTATCAGAAAACATTGCTTTATTCATCAAGTATCTAATGGTTGCATAGTCACTATGGATGAAAATAGAGTAGCCTATGATGTAATGCCTGAACTTATTAATTTCATAGATAACAACAAGCATTTCTTTCTTTGTCACTGTGTAGTTAGCTTCAACACCTTGAAGATTTTTTCTAAAATAATAAATTACATATTCAAGATTACCTTCTTTTTATCTCAATACTACACCTACTACATAATCAGATATATTAGTGTGAATGTGGAAAGGTAAATTCCAATCAGGTCCTCTTAACATTAGTGCTCGGGTGAGGGTAGCTTTGACTGCATCAAATCTTATCTAACAAAAGGGGGTCCAATCAAATTTTGAGAATCCTTTGTAAGTAGAGTGCCTAAAGTGGTGAAACTATCTTGCTAAAATCTTTGATAAAACACATGTGGTATCCAACATTACCAAAAAAGATGTTGACATCCCTCTGATTCTGCAGAACTGGCAACTCCAAGGTTATAGAGATTTTGGTTGGTCAACTTGAATCCCATTGGTAGAGATAAAGTGTCCCAATCCGAATCCTTCGAAAGATTTCAACATCCCTCTGATTCTACGAAACTAGAAACTCTAAGATTATAGAGATATTGGCTAGGTCAAATTGAATCCCATTGTCAAAGATAAAGTGTCCCAATACAACTCCTTCGATCATCATAAAACACTTCTCATGGCCGAGAGAAAGATTATGATTTTTACACCTTCGTAATAACTTTTTTCTAAATTGTCCAATGCTTCATCATAGGTATTTCCATAAGTTGTGAAACCATCCATGTAAATCTCCATCATGTCGTGTGCAGGATCAAAAAATATGCTTAGAATAGCTCTTTAAAAATTAGTTGATGCATTGCATAAGCCAAATGGAAGAACCGAATAAGCATGTGTTCCCCAGGGTAATGTGAACACAATCTTATATTTATCCTTAGGTGCAATTTTTATCTGATTATATCCACTGAAACCATCAAGAAAAGAAAAGTATCTCTTACCAACTAATGAATCAAGAACTTGATCAAAGAAGGGAAGGGGAAAATGACCCTTTAATGTAGCAACATTTAATTCCCTATAATCAACACACACTCGCCATTTACCACCCTTCTTAAGCACAATAACTAGAGGTGAAACCCACTCACTTTCTTAGATAGGATAAATGAATCATGCATTCAGAATTTTTTGCAATTTAGCTTTAACTATTTCTCAGAGTGTTGGATTCATGCGCCTTTGTGGTTGTCTAACTGGTCTACATACTTCATTGATGTAAATTTTGTGCATGCAGAGATTTGGATCAATACCCTTCATATCCCAATAGTCCCATGCAAATGTTGAACTATGGTTTAGTAGATTTTGTAGCAACTGAGCCCTTTGTTGTGTTGTTAACTCATTGTTGATATTGAGTGCTCTTCCTAGGCTAATTTCTATAGCAATAGTAGTTGATGAGATGGAGGCAAGGTTGATACCAACAATTTTTAGGCTATAATAATTAGGTAACACACTTGTCATCATAGATGATTCAACACAAAATCCTCATTTTGTGCAAAGCTATGGACTGGACAAATTAGACACAACAATGATTCGTCTTTCTCTAAATCCAATGCATAAGAATTCTAAATAATATTAGTAAGAACAGCGTCCTCATCCTGCATTTCCATCATTGGCATTTTGTTTATCACCATGAGATTATGAAGTGAGCATTTCTCATCTTCTTCCATACTAGGCCAAACTGCTTGTTCTAAGTCCACAGAAGGTTGAGCTAGGGGATATAAGATTAACTATTGTTTTATCCTTGATGGATATGGCCATGCTTCCGAATCAACAACCAGTAAATGAATTAGTTGTGGTCAACCATGACCTTCCTAGGATCAATGGATACCCCCCAAATAGATTTTATATTGTAACACCATAAAGTCAGCAGGATAATTACAAGAATCTATGGTTATTATCAAGTCTTAAATCATTCATTTTGGCATGACAGTGGACCTATTTGCTAGTTGTAGCATAGTTGGGATAGGTCTAATATTGTTTAGTTGAAAGTCATCCATTACTTTCTTGGTCATGATGTTAATGGTTTCTCTTAGGTCTATGAGGCATTCTTGATAAGAGTTCCTTTTATACTGATGTCGACAATAGGACTTCCAGGATCTAAATATTTTGGAACTACTATGTTCCCTAACACGATTTCAACTAATGACCCAATAACATGAATTTTATTGGGGTCCTATTTCTTTCGACCAAGCCTCTTAAGACACGGTTCCCTATGTCTTTAGCCTAAATTGGGACATCATTGATAGATTATAGGAGAGGTATTTTAACACACACATCTGTGAGTTGTCCTAAGAGATCAAATTTAGTTACAATTGGACTTTTTTGAATGGATAATTTCTCAAGAAAAGGTGGATCTTTACAAAGGGTTGCCTCATGTGGTTGAGTCTTGCTCAAAGCTTCTTGATTGGAAACTAGCATATCATCAGATATTTTACTGCTTTGTGGCAAAGTAGGACTAGTTGTAGAACACAAGATGTCATTGAGAGGGGGGGTGAATCAGTGGTATCCAAACTTAACCCTTTTAATCCTAAATGTGAGTATCGGTTAACATATCAAAGACCAAGAGAACATACTAATGAGATAAGGGAGAGATCAAGATTCAAGCACACACAAGGATACATCACATAACACCGAATATACAAGGAAAACCCAACATGGGAAAAACCCTCGGTGAGAAATTCTGTTGGAGTCTACTACTCCAATCCAACCTCACAATAAACAATTGTATTACAAATTTTAGGGCACAAAACCAAGGAGCATCAACCCCTGATTTAGGGCCCCAACCCCTAACTATTTATGGGCACCAACCCAAAGGAGCACTAACCCCTACACCGAGCACCAACTCAGTGACTACAATAAGTGTTCTCAAATCAATACAATGGTAATAACCTTGTTACAAATATGTTTTGTAACTCTCACAAATATCTCTTCATTGGTTCACCTCTGCTCTGATCTTTGTTGGTTCTCCACTCACACTGTCCCTGCTCTTCTTTCCTCTTTGTTGCAACCTTACCAGTTCAGACATTGTCAGTTAAGTGAACTGACAGACACTGTAAATACTTCACCGCTTATCTCAACCCTTACCGATTGAATTTCTTTCTGCTACTCTGCCTCTACTCTACCTTGTCGGATCTCCTTAGACATTTAATTTGCACCACTTCACTCTTTGTTGCCTTCTTACGATTCTAACACTACCAGTTCACTTCTCTGCTACAATTTTTAGCAGCTTGCTGATTACTTTGACCTCACTGGTTAAACTCTCTTACCGATTTGTTAGTGAACAAATTTGCTCTTTGTTTTTAAATGATTAATCTTAAACTCTGTTACCTTATTCTAAGAACAAATGATTCATTGAACAGTTGGGTAAGTGTTGTTCAAATCACTTCCCTCTGAATTTTTGCATAGGTACAACTCCCTATCTTGGTTTTTCATGAAATGTGTTTTATTTTTATTTATATCTGAATGAAAGATTTTAACCAGAAAGCGTGTAAGGCTACCAATTTCATTCTTGGATGAAAGGCTGCAACTTTTCTCATGTCTCATAAACAATGAAAGCCATTTCCTTAGTTTTCAAAGCATGTAACTACAGCAATTGAAACAAAGTTCAATATACTTCTTCCACCTAAACTAATAAAAGACGAACAGATTCAAGGAAAATAAATCCGCCCTCAATCATGAGTCTTTTCTAGAGTAAACAACACATTCAAAGGAAAGAACATCAGAGGAATAATGAAATACTGCAATGAAATGATCAATTACTGTTACTTGATTGGATGAACATATGCAAAGACATGTTATCTATTCAGATTCAAAATACACAGATCTTTCTTCTCCCCAAAAACAATATGATCAGATTTCATATATATATCCTTATGCAACAAAGGCACAAAAATACATCTGCCAATCTTTTTCCAAAATAGATCTCAATCATCTGATTCTTCCTTTGATTAAGAATAGAAAATACCAAAACAAAAACTTCAGTCGAAGTTCACAAAATTAGTTACTAAAATCTAACCCTTCTACCATTTGTTTTACTTAATTTATAGTCTAAATGGGGGAGGTCTCCCTGAAAACTCAACCACTCCCCGATAAAATAGTTACGAAACCAATGAAAAGTATTTTGGGACAGATGTCCCAAAGTTTTTGCATAACTATGAGAAATGTTTTTAAAAATAAAGGAAACTAATCCTAAATTGATGCATTATGTCATATTCCATCATTGTCATCTTCTCCGTCTTCACGGGCGTCATGAGCAGTTGTGAGTTCTTGAACCATGGGTTGGCTCGGGACTTTCATTGCATTGAGTTTCGCCTTTGCTACCTCTTTATTCCACTTATGTTGCACCATCTTCTCTGAGTGTTACGGTAATTGATCATTCCCAATGAAAACCATAGATTTGATCCTAGCCACCTTGGTTATATCCTCCGGCGTGAAGCTACTCTTGACTCTGATCTTCTCCATGTTTAACCAGAAAGATTTGATTGCTTCCTATGTGCTTGACCCGCAGATTCCTAACTCCTAGTCATGATCGGGATTAACCACTTCATTATCCTTGACTAGACTACTTTGCAAATCCTGGAGTTCATAGACAGAGGTTCTTGCATCCGTAATCACCGACTGAAAGGTAAGCACTTGCCACATGATATTTTTCTTCAACACGAAAAGTTGACATTCATCGGCCACCAGCTTAATTGAATGTTTTGTCAGAAACCTGGTAGTCCCATATTCTTCGATTTTGGAAAACAAAGGCAGGACATTTTGCCATTTGTGCTCTTCTTTCTCCCATGGTACAAGATAGTTTTGGATTTCAGAAATCAGGCTCTGTACTTCATCACACAATTTCTGGGAGTCGATAATGTACTTTTCACCATCTTTGATTATTTGTTCAATCCACTTCTCAACCGCTTCAACGATGCTATTAGCCCGTTGGACTTGGTTCATCAACTTCTTGTTTTCCAGAGAAGTTGGGTCGAAATTCTCAGTGGCATGGGATATTGGAATTGCTCCAAGGCAACCAATACTATCGATGAACTGAGCCAAAACACTTATGTGTCTCTTAAGTTCTCTTTTCTCCCGTCCATCCTTCTCTGAGCAGGTAAGCATTTTCTTTGCTGACACTTGGAAAAAATGGTTATTTGTATCTCTACTCATCTTTCCCAACTCTACTTTTGTGATCTCAAAATCATCAGGACCAGCCTCTCTGTTTTCATCTTTCAGCTTGTATGAGGCAATTTCAGCCATCCATTTTCCAGTTTCTTCATCATTGTTTAGGTAAGCGGTGGTCTTGAACCTTTTCGGCTTTGGATTCTTCTCGGAGTACTTAGCAACCATTTCCTGAATCGGAATGGTCACAGGAAGAAAGCTCCTTTTCTTGTTCACTGAGGTTGTTAACCATTTAGGGGTCGCAACGGAATGAGTAGTTCCTTCAATCATTTTTGGTGGTGGCATCATTGTCACAGTCACTATTTGGGAGTCTAGAGCACAAGCGACTTCACCATCCAAATCTTCAATTTCAAAAATCTGAGCCTCAAGCACAGTATCTTTTACTCCCATATCCTTGACTTGGTCCATCTTCCTCTGGGCGACACTACATGATCGAGTATGCCGAGGGGTACTGAAATCCAGAGTTGGGCTAGACCTGCGTCTAGGCTGAGACGACTTGGTATCCTTACCTGCATGAACAGGAGCACTGTTAGAAGGACGTTTTGGTGAAGATAGAGGATCCTTATTATTTCTTGCAAAAAGGGACTTGGCGCCTGACTTTATTGCTTTCTTTTTAGCCACCCATGCCACGGTTCTTTCTAGAACTCATTCGATCCTCAATTGTATGTCATCATTTTCCTCCTCATCCCAATTAATTGGGAGCATTTCAGTCTCTGCATGGGCTAAATATCCTGGTTCAAACAATTCAAGATAATCCTCTTCAAGCCCTTTAATGTCTAACTTTATTTGCAAAGAGACAACCTGTTCTAGCACCAATCTCATTATTTCCCTTTTGAAAACTTCAAGTTCATCTGTATAGTCTTCCCAGAAATCTTCTAACTATGGCATGGGAAGATAAGGCATTAAGCCAAGGCTCTGAGAAAATCCCTTATTGTCAAACCCTTTCCTTTCAGAATACAGAGAGAAATTAAAATTCCTAAGGTTTGCTCCTATACTTAGTGCATCAGACATTGAATTACAAGACAACACTCCTAATTGTATTGGAAAATGACCTTCCCACTTGTCCTTAGACTGTGCATTTTTGATCACAGAGGTCAGTTGCCTGCATATTTTTGCTAGAACAAAACAATCAGAACAGAAATGAGGGAGCTTGAAGGGTTCCTCTTCAAAGCCTCCTACTCGTCTATAGCAAAAGCGTGGGAACTGGATGTAAAAGCTACCGAACTTCTTAATCAAGGTCTGTGCATCATCTGAAATTCGTTTAGCCTTTGTACTCTTCAGTTCATGGCACATATCACCCAGGAATGCATTGTGTATCCTTCTGAAATCTTGTAGGGCATTATCTTTTTGCAGCATAGGATAGAACTCATACACAGGAACATCCTCCTTAGTGGGTTGCTTTGGTATACCTGTTAACTCTTTAACACAAGCTAGACAATACAAGAGATATGAGGACATGAAGAAGTTTTGTTGAAACTGCTTGGCTAGACTCAACTGCTCTCTCATTGAATCAGCAATTAACTCTGCCCAATCCAAATATTGTTTTCCTTCCAGAACTAATTGCACATAGCAATAAATCCAATCATCAAAGCTATAAGCTTCGGCAGAACCTCTAGCTTGATGCAACAGAAGAATCACATCGTGGATATGTGGCAACATGTGGTTCTTGTTAGGATTTTTAGGTAACCTAGAACCATCTCTCTAAGGGACCTTCAACCAAAATTTCGCCACATTATTTCGGTGTCCAGCTCTATCTGCATTGAACTCACTGATTGACTGGGTAGGAGAGAAATTAGAAAACTGGTAATCCGGTATCTTGAAACTGAAGCAATCACCTCACAGTTAATGGCAAGAAGGGTTTCACCATTATCTCTCTTAATAGTTTCAGATACAAGGTCATATCTAGCAATACACTCCCGAACCAACTCTGGACAAGGAATTGATGGAGGAAAGGTTGCGGCTTCTAAAAGTCCACTACTCAAAATCTCTATACAAAAAGACTTATCAATACCCTTGAACACCCTTTCTTTCAAATCTTCAAGGTTCTCTCCTTTCAGATCAGTATCACTAACTATGGCTTCTGTGGATGCCAAGCTAAAGACGTTTCCAAACAAATGCAGAGTGGACTTCATAACTTCAAAATAAGAAACCTAAATTTGATTGCAGTGAAACCTTCTGTATGAGAGAAAATGCAAGGGAAAACACTGGAGAAAATAAGGAAAGACTCACCTTCACAGTTGCATAATCGGATGACGGCTAGCAGCAAGAAAGACTCCTATCCAGGGATAACATAAACAAAAGTCCAGTAGCAAGTAACAAATGCAGAACACAAATGATTTTCATACCTTATTGAGAAAGGTAATGATACAAATACATTAAATGCAATGATTTCACAATTTCAGTCTGGACACAGCAAGTTGGTAGATTAGACCCTCGCACGCATGCATTGAATGCATGGCGGCATGCTTTAAGAAACTGCCAGTTCCCAAAATGTTCACTTACTTCGAAAAAGCCAAAGAATGACATCACTTTAAGATATGGTTATGCCTCTCCGTATTTAGCAATGAATGCACTTCCCAAAACATTAGAAACCACGGGACCCACCAACATTGAACCCAGATGAACATCTTGAACCTACTTCTTGAGTGTTCAAGTAGTTCAAGATGTACACCACGTCAAACTGTTGACCACTTGCTATGTCGAACACGTTGAACATATTTGAACCCTTTGAACTCAGTTCAATAAGTTCAACACATATGTTATATCACCGAACAGGAAAAACTTTTTGGAAGAGCCGCTACAAAACACTTAGAGAAAATGTTAGTACAAAAAACTTTTTCCTAAACACCTTGGAACCTATTGAACCTAAATGAACCTGTTGAACCCAATTCCAGAACGGTTCGACGTGTTCAAGGAGTTCAATCAATTGTCTGAACTTGACTTTAAATGACTAGAAAAAGGATTTGAGGACGCCTTAAAGACTTGAACCAAGGTAATATGGCATGAACAGGGACTCCAACATAAAAAGGAAAAGATGACCCACTCTTGCCATGAGGAATAAATGATGCGGTAACATGATTCTCCTTCCAACACTCAGTCACTGTGATCTTTTGCAATTTTCTATCAATACTCAGACTGATCAACTCTCTCTCTTCTCCAACATCCGGATTGTAGCATCAATTCATCTGGCAGCATCAATAAACTATGATATTTGATTTGCACATTTATCCTTGTACTTTCCCGCCAAAAAATAACTTCAAACTTGGTGCGCTAGGGTTTTCTCTCACCGACCCTGAACCATATCAAATCATATCTGATCTACTTGGGGATTGACAACCTACAACTAATCAGATAACACACCATCTTCTGATCCTTCTTGTGCATGTTTACTATACTTAGCAGTCTACAACCTAATTGTCGGCCTTGACCTTATCACCATAAATGATCTCGCGGTTGCCTTCACCAGATCCGTTCTACATTCGCACAACCTGCATCGATTATCACACCACAAATCTTCACCTTTCGGTCTGCCTTGAGCCGCAACCCTCTGTATCTAACCCATAATTTTTGTAGTCGACATTAATATCGACCTACTCACCAACTACCTTGTCGATGCATTATTCACCTACCTCTGCATGCTTGCCACCTAAAATCCACATGTCATATTTTTTGGCATCCACCTCTGCTCACTATGTCAGTTCAGACTTAGTCACTGATCACAACACACAACTGATATTCTCCTTATACTACCGGTCTTCTTGCCCTACTGGTCATGCAATGATGGGTCAACCTTTAAACCATGCAGTCACCTATTTTGTCGGTGGGATACATTAGCCCGATCACCAAACATGTCAATCCTCAACATACATTCAGAGTGAGCCACTAATGCACATTTCCATCTGATGAGAGATTTCCACCTTTGCCTCTATGGTCTCTTGTCGATTGACATCCTTACCGTTTGACTACACTTTTGTCTGTATATCTATAACATACTTTACTTACCTACCTACATATCGGTGGCATGACAACACAAACATCAATCATCAACAGGTATTTTTATTGATATCAGCATTTTGGTAACTCCATGTCTGCAACTGCTAAACCTTTCCTTCATCTTCATTTGACCGGTTCTCCTCTCAACCAGTTTACCAAAGTGGCAAACTCATCACAACTTACTTCTTTCTTTTTTGTCCCGATAACTTATCATGCCTTCACTTGTTGATCTGGTTCACATCTTTGATTTCACATACTGGAGACTCATGATGCATTCCCTACATGTAGTGGGATAAACTAAGTATAACCACTTACTGGTAGAAGTGGATCTTTGTCACTTGTTGGCCACCATCTGATGGAAACTGGTTGCCAATACATTGCAGCAATATGACTTCCCTGTTAGAGCAGATACATCTTCAACCAGACATATAACCCAGTAGACATCCCCTTTGTCTATCTTACTAACTTGCAGCAGCATAGTTTATGTCAGTCTTCTCTTCATCTTGTGACAACATCTTTATCCGGTGGGAGTCCTATTGTTTCACATCTTGCATACTGGTTGTATTGTATATTCTTCATAAGTTCAACCTTGCTTGCTTACCGGTCACATTCTTACCGATTGGCAACAACACACTACCAACATATCACTCACCAGTTGGCATTGCCATAATGTCAATTGTCTCCAATGTCTACTCACCAGTTAACACCAACTTATGTCTCCAACACTAACTTGTATACCGGTGAGTATAATGATCGGTTGACATCCTATACTTACCGGTGACAACCTATACTGGTTGACATCAATGACAACACAATGCCAACAATCTCCCCCTTTGGCATTGATGTCAACACATGTAGTATCTGGTATACTACTGGTTTTCTCTCCCCTTTGACAACAATGACAAAGGAGACTGACAGAGATTTCTACCGGTTTCTTCTTCCCCTTTGGCCATTTCACTCTACATCCTCTCAACCAACAACATTTAGCATAGAGGGATCAAAAACCAACTAACATCAATTGTATATACCAGTTTGATACCAATTGTAGAGAAGTGTGTCAATGAATTTCACTTACCTGTCGGTGAGACTACAACTTATCCCCCTTTGGTATGCAAAAATTTATTCTGACACCAATTTGTTGATACCAAGTGTTGATGCTGACACTGATACCAATTTGATATAATGTGTATATTCTCCCCCTATGTCCAACATGTCTGATACCAATTAGAAGATATGACTGTGAACTCCCCCTGAACCATAGATCTCAAGTCTTCTTTGCCTATTTGATATTAAACCAGAACTCCAAATTGCACCTTGTACCAGTAGAGTTGAGCATAGATGATATAATGATGATATTATACTTCCATGATATCCATCACAACTTGTGACATGATCTTACATAACCATAGTGCCAAACTGCATCACCATCATGTCAATTATCAAACCGGTTAAATAAAAAATGATGTATGCTTATAAGATCAGCTACCTGACCAACACATTGTCATTCAGGACTTTTCTAATATCACCTGAGACATAATTTCCTCAATCCAAGCCATCGGAGTCACTGCACTATTTTTGGAACACATTGACTCACACAGTCTGCAATACCAGTCAAAATCCATATCGGTAACATACTATACATACCAGTTTACCATACCAGACCAATATCTCTACCAGAACACTTTGTCCATCAACCTCTGTCTTCTTGTGTCAAGTGCCTCTGATCCCAATTGTAATTTGAACCCACCATTGACACATACAACACTAATCCATCTCGCGTATGTAGATGTGTAGCCAAGGCAACAACTACACACACTTTCATCTCATCTTCTTCCTTGTACTGATAGGAGCTTGTCCTTACATATGTCTTTTTCAAAATCTAGTAGTGAATGATATAATCAATATGTATCTCCCCCTAAGGTCCTGCATCTCCCTTAAGCCTTAGGAGATATCACTTGTGCATTGAATGCACAGTGTCTACCTATGTTTCTATTCTCTTGCTTCTTTCTCCATACCTGCTTGATTTCTCTCCTTTTCTCATATGGTCTTTGAAGAAGTGTTGATTTTCTTCTGTTGATTGGCCCTTGCTCCAAAAACATTGTTGTAGTAGCATATAGTGTTCATGCCAACCAAATGATTGGAGGACCTTCTGTCAAATCGGTTTGATCTTCTTCTCCCGATCATGTTGTTGTAGCCAACTACCAGAACCAATGGATCTCTTGATCTTGCAGGAACACTTCTTCTTTTTTTCCATGTCGGTATTTGACTCTCATGTTCTCTATAACTACTTTCATATTCAGCATAATTGTTACATCGACTACCATATAACTAAATATTCTTCTTTCTACATTCATGACTTCTATGGCCAAAACCATTACATCTTTGACAAACTAAATTGTTATTCCTAGGAAAAAAAAATTGTCTATTACATTCATCTTCCCTATGGCCTCTTTGCATGAAAAATAGTAACTGAAGAAGGAGGGCTTATTACTTACAAATTTATTCTACCAAGCATGTGGTGATCTTGCAAGATAATTTCCTCCATTCCTTCTTCCTTTTTTGTTGATCCTAGGATAATCATTTACAACAAACATATGTCTCGACCTTCTTCTAATCTAAGTTTTGTGTGCAACAACATCTCTTAGTCTTCTATCGACAGGAGGTCTTCCAAGTTGTCTTCTTATGTTCTTATTTCTAATGAAGCCACCTTCATTCAGCTTGCTTTTTCCTTTTGGATCTACATGATTCCTCCTTGCAAAACCGATCTTCATCCTCATATCTTCACCGGTTGTAGTTAGGTCTATCTTCCTTCTTGGAGCATTTCTAATAGTAAAGGTTTGTCTTTTGCTATTTCCACTTGAGGAGACAAACTGAATTTCTTTGTTGGAGATATCCTTGCTTGTGGAGCATTTATCGACATCGCATCCAATTCCTCTGGTATCCTTGGAGTGTTTTTGTTTGCTCAATATTTTATCCAAAGCTTCAGAGCTGCTATCATATCAGATCCTCACCTTGAGATCATCCTAACATTTCTCAAGGTCTTTCCTGAGTTTCTCTATTTCACCTATTAGCTTCTAACACTCATTGTCTTTGGCCTCTAGCTCTGATTGTAATCTTTGCACATTCACTTCTTGATATGCAAATCTAATTATGATTCTACACTCTCCCTCTTTGCATCATCCACTTGTGCTTTTAGATTAGCAATGGTGTACTCTGACTCTTGAAGACCTTTGATGAACCGGTCTTGTTCCATAATGGTAGCATTCTTGAACATCATATATTCTTTTATTACTCTAATAAGCTCCTCGAGTGTACTTACAAGTTCTCCTTCAAGATCAACTTCAGCTTCATCTTCTTCTTCATCTTCACCATCACTGCCAAACACATCTTGCCAGTAAGATTGATCTAAGTTATCACCTTTTGGTGTGAGCGCCTCATTGTGAGTCTCTTGAGCCATGAAGAGATGAGTTTCCTTTTCATTATTTCTGCAGTAATTGACTGATCTATCTTCATCATCTACACATGTGTTTTTTCTATTGTCCTTCTCGATTCCACAAATCAGTTTTGCAGTGGTAGGTTCATTACCATAGAGATTCTTCAATCTATCCCACAAACTCTTTGTAGACTTACACTTATCCACCTATGAAGAAACATCACCAGGATGTCCATTGATTATAGCTTTCATGGCTTCAACATTGCACATAGATCTTCTTTCAGCTTCAGGACTGGTGGGAGGACTAACAAGACTAGAGAGACCATTAACAACTGACATCCAGACTTCATAGCCTAAAGAGGATAGGTAGACTTCCATTCTACAACTCTAAATAAAATAGTTTGACCCATTAAACACCGAAGTAGGGATTGACTCAAATTTAACCATTGTGTTCTCAAAAAATAGAATCTACCCAAGCTGGAGATGGATTATCGAACTGGGAACCTACACTTTGATACCAATTGTAGAACACAAGATGTTAATGAGAGGGGGGGTGAATCAGTGGTATCCAAACTCAACCCTTTTAATCTTAAATGTGAGTATCAATTAACATATCAAATACAAAGAGAACATACCAGTGAGATAAGGGAGAGATAAAGATACAAGCACATGCAAGGATACATCACATAACACCGGATATATGAGGAAAACCCAATATGGGAAAAACCTCGGTGAGAAATGTTGGTGGAGTCTACTGCTCCAATCCAGCCTCACAATAAACAACTGTATTACAAAGTTTAGGCCACCAACCCAAGGAGCACCAACCCCTAACTGTTTATGGGCACCAACCCAAAGGAGAATCAACCCTTGCACCGAGTAACAACTCATTGATTACAATAAGTGTTATCAAATCAATACAATGGTAATAACCTTGTTGCAAATATGTTTTGTAACTCTCACAAATATATCTTCACCAGTTCACCTATGCTCTGATCTCTGTCAGTTCTCCACTCACACTGTCCCTACTCTTCTTTCCTCTCTGCTGCAATCTTATTGATTCAGACACTGTCAGTTAAGTTAACTGACAAACATTGTAACTGCTTCACCGGTTATCTCAACCCTTACTGGTTGAATCTCTTTCTACTACTTTGCCTCTGCTTTACCTTTTCAGATCTCCTCAGACACTTACTCTGCACTACTTCACTCTCTGTTTCCTTCTTACGGTTCTAAAACTATTGGTTCACTTGTCTGCTATAATTTTTAGTAGCTTATCAGTTACTTTGACCTCACTAGTTAACCTCTCTTACTAGTTCTCCTTCCAACACTCAATCACTATGACCTTCTGCAGTTTTCTATCAATACTTAGACAGATAAACTCTCTCTCTTCTCCAACATCCGGCTTGCAACACCAATTCATGTAGCAGCATCAATCAACTATGATCTTTGATCTGCACATTTATCCTTGTGCTTTCCTGCCAAAACATAACTTCAAACTTGGCGTGCTAGGGTTTTCTCTCACTGACCGTGAACCGTATCAAATTATATTTGATCTGCTTGGGGATTGACAACCTACAACTAATCAGATAGCACATCATCTTTTGATCCTCCTTGTGCATGTTTACTATACTTAGCATTATGCAACCTAATTATCGGCCTTGACCTTGTCAATCACTAGAAATGATCTCGCGGTTGCCTTCACCAAATCCGATCTACATCCATACAACCTACATCGATTATCACACCATAGATCTTCACCTTTTGGTCTGCCTCGAGCTGCAACCCTCCACATCTAACCCATGATTTTCGCAGTCGACATTAATGTCAACCTACTCACCAACTACCTCGTCGATGCACTCTTCACCTACCTCTGCATGCTTGCCACCTGGAATCCATGTCATCTTTGTCGACATCCACCTCTGCTCACTATGTCAGTTCAGACTTAGTCACTTACCAAAACACACAACCGATATTCTCTTTATACTATTGGTCTTCTTTCCCTACCAGTCATGCAATGACCGGTCAACCTTTGAACCATCCAGTTGTTAGACAATTCAGATAACCGGAAGACAACTAAGAGGGGGCAGTGAATCAGTTGTCACAGATTACCATAAGCATTAGCAATTTAAAATAACAATATCGAAACCCAAAACAATAATACCGAAATAGCAGTTAATCCAATTAAGCATAAACAATAATTACAGAATAAAAGCCATCCACACAACACCAAGATTTGTACATGGAAAACCCGATAAAGGGAAAAACCACGGTGGGAAGCCTACCCACAGTTAGATAATACTTACTTAGTAAGTATGTGAATTTACAATGAAGGGGCCTGCACTTGTAGGAAGGCCAACAGCCTAGAGCATACTGCTCATCACAAAAGGAGTCTCACTGACTACATACAAATCTAGACTACAACTTGGAGAAGTGTTGAACTACAAAAGATATCATCTCCTATGCCTGAGTACAATTCCAGTTAAGCTCAATGTCGGAGGACTAAATCCTCTTACAGACCCAATTCAATCTCCAATGATCGACCAACTCCTATGCCTAAGTACAATTCCGGTTAAGCTCAATACCAGAGGACTAAATCCTCTTACAGAACCAATTCAATCTCCAATGATCGACCAACTCCTATGCCTGAATGATATTACATTATTCAAACATTATATTCCTTGACCATGACCTCTCACAATAATTGTGATGATCTACAATGAGATCTTACATCTTATTTATACAAACCCTTGACCATAAACAATCAGGTTGGCCACTAGACAATAAACCAATTATATAATTTCAAACCATGTTGGCCTTAGACCAAAAGCAAATAATATCCAACACATAAGACATCCCAAAAATACAACAATAGGTCATATCCACATGTTACATCAATGTCAGTCCATAACCTAGATCAACCAGGACCAAGTATAGGTCCACACGCTTCAATAATGATCTATAAATGCCAAGTCTCGAACATGATCAACAATAGCATCTTGAAACTCCATCATAAGTTGCATTAACACCAATTATGCAATGCATCAAAAATATCCACCAAAAGCTCTATCGGTGAAACCCTCACTGAAACCAGAAACCAATATTCATAGCAAGCAGGATAGCATCTAAAAACCAACTGACCAAATATGAGTATAAGCATTATGAACAAGTCGATTCCATCACCAGATTATACCGGAGTCAACCAGATCATGTCGAATCCAAGTTAACCAAAAACCACTCAACCTACCGGGACCAAAAGGGTGTCGGTAAAGCATCCAGACAACTAGTGTTGATATAAATGAAAAACATCAATGCAACACATAATCAATTCCACCAAATGGCCAACAATCTCCCCCTTTGGCATTCATGACAACATTAGATGTGAAAAACATCTAAGTACCAAGAAATGCCAAACAAGTCTCCCCCTATGGAAGACAACCAATAATCTCCTGCATATAGTTCTAAATATCAATGTCTCTCTCCCTCTGAATAATATCTCTATAAAGTTTTGAATTTCTTTTTCACATCACTATCTCTCCCCCTTTAACATCAATACCAAAAATCTAACAAAAATATTAAAGCAAAAAAACATAAGCCTTTGAATCTCAAAGTTGACTACTCCCCCTGAGCAGTAGCATCACACGTCAATGCTGGAATGAATAGTATCTCTGATAATGCATACCGGAAAAATGCCAAACTGCATCAATCAAGTCTCTGTCGGAGGGGCAGAAACCCCCAATCTGTCTCTCAGGTACTCAAATGATTCCTTGGATAGAGGTTTAGTGAAAATATCTGCAATTTGTTCTTTAGTGTTCATATAAACCAGTTTAACTTCATTTGCTTCCACCTTCTCCTTTAAAAAGTTATACTTGATAGATATGTGCTTTGTTTTAGAATGAAATACCAAATTATTTGATATATCAATAGCAGTAGAGTAATCACAATGAATAACTACCGGTGCATCACAATCCACCTTTATATCCTTCAACATTTGTTTCATCCATAAAACTTGTGTACAATTAGTAGCAGCAACAACATACTTAGCTTCAGCAGTAGATAAAGAAGTACATGACTATTTTTGTTGATTCATGAAACCAACTTCTTTCCAAGAAAGAAAGCTCCACTAGAAGTACTTTTTTCGGTCATCAACATCTCTAGCCCAATAAACATCTGTATATGCACATAAAGTAAAGTTATCATCCTTAGGATACCATAAGCCATATTCTGATGTACCTTGCAAGTATCTAAAAATTCTTTTCACCACCATCTTGTGATTTTCTCTAGGATCACTCTGAAATCTTGAAACATTACAAACAACATTCATAATGTCAGGCCTAGTCTGAGTCAAATAAAGTATACCTCCAATCATAGATTTGTATCATGTAGGATTTATCAATGTAGAAACATCTTGTCAATTTCTCACTTGTAACCATAGGTGTACTTACCAGTTTAGAATCTCCCATACCAAATTTCTTCAACAATTCCTTAGCATATTTAGTTTGACAGATAAAAATACCTTTGTCAATCTAAATAATCTACAAACCTAAGAAAAATTTCATCTCACCAATCATAGACATCTCAAATTCTTTCTCCATGTTCTTAGAAAATTCTATGCATAATTTATCTTCACCTCCAAAAATAACGTCATCAACAAATACTTCAACAATTAGTATCATCATCAGTGATTTTATAATATAAATTACTGTCAGCACTGCCCTTAGTAAAATCAAGCTTCAAAAGACATTTATCCAACCTTGCATACCAAGCTCTAGGTGCTTGTTTCAATCCATATAAAGATTTCCTTAACTTGCAAACCATATCAGTATCATCTGATAGTGAAAAACCATCAGGTTTCTCAATATAAACTTCTTCATCAAGATCCCCATTCAAGAGTGCACATTTAACATCCATCTGATAAACTTTGTAGTTTTTATAAGCAACATAGGCAAGAAATAATCTTACAGCTTCAATCCTAGCTATCGGTGCAAAAGTTTCTCCATAATCAATTCCTTCCTTCTGAGAATATCCTTTACAAACCAATCTAGCCTTATTCCTTATAACTTGACCATCCTCATTCAATTTATTCCTAAAAACCCATTTAGTTTCAATAACATTTTTATTTTTGGGTCGGGGAACCAAAGTCCATATGTTATTTTTCTCAATCTGATCTAATTATTCTTCCATAGCTTTTAACCAGAATTCATCTTTACATGCCTCAATTACTGATACCAGTTCAACCTGTGAAATTAAACATACCTCATTAGTTGTCAGTCTTCTTCTTGTCATCACTCCATTGTCTTTATCCCTAATGATTTGATCTTCTGAATGATTCAATCTCACATACTTAGGAGTCTTCTGACTCTCTGTTCCTCTTCCCTGCTCTTCAGTTACTATAGAAATCTCTGATGTTGCTAGAGTAACTAGTTTAACTCTTTGTTCCAATAAAGGTGCTGCCGGTTCAGATATAATTGAAGAGGGAAAAAGGAGAGTAAGGTGGATTAGATTGTAAATATGAAAATCAAACATAAAAACACATAAAACCAAAAGGCATAAATCAAATCACATGAAAAACATGAATAGAAATGCATATACCTTACAACCTTTTTACCTTCTCCTTCGGATGGATCTTAGATGGAGTTGAAGTGCGCCCAAATGCCTCCAACGTGATGGCGATTTGCTCCTAGATTGCTTGATGTGGTTTTCTCTCCAACATGGTGCACAAATGGATAAAATGGATTGTTGAGTGATGATATGGATAATATGCCTAAGTGTGGATGAGGGATATTTTGGCATGGTAAGGATGTAATTGTGATTTTCTAGGCTCAAACTAACAGCATAAACTTACTAAACTTGGAGATGATAAGTGAGGGGATGGAGTCATCAATTTATAAGAGGAGAGGAAAAATGAAGGGCTAAGATTGACCCAAGATGGAGGGTCAGGATTCCTTGTGAGCCCACACAAGGCCCAAGAGGAAGTGTGGAGACCAAGAGATATGCCTTAAAGGCATTTCTTGTCTCTACACTCCTCAAGTTACATTGGGAAGACTTCCCAATGTGCCTTGAGAAGAGCAAGGGATGGGATATTTCTTGAGGAATGGAGAGGAAGAATTAGAAATTCTTCAAAAAGGGATGATCAAGGGGATTAGAGGAATAAGAAGCAATTAAAAATTCCTTGGAAGATGAGATGCCTAGAGGAATGAAAATCTCACATTCACCTAGGAAAAGAGCATATAAGGAGAGTGGTTGGATGGAAGGGACAAGGAGTTGACTTTGTGGCTAATCATGATGATTAGTCATTAGCAACTCATTAGGAGGGGGATTAGAGGAAAGATTAGGTAGGATTAGGATAGATAAGATTTATAGGAGGATTTGACTAGGAGAGAGAATGAGTGGAGGGAATTAAAAATTTGAAGAATAATACTAAGTGAGCTTAGGGAGTTTCTAGAAGAATTTATTAGGTTAATGATGGATTAGGAAGATGATTTGTACGAATCATTTAGGTTGAAATTAATTAGTTAAGAGGAGGATTTTGAGAAGATTTAATTTTAGAAGAATAAAAAGGGGGTTGATTTATTAAATAAATCAATCACAGACTATAGTGACAATATTAATTATAATTAATTAATATTGAGGATAATTAAAATCTGCATAATTAATAAATTAATTATGTGAGGAAATAAAAATAATAAAAATAATTATTTTTAAGTGTCTGCATTTTGCCCCTCTTTTACGCAGCAACAAATTTGGCGATGGGTAGAAGATAGAAGAAGAAGAATTGGATGCCCCAGCGTAAAGCGTGGGAGGTGTATGCCCCCTCGAGAATTTTTTGCAGAAGAAAATAGATGAAAAATTCTTGAAAATAAAGAAAGAAGAATTTTAGTGGAGGAGATAAATGAGGAAGAAATATGGAGTAGATGCAGAAAATATAGAAGGAAGAATGGAAGATGCGAGACCGCGGAGGAAAGGGGCTCTCACGGGGGGTCATATAAGCCACAACAAGCCCAATGAGGAGTTATTATTACACACAAGCCTTGGAGCCACTCAAAGTGAAAAAGAAGAGAAGGAGAGATGGACCGCATTCCTATCCGTGATCATCGTGCTGAGAGGATCTGACAGTTCGATCGACCAACTAGCTATGGACCACCGGTATGTAGGACTATCCCACCTTTTGGGAATTTTAGAATAGGGTATAATTTAGGGCTAAAATTAGGGTCTAGGTTTGGCAAGGCACGCGTGTTAATCACTGTTTCAGTGCACGTGCCCCTAGGTTAGAATGAGCGCTAGTGAATAGCATAGGCACTCATTGGGAGGGTCGAGTAGAACAAGGTTTTTTGGAGGGATGGGGGATATTAGCTCAGTTACTCGCGCATTGGCACGAGCGGTCACGCTTCAACACAGGCACCCAAGGGTTTACGTGGGCGCTCATGTTGACTGGTCTTGGAAAGAGGACTGAGCAGGTTAGTTTTTTCTGTTGATGTGAGCACTTGTCGATTGGTGTGAGTGCCTACCGATGGGCGCAAGCGCCACAGTTTTGGCGAGAGCGTTGGATAAATCAGCCTGTGTGCTTAGGAGGGAGGAAATTAGGTTTAGGCTTAGAATTTTTTGATTAGGGTGAGGGTATGGTTGGTTTGGGAGGGAAGAAGGGGACCTGTGGTCATGGAAGTAAGGATTTAGTTTGATGGATGCAGGCGGAGATGGGGTCGTTGGCTTCAAGGGAACATTGGCCTGCTACGATGAGCTTATATCGGGAGTTGGGTCGTGATGAGCTGAAGGTGCTAGCCGCTCTTGGATTACATTATGTGGGCAGGTGGCCGAGGATATGGGCGCATACTGCGATAAGTGTAATGCCCCGCCAGGAACCCTAAAGGAAAACAACACAACTAGGCAACTAAAGGGTCAAATAATTTTATTTTATTTTGAAAAACTAAGTGCACTAACTAAAACCATTGCACGTTTAATAACACAATGGAAGTCTAACATATGTTTTCCTAAGGATTACCAATGAAGATTAATTTGTAGATTATATTAACACCACAGTTAATCCATTTAATTAGATAAAATTGAATGCTTTAGTTTAAAACTACACACACATCCAAATTTCATAATAAAGAAAATAAAAGTATTCCAATGTATCTAATTTCCATAAACCATTTAAACATAAGATCGAAGCAATAACATTCATTTCACTGACATAATATTACAATATCCATAAATACATGGCTTCCAATAATGCCACTGATTACATTGTTACAATATCAAGGTTACATAAAAGTCTGATACAATGACCACAAGGTCTCAACTAAACAATGATCTCGAACAAGAGCTGGTACATAAACCACGAACCAAGAAACACTAGCGAAGCGTTTCCTTTCCTGAAGATACAATCCAGAACATCCGATGGGAAGTGGCACTACCACCCGACCATGTGATCCCGAAATGGAACCACCCCACCGTGCTAGGAGATAGTAGAAAACCCTCAAGCAAGCAAAGTAAGACAAATACAAAAGGACTACAAGACTTCGCAAACATCCATGTGACTCAACTCACAAAACACTAGTGACTCTAAGGAGAGAGTGTCATCACATGTCTTATGGTGGATACTATAGCACTGCTACCGTCGATAGCTAGTACTACCGTCTGGTAGCACTGCTACCGTCGGTAGTACTGTGTACTACCACCGGTAGCGGATGCTACCGTAGGTAGTTTGCCACTATTTTTTTATTTTTTATTATTATTATTATTTTATATATATTTTTTATATATATATTATTATTATTTTTTTAAATTAATTTCCAAATACATAAAAATCATTTTACAAAATTTCCATAGAATTTAAAACTCATTCACAGAATTTATTTCAAACACATTCCTTTTTTTTATTTATTTAGATAATCCAATAAATTTAATTCACAATTAAATTTATTTCTAAGAAACCACAAAGATTTATTTAAAGGACTATCAGAACAAATCAAACCAGAGAGAATAATTTTTCCCCTAATAATTTTCTCAATGTTCTCAAAATTACATTCTTCCCATAAACTAGAAATACACGTCAGGCATGGATTTTTTTTAAAACAAAACTCGAATTCATCAGAAGAGGGTTTGTATTCGACAATAATTTTACACATACACATCAATCAGAGAAAAATAGAAATATTTACTAAAAACCCACAACTAAGAATTCATCCAACCTGGTATAGCTTTCCTGGAAGAAATCTGTAGAAGCGCCCTAACTTTTTTCAATAAGCTTCCAATAAATTCCTTCACCTAAATTCCTGACATGTTCCTGTGTGTCTAAAACAATGACCTATTCCCCTATTTAAACTAAAATTCTAGGTTCAATAGCTTTTTCTCAAAAAACCTAAATTTAGAATAATAGTAATTTTCTTTTCTTTTCTAAATTTATCACAAAAGATAAGCTAACATGCAATAATTAAAAATCATTATTCTTTCTTTTCTTTTCTCATGCACATTAATTAATTTTCTAAATAAAGAATTAAAATAATATTTTAATTCTAATTAATTATTTTATTCATTTATTTATTTATAATTCCAGGAAATAATAAATACAACTAATCTAATTTATTTTACCATTTAAATAAAAATATATTTCTAATATCATGCAGCTTGCAACTTAATTTAATAATTTCTTTTAATTAACTAAATTTATAATCTCAAAGCATAAATAATAAAACTATGGGATAAACCCATAAACTTAATTAATTAATTATTTAAATCCACTAAAACACTCAAACTAAACAAAACTCAAGCAAATACTCATAAAAAGATCAAACGACAAAATACGAAGGCCAAACTAACTAACAAGATGACCAACTGACGACACTCATATGAGTGTAACTAAGTAAAATAGGGTCAACTACTATCTCCTCCACTTCCATCGAAAAATATAAGGCACGCTCAAACTTGTGAAGCCAGGTGGAGACGATACCCCGTACCTACCCGGTACTTGTACCTGCAATAATCTACATCACCGAACCACACATGCATATATATACAATATAGAAAACACGACATACACACCGATGAAGGAGAATCGCGGCGTTCCCTGTCTCACCGAAATGAGTGAAAGAAAATCATCTCCTTGCATCCAATACACTCGCAAACACATAACATATAATTTCACATTGCATAGGTAAAGTAAAATGTCAATACACAACAATAATCCATAAAATGCCATAAATCACAAGTATTGAAATACTGCAAATAAATTACACATCTCATCTCCAGATAAAGCATAATGTCATAAAAATCTGAATAATATATCATGATAATGTATCCACTGAAAACAACCAATAATAAAATACGAGTCTAATGAGTTCAAACAAGTAGGGGTACTACATTCTCCCCCCCAAAACTAGGCTTACTCCTGGAAGCCTAAAATAAATAAGAATACAGCTCTCTCATCTTTGCTGCATCCTCCCAAGTCGTCGAGGTCTCATCATTTGGGTCCCATAGGACCCTTACCTGGTTGATGGTACGACCCCTTAGGATCAAATCCCAACGCTGAAGAATGCGCACGGGCTCCATGGAAAGCTGTCCATCCTCGACCTGCAAAGAGTTCCAATCCAAAACATGTGTCACATCAAGATGATAAGGTCAAAGAACTGAAACATGAAAGACATCGTGGATGCAGGATAGACTCGGTGGCAAGGCAAGACGGTAGGCAATAGGTCCTATCCTCTCAAGGATCTCAAAAGGTCCAACAAACCGAGGTGCCAACTTAGAACCCTTTCCATAACGGACTGGACTCTTCCACGGACGCACTCTCAAGAACACACGGTCGCCAACAGAAAATTGACGATCTATCCTATGAGCATCTGTATACTTTTACTGTCTATCCTATGCCACTACTAAATGCTCATGAATCCTATCTACCTATTGCTCCATCTCCCGAAGAATATCCGTTCCTAAAGCACCCTGTCCTCTAATTGATCCCAACTCAAAGGAGTGCGGCAAGGACAGCCATATAATGCCCGAAAGGGGGACATACCTATGGATCTATGATAACCATTGTTATAAGCAAACTCCACTAGATAGATATAGTCCTCCCAGCGTGATTGTTGGTCCATCACATACATGCGAAGCATGTCCTCCAAAACCTGATTCACTCTCTCTGTCTGACCATCTATCTCTGGATGATAAGCTGAACTAAAATTCAACTAAGTCCCCAAAGCATGTTGAAGTGAGGTCCACAATGCTGAAGTAAAGACAGGATCTCTGTTAGATATGATCCGCCTCGGAATCCCATGCAATCTCACTACTTCTTCTAAGAAGACTCGTGCCATCACTGCTGTTGTGTAGGAAGCTCGAATGGGAACAAAATGAGCAACCTTGGTCAATCTGTCAACTATGACCATGATGGCATCATGACGACGTGAAGAGACAGGCAAACCAACAATGAAATCCATGGAAATGATATCCCATTTCCAATCCGGTACTAGATTAGGTTGTAAAAGCCCTGCCAGGTGTTGATGCTCTGCCTTCACTCGCTGACACTCTAGACACTTCGACACAAAATCAGCAATGTCGCGTTTCATTCCAACCCAATGATAAATCTATCTAAGATCTGCGTGCATCTTCTTGACACTTGGATGTGTCGAATAAGGTGCACGATGGGCCTCAGTCATGATCAAGACGCGAAGACTCTCCAAAGGAGGTACATAGATCTGTCCATGATGACAAAGAAGTCCATCTGCCTCCAGGTTATACCCAGAAAATCTACCCTCTAAAGGCCTTCTGGACTCTATCACAGCTCTAACATCCTGATACCAAGTATCCTGAGGAAGAACTCCAAGAATCCTCTCTCTCAAGTCTACTCCAAGGGAAATTGTTGAAACTTCATGCCGCATATGACTCAAAGCATCCACCACTACGTTCTCTTTCCCCTGAATATAACGAACCTCAAAATCATATTCGCAAAAGAATTCCATCCATCTCCACTGTCGAGCATTCAAATTTGGCTATGTGAATATATACTGCAAACTGCGGTGATCACTATGTAGCTCCAACCGACGCCCTAATAGGAAATTTTGCCATCTAACCAAAGCATGAACTACAGCTGCCAACTCTAAATCGTGAACTGGATAGTTCAACTCATGGTTCTTGAGTTTGCGAGACTCGTAAGCAACCACACGTCCATCCTGCATAAGTACCACACCTATACCTTCCAAAGAGGCATCTGTACATACCATAAAATCTCCAAATGGATCAGGAACTGCCAAAATCGAAGCACTGACAAGGAGTTCCTTCAAGGTCTTAAAAGCTGCTTCACACTGTTCTGACCAAACAAACTTCTTCCCTTTTCTCTGAAGAGAAGTAATCGGGTGTCCTATCCGAGAAAAGCCTTCAACAAAGTGACAGTAATATCCGACCAAACCCATAAAACTCCTAACTTCTGAAATGTTGGTCGGCACTGGCCAATCAACAATGGCTTGGATTTTTGAAGGATCCACAGATATACCTTCTCCCGAAACTACATGACCAAGATAGTTCACCTCAGTCTGGAAGAAGTCACACTTTACTAAATTGGCATAGAGTTGATTTTCCCTTAAGCACTGCAGTACCTAACGTAAGTGGCCCTCATACTCCTCCGTAGATCTAGAATAAATCAGAATGTCATCCAAGAATACAATGATGAAATGATCATGGTAGGTGCGAAAAACCCCATTCATTAAGCTCATGAAAACCGAAGGTGCGTTCGTCAACCCGAATGCACCACTGTGAACTCATAGTGACCATAACGAGTACGAAACGCTGTCTTATGAATGTCTGCATCCTGAATGCGTAACTAATGGTATCCAGACTTCAAATCAATCTTAGAGAACACCTTGGCTCCCTTAACCTGATCAAAAAGGTCATCTATATGAGGTAATGGATATCTATTCCGGATGGTTACCTTATTCAGCTATCGATAATCAATGCATAACCGAAGAGAACCATCTTTCTTCTTAACGAAGATAATAGGCGCACCCCAAGGGGAAACACTAGGATGAATGAATCCCTTGGCCAATAATTCTTCTATTTGCAATTTCAACTCACTTAACTCCTGAGTAGTCATCTGATATGGAGCTCTTGAAATAGGTTCTGCACCAGGAACCAAATCGACACGAAAGTCTATGTCTCGCTTCGGAGGCATATCAGGAATATCTAATGGAAACACATTCGCACACTCTCTAAGAATAGGATGACTATCAAGAGTGATTTCTCGACTCTCTGACTCATCCAATTCCTCAAGAGAAACTACAAAAAGTTGACATCCTCTACGCATACACCGCTTAAGTTGCATAGCGGAGATCATACGCAGGGATATCGGCCTCTGTACTCCAACAATCTCCACTTCTTTTCCCAGGTCATATAAACACTCCACTGTCTTCTTGCGACAATCTACACGAGCACTATGAGATGATAGCCAATCCATCCCCAGTACAACTCCATAAGAACCCAAAGGAATAACCCGAAGGTCAACTGAAGTAACTATGGTTCTTAGTTTCAACTCACAATTGGGAACAAAGGCATCTACAGAAACACGGACACTTGTAGCCAACTCTACTTGCCACCTATCTGCCTGCTTAGTAGACGTAAGTCCGCACTGCTCCACAATGGATGAAGAAATAAAAGAATCTGAAGCACGAGAATCAAAAAGTATAGAGATAGGGTTTCCATGCAACATACCTGTTGCCTCAATGACTGTACCCTGATGATCAGCTTGGCGGTCATCGACTACTGCAAATACCCTATGGGATCTCCCTACATCTCCCACTGTAGGTTCAGATGTTGCTGGCCTCTGACTACCTGTGTTGTGGAAATTTTTGAGGGCACTGCGCAGCTCTATGACCGAACTGCCCACATGAGAAGCAAGCTCCTCTATTACCCGTCGTTCCACTAGACTGCTGGAAACTTCCCTAGCTAGGGGCGTGAGATGCACTTTGTGAGGTCTGCCCAGTAAGGCCTTGTTTGCCCCTCTGCCAGTTCCTGCTCTTCTTATTCTGAAAATTGCCAACTTGTTGGCCCTGGAACTATTTTGGTTTTGACTGTTGCTACTGTTGTTGCCCACCCTTAGCGGGTGCTTGAGGAGTCCTAAATGGTGCAGCTGACTAGGAATGACTTCCCTGAGCTTTATTTCCACTAGTAGGTGTACTACCTTTCTACACACCTGTCTGACCACCAAGTGCACGGCTAAGGTTCAGCTCAACCAGTCTGGCTTTCGCCACTGCTATCTCTACTGAAGGTGGCTCAAACACCCTCACTCCTCCACTGATACAGTCATTCAAACCTCTCAAGAAATGTTGGACAAGCATAGCCTCATCATTACCAATTCTGGCATATTGTTTGAGCTCTTAGAACCTGTGCTCATACTGATCTACTGTCATCCAATACTGACGCAAGGCGCAAAACTCATCTGCTCGAGTCTGCCTCCACTGGGGTGAGAGAAATCGTGCCCTGAATCTCTCCAGAAATAGTTCCCATGTAATGGTGTTAATGCATACACCGATCTTCTCCTCCTCTAATCTCCACCAGATTGAAGCAAATTTATTGAGACGCATAATAGCACATCTCGCCTTGGTGTTGCTATTGTATGGAAACATAGCGAAACACCGGTCCAAACCGATGAGCTAGGTTTCTGCCTCAAGACCAATACCCATACCATCAAAGTAAGGAGGATTGGACCTCATCAAGTCCTTTATGTGACCCAAGGAAGGTGGATCTCGGACAGCTGGAATCTCCCCTCTCCTTGGTGATCTCTCTCTCTCTCTCTCTCTCTCTCTCTCTCTCTCTCTCTCTCCTCTGGAACCTGTTGAAGTGGCTCCTCAACTTGAGCATGAATAGGCTGCTCAAACTCACGCCTTTGGCCTAACCTAGCCAGAACCTCTTGAAACATCTGTCTCAGCTCTTTCCTTTCGGCAACATGTTCTCTTGCATGCTGAGAGTTTTGATGAACAGATTGTTCCTGCTCCTGATGAACTGACTGTTCCGGCTCAACACTCACATGAGTGGGTGGTGGTGAAGGACTGTGATGGTCAAAACCATGGCCTCATCCTCCACCTCTACCTCCTTTGTGACCACCCGTACGACCACCTCCTCTAGCTTTCCTAGCCATGACCTGGTACCATAAAAGAGAAAATGGTTCAAATCCATAGCAAGGATAAGACAAGAGAGATACAAACATTATGACCTAAGCAAGATGGTCAACTGAAAGGCACACTACAAACCCAGAGTACCCAGTGTTGAAACTTGGGCTCTGATACCAAATGTAATGCCCCGCCAGGAACCCTAAAGGAAAACAACACAACTAGGCAACTAAAGGGTGAAATACATTTTTTTTTTTTGAAAAACTAAGTGCACTAACTAAAACCTTTGCACATTTAATAACACAACGGAAGTCTAACATATGTTTTCCTAAGGGTTACCAACAAAGATTAATTCGTAGATTATATTAACACCACAGTTAATCCATTTAATTGGATAAAATTGAATGTTTTAGTTTAAAACTACACACACATCCAAATTTCATAATAAAGAAAATAAAAGTATTCCAATGTGTCTAATTTCCATAAACCATTTAAACATAAGATCGAAGCAATAACATTCATTTCACTGACATAATATTACAATATCCATAAATACATGGCTTCCAATAATGCCACTGATTACATTGTTACAATATCAAGGTTACATAAAAGTCTGATACAATGACCACAAGGTCTCAACTAAACAATGATCTTGAACAAGAGCTGGTACATAAACCATGAACCAAGAAACACCAACGAAGCCTTTCCTTGCCTGAAGATAGAATCCAGAACATCCGATGGGAAGTGGCACTACCACCCGACCATGTGATCCCGAAATGGAACCACCCCACCGTGCTAGGAGATAGTAGAAAACCCTCAAGCAAGCAAAGTAAGACAAGTACAAAAGGACTACAAGACTTCACAAACATCCATGTGACTCAACTCACAAAACACTAGTGACTCTAAGGAGAGAGTGTCATCACATGTCTTATGGTGGATACCATGGTACAACCTCCATAGGTCCCGACCCCCATCCTGGGTTTCTCCTAGTAACCTCTCTCGAACCTCCGGTTCCATCTAAGTCTCATGTGGACCCTACCAATCCTTTCGTGAAGACAAGGTGGTAAGTTTGTCATTCCAGGCCTTCTCGTAACATTATGAGCCTTGTACAAGCACTCACCTATGCAAAGGTACATTATCGTAATTAATATTTATCTCACTCCCCCATATATATTATTAAGTTATCACTTTTTTTAACTGACTTTCAACGGGTTATCCTATCAACCACTTCGGGCACGGCCCCCGCTCGAAAGCCACTCTCTCTCATAAAACACTAATAGGAAATGTCTCTCTCTATGAGAACTCTATGGTGAAACAGACAACCATAAACAATCCTGACAAAGCACAAGTGAAGGATACACAATCACTAACCCAAGATTGACCATTTGGACAAAAACACACAATGGCTCATATAAAAAAGGTCATACAACAACACCTAGTCAAGGAGAAATAATAACATAGGACACAATGACAATTCAACCAGAATACTAATGAAATTTAAGCTTGACTGAAAACACCATTTACACAAGATCCTAATACAGGCAATCTTTTCTTAAAACAGCCAAAGCATAAATTATTTGCAATAAAGATTTTCCAAATAATAAGAAAATACAACTACTTAATACAAATACATCCATCTTGTCATTTGTCCAAAAAGATTTAAAACATAAATAATTCTCCTAATGTATTTTCAACATAATTATTAATTATATAAAAATTATAAGCTTTTTCTAAACATTCAAAACTATAAACTGATTTTATGACTATGATATAATTTTATGCATACTTATATATATATATATATATATATATATATATATATATATATATATATATATATATATATATATATATATATATATATATATATATATATATATATAAACAATCCTGACAAAGCACAAGTGAAGGATACACAATCACTAACCCAAGATTGACCATTTGGACAAAAACACACAATGGCTCATATAAAAAAGGTCATACAACAACACCTAGTCAAGGAGAAATAATAACATAGGACACAATGACAATTCAACCAGAATACTAATGAAATTTAAGCTTGACTGAAAACACCATTTACACAAGATCCTAATACAGGCAATCTTTTCTTAAAACAGCCAAAGCATAAATTATTTGCAATAAAGATTTTCCAAATAATAAGAAAATACAACTACTTAATACAAATACATCCATCTTGTCATTTGTCCAAAAAGATTTAAAACATAAATAATTCTCCTAATGTATTTTCAACATAATTATTAATTATATAAAAATTATAAGCTTTTTCTAAACATTCAAAACTATAAACTGATTTTATGACTATGATATAATTTTATGCATACTTATATATATATATATATATATATATATATATATATATATATATATATATATATATATATATATATATATATATATATATATATATAGCACATAATTTATTCTATTTACCAACCCCTCGGTATGAAACCCGAAACATCCATATCGCAGTACGCACAGGGGTAAGAAAATAATTAAAATTAAAAACATTATAATTTTCGGCCCTGGGCATGGTAGCCTATGCTATAGCCAGAAGCTAGTACTACCGTCTGGTAGCATTGCTGCCGCCGGTAGCTAGTACTACCGTCCGGTAGCACTGCTGCTGCCGGTAGCTAGTACTGTGTACTACCGCCGGTAGCGGATGCTACCATAGGTAGTTTGCCACTAATTTTTTTGTTTATTTTTTTTATTTATTTTTTATTATTATTTTTTATTATTTTTTATTTTTTTATATATTATTTTTTTTAATTTTTTTTTTTTCAATTAATTTCCAAATACATAAAAATCATTTTATAGAATTTAAAACTCATTCACAGAATTTATTTCAAACACATTCCTTTTTTTTTTTTTTTTAGATAATCCAATAAATTTAATTCACAATTAAATTTATTTCTAAGAAACCACAAAGATTTATTTAAAGGACTATCAGAACAAATCAAACCAGAGAGAATAATTTTTCCCCTAATAATTTTCTCAATGTTCTCAAAATTACATTCTTCCCATAAACTAGAAATACACGTCAGACGTGGATTTTTTTTAAAACAAAACTCGAATTCACCAGAAGAGGGTTTGTATTCGACAATAATTTTACACACACACATCAATCAGAGAAAAATAGAAATATTTACTAAAAACCCACAACTAAGAATTCATCCAACCTGGTATAGCTTTCCTGGAAGAAATTTGTAGAAGCGCCCTAACTTTTTTCAATAAGCTTCCAATAAATTCCTTCACCTAAATTCCTGACCTGTTCCTGTGTGTCTAAAACAATGACCTATTCCCCTATTTAAACTAAAATTCTAGGTTCAATAGCTTTTTCTCAAAAAACCTAAATTTAGAATAATAGTAATTTTATTTTCTTTTCTAAATTTATCACAAAAGATAAGCTAACATGCAATAATTAAAAATCATTATTTTTTCTTTTCTTTTCTCATGCACATTAATTAATTTTCTAAATAAAGAATTAAAACAATATTTTAATTCTAATTAATCCTTTTATTCATTTATTTATTTATAATTCCAAGAAATAATAAATACAATTAATCTAATTTATTTTTCCATTTAAATAAAAATATATTTCTAATATCATGCAACTTGCAACTTAATTTAATAATTTCTTTTAATTAACTAAATTTAAAATCTCAAAGCATAAATAATACAACTATGAGATAAACCCATAAACTTAATTAATTAATTATTTAAATCCACTAAAACACTCAAATTAAACAAAACTCAAGCAAATACTCATAAAAAGATCGAACGACAAAATACGAAGGCCGAACTAACTGACAAGACGACCAACTGACGACACTCATACGAGTGTAACTGAGTAAAATAGGGTCAACTACTATCTCCTCCACTTCCATCAGAAAATATAAGGCACGTTCAGACCTGTGAAGCCAGGTGGAGACGATACCCCGTACCTACCCAGTACTTGTACCTGCAATAATTTGCATCATCGAGCCACACATGCATATATATACAATATAGAAAACACGGCATACACACCGATTAAGGAGAATCGCGACGTTCCCTGTCTCACCGAAATGAGTGAGGAAAATTGTCTCCTTGCATCCAATACACTCGCAAACACACAATATATAATTTCACATTGCATAGGTAAAGTAAAATGTCAGTACATAGCAATAATCCATAAAATGCCATAAATCACAAGTATTGAAATACTGCAAATAAATTACACATCTCATCTCTAGATAAAGCACAATGTCATAAAAATCTGAATAATATATCATGATAATGTATCCACTGAAAACAACCAATAATAAAATATGAGCCTAATGAGTTCAAACAAGTAGGGGTACTACAATGAGGACAACGTTAGTGGAGAGGTGGTACAGTAGGTATAACACCTTCCGTCTTCCTATTGGGGAGGCGACAGTGACTCTTTTGGATGTATGGAGGATCTTGAAGATCCCCGTTCATGGTGTTATCACAGAGTATCAATTGGATGCAGCTGATTTCTACCTTTGGGAGGTTTGTGAGTATGAGACCCCACCGATGTTGGATAGGAGCAGGATGCATTTGGGCAGGGCGATGGGTATTCGGTGGATTCCTCAGTTGGTATTGGTTATTTGTGGTTTTTTTAGTAGGCGGATTATTCTTGTTTTGGGCGGGCATAGATTTCGTGTGAGATGGAGCAGGTGTCTGTACTTCATGGTTCATGATGGCCAGCAGTATGCATGGCGTGCAGTGATGCTAGCCTGGTTATACCATGATATGCATTTGGTGGTGTATAGGGAGTACGCCAGTTTGTCTGCAAGAATTACACGTCTTCATATCTGGGCTTGGGAGCATATTGCAGTTACTCGGCCACTGGGGGTACAGGACAGGCGGGCCCAACAACCATATGTGGATAGATATAGGGGATTGCTGCATTATACACAGATAGGGTCTGTATGGTTTTGGCAGAGGATTCTGGATGAGCTTGCATAGTTTACATGGCGGCCATTTTTGGGTTGCGAGAGATGGAGGGATGACTGACAGCTGCACTAGGTGGGGGTAGAGATGTGGATGTTTGGGAGGTCTGTGTATATTATGGAGTAATGTGCACCATTCATGGTGGCCAGACAGCTTGGGAAGGTACAAGACATAGTAGGGGATATTCCAGCGCATCCTCGGATTACACGGGAGGTCAATATTGGGGCCCGACAGCGAGTCCCTTGGAGGGTAGGACCAGCTTCCAGATGGCATTTCACTTGGTATGAGATGAGTGGATGGGAGCAAGTGAGGATCTAGACACTATAGGTGGTTACAGGAGCTGGTGGGAGGGGCACTTGCCAATACACCTTACCATTCCTAAGGTTTTGGAGGATGAGGAGATGCAACCAGGGGTAGATCGGGTGGTCAGTGGCGAGGATGATGGCCCAGGGGAGAGAGTTGTGATTGGTGCAGGGCATGGTGCAGGCGAACAACAGAGGAGAGTATGGGTAGTATGGAGGAGGGATCTGGAAGAGGGAGAGGGAGAGGGAGAGGATGCCCTAGTAGGAGAGGTTGCAGAGGCCATGGTTGGCGGGGGAGAGGAGGTTGTACCTATGGATGCTCCTAAGGCACAGGCGGAGGAGAGGGGAGGGGTGCCACAAGCTAATTTTGACAGATTACAACAGGAGTGGGATACTGCCTGAGCGAGGCTTCATTCTATTGAGGATGAGCTATAGATAGAGAGGGCTGGTAGGGAGAGTTTGGAGGCAGAGGTGGAGCGGTTGATGTGGGAGATAGCAGACTTGACAGAGAGCCTCCATACTATGAGGACAGAGGTGGACTCCCTGAGGGAGGAGAGGGAGGAGTCGAAGAGGATGTTAGAGGAGGCTCGGAAAGGGATAGCCACAATGGGCCTTCTGGATGTTATTCATCAGCAGGATGTTGAGTTAGCAAGGCTTCAGGCTAGAGTACAGAGGGGAGAGGCGGATGTGACACAATTATGGGGGGAGAGGGATGCAGCCTGCCAGGTATTGGTTCCTACAGGGCTTGGGCAGATATATGTCGATATTATGCAGCAGCAGGATAGGGCGGAGAGGGCAGCTCAAGAGGTAGAGTATTATAGAGGTCTATATCACAGAGCAGTGTCAGTAGCACAACGAGCAGCCTCGTACACTGAGAGTGTGCGATCTCATAAGACCCAGAGTCAGCGGCCATCACAAAGTCAGCAGACACGTGGATCAGTGGGTTTTTGGCCACCGAGAGGAGGGGAGGCAGGAGGATTAGGTGGAGGGGGTATAACAGAGGGGGGTGGAGAGACAGGATGGTAGAGTTAGCTCCTTTGGCTTGTGTATCATATTTTGACCCTATGGGGCAATCATTGTATTATGACAGACATGTTCATCTCTTTATATATATACATGATTTGGTGATGATGGATGATGTGTAGCTTTTATCATGATGGATTCTCTTTGTTTTTCTTGTGATACGATGTATGGATGTAATTATGGATATGTTGTGCTGACTTATTTGTGGTGTAGTGTGGATGCTTATATATGTATGCCTATGATATGTTGCTAACATGTTTTTGGATGCAGGATGAGTGATTATGCTTTTTTGATGTGTATATATGCAGATGTATGGTGGATATGTAGATGTAAAATGATTTGTGATGCAATCTAAATGAATGTAATATTACATGGATGAATTAATGTCTTTTATATATGTGATGAAATCTAGGTGCAACCTATGTGATAAATGTTTGTGGAAAAATGACCATCTAAATGAGTAGTGTAATGAAATGAAATAAGTAATGCAATCTATATGAATAACATGACCTGGATGAATAATATAAAGAGGGAATATGCCAATAATAACACAATGATCTTAGATAGAAAAATAGAATAATATGGAATAGACGGGGAATAGAGGAAATTGAGGACTCCATGGGATTATTAGATTTAGGATTTTATGGAAAGGTGGTGAAAATTGTGCACAAGAATGTGGAGAGCCAACCTAGTTTGATATTGCCTTGGGTGACTTGCACCACTGATTATAGGAATCAAGATGCGACGAGAAACCCAAGGCGTGGACTAACTCTCAAACAAATGGGATTTCCTTACACACAGCTATGAAAGTGTTGAGAAACACTAATACAAAGTTGTGGGTACGTGCAAGGAAACCCTCAAACACACCGATACCTCTTGTATACGAGAAGGTAAGTGTTGATAAACACTAGTACTAGGTCGTTGGTTTATACAAGAGAGATCCAAAACATGCCATGCTATGAAAATATGCCCTAGTATGCACCTATTGTAAACATACCTAGATATGGCAAATCTAGGTCGTCGTAGATAGATGCAGTCGTAGGGCAAAAGATGCAAGTCTAAATGAAAAATCCAAGAAATCAAACAGGTCATTCACTCATGACCAACTGACACCTCTTTCCAAGAGTAGGATTAGGGTGGAGGATTAGGTTGCCAGGCAAGGAAGGATTCATCCCTAGGGCAAAGTGGACTTTTGGATTAGGCAAGTGATCATATGGCTTTGAAGATTAACTTGTGGACTTAGGACTATTCTCAAGACTTCGTGAAGCTCACACATACACAAGCTCAGTTTGATGGGACATTCCTTATTCATGACTTAGGCAAAGATTCTTCATCATACGTGTGTTTTATTGGGAGACAGAAGGGAAGGAATGTTGCGAATGGGTGGACTGGATGGGAGGGTGTTTGCAGTATTGACCTGATAGACAATGGATCTGGTTATTTACCTTGGCACCTGCGTGGAGGTTTTCACCAAGGTACTTGTCCATAGTGCCACAAAATGGTTTTCACTGATGGACGATTTTTTTTATTTTTTATGTGTCGCAAGGCGCCTGTTTGCCAGTTTTTCACCAAAGTGATGATTTTTCAGGATCTTTTTTTCATTTTTTTATATATTTTTATTGATTTTTTTTTAAATTTCTTTTTTTACAATTTAAGACTTTATGACTAGGCATAAAATCTTTTGAGGTGCATGAAATTCATTGGATCATCCAAAGGATCACCTTCAGGAGTAGCCAACTGATAAGCTCTCGATCCATATTTTGTTGTGATTACATATGGTCCAAGCCAATTAGGCTCAAACTTGTCTTTCTTTTCTTTTTCTTGGAAGTTTTTCTGATTCTCCATGAGGACAAGATCACCAATTTGGAATTCCCGGGTTCTGACTTTTTGTGATAACTCATGCGCAGATGGTTTTGATATACCCAGAGATTATTCAAGGCCTTGAGGTGCCTTTCATCTAGCAATTATAGCTCTTGTAAGCAGGCAATTATGTATTCTTTATCTGGTGGGATATTTTGCAGCGATACCCTTAGAGAGGGGATCTCAATCTCAAGGGGAAGGATGTCTTCGGAGCCAAAGACTAGGGAATAAGGGGTGGCGCCTGTGGGGGTGCGGATGGAAGTGTGGTAGGGCCACAAAGCGGGATGGAGTTGGAGGTGCCAATCACGGCCAACTTCATTGACTGTCTTTTTGAGGATTTTGATTAAGGTTTTACTAGAAGCCTCAACTTGACCATTGCTTTGGGGGTAATAATGGGTGGAGAAGCGATGTTGGATGTTGAATTTTTGGCAGAGTTCTTTGACATCCTGGTTTTTGAATTGTCTACCATTATCTGTAATGATATCTTTTGGAATGCCATATCGACAGATCAAGTAGTTCAGGATGAATTTGGATATCTTCTTTCCAGTGGTAAAAGTAAGAGGAATAGCCTCTACCCACTTGGTGAAATACTCAGTGGCGGTGATAATGAATTTATGTCCGGTGGAGGATGAAGGGTGGATTTTCACAATGAGATCGAGCCCCCACTGTGAGAAGGGCCATGGTGTAATGAATGGTTGCAATTCTTGTGATGGTGCATGAATCTTGTCACCATGTTGTTGGAAAGGGATGCATTTCTTCACATAGTTATATGCATCTACTTCCATTTTAGGCCAATAATATCCTGTTCTCAAAAACTTTTTAGCCAAAGTGAGCCCACTTGAGTGTGCCCCACAGATGCCCTCGTATACTTCATGTAATGCCCATTCTGCCTCTTGTTTATCTAAATACCTTAGGAGGGAACCATCAAAATGCCTTCTGAATAGAGTGTCTCCAAGGATGGTGTAACGAGCACATCGACGAATGAAGGTTTGTTGTTGGGTTTGGGTGAGATGGGGGAATGGTGTTGTCTTTTAAGAAAGCGAAGGTTTCTTGGTACCAAGGGGACTCGGGACCAACAAGTACATACACCATTTCAAATTCTGGTAGGTCGTATGCCGGAATAAATAGTTGCTCAACCAAGAACTCACACTTTTAACTGTGTGCTGGCATCCGAAGGAGGGAGCCGATGGTGACCATTGCATCTGCAGCCCTATTGTTTGTTCGTGGGACTTGGTAAAACTTGATTGTCGTGAAGTGTTTCTTAAGATCTTCAACCATGGTATGGTAGGGAAGGAGTTTGTCATTTTTTGTTTGGTATTCATCATTGACTTGTTTTATGACAAGTTGGGAATCACCATAGACTTGTAATTCCTTTATTTTCTAGTGGATAGCCAAGTGCAATCTTGTGATGAGTGCCTCATATTCTGCGATGTTGTTGGTACATGCAAAAGCTATCTTGTATGACTTTGGGATGCCATCTACTTGAGGTGTGATTGGTAATATTCCTGCCCCCGATCTATTTTGGGTTCAAGAGCCATCAAAGTATAATTGCCATGTGGAGGATGTGGTAATAGTCATAATGAATTCATCTGGTAATTATGTGAGAATAGGATGGTCACCTGGAAGTGGAGTGTCCACCAACCGGTCTGCGCTGACTTGTCCCTTGATTGCCTTTTTGTCTACATATTCAATGTCAAACTCACTTAAGAGCATGACCCATTTAGCAGTTCTGCCAGTGAGGGCAACTTTTGACAAGAGATATTTAGGCGGATCAATCTTGGCAATTAGTTTTGTTTTGTTGTTCAGCATATAGTGTCGGAGCTTCTGTGTGCTAAACACCAATGTCAGGCATGCTCTTTCAATGGGGGTATATTGAGTTCATACCCTACTAGTGTCTGACTGATGTAGTAAATGGCATGTTCCTTCCCTTGATCATCTATTTGTGCCAACAATGCCCCTAATGCCACTATGGTAGCACATATGTACAAAATAAAGGGTTTTCCAGAAGTAGGAGGCATAAGCACTAGAGGTGATGCCAGATATTCTTTTAGTTTTTCAAAGGCCTTTTGACACAAGCAGTCCCATTTGAATTTTGTGTCTTTGCCCAACAGGTGTGCAAATGGATGGCACTTATCTGCCAGTTGTGAAATAAAGCGTCTAACAGATTGGAGTTTTCCCCGGAGACTACGCACCTGAGAGTTTTCGGTGGAGGCATTTCCATGATGGCTTTTACCTTTGCAGGATCAACCTCGATGCCTCTGCAGAAAATAATTAAACCTAATAGTTTTCCCAATGTGACCCAAAAAACACACTTCTTGGGATTTAAGCGCAATTTGTATTTTTCCAATCTTTCAAAGATCTGCCTTAGGATAGGGATGTGTTCCTAACTTGTCTTGGATTTGCCTAACAGATCATCCACATAATCCTCCATAATTTTATGCAAGAGTCCATGAAAAATTGTTGTCATGACGCACTGATATGTAGCTCCAGCATTTTTGATGCCGAAAGGCATGACCCGGTAACAGAAAGTCCCCCACAGTGTCGTGAATGCAGTTTTATGTTGATCTTCATCTGCAATTCTGATTTGGTTATATCTAGAAAATCCATCCATAAGTGACAACATCTCATGCCCTGTTGTAAGATCTACAATCATATCTATGTTGGGGAGCAGGAAATCATCCTTAGGAAAATCCCTATTTAGATCTCGAAAATCAGTGCAGATGTGGATGCCCCTGACGGGTTTGCCGACAGGTACAATGTTAGAGACCCATTCAACATAGTCTATTGGTTTGATGAATTCTGCATCCAACGTCTTTTGGAGTTCTGCCTTGACTAGGAGTGTAATATGTGGGTGCATTTTGCACAATTTATGTTTTATAGGTTTTGCATCTGGGCAAACAACGAGATTATGAACCACCAAGGCAGGATCCAAACCTGGCATATCAGCATAGGACCATGCGAAATTGATTTTGACCTCTATAAGGAAGTTGATGAAGTCTTGTTTCTCTGTTTCTGTGAGGGACTTAGCAATGAGCACATTTTTTGGAATGACTTTAGTGTCCATGTTGATACTATATGTTTCTTCTATCAACAAATTTGATCTGTCTTGTGGAAGGTAACCAATGGTAGGGAGGCAAGTCCCTCATCGTCAAGTGCCTTTTCCAAGTTTTCACTTTTGGATACGCCCTTTGTATTTATTTTTTGCTCATCCAAAGGTGCCTTAGAGAGGTTTTCACCTAGGGAAACGTGTTTTTTTTGCTTTGATTATCTTTTTGGTGACTAAGGGAATTGACCTGACTACCAAAGTATCCCTTTTTGTGTAGTTGAATACCCTCGACTTTGTTACAATCTTCCAGATTTTGGACCGTCAGGAGAGTAATGAGAGCATTATCATCGGCGCAGATATCTAAAGTAGGTTTGTCTCGTTGGCCCTAGTCTATGAGTTCAGGATGGACAAGGTGTAGCTTGTGTGAAGGGGGAGTGGTTATGGGGGTGATGGTATTGGCATGAGAGTCAAAGAAGATATCATTTTCATATTCATAAGGCATTTCATGGAACTCCTCTTTGTCAGCGCTTTCAATATCCAAAGAAGGACTAGAAGGGGCACCAACGATAGTAATCTTAAGCACCAGGGTATACCCCAAGCCTCTGTTGTATTTGTAGGAGATAGGATTTATGGGTACTTTTCTTCCTTTCTCCTCTGGTCCCAAGCCGTGTCCTTTGTAACCCATTTTTTCGACTATAGCTGATGCTTTTGGGTACATCTTTTTGGATATTTTTGTTGGATCTTCGTCTTCTTCCTGATACAACCATGAAGAGACATTTGTGTTGAGGATCTACTCATCAAGTGGGCCCCATTGCTAGAAGGTGGTATTTTGGTATTGTATGACCAGTTTTTGGTCTTTTTTTAGCTCGTTTGGTTTGCCAAATGACTTAGGAGAGAGGGGGAGATTTCCTATTAATAAGACATCCTCCAATTTGTATTCTCCGCAGCCATTATCTAAGATCTTGATTTGTGTGTCTGGTTGGGATGAGGTGGAGGCAACATTTGACGTGTCAGATGGAGGCGTTGGCGAGGGTCTATTTAGTGGACAGTGATATGGATGTTTCCCCTCTAAGAGTTTACAATATTGGAAAGGTTGTGGATCACCTTGATAGTGATCTATCTTCCATTGAAGGGGAATTTGATGCATTGGTGATAAGTGGAGGGTATAGCTTGCAAGGAGTGAATCCATGACCGACCGAGGAGATTGTTGTAGGGGAGATCAAGATCTAGTACTTGGCAAGGGGTTTCAATTCTAATAGGGCCCACTTGAAGAGGTGAGGTGATCATGCCCTTCGAAACTCTTTTTGCACCATCATATGCTTTTATTGTGATCCTTCCTGATGTGCCTACCCGGTCCTCAGAAAGTCCCAATTGTTTTATTAACTTGTATGTACACAGATTAAGTTTAGATCCACCATCTATCAAAATACGTTTGACCTTATGCTTTTGGATAAGGGCTTCGATGTGCAAAGGTTTATTGTGGTCTTCATATGTAGGAGCATCATTGGAGGTGAGTATAAGGTGATGCTGGGCGGCAAGGTTTCCAATGAGGGCTTGGAATTGGGTAGCATTGATATTATCAAGGACACGAGACTCCAGAAGAGCTTGTTCCAAAATTTCTTTATGGACAAGGGAAGTCTTGAGAAGTTCTAGAATGGAGATTTATGTGGGGAACTTCCCAAGTTGGTCAAGGAGGTCATATCGGCGGGTGGAAGACATGGGTGGGGGGTTTGGTGGGGGAGGAGCTCCTTGGATGATGACTTTACCTCAGTGTGTGGTTACATTGCAGTCATTTTGGGAATGGGATGTGGAAGGCATGGCGCCTTGAATGACTATCCTTGCAGGATTTGGTCTGCTTTGGGAAGGGGGAGGATTAACTCCTTGGATAGTTATGACATTAACATGGTTGTCTGCAGGCTCAATGCGACCTACTAAAGAGTCAAAGCCACTTATGTGATTAGTGTAGTCATAATTCACTGCGTTAGATGATGAGCCTTTTCTTTTATCATGTTTTGGGAAGGGTTCCTGGTACATTTTAAGTTTGTCATTGTTATTACCAGGTTTTGCATTTGCTACTTAAATCTCACCTCTATCAATGAGATCTTGTATGTAGGTTTTAAGCTTCATGCATTTTCATGTATCATGTCCCTTGATACGATGATACTCACAATATTCGTCCTCATTATACCACCTAGGTTTGGGTTGATTGGGGTCAAACGGGCGAGTGATCGGAAAAACCACTACGCCTGCTTGGACAAGTTTTTGAAACACCATTTCAATAGGCTCAGCAAGAGGATTAAAGTCTCTTGGAGTCCTATTATTTGATCGAGGTGGTCGTCCCTGGACTGAGACATTGTTGTGAGGCTTTTGGGATTGATTTTTGATTATTTTTATTGTTGAATTAATGATTATTGGTGGTGGGTTTTGGGGGAGCAGCCACGGTCTGAACCCGCTTTGCATCAGTTACACCATCATTGACTATGTTTTTTGTTTTTAGACCAGAATTTTGGTTTATCATTATGATAAGAGGAAGCAATTTGAGTTGATTTTTGGTAATGTTTCAAGGTTCCTTCCTCTAGCAAGACACGTTCAAGGGCGAGGCCCTTATCGGTCAATTTTTGGAAGGATTTGATACATTGAGATGTCGGGGGTCTTGAAAGTTCGGGCACCAAGTTCTTTTGAAATAATTCAATTTGATGTTGTTATGGCATGTCCCATTGGAATTTCTTGATAAGATGTCGCCATCTTTGTAAGAAGTTGGCGAAAGTCTCTCCGGGCCTTTGCTTTGTGTTGCATAGGTCCATCATAGGAACATCATTAGCCATGTTGTAGGCATAGTGAGCTACAAAATTCTCTACCAAGTTTGGAAAGGAGACAATGGAACCTCATGGTAGAGATGAGAACCATGCCAGGGAATCTCCTGTGAGACTCTTGGGGAAGAGCCTGCGAAGGTAAAGGTCACTATAGGAGACTTCTTGACATAAGATGTGAAATTCTTGGACATGGTTGCGGGGGTCTCCTTTGCCTTCATAACTGGTGAATTTAGGGATCTCAAATCCTGGGGGGTAGGGTGCAACTGATATATATGGGTCATAAGGACAAAGACAAAATTCCTCAAATGAGTAAGGCTTCCTCTTATTAGTCCCTTCTTTCATATCCTTGATGGTATTTTTCGTGTCTTGATTTTCCTTAATGAGGTCTTGTTGTGGATTTTGATAATGATGGATTGTATTTGCCCCAAGAATAGGATGAGTCGAGGAAGGTGCACCACCACCAATGTATTGATATGATGAGGATGTGGGAATCTGAGATTTGATGACCAATGTCGCAGGGATTTGAGTGATAGTTGGTTGTGGTCCAAAAACTGTTGTGACAAGATTGAGTGCAGCCCGGATAAAATTGGTGACATTGTTGACAAGAAGTGAAGTTTGTGGAATAGAAATACGTGGTTGAATGGAAGAAGATGGTATAGAGGCATGTTGGAGAATAGATGAGATCAGATTTGATAGTGGTATAGATGGTAAGGAGGAAGAAGGTGGGATGGAGACCACGGTGGGAGGTGTCACGGGTGGCATTGATTGAGTTTGGATAATTGGTGGGGCTGCAATTGATTGAGTTTGAATAACAGGTGCAACATTTTGCGTGGTAGTGAGGTCTCCTTGTGTTTGTTGGCCAAGAGTGGATCTATCAAATTAAGGTGGAAGTTGAGCTCCATTTTCAAGGAGGGTCTTTAGAAGTTCAGTAGGATTGTGTTGGATAAGTTTTTCAATCATCTTTTGGTTATAAGAGTCCGCTAGGAAAGTTTGCACTTCCAGAAATAGTTTATCTTGGCTAACCATATTAGGATTTTTGGTTTGATCTTGATTGCTAGGTTTCCCACTTTGTGTAGGATCTTATGTAGGATCTTCATATAGGACACTAATGTCCGGCATGCCATATTGTTGTTCAGCCATATTTTTCTTTTGAGATTGAGTTGTGACCATACAAGAATAACCTTAGAAAAGCTTGGAGGAAGAAATTTTTGATGAGAGGAGTTAGCAAGACTTTTGGATTCTTTGGATTTTGTCTTTGATGACAAGGTATTTTTCTGATTGGTGGGGTCCTTGGATTAGAACCCGAATTTGATTAGGATTGACACCTTAGTCCTTGGATGAGGATTTTAGGTGGTAGATGAAGCCGCAAGCAAGGTAATGACCAAGTTGGGTAGAATTTAGACCTTGGAATGATGATTAAAAAGCCTCTTTTCCACCAAGGGTTGACTAATGACCCTAAGAAAAGCAAAGGTGTAAGTTGAGAGTCCTGATTGACTCAAAGGATGAGGAAAAAGGTACTTGGAGAGGATTCTTCTTCAAGCACAAAAGCCAATTGATTAATGATGAGGTCTAAATGTAACTTCACAAGGCATGCAACCTTAATGTGAGGTTAATTTTGATTAAAGGATGATTGGATTTGGATTTTAAAATTTGACTTGATAATGGAGGGAGATTGATTTTATGTGCTAAGTCCTAGGAAATTGAGGATGATTTATTGAGGAGGTATGATAGTGACGATTAGAAGAAATTTGGTGACTAGGTTATTCTTGGCATGAACATGACTCAATAGATGATTGGTTTGGATGGCAAATTGTATGAAGGGACGCGACCACCCCGATTTTGACGATAGTTGGTGTTAAAAGACAAACCCAAACCTTGATGGAGGGCACAAACTCTTAGTTCATCACTAGCATCAAACTCATTGCTATGACCATGGACATAATCATGGTAATGATGCAAGAATGTCCTATGTTTGAGCAAGAGTTTACAGTTGGTATACCAAAATTTATGGCACCTAATGAGTTGTGCTTGTGTGAGCTTCTTCTTCTTGATAGGTCGGTGAATTGACTTCTTAGGATGTTTATACAACTTAGGCTTATGAAACATGAGATGAACGGAGTTTTGACGCAATTTGGACTTTGTGTGAATAATGACTTGGATGATTGTTTGCTTTTTGGACAAATGTTTTTAAAAAGTGTTTGAGAATAATGATGTGTTTTTAGTCTACTCTTGGCAAGTATGTATCAAGCAAGGCAAACACTTAAGATCAAATGAATTTTAACTCAAAGACATTCATGCTCATATACAACACTCTTAAGGCTAGCAAGGACAATAGTCATTGGATCCTAATTAGTTTCTCAGCTATGCTTACCTAGAGCAGACACTTAAATGTTTGACCCCACTGGCTACCCTCCATGGCACTCACTTCTCCGGGGTAGCCAAGCATCAATTCCCATGAAAACTCCTCATGGCGAACTTTGTGTCTCTACTAAGGGCTGTAAAAATATGGGTGGCTTCGGAGGTCTGACCTCCTGCACTAATGACTAGAAGGTTTTTGGCCACTATGCACAAGGTGTTTAATATGTCTTCCCGTTAGGAGCTACCCTTCGCAATTGCACAAGCGCAATTGAGGCCTATATCCCAATGAAGCACTAAGAGCTTAGTAGTCACGCAAGCGTGATTGAGATCTTTAGGATCCTACTAAGCACCCAATGTGAGAGTGAACTCTCATATAGCCCCAACCATTGACCCTTTCATCATCAATGGCCTATTTATCATAGTGAGTTGGGAACCCCAGGTCTAGGTGTACTTACTTGGGTCGTTCCCCTATTACCTTCTCAAAGAGCAAGTTGGGAGGGCAGGCTCGCTAAGGGTAAGCATGCAACAAACATGAAAAACTTGGAGGGTCTGGATTTCTGATCGTCTAGCTAGATGAGAGCATACTCTCCTACCTTTATGCTTTTCACAAACACAAAAGATAATGGTTTATTTACCCTCTAATTAGATCTAGGTGTCTAGTTAAAAAAGAAAGCACAATGTTTGGTTGAAACTCCTAGGCAACTTGCAAGTAGTTTAGATTAGTAGTTTTTCTATTTTTTCAAGGTCTTAGACAGTCGAACAAAGCTGCAACACTATAAAAAAGGAAATTAGTACTCACTGGTCTACACATACAGCACACGGGTTGAAGTGCAGTCAGTCGCGCTGAAGCGCCTACGCCTGCGTACGCGTTGTAGTAAATAATAAACAAAAAAAAGATAACTCAACGCAGAGAAAACTAGAATTTTATACCTGCCTGTTGCGCTGATCTGGATTGGTCACGTTGAAACGCCTGAAAATAGAGACCCAACAAGTTAGCGCGTAAAATTTTTAAAATTCAAATTTTTAAAATGAAATCTTTGCTAAGGGCGGGAGTTTTGGAAAAATGGTCGCGTTGGTTAGCTCGCTCGCGTCGAAACGCTTCCGCATGCACTGATGCGCTTGCGCATGCATTAAACAAACATACAAAGAGTATTTCTTAAAAAAATTAAACAGAGCGGGAAAAAAAATTAAATGTCATAAAACTATAACGCTGATGTGCTTGCGCATGCGCTGAAGGAGTTTCTATGTCACGCTGAACCCGAATCGCTCGCACTGATTTGCAGTCTCTCGCATTGTTCCGAAACCTGTGCCTTACAACTTCACAAAAACTCAAGAAAACATTAGTTTTTAGAGACGTGGATCCCACCGGGCGTGCCAAAATGAAGAGGGAAAAAGGAGAGTGAGGTGGATTAGATTGTAAATATGCAAATCAAACATAAAAACACATAAAACTAAAAGGCATAAATCAAATCACATGAAAAACATGAATATAGATGCATATACCTCACAACATTTTTACCTTCTCCTTCGGATGGATCTTAGATGGAGTTGAAGTGTGCCCAAATGCCTCCAACGCGATGTCAATTTGCTCCTAGATTGCTTGATGTGGTTGGCTCTCCAACATTGTGCACAAATGGATAAAATGGATTGTTGAGTGATGATATGGATAATATGCCTAAGTGTGGATGAAGGATGATTTTGGCATGGTAAGGATGTAATTGTGATTTTCTAGGCTCAAACTAACAGCATAAACTTACTAAACTTGGAGGTGGTAAGTGAGGGGATGGAGTCCTCAATTTATAGGAGGAGAGGAAAAATGAAGGCTAAGATTGACCCAAGATGGAGGGTTAGGATTCCTTGTGAGCCCACAGAAGGCCCAAGAGGAGGTGTGGAGACCAAGAGATATGCCTTAAAAGCATTTCTTGTCTCCACACTCCTCAAGGTACATTAGGAAGACTTCTCAATGTGCCTTGAGAAGAGCAAGGGATGGGACATTTCTTGAGGAATGGAGAGGAATAATTAAAAATTCTTCAAAAAGGGATGATCATGGGGATTAGAGGAATAAGAAGGAATTAAAAATTCCTTAGAAGATGAGATGCCTAGAGGAATGTGAGATTTTTAAAATCTCACATTCACCTAAGAAAAGAGCATTTAAGGAGAGTGGTTGGATGGAAGGGACAAGGAGTTGACTTTGTGGCTAATCATGATGATTGACCACCAGAAACTCATTAGGAGGGGGATTAGAGGAAAGATTAGGTGGGATTAGGATAGGTAAGATTTACAGGAGGATTTGACTAGGAGAGAGAATGAGTGGTGGGAATTAAAAATTAGAAGAATAATACTAAGTGAGCTTAGGGAGTTTCTAGAAGAATTTATTAAGTCAATGATGGATTAGGAAGATGATTTATAGGAATCGTTTAGGTTAACTAATTAATTGAAATTAATTAGTTAAGAGGAGGATTTTGACAAGATTTAACTTTAGAAGAATAAAAAGGGGGTTGATTTATTAAATAAATCAATCACATACTATAGTGACAATATTAATTATAATTAATTAATATTGAAAAGAGTTAAAATCTGCATAATTAATAAATTAATCATGTGAGGAATTAAAAATAATTAAAATGATTATTTTTAAGTGTCTACAATAAATTTCCACTGTCGGTTCCTTCTCATAAATTCTAATTTGATTTTTGCTCAACTCATCTACTTTGACATTAGCACTCTCCACTATTTTTTGCAATCTCTTGTTATAACATCTATATGCTTTGCTTTCATTAGAATAACCAAGAAATATGCCTTCATCACTTCTAGGATCAAATTCCCAATAGTATCATCTCTCCCAATATAACAAGTACTACCAAAAAAATTGAAATACTTAACTATAGGTGTGTTGCAAAACCATAATCATAAGGTATCTTATCAGTTTCTCCTTTGATATGTACTTTGTTGAATGTGTAAACCGTTGTAATAACCGCTTCTCTCCAGTAGATATGAGGTAGATTAGCTTCCATCATCATTGTTCTAGCAGCATCCAAGATAGTTATGTTTTTCCTTTCCACAACTCCATTCTGCTGAGGTGTCTGGGGAGCAGAAAATTGTCTTCTAATACTATGCTTATCACAAAAGTTATTAAACTCACCGGATGTGAATTCTCCACCATGATCTGATCTTAAACATTTAATCTTCAGTCCTGTCTCAGTTTCCACTTTAGCCTTAAAGATTTTAAACTTTTCAAATGCTTTAGATTTTTCTCTCAAAAAAGTAACCCACATCATTCTAGAATAATCATCAATGAGTTAGCATGAAATATCTATCACCATGAAAACTTTTAACTTTAGTAGGGCCACACAAATCAATATGAATAAGATCAAGAACATCATTTGATTTATCTTGTATACTCCTAAAAGAGGTTATGACCCGTTTACCCATTTGACATTCTTTACATACCAGATTATAGGGCTTCATAATATTAGGTACATCTCTAATAGCCTTAGTTGAACTAATCTTTACAACGTAATCAAAATTTACATGACAACCTTTTATGCCATAGCCAACTCTCATCAATCTATGTAATAAAACATGTCTTCTCACCGGAGTTCAAATGAAATATGTTACCTTTTGTCTGTGTACTGATTGCAATCTCCAAGCCAGATCTGTTAATGATTTTGTCTTTTCCATCCTTGAACTATAATTGAAATCCCTTGTCTACCAATTGTCCTACACTCAAAATATTATGCTTCAAACCTTCGACATAATAAACATTGTCGGTATTGTTCTTACCATCCAATGATATAGTTCCTTTTCCCTTGATCATGCATGCCTTGTCATCTCCAAGTCTAGCCAATCCGCCATCAATTTATTGCAAAGACATAAACTTCCATTTATCTCCAGTCATATGATGTGAACAACCACTGTCAATTACCCATTCATCCTTATCCTCAATTTTAGTAGCAAGTTCCTTCTCCTCGGGTACATTCTCTTCCAGTGTCATATCATATTCCTTGATAGCCAAGAATACACATTTTTTCCCATTGTTGGATCCACTAGTAGAGTCTTCTACCAGTTCATCATCTGAATTAGTAATGCCTTCCTCATCCGCTATGTAGTATGATTTGTCTCTATTTTTCTTGAATCTATACTTGTTCTAGTATCCAAGGTTAGGTTTAAATGATCTTTTAACTCTTTCTTCAAATCTTGAATTCCTTTCAAGACATCATAAAAGGTACTTTTCTTTCATACTTACTTCCTACCAGTCCTTTCAGTACTCTTCTAGCAAATAGTGCTTCAAGTTGCTTAAACTCGTCATCTTCTCTCTTAATATCTTCTAATTCTTTTGCATATAAAGCTTTCCAGTCTTGCTTATTGGTTGTAGATGTAGATGCATGAAAAGCAGGTTCAGTTTTCATAGCTCCAAAAGGACTGGATGAACTTGAACTGTTAGTCACCATAAGATCTTCCTCAAGTGGTTAAGCTTTCTACAGAGAGGACCAAAGCTCTGATACCAATTGTTAGACAGTTTAGATAACCAAAAGACAATTGAGAGGGGGGGGGGGGGGGTGAATCAGTTGTGACAGATTACCAGAAGCATTAGCAATTTAAAACAACAATATTGGAACCAAGAAAAAAAATACTGGAATAACAATTAATCTAATTAAGCATAAACAATAATCACATAATAAAAGCCATCCGCACAACACCAAGATTTGTACGTGGAAAACTTGGTAAAGGAAAAAACCACAGTGGGAAGCCTACCCATAGTCATATAATACTTCTGCAGTAAGTATGTGAATTTACAATGAAGGGGCCTGAACTTGCAGGAAGGCCAACAGCCTAGAGCACACTACTCATCACAAAAGGAGTCTCACTGACTACATATAAATCCAGACTACAATTCAGAGAAGTGTTGAACTGCAAAAGATAGCATCTCCTATGCCTGAGTATAGTTCTAGTTAAGCTCAATACCGGAGGAATAAATCCCCTTATAGACCCAATTCGATCTCCAATGATCGACCAACTCATCTGCCTGAATGATATTACATTATTCACACATTACATTCATTGACCATGACCTCTCACAATAACCATGATGATCTACAATGAGATCTTACATCTTATTTATACAAACCCTCTACCATAAACAATCAAGTCGACCACCAGACAATAAACAAATTACATAATTACAAACCATGTCGGTCTTAGACCAAAAACAAATAATATCCAACACATAAGACATCCCAAAAATACAACAATAGGTCCTATCCACACGTTACATCAATATCGGTCCATAACCTCGATCAACCGAAACCAAGTATAGGTCCACACGCTTCAACAATTATCTCCAAATACCAAGTCTCGAACATGATCACCAACAGCATCCTAAAACTCCATTAGAAGTTGCATTAACACCAATTATGCAATGCATCAAAAATATCCACCAAAAGCTCTACTGATGAAACCCTCGTCGGAACCAGAAACCAATCTTCATAGCAAGAAGGATAGCATCTAAAAACCAACTGACCAAATATGAGTATAAGCATTATGAACAAGTCGATTCCTTCACCAGATTATACCAGAGTCAACTAGATCATGCTGGATCCAAGTTAACCAAAAACCACTCAACCTACCGGGTCCAGAAGGGTGTCGGTAAAGCATCCAAATAGCTAGTGTTGACATCAATGACAAAACATCAATGTAACACATAATCAATTCCACTAAACAGCTAATGTCAGTCACCTATTCTGTCACTGGGATACATTAGCCCGATCACCAAACATGTCAATCCTCAACATACATTCAGAGTGAGCCACTAATGCACATTTCCATCTGATGAGAGCTTTCCACCTTTGCATCTTTGGTCTCTTGTCGGTTGACATCCTTACCGATTGACTACACTTTTGTTTGCATATTGGTAACATACTTTACTTACCTACCTGCATACCAGTGGCATGACAACATAGACATTAATCATCAACATGGATCTCTATTGATATCGGTATTTCGGTAACTCCATGTCTGCAACTGCTAAACCTTTCCTTCATCTTCATTTGACCGGTTCTCCTCTCAACCTAGTTTTTCAAAGTGGTAAACTCATCACAACTCACTTCTTCCTTTTCTGTCCTAGTATCTTATCATGCCTTCACTCGTTGATCTGGTGCACATCTCTGATTTCATATATTGGAGACTCATGATGCTTTCCTTGCATGTAGTGGGATATAATAAGAATAACCACCTACTGATAGAAGTGGATCTTTGTCACTTGTTGGCCACCATCTGATTGGAACCAGTTTCTAATACATTGCACCAATATGACTTCCCTATTAGAGAAGATACATCTTCAACCAGACATATAACTCAATAGACATCCCCTTTGTCTACCTTACTAACTTGCAACATCATAGTTTCTGTCAGTCTTATCTTCATCTTGTGACAACATCTTTATCCAGTGGGAGTCTTGTTGTTTCACATCTTGCATATTGGTTGTACTGCATATTCCTCATAAGTTCAACCTTGCTTGCTTACCGATCACATGCTTATCGGTTGGCAACAAAACGCTGCCAACATATCACTCACTGGTTGGCATTTTCATAATGTCATCTGTCTCCAATGTCTACTCACTGGTTAACACCAACTTATGTCTCCAACACTAATTTGTATACTGGTGACTCCAATGAGCAGTTGACATCCCATACTTACTGGTGATAGGCTATATCGGTGACATGCTATATTGGTCGACATCAATGACACCATTTTTTGTTGATATCAATGGAAACACAATGCCAACACTAGTAAGAGTCTTACTTGAACGTAAATCTATATCACTTACTTATAATGTATAAGTTGGTTACTGCACTGCTTCATTTGAATAAGATTTTTTAGGAGGTTTTTTATTAGGATTATGATCTCGTTGAGCAGGCAACTGAGGTGGTCTAGGTGCAACAGATGAATGTGTAGTTGGGTTAGATATTATAGCTTGTTGTTGCAAGTAATTGATAGCAGACTATTGCCACTGTCGATTATTACACCATGGTTGAGACCATAGAGTTTAAGGACCTTGCTACTAATTAAAAGCAGTAATTTGGTTTTGAGGAGGTCAAGTATTTTGCTAAGGCATACAATTTGATGAATTACCTTGCCATCGTTGATTTTGCATTGTGTTCCAAGGTTTAAGGTTCCAATTTACAATATTTTACCGAACTCCAAAAAATGAAGGATTGATAGATAACAAGTCTGAAGGCATACCTTGTCTTGACTATGATGGCTTTCATTGGGCTATGTAGAATACTTTTCCATCATCATCTTCTACTAAATGGAAGTCTAGACAAACAATCTTCTCTTTTGAGATTGCAACAATCTCTTTACATTTGCAGTTGGATTGTTTATGTCTACGATGAGGGCAATATTCTAAAAGTGTAGCATTCGCTTCCTCTTGCTTTCTTTTAAGATGGAGAGTATTGAACTGAGTTGCAAGATGACCTATTATATATTTCTTCATATTGGACAATAAGTTGCCTAATTCCACCCTCGAGACACCCGTGGTTCTCTTATGAAGAACTTAGAACCTTTATCCTTCCTTAAGGTGGACCTGGAATAATTCCTTGCCAACTTACCCATATCATCAAAAGTTGCTTGTGTTATGTCACCTCCACCCATGAGATTGAGTGTATCAATACACTCATCATTCACACCCCTAATAAATGCCAGTTTCAAAGAGTCTAGGGTGATTTTATTATGTTTAGACTTCTTGAACACAATTCAAAATCTTTCTATATAATCTTCTAGGGGTTCATCCTCCCTCTAAGACATCCTAAAGATGTCTTCTTTCCTTGTGTCTCCACCCTTGTAGTAATATTAATACTTATGTAGGAATTTATCCTTCATGCCTGTCCAACTAATAACAACATTACTTCTTAGACCCATGAACCATCTTAGTATTGAATCTTTCAAGGTCGCTGGAAATAGCTTTAAATAGCGAGCATCAATGACATAATTATAACTTCTACAAAGCACATCAAACTCAAACAAAAATGTATCAAGGTCTTCAGTGACCAAGCCATAAAAATTAGGAAGGGCATTCAAAGGTATATTCTTTAATTGTGTACCCCTCTCTTGGTCAGAAATTGAGAATGCAAAGGTGACTAGTGTGTCAATATTTTCTACTGCAACATCAACATCACCCGTGGTTGGTACTTCTTCTTGTGGATGAGTGGGCTCTTCTTAATTGTTATTAAGAAATGTTGAATTTGTATGAGCACTAAATAGATCTTCTAATGTCTTCATCGTAACTATGGACTCTTCCACTCCCTCTATTGAAGTAGAGGAGTCTCCTACATGACTATTGTAGGGAAGAAACCTTCCTCTAGCATCCCTTTTTTGGTGCATGCAATGGAAACACCAAGCTTGTGGTTGTCTTTCCTGCGCTTGTTTATTTCAAATTCAAAGACCTAATACCTAATGCTAAATACAAGAGTTTAAATAAAACAAATATCCAAAAACAATCCTAAACTCAAGAACCCTTAACCTTAGCACCATCCCCAACAACAACGATAAATTTGTGTGAATGAATAAAATATCTTGATCTAGATTCTTTGCAACTAATTTGGCATTTCTCCACATACGTGTTATGATGAAGATTTGATGAATGTTTCATAAGTAGTAATGTAATCTTGTAGGAGGACTACATTACTCGAGCAATCCACTTGAGGTGACATGAAACTCTCCTTTTTTTTTTTTTAGTTGTTTTGTTCACATGCATGAGAAGATTAATTGATGTTAATCCATAGCTATTATTAATTTAAGCTTGTTGATAATGAAGCTAGTGTAGTTTGTTAATTTGGTTGCAACCATCCTTAGTTGCGTAATTGTTTAGTTATTTAGTTTTAGGAAGATTTCTGCACCTGCAACCACTACAGTGTTGCTACAAAAGCCACCCACAACCATTGTTGGTTAGTTAGTTTTGATTACTTTATTTATTTTTAATAGATAATGTACTTTCTATATGCCACAATAGGAGACAAAACCCTTCACTGCACATACAGTGCTAGTGCCATCTTTGAGATACATCCATGTTCAATTAGTTGGAATAGTTTACCATGTAATCAACCTGGTTGAATTGCTTAAGGGGTAACCAACTGATTTAAATGGAGGCTCATTTATTATTGACCAGGGACATATCTCAAAGATGGCACTAGCACTGTATGTGCAGTGAAGGGTTTTGTCTCCTATTGTGGCATATAGAAAGTATATTATCTATTAAAAATAAATAAAGTAATCAAAACTAACTAACCAACAGTGGTTGTGGGTGGCTTTTGTAGCAACACTGTAGTGGTTGCAGGTGCAGAAATCTTCCTAAAAGTAAATAACTAAACAATTACGCAGCTAAGGATGGTTGCAACCGAATTAACAAACAACACTGGCTTCATTATCAACAAGCTTAAATTAATAATAACTATGGATTAACATGAATTAATCTTCTCATGCATGTGAACAAAACAACTAAAAATTAAAAAAGGAGAGTTTCATGTTACCTCAAGTGGCTTGCTTGAGTAATGCAATCCTCCTACAAGATTACATTACTACTTATGAAACATTCATCAATTCTTCATCATAACACGTATGTGGAGTAATGCCAAATTAGTTGCAAAGAATTTAGATCAAGATATTTTATTCATTCTCACAAATCTAGTAACAACTGAGTAAAAATAAGCTATAGATTGATAGAACAATTCCTCTTTCTTTCTTATTGGCTAACTATTTATATAGGATAGTAGATATCTATTTAAACACTGAGGAGGAAGGTAAACATTAACTATCCTTTATTTACTCCTAACTACATGTTGCTTGTGTTGGAGACAATAAACTTATTCAATAGAAAGAACAAAACTAACTATACGAGTTCACTACAGAGGAAGCTCCTTTATTGAATATTTACAACAAAACATAAATTTAATCATTTCCATCACTCTAGAAAGTGATGGTGCATAACAGTAGATTGGTTCAACAACAAATGTATTTTGACAGAGTCAGAGTTTACAAAGACTCTTCTTCTACTTTGACCATTTTTGCTCCTAACTGTTCTACGTCCATGTGCATTCAATTCCTTTCCTTGGGTTAAGGATGACTGGCGCAACAAAACTCTTCCTTCCTTCATTCAGTTCCATGCTCCTATGCCACATTAGTAGAGACAATGACAACACACATAAAAACCATTGTTCACAATCATTTAGTGCCAAGCATTCATCAAACGCATAATATGTGTATACCATTATGCCACATGTATATATATTATAATTAACAATAATTGTAGTCTTTTAAATGCATAAAGTATAAAGAAGTCTCAACTATAGTCTAAAAGTGGTATAAATTGGAGACATCAAACTATAAAACCCAGGACATTAGACAAATTCATCAATGAGTATGGGGCTCCTGTTATTCTTGATCTTTCTCAACCTCTTCTTGTTCTTCAATTTGATCAGTAACTATTTTTGAACCCTCATTTTTTTCTTCCTCATGTCCATCTCTTTGTTCTTCTCAGGGTGCAGTTTCATGCTTAATTTCAAATTGCACTCTCTTTTCCTTATATTATTCTTCTGGCTATTCAAGATAAAAAATAGCACTAAGTTCCTTGAAAATCACATCTCTAGAAAATATAAGTTTATTGGTTAGCAGATTACATAACTTATATCCTTTTACATTATCACCATATCCAATAAAAATGCATTTTTTAGCTTTTGGATCCAACTTAGTTTAGTTTTCTTTAGGCACATGAACATAAGCCTCGTGCTCAAATACTCTTAAATTTGAAACATTAGGTTTCTTACCTATTTACCCTTCATATGGTGTTGTATTGACATCCTTACAAGGAGATCTATTTAACAAGTAACAAGCATTACTTACAACTTCTGGCCAGAAGCATCTATCAAGTTGTGAACCACTTAACATACTTCTAGGTCTTTCCATTATTGTTTGATTTAACCTTTATGCCACTCCATTCTATTGTGGAGTGTATAGAGTATTTTTTGTCTTATAATTCCTCCATGCTTACAAAATTCAATCCATTAAAAATTCTTAAAACCTTGATTTTACAATATGTTTGCTTTTCAACTAAGGCCTTGAATTCTTTAAACTTAGTGAAATCTTCATATTTGTGCTTTATAAAATACAATCAAGTATTTTTAGAAACATCATCAACGAAGGAGACAAAATATCTAGATCTAATCAATTCAACATCCATTGGTCCAAATACATCTAAGTGAATAATTTCCAATTCACCCTTGCATTTATTATTGCTTGAAGGGAATGACTTTCTATTTTGTTTGCCAACACACAATGTTCACAAAATTTAAAACTCTCACCAAAATAGGAAAAATCATCTAACAACTTTTTATTCAAAATAGTTTTAAACCATTCTCACTAATGTGGCCCAATCTATAGAGCCACAACATACAACTATTTTTTAGATTTAATTACATTAGAAGTTTTAACAATAGTAGTGACTTCAAGCTCAAATAGAGTCCCCTTCCTTGTCCTTCTTCCTACCAACAAGTTTCCTCTTACCAATATGCAACCATGCTTGTTGAATGTTACATGCAATCCCATATCATTCAACATAGAAATTGAAATTATATTTTATTTCTAAACAAGTGGGACATGCAAAACACCTGAAAGAGATTTTTATCCTCCCATCACTGAAATACAACTGAATCTTACCCCTTCCAACAATAGAATATAAAGAATTATCATCGAGGTATATTTGTCGTGAGAATTCATATGGTATGAGCATCCCGGATCAATTAGCCAATGTTCTTGTTATCACAAAAGCTTGCACCCTTGCTGAGCTATCAACTCAACAACCTTGTGAAACATGGAAACAACCCCAAAGTGTGGGACCTTGTGCAAGGGGATTGAATCTCCAGAGAAGGTCGGCTTCCTTTTCCATCAAGGTGCAGGTGTTGAACCAACTCAATACTTCAAAACTAATTCCTAGGCCTATACTAACAAAATGCAGAGGTAAAGGGAAGAGATAATCGCTTGAAACAAAATTAGGTGATGCACCAAGAAGATATTGTTTCTCTCCCTACCCAAAATGACACAAAGAATTAACTGAAACATCCAGGAGACACACAAACTTCAGTTGTATGAGTGACCCCAATGCATGTATGGAGGTTACAATTCGCTGAATGCCAAGAGGGGAGAAGGTTTCCCACAAGTCACACTCAAAAATAAATTTAACACAACATATATGAGAGAAGAACCACGAAACATACACCTATGATGAAGGTAAGGAAACATACACATCATACATAAGTTGAAAGAAGGCAAGAGTGGTGATTTCAATTAATTATAAGGCTAATGGTGAGCTTATAGTTGAAAAAATGCAAGATAAATACAAGAGAAGTGGGAGAATGTAGAATAGCTCAAGCCAACAGGGAGGGAACCCTTTACAATGAGGCTTAACAACCTTATATAGAAAAATGGTAACAAGAGTGATCATGACCCCTGCATGTCAGTCTAGGAGTGCAAGGAAGTGCATGCACTTGACTTTTGTGCATGCAAGCAACCTAGCCATACCCTGAAAAGGCAACAGTGAGAAGGGTGGATTGACTGACCTTCCAAAGTCAGAGCATGTAGACATGACATAAGTCACCACAACAAGCATGGCCCTGTACCTCTCCTGATGGAAATCTTGCCAAAAACATTAAATGAACCCATGTGGCTCCACAAAAGAAGGTGCACAAGTCACAAAAGTCGTCGGAGCATTTAAAGATTTGAGTATTGATCACACCACCCGAAAGTGTTTCTAGTCGGAAAGAAGTCTAAAGACTTCAAAAACTCGGGCTCCCGAAGTGGGGAAGACAAGGAAAGAACTTCAAAACCTCGAGGTTCCAGAGTTCCAGGGAGGAGAAAAGAGAGCAGTAGGGACCTTCGGAACCTTAGGGTTCCAGAGTTTTGGAGAACTGAAAAAAAGGGACTAAGGAAGGAACTTTGGAACCTCGGGATTCCGAAGTTCCGAAGAAAAGAAGGAAGAAAGACTAGGAGGGAACTTCAAAACCTCGGGGTTCCGGAGTTCCGAGGGAACTAGAAGGAGGCAAGGAAAAGGCGGACCTGTGCAAAGGAACATTGGAACCTCGGGGTTCCAGAGTTCTAGGAAAGGGAAGAAGAAAAGAAAGGAACTTCGGAACTCGGGGTTCCGGAGAAGCAAAAGCGAGAGAAGGCAAAGAGAAGGAACTTCAAAACCTCGGGGTTTCAGATTTCTAGAGAAGGAGAACAGGAGAAGGCAAAGGGAAAGAACCTCGGGGTTTTGGGGTTCCGAGGAAGGAAGAAAAGGCCAAGGGAGAAACTTCCTTCGGACAAGGCAACACTTCACACTTCATGATTCTTCTGCTTTCTCCTTGATCAACTAGGGCAACGCTGGTCCATGGATTGTATCTCTGATCGGTTCTTACTGATGGACCAAAGGTGACATAAACTGATAATATTTTTGGCGATTTTTGCGAGATGCTTGTCTGCTCAGCATGAAGTCCAGAAGCCTTGAGCATCCATTAGGCATTGAGTCATTGAAAGACCCAAAACATATGTGCGCCATCACTTGGAGGAAAACTAGAAACTAGAACACACACCCTCTTAAGAAGAATGTCGTAGGTGCACAAGAACTTATGAAAGCAAAACAACTTCTAGTCTAATATTTACATAGTCATCAACACCGTCTTTAGAAGCAGGGCTTGAAATGAATCTCATTCACTGGGATTGAAATAACTTCGCCATCAAGCTTGGAGAGATGAAATGCATTGGCTTCCTTGCAAGTAGTGATGACATATGGGCCACTCTAGATAACATCAAACTTTGAGTGTCACCCAACTTTGGATTTTTCTGCATCCCACTTGAGAACCAGATCTCCCTCTTTGAAGACCCTATTAGTCACCTTTTTGTCAAAATAATTCTTGACCTGCTCTTGATGAGTATCAAGTGTATGCATATCCTGGCTTCTAACCTCCTCCAACTCCATCATCTCAGCTAGGCTTATTGTCATGGCATCGTTCTCCGTTAGTTCCAGCTGATGTGCTAGTTCAAGAGAGGGTAACTCTAGGGAAGTTGGGAGTCTTGCTTCCTTCCCATATACTAGCATGAAAGGGGAGTTATGATCGACCTCTTGGGTGTGATCTTGTCAGCCCATAAGGTTGTCCTCAACTTAGTATGTCACTTTGATTATCTTCAATTATCCTTTTAATTATCCTGATGAGGTTCTTATTGGAAGATTCAGCTAAGCCATTACCTTGAGGGTAATAGTTGGATGATGTCTTCAAGTATACACCATGCTTAACTGCCCAAGAACTAATTTGGGTTCCAATAAATGACCTGGCATTGTCTATTATGATGGTGAAGGGGACACCGAATCTCGTCACACTTCCCTCAAGGAATTCCAACACTGAGGGCTCAGTGGCATCCCTCGATGCAACTGCCTCTGTCCACCTAGTGAAGTAATTTGTTGCCACTAAGGTCCACTTATGGCCAACACTAGAAGGTGGATTTATCATGCCAATGAAGTCTAAACCCCATTGTGTGAATGGTTGATCTGCTTGGATGGGATGAAGAGGTAGGGAAACTAGTCTTTCCTTCCCATAGAAGAGAGCACATTTCTTGCAATTATTCACCCATCCATGTGAGTCACTGAATAAAGGTGGCCAGTAATAACTAGCCCTCATTGTTTTGATAGTCATAGTCCTTACAGAGAAGTGGCCCCTTGAAGAGCCATCCTGAAATTCCTCTAACAATCTGCTAACTTGGTTTTGCTCGATACATCTTAGTAAGACTCTATTGGAGTCTTTTCGAAGAAGAGTGCCATTCACTAAGACATAGGGAATGGACTGCAACTTGAAATGCCTTCTTTTGGTCCGGTCTAGACCTTGGGGTATCTACCTTCCATTAAGAAGGTGGTCATGTCACTTACACAACTAAATTGAGTGTTGTCAGTTGGTTGATCTTCTTGTAACACAAGGGCGACCTCTGAAGTAGTATCAGAAGATAAGACAAGTTATTCACATAGGCCCTTGCTTCTTATGAGCTTGGTGATCTTGATGTTGATGTCATACTCCATGACCTTGGTTATCAACTCAACCCTCTTCTCGTTGATGTTCTTATTTAGAAGGAAATCTTTGACACTTGCATGCAGAACTAAGAGTTGGATCTTGTTGTTGGATAACATGTGTCTAAATTTTTTTAATGCCCTTACAATAGTGAGGACTTGCTTCTCTATATAACTATACTTAAGCTCATAGTCCTTTAGCCCCTCACTAAAGAAAGCAACAGGTTTCTCCAAATTATCATCGTTCAGTTGTGTTAGGACAGCTGAGATGTTGGATTCTCCTCCAAAGGTATAGAGGATAAAATCCCTTTTATAATTAGGATTGACAAGGGTAGGGGCTTGAGCAATTGCTTGTTTGATCTCCTCAAAACTGGCCCTCCCCTCCTTAGTCCAACTGAAAGCCAAGTTTTTCTTCAACATGGAAGTGAGGGGTTTTACCATGGTGGCAAGGTTGGGAATGAACCTCCTCATAAAGTTGATCCTACCAAGGAAACTTTGCAATCCTTTCTTGTGACTGGGGAGTGGAAGAGGAAGAATAGCCTCCACTCACTCTGTATCAATGGTCAAACCCTCCTTGGATATGATGTGTCATAGCAATCTTCCTTGATCAATAGAAAATACACACTTGCTAGGGTTCAAGAACACACCATACTCCCTACATTTCATTAACACCTGCTCAATATGACCAAGATGGTCAACTTCATGCTTCGAATAAATAGTTATGTCATCAAGGTATACAAGGACAAAATTTTCTAATACACCCTTGAAAGCCATGTCCATTTCTCTTTGGAATGTGGCACCCGCATTGGTTAGCCCAAAGGGCATCTTACAATAAGCATAGGTACCCCACTTAGTAGTAAATGTAGTCTTGTATTGGTCTGATTCTTGGACCAAGATCTAATTGTAGCCTGAATACCCATCCAAGAATGAAAATCTTTCCGAGCCACTGACCTTTTGGAGAATCTGCTCCATGGAGGGAAGGGGATAGTGATCCTTGAGGGAGGCTCTATTGAGATCCCTAAAGTCTACACATAGTTTGATTTCCCCATTCCTGTTTCTTATAGGGACAAGGTTGGCCACCCAAGAGGAGTGCGTGATAGGGAAGATGATATTGGCTTCTATGATCTTGGTCAACTCCTTCCTCATTAGTGGCTCAATCTTGGGGTTTATTGGCCTTTGTTTTTGCCTAACTGGCTTTGCATTCGGGTTTAGCTCTATAGTATGTTGGGCTAAGCTAGGGTCAAAACCCTTCAAATCTGTATAGGTCCAAGCAACTATGTCATCATATTTTTGGCAAAGCTCAACAAAGGCCTCTTGCTCGGTTAAGGAACACACCTTGCCCAAGTTTAAGGACCTACACTTGGTGACAAAAACTGACTTGTAATCACCCCTCTTCACAACCAAGTTCGTCTTCTTCTTCAACTGATCATCTGAATTGAAAATGCCTTCCAAGGTAACTAGACCTTTAGGCAACTTGTTGGAGTTGAGATGCATGATTTGGTCTCCATACTAGTCTTGTAACTTAGGCTGATTTTTAGCAGAAAATTTTGCTTCATTTTACAAGAAGTTGGTGATATGTTGATCGCTTTCGAACACTTGCAAATTTACCTGATTGTTTGGGACAACAGGCCTCACAACAAGCTTAATGTGTTGCTCCTTCTCACTTGCAACATGTGTTGGTATGTCAAATTGAGCACCAACTATTGCAAGCCTATCATCATGCTTGTTCTGACTTCTAGAAATTTCGTGGATATTGAAGGCCTCAAATCCTTCAATCAAATCCCAAACCCTTTGTTTGTATGATTTGAGTAAGTTTTTTTTTCGGTACACTTTGGGGTCGGATGTGGTTAACATCCAACTCACTATCTCCAAATACTTGCAAAGATCTAATCTTTTTGCATTGTGCAAGTTGGAGACCTTGGATCAAGGATTCATACTCAACGACATTATTGGTGCAACCAAATTGAAGCCTAAAAGAGAAGAAATATTTCTCTTGCTCAGGAGAAACAAGCATCACACCGGCACCGACACCTGCACCATTCTTGTTTCTTGAAGCATCAAAAAACATGTTCCATAACCCCTCTAAGTCTCCTTGTGTCTTGATGAGGTTATGGATAGGAGTATCCTCTTCATGGATACAATAGGTGCCAGACCTAGTCTCTTCAGTCTTAGCTAATGGATCAAATTGAAAAGAATTGGCCCATTCATCCAGCAAGCAATCAAGAACCTCTTGCAAAAGAGTGGCAGGCTCACAGACAATACACTCCTCCCCCTCTTCATGCAAAGTGCAATTCATGTTTATAGGGATGGGGGTGTAGGGCTCAATGTGGTTTTTGGCAATGGGCTTTGTCCTTATGGTGACCTTGGTACCATACCTTGTTCAAAATAACATGTGGGACCAATCAGAAGACAGATACCCACCTATCTTGGCGGTGAAGTCTCTAGACAAGCAGATGGCAAAAAAGGCAGGGAGGTCGATGATTGATACGTCTTGCAAGACAATGCAACCAGGATATGCATGCAAGGTTAACTTTAAAATTTTTACTACCCCAACTGTCTTAATAGAAGTGCCATCCAATTGGACCACCCCTTTGGTCACGGGTTTGTATTCTATGCCAAGAAGATCAGCTACCTTCTTAGGCATGACTGAGCTACTAGCTCTTGAATCTATCATGCAGTTGTGAACCAAGTTATCTCTATGATTAAGGAGAGATGGAAAGGGGGAGGCTTGTTGATCTTGCTTAAATCTTCTTCCTCCTTGGGTTGCACCAAACTGGTGGAGACTGCCTTTCTGCTGACTGTTGCCTCATCACCTGACTGATCAACGTCCTTTAGTGCCTCTTTAAGCAAATCCCTTTAAGATGGGATTGAAAGGGCCTCCCACATAGTAACGATGAGGTTGGCCTTCTTCGTTTGATCAACTACGTTGAAAGGAACACCACCTGACTTTAGAGGCCCCTTTGAGGCTACCAAGTCTACTTTTTCTCTTTGGACGACCTGGGCCTCTTCCTGCCTCTTTCTCCCTTGCATGGTACTCTGGCTTATATCATGGGTGACTTACATTGGGTGTTGGAGCTTGGGCTGATGTTGAAGGTAAGACACCCTCCATGGCTCTCTTCTTTGACCTTGTATATTGCAGCATAGACTCACCATTTGTTTGGTGCAAACCACAAAATTTTGCCTCCTACCAATTGACAAAGGTAGAATCCCCTTGTAAGTAATCCTGAGTGCCAACACTAGGCTAATTTGGGTCATACTGTTGGCCAGAAGTGCTCGGCTCATCCTGCACCACTAAGGCTTGGACAAACCTTCCATTTTGGCATGCATCTTGGTTGTGTGGCTGATTGCATGGTTGACACCAATCTTGCTCTTGGGCGAGCTTATTTTGCATTGGAACTATCACCTTTGAGTTGCTTGCGACTGTGGGGTTCACACTATTCAAAGGCCTAGTGTTGCTCCATTGGTTTTGCCCCTCAAAGGGTGGCCTATTCTATTGATATTTCTGATTTTGTGTTTGATAAGGTCTACTATGTTGGGCTCACAACCTCTTTAGTGTCACCAACTCATTGCTAAAGTTTTTCAATAGATCCTTGACCTAATGGAGCTCATTGGAGGATTAGAGGGTGTGGATGATTGTCTTGTGGGTGCCATGAGAATAGGAGCTAGGGTGGGTTGTTGAGTAGGAGCTTATGGGAAGAGAGGAATTGGAGGCCTTGGAGCTATCTTCCCAGACTAAATAAATTTTTTTTTGCTCTTATGGCTATGTCATATGCACCCGGTAGAGAGGCTCCACCCATTGATTGTACCATGACAACTATATCGTTGTTGAGAGCTCTAAGATAATACAAGAAGGCATGATTTGGAGATGGCTTCACTAGAGCAAGAATTGTATTCCATGTCTTATGGAATCTGAAATTGAAGTCTCCCATGAACTCATGAGGTCCCCTCTTAATTGTAGTCAATTTCTCCACAAGTGATAGGTGATCACTTTTGTCTTCGAAATGGTTGCACAACCTCTCCCCCAATCCATCCCAATTGTGAATGGAGCTAGACGACAACCCCTATACCACTACAAAGCTTTTCCTTTCAAAGATGTGGCTAAGAGTCTGACAACAACATCATCCTGAGTGATATTATGGATGAAGCAAATATTTGCAATGTCTTGAATGTGCTCAATGGGGGTAGTAGTTGTTTCACCAGTGAAGTATGGTATACTCTTTAACGCAACCATTGGTATATCATTCCATTGGGTCAAAATGAGAGGACTCCCTCCATTGAAGGTAACAAAAACCTGATTTCTAGCCACGTGAAACAATCATCTATTAATATGAGTGGTGGGAGCCCTTGATAGTAATGGTCTTGTAAATGGAGGGGTAGAATGAGACCTAGGAGATGGAGTGTTTACAACCTTGACCTCCCTAACTGGTGATAATGAAGCTCTACCTCTCTACCTTCTAGAGCTTGAAGATGAGAGCTCTTTGAACTAGAAACTGCCTCTAGAAGACTCCCTTGTATGAATTATGGGCATGAAATCAACAACATGCTTGAGCGAGAGACTGAACTAGTGAGTAGAGACCTCAAAACCTGGGGGTTTTGGATTTCTGGGCTTAAGCACTTCAGAACCTAGGGGTTCCAAACCTCCGAAGTAGCGGACCTAGGAACTTCGAAACCTGGGGGTTTTGGGGTTGAGATTGTTTAGTGATTTCAGAACCTGGAGACCTCGGGGTTCCAAAGTTAGCAACAAGTCGTGTATAAGAGATTGGTCTTGTGAGCAGAGTCCCCAAGTTCTTGAAGATGACTGCCTCTAAAAGATGAGATGCCAAGAACAACACCGAATCCTTAGCACATAAATCAAATGAAGTCCCATCGGGCGTACCAAAAACTATTATCACAAAATCTTGCACCCTTGTTGAGCTATCAACTCACCAACCTTGTGAAACATGGAGACAACCCCAAAGTGTATGACCTTGCGCAAGGAGGTTGAATCTCCAAAGAAGGCCGACTTCCTTCTCCATCAAGGTGCAGGTGTTGAACCAACTCAACACTTCAAAACTAATTCCTAGGCCTATCCTAACAAATTGCAGAGGTAAAGGGAAGAGAGAATTGCTTGAAACAAAATTGGTGATGCACTAAGAAGAGATTGTTTCTCTCCCTACCCTAAATGACACAAATAATTAACTGAAACACCTAGGAGATGCACAAACTTCAGTTGTATGAGTGACCCCAATGCATGTATGGAGGTTAGAATTCGTTGAATGCCAAAAGGGGAGAAGGTTTCCCACAAGTCACACTCAGAAATAAAATTTACATAGCATATATGAGAGAAGAACCACAAAACATACACATATGATGAAGGTAAGGAAACATACACAGCATACATAAGTTGAAAGAAGGCAAGAATGGTGATTTCAATTAATTATAAGGCCAATGGCCAACTTACAGTTGTAAAAATACAAGATAAATACAATAGAAGTGGGAGAGCATGTAATAACTCAAGACACTAGGGAGAGAACCCTTTACAATAAGGCTTAACAACCTTATATAGAAAAATGGTGACAAGGGTGATCATAACCCCTACATGTCAGTCTGGGAGTGCAGGGAAGTGCATCCACTTGACTTTTGTGCATGCAAGCAACCTAGCCATACCCTGAAAAGGAAACCCTGAGAAGGGTGGATTGATTGACCTTCCAAAGTCAGAGCATGCAGACATGACATAAGTCACCACAACAAGCATGGCCCTATACCTCTCCTGATGGAAATCCCACCAAAACATTAAATGAACCCTTGTGGCTCCACAAAAGAAGGTGCACAAGTCACAAAAGTCGTTAGAGCATTTAAAGCTTTGAGTGTTGATCACGCCACCCGAAAGTGTTGCCAGTCGAAAATAAGTCCGAGGACTTCGGAAACTCAGGTTCTCGAAGTGGGGAAGACAAGGAAAGAACTTTGGAACCTCGGGGTTCCGGAGTTCCAAGGAGGAGAAAAGAGAGCAGCAGGGAACTTCGGAACCTCAGGGTTCCAAAGAACTGAAAAAAAAAAAAGGCTAAGGAACTTTGGAACCTTGAGGTTCCGGAGTTCCAGGAGAACTGGAGAGAAAAGGCAAGGAGGGAAGGAACTTCGGAACCTCAGGGTTCCGAGGTTCCAGAGAAGGCAAGGGAAAGGAACTTTGGAACCTCGGGGTTCTGGAGTTCTGGGGGAACTAGAAGGGGGCAAGGAAAAGGCGGAACTGCGCAAAGGAACTTCAGAACCTCGAGGTTCCAGAGTTCTGGGGAAGGGAAGAAGAAAAGAAAGGAGCTTCGAAACCTCGGGGTTCTAGAGTTCCGGAGAAGCAAAAGCGAGGAAAGGCAAAGAGAAGGAACTTTGGAACCTCGAGGTTCCGAAGTTCCGGAGAAGGAGAACAAGAGAAGGCAAAGGGAAAGAACCTTGGAACCTTGGGGTTCCGGGGTTCCAAGGAAGGAAGAAAAGGCCAAGGGAGGAACTTCCTTTGGACAAGGCAACACTTCACACTTCATGATTCTTCTACTTTCTCCTTGATCAACTAGGGCAACACTGGTCCATGGATCATATCTTTGATTGGTTCTTACTGATGGACCACGGGTGTCATAAACTGACAACAATTCTTTAGTCATAACATGAAGAGAAGAAACTAAAGCACAATCACTCGAGTTTGAGGATTTCTCTATGGAGGAATCAAATTGTTTCTTTGGATTCTTACATTCCTTCTTGACATGCCCTCTCAAATTCTAGTTCCAACACTTCACTCTGTTGTTTTTACTAGGAGTTTTAGATTTGCCCTTAGACTTGTCCTTAGGCCCATTCTTATCTCATTTAGACCCTCTTTATTCAGGCCTTTCTCTGATATTGAGAGCATCACTCAAACTATTCACATCCTTTCTCCTCATTTCCCATGCCAACAAAGCTCCAACAAGTATATTCATCTTTGGATCTTCAAGGTTAGCGATGATAGAAAGAATGAAATTTTCCCATGAATCGGGTAAAGAACAAAGAAGCACAATCCATTTATCCTCTTCTTCAACTGAAATATCAATAGAGGCTAATTGACTCAAAATTAAATTAAACGAATTCAAATGCTCGACTATTGTATCACTTTCCTTCATCTTAAGAGAAAACAATTTCCATTTCAATTAAAGTTTATTTACTAGACTTTTGGCTTGGTAGATCTCAATGATTCAATTTCATAAAGCATATGCCAACTTCTCTTTTGACACATTTAAAAGAAAAGAATCTGAAAGAAACAATCTAATAGTACCTTGTGCCTTTTTATCCACCTTCTCCCTATCTTCATCAAAAAGTCTATTTGGCTTCTCTTTATTTTTTACAACCACCCATCGATCTCATTCTTTGAGGAGATCGTTCATTTTTAGCTTCCACAACTCATAACCCATTGAGTTGAACTTCTCTATGTCCAAACGAGATGAGGTTGCAGACATGATATAAACACAAATATGCAAAAAACAAATCAATTGAAACTCCCACAAATGCTCAAAAAACCTCCCTTCTACCGCCCAAGACATAGAACTAGCAAGGCTCTAATACCAAATGTTAGAAAATAAGAGGTGGATAGTTTGTTTTGAAGCTTCTATTATTGTTGTCCACCTCTTATTTTCTAACAAAATTATGTTACCTTTTATGGAAAGTTACATAAATAGTAAAACACATAAAATAAATAGAAAATAATTAAATGGAGTTAGCCTACAAACTATTGGATTAAGTTGAGTTTTGATGGAGCAAGTCAAGGTAACTTGGGGCCTTCAAAATCATGTTGCATATTGAGAAATGTTCAGGGTCATGTGATCAATGCCTCGAGTTCAAACCTCCCAAGAGGAAGAAAATATATGGTAGAAACATATGCGTTGTTGTTAGGTCTTTAGTTGGCAAAAAGGTTGAAAATTCAAAAGTTGATAATATAGGGTAATTCAATGAACACAATCCAAACATGTAGGAGCAAACAATCACACAATTGGAATATAATGTACATCTTTCACTCGATATGGTAACTTCTTAATGCTTTTCCTTGATTTCAAATCCATCATTTCTATAGGGAGGTGAATAAATTGGCAGATTTCGTTGCCAATGAAGGAATTAGTCATCTCAAGGGAGCTTAGTATTTTAGTCATGATCTCTTATTACAAAATCCCATTTCAATGAAGACCATGACTAAAGAATTTGTTCACTAGCTTTGTGGTTTTGTGTAGGCACTTCAAATAATGATGAGAATGTACAAGTGAATATTTTATTCAACCGTTATTAATTCATCATTCCACAAATCTTGTTTGGTCAATCAACTCAAAGGGATCAAAATTCTCCTCTATGACAAGTGGTTTTGATGTGAAAGAAAGGACTTTGAAGGATACAATACGTAGTTCAAAATTAACTGGCAAATAAGGGAACAATACTCTCAAGGATATAACTCATTTGGCTTCTATTATTAATTTGCTTCCAAATTAGATAAATTGGAGAAAATATTTTTGAGAAAGTAAAGAAGTTTTCTAGATTGCTAAAGTTACATATAATCTCTTCATCGACATGGCCTATTGCCCAAGGAATTATATAATAATTTTTCTCATTCACAAATGGGAGTTTCCATATTGTGGTTTGTTCAAAAGGAGCATATCACCAAAGTTTTCATCATCAACTGTGTAGAAGTGGAAATGACAATTACAAAGATAGTAGGAGAGGATCTCCTTGACGCCTTTGCCAAAGTTTTATACCCATCCCAGGTGCTTTCAATTTTTTTGTCCAATTGCTTCGACTTGTTTTAATCTTTGGGTCTGTTGCTTCAAATCTCTATAGACTTTGTGAAGGAGGAATACTTCATGGGGCTGATGCTAAATGAAAGAGTCTAGTATTATAACATCTTTCACGGGAAAGCTTAGATATGGGGTTTGCTCCCAATCTGGTGCCTGAAGAAGAAGAGAGATTTTAGGGAAGTTTATGAGGCTATGAAAATTAGTTATGATATTGGAATGTACTAACATTTCACCAGGGCCATGGAAACTCATGGGCCATGGGCCCTCGTTGGGTAATCAGATTGCTACCCATTTATCCAAGGTTTTTTGAACTCTTCACTACTTGATCTACCATGCTTGACACTCACCAATTGCCTTGAATGGAGCAACAAATACACCTCAAAATTATGAAGCGGGAGGGTCCTTGAACGCCAAAAATGAGGAAGAAAACATATATTTATAGTTTTTGCAGTATTATAGTTGCAATTGTAGTATGTTGTAGGGCTATTGTATTCCTATCCATTTTTTGGTATTTCACTAGTATTACACTTGTTCCATGCATAAATGATGTAGCTTTCTTTTGGACCTATTAAATTTGAGTTGCATTTTGTTGAGTAGGCATGGTAGTAGATGTAATTTTTTGCAAGTTTATAGATGGTCATAGTCTTTGCACTATACATGTAAAAACATATTTAATATTAACATAATATAGGCCTTAAAGCCTTTTACTATAAAAAAAACTTTTATTTGATCACATACTTGATGTGATCGCATGGGTTTAATTCAATCCTATGACTCTTCTTGTCTTGTAATTTATCTATATCGAGAGAAGTCATTTACCATACCTCAATCCCATCTCTTACCTATTGTAGTGTCATAAAATTGCGCCTCCTGCAATTTCAACCACATTTTAGGTCCTCACCTCGGTGACAACATCCTCCTTCCGAACCAAGACCCCTTTCTGCACATTCACCCCTTGACCCCTTCTTGTTTGAGCCTTGAGGTAGCCTCGGAACCCTGTCCAAACCCAAGATAGGGTAGAACAGGGGCGTGGTGCCCCTGTCCCACCCTCTTAGGGTGGCCCCAAGATAGGTCCCCCCAGCCCTATCTACACTTCGGGATCCCAAATCTCCCCGATGTTGGTCTTTGGTGAGATGAATTAATCTTCTGAGGCATGTATACAAAGGGAGTTGGTTTTCTCATTTGCATAAGTAGGAATGAGATAAGCAAGCATAGGCAAAGATATACATCATCAAGTATTCAAGCATTCAAGTCTTCTTCATTCATCCATTGGAGCAATATTTCAACATTCATTTGCAAGCATGTATGTGTGTTAGGGTTTTGTCATGTTACATGCCATTTCACGCAACACTTGTGATTACATTCAAGAAGCAAAGTAATCATCATTGACAAATTGCAGATCTACAAGGTATACAATACCATTGTTTACATTCAAGCATTTGCAATTACTTTCTTTCAAGGTTGATTCCTCAACTGAGGTTTGACTGAGGCAAACCCCTATCCACAACCCTTCTTCCCCTCTTTTTCGTGTGTAGGTTGTAGGTGCACAACTGTAATTGCAAGTTTGGGCTTCATTTGCAGAGACAGAAGAACCCTTTTCGTTTCGCGGATTTTGTGGAGGACCATGTACACTCCCGCCACGGTCCTGATGACTTTTCTCCAAATTTGTAGGGTGGATTCGTATCAGTCTAATTAGCTCATATCCGAAGTTACATCGCGATCCCGAACTGGCAGCTCCTCATTTCACTCATTTTCTCTCTTTTCCACATAGTCATCAAGTCAACTTTCCTATTTATAAAAGAGTGCAAAACACACTCCAACCCTTGCAATCCACTTGGAATTCACATCCTTGTTTCGCTTGGATTTGGATCTAGTAGATTTAAGCCCCTCTTTTGAATGTAAAGTTCTCCCAAGTGAAAATCATCCTAGTGGCTTCCTCTCTCTCTCCTAGGTGGGGAGTCAATAGGATCCAATTTCCACTTTACACCTATGTGATTACATGAATATCATATGATAAAACTTTTTACCATGTGCAATGATTTGTTAATCATTTGTATATTTTAGTGCAACCATATTATACATGGCTTCATGATTATTTTTAACCTATATGCTTAAATGATGATATCTTTTACAATGTTATATATGTTTTCATGCTTATAAATTTTCTCTCATCTCCCAATGTATTGCATCCTATGTAATGCAACAATTGGATGAGGATTATATGTCAATAAAATTGGACTTTACGAGTTATGTTTTGTAATGACACACACATTCACTTCCATGTTCAAGGGAGGTTTACCAAATGATTCACATGATAAGTCCTTTTACATTCATCTACTTTGTCAAAATCTATTTTTAATAAGCTATTTGTAGAGTCGAATACTTAATTGCGTATTCAGAGATTTATATCAGATTTTCTAAAATGTAAAAATCTTTTACACTTTTCATTCTACTTTCTTTGTTTTTTGTATCTAATTCTTTGCTAAAAAATTGTTTGTTGTGCTTATTTCATAATATGTTACAAATATTACTCATTGCACGATTTTGTTTATTTCTAGGTTTCAATGGAGTGCTCATAGTAAGAAGAATAGACGAATGATTAATTACTTTATACATATTATTATCCCTTTTAGTGTTTGAACAATATTTTACATGTCGACTACTTGTTTTACTTTGGCATCCATCTATCTAATAGTTCACATGCACATAAAGAATGAGGGCAAGATGTAAAGGTAAAAATACATACTTGTGACCTTTTGCCCTATGATTTGGGTTAAATTTGAATAAAGTATTATAAATACAATAATTAACTTATATGTGACATAATTGTGCATGGAATTCATTCATGACATCCCATAACTTGATCTCTTTAACCACCAATTATTAGATTTCATATTATTGATCGCTAGACATAGTATTCATCACCCCACATTAAATTTGCAAGTGTGGACTTGAACCAAGCCACTTATATAGTTTTGGATCTAAATATCACCTTTTAAAATTTAAAATATATGTTGTTGACCATTTTAGTAGCCATCATAATCTGACTTAGAGTTGATATGTCTGCTTGGTTGTTATATTTAAGAAATCCAATCCACTCATTTGAAATCATGGTAGAATGTGAAAAATAATATTTAGATCTTAGAGCTTAAAGGATGCCTTATTTTGCATTTTTAGCTTGTAACATCATCCCAACTCCATTATATGTTTACCTATTGTCCTCAATTGTTTCACTTAGAGTCAAACCTAGTTCACCAAGGGTTTGATTAAGAGAATAAGACCCTCATAATTCAACATAATCCCAAATGTGTTTGTAAACACTACCAACCCTCACATCACTTTAGACATCAAAATCAAGGTGGACAAATCACATTGATTTAGATATTGATGTACCTATTCAAATCTACATAAGAGCTCAGATCTACGCTCATGTGAGTGAACATCAAGGATGAACAAACATTTTGTAGAATCATATATCTCATTAGAGATATTTCTAAAAACATAGATCATTGACAAATTGGCTCCTAACAGTTGACACATCATTGTCCCATCATCAATTATTAAGCTAAGTATTGCATTCAATCTATTCATTTTTCACACATATTTCAACATTTTCAATTATTAATCCCATCCCCTTTATCACAATTGATTTGCAAGCTAGTTTAAATTTATTTAATCAATCTCAATAATTAGTATAAGGTATGATCACTTTATGTACAACTATCATAGAAAGTTCCATGTCTTTTTTTAAGACAATTTTTAATATAATATGAATAAAAAATATCAATGCTTAAAAAGAAAGCTTTAATATTTATAGACATAACATCTCTATAATTCATTTAAAAAAATATAATACTTTTTATTAAAAAACTACAATTTTTTATTTAATCATATATATTTATTCCTAAGAATTTTTTTAGTATAAATGCTAATAAAAATATTCATTTTCAAAAAAATATAATAATTATAGATATACTATTTTCATATTTTTTATTAAATAGATTATAATATATTTTATAAGAATTATACCAATTTTTTACTAATGTCGTCAGGTATTCCATTTAAGAACCTATGTACATAAAAATCCCAACCCCTTTATCACAATTGATTTGCAAGTTAGCTTAAATTTATTTAACCAACCTCAATAATAATATAACATTTTGATTATTTTATGTACAACTCATAGAAAGTTCCATGTCTTTTCTTAAAATATTTTTTAATATAATATTAATAAAAAATATCAATGTTTAAAAATAAATCTTTAATATTTATAAACATAACATCTCTATAATTCATTCCAAAAAATATAATACTTTTTATAAAAATTATACAATTTTTTTATCATATATATACTTCATTTATTTCCAAGAAAACTTTTTACTATAATCGCTAATAAAAATATTTCCAAGAAAACTTTTTACTATAAATGCTAATAAAAATATTTATGTTTGAAAAAATCCAATAATTATAGGTATACTATTTTCATATTTTTTATTAAATAAATTAAAGGTTGGTAGCTCCCTTCTTTTATATTAAAAACAAAAATACTAAATCTTTTGTAAACTTTTTTGAACCTTTTCTTTATCCATTTCTATTTAATAGAATTTGATAAAAAAATTGTATTATCATGTTTAAATATGATTTTAGATAATATAAATTATTTATTATACCAACATTTGCATCATACTTTACAATCTGTTTTAAGATTACTCTCTTTAAAAAAAAGTTTAGTGATGGCAATCCCTAATCTTATGGGGACAAAGACGATAAAGACATTATGCTAAGAATAGAGGATAATATTCTATAATAATTATTCGATGATCTTAAATGTTGTTGAGGATAGAGGAGTCGCACCGGGATTATATTTGATTACGATAGCCCTCATGTTTATTCCCGCCCAAAAATTTATACCCCACATTGGACGGTCCACATAACTTCATTATAGTCTGGGGATTTAAAAAAAACATTACTTAATTTTATTTTATGAATAGAATGTGGGAACAAAAAGAAACAAATGTGAGGAAAATAGGCGTAAGGTCTCAGTCAACTCACACATTGAGAATTGATTTATAAAAGACCTTCGCAACCAATCAGACGTGACCACAAAGCTGACTTGACAGTAATACAAACACCTTACAATATTTTATATTTATATTTGCAAAAACCAAGGTATTTTAACCCTGTACGAGAACCATGGTTGGTCGAGAAGCCTGACCTATGGTTGGGTTAGATTTGAAAGCGTGAGCAGACGAGGGGAGTCTAGAGGAGAAGAATAGTTACCATCCAGGGAGTGGCAGGTCATCAGTTCGAATCTCAGCTGGTCAATATTGAGAAGAAACGGCTGGTGAAATCTTAGATTGCAAGGCAGGGGCCCGCGGGCCGTAGAAATTTGAAAAATGATGCAGTGAAAAAATGGCAAATCGGCAGAGGTCTTGAAGGCTAAGCTTAATTAGCCGAGTGGGAGTAGATTGAGCATGAAAAGCAGCGCAAAGCTCAGCAAAATAATCGCAGCGAAGAGGAGTGCTTGCAATGTGTGGTTGTTTAAGTACATTTCTTAAATCTTTGCGTTAGAAAGCCGTGAAGTTACTTTTCGCCGCCTACCTGTTGTTTTCGGGGCTCGGCGACTGCAGGCTGCATCATTGCTGTAGGGACCGGATGCATTTTTATCGGCTAATCTTGTTGCTGCTGATATTATTGTTTTTGGATTTGTTTTAAGGTTTGTGTTTTAGGAAAGTGTGAAATGAATCGTCGCGTATTTATTGTGTGCTTAGAAGGAGGAGAGTAATGAGGAGATCGTTCGCGACAAGGGGCGAAAGGTAGGGCGTGACTACAATTCGTGTGCAATGATGATGTCGGATGCGAGGCAGGCGAGGATTCGGCAGGCGCTGAGTAGCAGTATGTGCAGCCTGGTGAATGAAGATATTTCTGTTACCTCTTCCAGTGGACATTTAGAGTTTGCAGCTCCTGTGGAGTTTTGTAAGGAAAATATCGACGCTCTTCTGAGTATGAAAATGAAAGGGAAAACTAAGTTCGATCATAAGGTGTGTACATAAGCAACTAAATGCTCCTTAAGCTTTTAAAAAAAAATTAATATAAATTTATTGTAAGGTCCAATGAAACTGGATTTGCATTTTTTTTTTCAGCAAGGCATTGCAGAATGTTTAGAGAGTAGACTTTGGTTTAAACAGGGAAAATGTGAACAATTGTAAAGCTTGTTTTTGGTCGTTTCTTGTTTGATTAAGTTTAGGGAGTAGACTGTGGTTTAAACAGGGAAAATTTGAACAGTCGTGAAGCTTCTTTTTTGCCGTTTCTTGTTCGGTTAAGTTCTTAAAGAATGTTTATGAATTAGATTGTGGCTGTTTGTAGTTTAAGCAGAGCAACTTGTGAAGTTTTATAGAGCTTATTTTCAGTTCCTGTCTGGTTTAAATGTTCAAGAATGTGCAGGGGTTTGTGGTTTAAGAAGGGACAATTGTGAACATTTAGGCTGCGGTCCCATGGAGGGGGGTTTCTTAAAAAATTTCCTGGGGGTGCTGCTGAGACTTATTTGGAGTATTTTGAAGTGGGTGATTTTGCAGTGCAGCTTGAGCTCAGAGGTTTAGGTTCCAAAAATTACAATTCAATGGAGTTATAAATATATAATGATAAAAAAAAAATCGATGTAAATTTCAAAGCTTCAGATGATTGACACGTGACTGGAAATTTCCTAAGCTGGTGGGGGTAATTTCTAGTCCCACCCCAAATGCACCTCCTTAAAATTGCAAACTAAGAAGGTAGGGTCTCCCGTTTATCAGGAAAAAGTTCTAATTAGTCCTGTAACATTTTTTTAACCTCAGTTGATTCCCTGCTTCATAAAAATAGTTCCTGAAGACCCTCCATGGGACCACACCCTTATAGAGCTTATTTCTGCTATGGTTTGGTTTAGATGTCCAGGAATTCATGGGATTTGAATTGTGATGGTATGCTGTTTAAACAAGTTGTATGTGCATTATTATTGAACTGATCCTCGCCTGTTTTCAGAATTGTTTTGTTGCATATAAGTCTTGAAAAATGTGTGGATTAGATTGTGATGATTTGCATGGGAAATGTGAAAAATTGTTGAGCTTGTTTTGAGCTTCCAACCAAGTTTTTACAGAACCTCTAATATTATATTGTAACAGTTTGTAGTTTAAGCAGAAGTAAATAGTAAGCAATTTTAGAGCTTTTAGCTATTGTTTTGTTACATTATCGAAGTATGTTGCTTTATTTTTATATTCTGATGATACGTGGTTTAACCCAGGCAAATGTGAACTACTACCAAACTTATGTTCTGTTGTTTGTTTTTCATTCAAGGAGTCAAACAATTTGTAGGTAGTGGGTTATGATGTTTTGTCATCTAATCAGGGAATGTGAGCATCTTCTGAGCTCAATTTTAGCTGTTTTAAGCTATCTACTGTTTAGTCAATGCCTGAAAGGTTGTGTACTGTGTAGGGATTCTATTGCAATTTTATATGCTTTTAAGCAGGATAAACAAAAAATTATATAAATTATTTTCATCTGGTTTTAGTCATTAATTTTTTGATTGGGACTTACAGGTTATATAAGCATTGAATTGCAACGGTTGTAGTTTAAATATGCCATTCGTGAACCACTGTTGAGCTTGTTTTCACGTATTTGCATCTTTTCTTTAAGACACAAGAAAATGTATGATAGGGATTAGATTATAGTGGTATGTGGTTTAAATTTTAAACAAGGTAAGTGTGAACATCAATGGAGTGTAAATTCAGGCTTCAGCTACTTCTAGCTATTAGTTGTTTGATTAAGCCCGCCAAGGATGTAGAGGTTAGATCATTATGATTTGAGGTCCAATCATCACAAATATGAATAATTATTAAAGCTATTTTTCAGCTGATTTTAACGAAATTGATTCCAGATGTGTGTCCCAAAATTCTGAAGTCTACTTTTGGCAGTTTTCAGCTATTTAACGTTTGATTATGGCTCCAAAAAATTGTAGGGATTAAGTTGCGACTTTCGTCAGTTTAAAACTTTAAATAGGGGAAACGATAACTTCTGTCAATCTTATTTTCACCTATTTGTTTTGACTGAGGCCTCAAAAATTGTGTAGGGATTGGATTGTGCTGGTTGGTAGCTTATACATGGCAAATGTAAATGATTACCAAGCTTATTTTTCAGCTTTTTTAAAATTAAAATTTAAGGCCTTGAAGAATGCACATAGACTACATTTTCATAAGTTGTACTTTTAATAGGGCAAATATGACCACAGACTGACCTTATTTTTAGGCATTTTGGACTTCTGTTGTACTAAGGATTCAAAGAATGTGTAGGAAAGGGTTTTTGATGGTGTGTGGTTTATGCAGGGAAAATGCGAACAAATGGCAGAGTACATCAAGAAACTCCGTGCTTGCATTCGCTGGTTTCAGGAACTGGAAGAAAATAATTTTACAGAGAAGGAGCAGCTGCAAAAGGATCTGATAACTGAGAAAACAGAGCGCAAAGAAATAGGTTTCTTTTTGTCCTTTTTTTCTTTTGAGGATTTCCCTGCCAATTTCCTTGTCTTTTTAGCTTCTTTGAACAGATCCAGCTTTTTTTGATATATTCCTCGTTTGGTTGGATGTGGTAATTTCACTATTTTATACATAATCAGAGGATGGGATGAAGGAAAAGGAAGAAGAGCTGCAAACGACCATAATTGAGTTTAGGGAAACATGCTTTTCACTCCAAGAAAACCTTTCAAAAGCAGAGTGTGAGAGAGAGGTTATGATCATTCATCTATCCTCTTTTTGTTATAAAGCACCACTTAGTTGTGCGTTGTATGGATTGGATATGTGGCAAAAATTTCTTTCAACAATCATTTTTTTTGGAATACTTTTTGACTACATTTAAGCAATGGTGAAATCAGACTAAGCCAGAGCTTCTAATCAGCATTATTTTTTTCATTTTGCCAATGCAGGCCAGCATTCAAGCTCGGCAGAAAGATCTAGAAGCTCGGAAAGTTGCAGAAAAAGCACAGGCATGCTTGTCTGAAGAACGTGATAAAGCTCGACAAGAGGCATTTAGTGCAAGTCAGCAGGTATGGGCAGAGCAGTTTGCCTCCTGGAACTATCTTATTTTATCCTTTGTGCTGCTTTCTTAGTTCAGTTCTGTATATCTTGATCGTAGTGATTACTAATTAGTATACATGATGGGGGTGGGCCAGGTTACATCGCTTCAGGATATCAATAAACGTTTACAAGAGTACAATACTAGTTTGCAGCAATATAATAGCAAGCTTCAAACTGATGCTGCTACTTCTGCAGAGACCATTTCCCGAATGCAGAAAGAAAAATCAACAATGATGGAAACTCTTAGCAGCTTGAGAGGTCACACTGCTGCGCTTCAGGACCAGCTTAGTGTAACTAAAGTTAGTGCCTTCCATAAACAAATTATCTCTGCAATTGAACTTATCTTACTACAAACTTTTCAGGTTTTATTCCATTGTGTCCATTTAGAGGATTAACTTGAGTTCAATTTTTTTGCATAGATTACATCTACCATAATCTTACATATGATCCATTTTTTCTCAAAAGGTCTATGCCCTGTTCCTTCTCTATTGTTTTATTTTGACTTACAGCCTTAATCTACTAAGTAGTTACTAGTTAGTCTTTTAATTGAAGGATATTATCATTCATGTTTCGACATTAATTTTGTGTCATTCGGAAAAACAAACTTCTTTATATCTAGTTTAGTGTGCAAAACCAATATTATCAACAAGTATGTCTTTAATCATGTTATGACCTATGACTTGATCATGTTACGCAACAAGCACAAGTTTTTAAGTAATATCTGATGTTTTGTAGACATGGTGGATTTTGTTTCAATCAATCCTTTGTGGTACTAAGGAAATGGACCTTAATTCAAGGCATGCACCACTATCTATTGGCAATGCCAATGCTGTGTGTGGACCTATATAGTTGCTTCCGATATTTTAGCAATGGTTGCTTCTTGTATCTCAGGTTGCACTGCAGGAGGCTGAAAAGCAGAGAAAGGCATTTTCAGAAGAGGTTGAATGCCTCCGTGGGCAACTTCAACGCACAACAGATGACAGGGACCATCATGTCACTCAAGTTCAGATTCTGTCAGTTGAGGTGAAAAAGTATAAAGAATGTACTGGAAAATCCACTGCAGAACTGGAGCAGCTCACAAACAAAACAACATACTTGCAAGTATGAGACAAGGAAAATTGTAATTTATGTTGGCTTCTGCAGTTTTATGTACATGGGAATTCTGGAAGGCCCTATGATCAAATTTCTATCTTTGTATGACTATGTGCATGATCAAAGTCTGATAGATTGATGATTAATGTTCCAGGAGACTTTTTCTTCTCAGAGTGAACTAATAAGCAGCTTGCAATACCGGCTTGAAATTGCAAACAAGAGGGCAGAGGTATGCAAATTTCAAAAGGAGAACTAGAGTAATGGTCATGGTAATGAACTAAAATTAATCCATTATAATATTTATGCCTTGTTGGACAGAATTGTTCATGTGAAGTCATATGTCTTTTTGTTTGTGCATGAAGACTGCCGAGTCATCAGCTTTGCAACAAAAATCTCAGTTGGCAGAGCAGCATCAAAAAATAGAAGAGCTTCAAAGTCGCCTTTCTGAGGCTGATATTCAAATTTTTGAAGGCGAGCTGCTACGAAGGAAGCTACATAACACAATATTGGTAATGCAGTGCCATCTCCTTCAGGCTTCATGCTTTTAACAACACTTATGATGAGAAATTCACTAACCACGTTTCTACTGTTTGACTTAACATGTTTTAGGAACTCAAAGGCAATATAAGGGTTTTCTGCAGAGTGAGGCCCCTATTGCCAGATGATGAATGTACCAGTGAGTCTTTAGTTGTAGCATATCCTACATCTACAGAACTACTTGGGCGGGGCATTGATCTGATACAGAATCCAGGTGATTGTGGCTCCAGTATATAAATTTATTTTTTAAACATTTCTTTATCAGTTATTCGTCTCTAAAGTGGATATTGTATTCAGTATAACATTTGTATATATCTTGTATTTTTTTTCTGTGCCCAGGGCAGAAGCATACATTTACTTTTGACAAGGTATTTGGCCATGAATCCAAACAAGGGGAGGTTTTTGTGGAGATTTCTCAGCTTGTTCAAAGTGCTCTGGATGGATACAAAGTAAATTCATATGCTTTCGTTTCTCTTGCTCCTCTTGATGTTCTCTTTTTAACTATATATCTTCATTTCGCCAGGAGGACTTGCTATCTGATTACTGTATGCCCAATGAAACTCATAGATCACCTTATAATTTTTTTTTTAGTTCTATGTAGTCTTATAGAAGTTTTGCAAACGGTCTTTAAATTTCATTCCCTATAGAGAGTTTGATTGTCTCATCAAGTTGTAGTATAATGCTTAGAATATCCTGGATAGCTTAGAGCAGGAAGTAGAAAGTGACGAAACTTAAAGCCTATTGCTATGCATATGAGTTGGCAATCAAAAATGGAACTTGCTGGAACGCCCTCTAGTTGAAATGTAGTTAGGCAATTGTAATGCAGCTGAACAAATCTTGGGTGCACCTATGACATGTTTGCCCAGAGATGAGACACCTTTGATACATGCCACCTCAAAAATAACATTGAAATAAGCTCACTACAAAACCTTTAATTTTTTAATTTTAAATTGAGTTCGTACAATTGCTAAAGCCCTTCAAGTCTGACTTGTGATAACATAACTTGCTAAGAAATTGTCTGGAAGACATTTGGATTCCTTGTATTAAGAATCCATCTTATTTTGATATCAAGAATTTTTTGCCACAAGTTTTGTATAAAAAGAATGGTAAGAAAGAAAGAAATTATGTTAATGTCCACAATTGACCAAAGTATGTCAATTGGATGTACAAGTATATTCATCTTCAATAGAGAAGATCTGTGTTGAAAAGACCCTAGTTTATGATAAGGACCTAAATACCAAGCACTGAAGAGATGTAAACAATACAAGAATTGGTAGAGTGAAAGAGGTTTGACCCAAACCATAATTTCTTAGTATACAAGTAATTCAGCCCTGAATAATGGAGACATTTTTGTTGTGTTAGGAATTTGGTTCCCTATTTTATTTTCTATCATGGATTTTCCCGATCTTTTTTTTTTGGTTCTATTATTTGCTACCTTTAGTTGCAGTCACTGGTATCCACTGCAGATCAGAGAAAGAATCTGCATTGGTATGTGCTTAAGAGTTGAAGTGTATGGCTACTGCAGAGACTCCCTTGTTGATGGAATTAACATGCTAGATGCATGTACTCATATTTTAGGGTGATTGGAATGTAATTTGAGAATATACGATCCCGATCGATGCAATTCCGTTTTATTGCAAGAGTCAGGTCTGATTTTTAGTGCCCAATTATCAGCTTCATTATTTCTAGCCTGTGGGAAGCCCATTGCCTAAGCAAAAAAAGGTTATGATGCCTTCAGCCCCTGCTTGGCCTGGGTTTCCTCTGGTTGCTTCATCAAAGGTTAATTTGAAGCAATTGTAGTAGGTGGGTCCGTCTTACTCATTGCACTTTGTTCCTTATCATTCTTATAGCCAGCCTTCTATTGGGGGCAAATGCTTTAATTTGTTTGTGAAGTTGAATACTAATGATTCTGTACTAGTTTTTTGCTTGCCAATTTGGTTTGAAATTAAAATTATTGACTTAGTTTAAACTTTAAACAAGTCCAATTAAAAGTTCCCTGATACAGTTGATTTTTTTATTTTATTGTGTAGTGGAATACACATACATGTATATAAGATATATACACACTTTTGTACACTTGTACACAATTTTTTTGAGTTTGTTTGTGATTCTCCATAGTTGTCTAACACATACTATCAAGCTCATTGATTTTTTTTAAAGCTAAGTTCCCAGTTCTGGTTTGGATTTGGGTTCAGGTTCACAAGTTCAGTCCATGGATCCAGTGAATTTTTCGGGAGGTTGGGTTTTTTTGGTTAATCTGTACAAAAATAATCTTTTTATTATAAATATATGGATATTAGCAATACTGACATAAATATTAGCGGCTATATACATATTTCTTAATGTTTTTAATGTACAGAATATTTATTAACCTCATACAATTTAATAGAATAATATATAATATAATAATAAATTATAAATAAATTTAATATTAATATATATTATCAATTTTAAAATTTAGTTAAAATAATGTATTAATCCCATTGAAGGGTATCAACTCTTGAAGGATTAACTATGAAATAAGTCGAATTAAGAAGGAAATGCATCTGGAGTTGTTTTCGTTAACTTTCAGCAGTGATTTCCTTAAGTTGTTTTTGAGGGTTTTCATTCAACAAAGGTGACTGCATCTGTGCTGATATTCTGAGGGTGTTTGTCCAACACAGGTCTCTGCGTCCATGCTTATATTCTGGATGTATTCGTCCAGAAAAGCTGTCATTGTATATTCCATTTCAGTTCTTATTATCTCCCATACCTCTTGTTTTTATCTTCCCTAGTGACAGGCAACAGCTTGTATGAGTTGTTACCTTACTGTTGATAACAACTTTGACTGCAAAATTAAACAGCTCATTTTGCGCTGGAATCTCCGAGATTTGCCACAGGTTTTTCTTGGGTTTGTCTTGGACGAAACCATAAGTGTCTGACCACATTTTGGTCGAATCCACTCATGTACAGCTCATGTACCTGAACTGGTTCCAGGCATGGCCCCTGATGAAATAAAACGTACACAATTTAAAGAGGCAATTTTAGTGAAAATAATTCACAACAATAATACATGCTCAATTGAATTTAATTTTGTGCAGATACAACCAAAATCAGAGAATGACTACTTCCTGTTATTCTTTTTGATCAGCAGAAAATTTTATGATATTACAAAGAATATAAATATACTCGTAGTAGGAAATGATTCACTAGCATGATCTAAACCTAGGGTATGAATGCGATTGTAAGGTAATGGTGGAGTAACCTAACACAACACACAAATGAAATTGCAATTTTGAAACATGAAAGGCAAATTGAGTCTGATTTAGAACTGTTTTGTACAAAGTTTTCCCTTAACTGTGTTTGAGTCTAGTAATCTCTCAAGCATTTTTCGTGTCCATGTAAATTGCCTGCCTAGTTTTCTTACATTTTCTTTTCATGCCATGCTTCCGCAGCTGAATCATTAGGTGCCCATTGGATCAGGTCTGTCCTCCACATTCTTGTCTGAAAATGGAGGCAATTGATCTTCCATGATTGGTTGCAGCATTGATTCTTTTGTCTTTTGACAGAACAGAATCTTGATCCTTAGAGTTTGCTTCCTTGAATTTGCAGCTTTTTCTTTGTAGTATTCCACTGCCTTTCTGTCTCTTCGTGCCCCAATTTCTGAAGCGTAGAAAGTGATATTTTACTCTATTGTACTCTTCTTCATTGGTATGAAAGTTCCAGAGTCATTCTTTATGCTTGCTTTTTGATATGCATGATTATTGAAGATCAGAGTATTTGTGCTTTGGTTTATTCTGCTGTAGGCTTTACACCATATTCAGGTGCTACCTTCTTCCTGTGTGTGTCAACTTTCTGATTTTCCATACATTGATGGGCTGAACCGCCAACTTGAATTTTGTTTTACTTTTTGAAGGGGAAATTCATCAAATATAAATGTTGTTTCCCAGAGTCAACCTCCAACTTTAACTTTGTTGCTGGAGTTTATTGTTTCTCCATGTCAAACTTTATTTACATTCTTGTGATTTCAGATTTGTTACCGTTTTGATTTGTAAACAAGATACAATGTACTTTCCAAGAATTTTGTCATTTTATTTAAGACTTAATGGATCATGGATCATAGGATTTCGAAGGAAGAAACGGGAACCTCAGCTGAACTGAAGCTCAGAAGATGAATCCTTCAAAAGGTTAAAACCCACTGTCCAATATCACAAACAGTCTTTCTCTTCTCATAATTTATTGTTTCCTTTAAAAATTCTGACAATCATAAGAGGACAAAACTGACAACATAAAAACAGCCTTCTGATAACATCAAAAAATTACAATCTCAAGATTTCCGGGTAATATACATCCATTTTCTAATTGAGCATGTTAAATAATTGCATCAGCTTTGTAAATTTTTGGCTTCTGTAGGCTTTTTCGAATCCCGTGTTAATTTTTCTTTTGATTGTTTTATGACACCAGATTATAGGTGCCTTGTTTTCTTCCACTGAAAATCAACGAATTCTATCATTTTGAGGAATGCAATTTTGATTGCATATGTAACACATACCATATTTCTAGTGAAACAGTATTTTCATTTTGAAATGGATTTCACAGGTTTGCATTTTTGCTTATGGACAAACTGGCTCTGGTAAAACATATACAATGCTTGGTAAACCAGATGCACCAGAGCACAAAGGAATAATACCAAGGTCACTAGAGCAGATTTTCAAAACCAGCCAAGCACTTTCCTCACAAGGGTGGAGCTTCAGAATGCAGGTTTATCGCTTGATTTCCATTTCTTATGTGCAGTAAATTTCAAGAGAAGCTCTCTTTTCTATTTTATATGTTTAGATGCAATCTATGCAAGACTTGAATTACATTTGAAATCTATTTACTAAACATTTTCACAGGCATCAATGCTGGAGATATACAATGAAACTATACGGGATCTTCTTGTTACCAGCAAAAATGGCAGTTTAGATGGAATTCGTTCCGAGGCTAAACAATACGTTATTAGACATGATCAAAATGGTAACAGTTTTGTTTCAGATCTCACCATTACAGATGTCAACAACTGGAGTGAGGTTTCCTCCCTCCTTCACAAGGCTGCTCAGAGCAGGTATACATGCTAGAACTTGTGATACATAAAATCCTTGGTTAGATATTCTTTGTATGCTGCTTACATTTTTAACCTACCAATGCTTACATTTTGTTTATGCGGGTTACCATATCAGTATGAGAATACTATATCAGAGCCGTACAGTTTCTAATGAAAAAAACTAAATATCATTAACAACAGATACAAAATTATTTTTACACTAGTCAAATTAGTAATGCTATTATGGGTTGTGGAAGACTTAGTTCTATTTAATTCAGTACATTTTCTAGATGGTTAAGTATGTAACTGGATTGTAGAATGCAATATTTGCAAGGCTATAACCAATACAGATAAAGAATATTTGACACTGGTCAATAAGACAATGAAATCGTTCACATGGCAACTTCTCTAGTTAAACGTTTCTCTGGATTTTTTATGTTGTAAATTGCAGATGGCTCTGGTTAAATGACCAACCATAAAATTTTTGTTTTCTAACCAGATTATCTTTTTTGCTAGATAAATTGAGGGAATCTATTGGGGCCCTCGCCCAAAGTAAAATAAATTTCAATATGTACAACCTACTCTAGGGAAAGAAGAGGTTCAACCTTCCAAAGAAATTAAAAAAACCTAATAAGTTGAGATAACAAAGGTGCCCTATCACCACTGCACAAAAGGCCCCCCAAAAGTATCCACCACTGATCCATAAGCAGACCTCATGAAAGGACAGTCATCTGAGTGCTGAAATTATCATCCTACCCTTTGGAACAAAAGAGCCTGCATAGTCCATTGAGAACCCTCACCAACTGTATTCAGAGTCTCTGTTAACAATCTTTTAGCTTCCATCTACCTTTCTTTCCTTTTAAGGTTTGGTCTTCTTAGATTTCATTTGATAATTGAATTTCAGGTGAAAGTAGCCAATTTACCTCTTTCTCTTGAGATACCTCAACCACTGGATCCTCTAAAACTCCAGTGATGTGGTGCTCAATTCCTTGGGTCACCTTCAAGGTTTCTTCTTCATTTGCTGCTGGAAACAAGGCCTCAAACTCATCCAAACACACAGGCCTTGAAGGCCACCCACCATACTGCTTGTCTTCTTCCTTGCTGCCAACTGAAGGAGAGGAGATACACTCAGCCAAAGAACACCCCTGGTTTCTATTCACAAAATCTGTATCTGGGCTGCTAACTTTCCTAATCAATTTCTCCAACCAAATAGTGCAAGAACCCAATTCATTTTTAGGGCACTCTGCGAATTTGTGTACCAACTGGTTGCACTGAAAACATTTAAATAGCAGCCCCTAAATATTTTAAAATTGAATCCATGAATCTTGTGATAATCTTGACGGAATGCAAGATATGCTTGGATAAGTACACCATGATACAAACACTCACAAATCTGTTCTACAAAAAAATCAGCTCTCTATTAATTTGGGCAAAATTGCGCACTTTTTCTACCAACTGTTGTATCAAACCAAGGTCTCTCATAACCAAAGGAAGATTGCATGAGCAATCCCATGTTGGACTTAGTGATAACAGTAACTACTGGATCAAAAAGGGGTTCAGCGGCACATTAAAACTCCACACCTGTTGAAAGACTAAGGGACATTGTTTGTTCCAAACAAAATCATGGTCCTCAACTATATGAAATTGGACTAAAATGAATTATTTCTCTAACAAAGATAAAGAGGGATTGGTGACATTGCAATAGATTCATTCCATTGATTTATTTCTTTAAAAAAGTGTCACTTATCCAAATATTTACACACCAAAGATCAGCTGCCATTATCCACTTCCTTAGCTTGGTAAACAGTGATCATAAATTACCAGTCCTGGCATGTCATTAGTCAAAACCTATCTTGCATCCCCCAAAGAGAAGGCTATTGAGACTCCACGGGCCTTCCCTTCTTCAATAGACATGCTTGTTGGGTGTGAATTTGGAGAAACAGGCTTCTCTGGAACCTTTCATCCTCTTTCCCCAACCTTTGCTTTTGAAGTTTGGAAACTGAAAACAGATATGATTAAACAGCCACTGCTCAATCAAATTGGGAGAAAGGTTTGTGCTATCCTGAATGCTCTGTTACCTGTAGAAATCTCCACAGCAATGGAAGGGATTTGAAGGATTTTTGCACTTCACATAGGTTCTGTTGTTTGCTGAACCCTCAATCAACTGAGCATTCATTCTTCAGAACAGAAGAGGCTAGGGATTTGGAGTTCAGAAATCTGTGCAAAAATGGTAATTTTCCTTATTGCCTGCCATTGGATTCCACTGCCTTGTCACTAGCATTTTTTCTTTTTAACCAGCACAACCCTCTTTGAGTGTGCAGGGTACTCTCTACACCTGTCATATCATCTGATTCCTCATCTGCATCTTTGCCACTTCTGTTTGCCATAGATTGATCTCAAATCAGATTATCAGGCAAATAGTACTTGATATTTCCAAGTTATGCATATAGATCTGGAATCAGACAACTGAAAAAGTCTCAAACATGAGATCAAAGTAATAGAATCCTTTGGTTAACTGGTAGAGAGCATGATCAAAATAGAACAAGATGAAGGTCTGAAGAATATCGAATGGGAGATATAGATAGCTGAGATGAATGGATGAAATGAATGATAATAATTAATATATCAATATGGATGTTTGAAAGGAAAGCAGGTGACGGAATCTTACATGCGAACCTTAATCCAATTTTGTTAAGCCATTTAAATTAAATTTATTTGTTGTGTCATGTTTATTTATACTCAAAATTGAATATTCATTCAACTGTACACTTCAGTGCTTTATTATATAATATTTTGTCTTGACTACAAATTTAGGAATCCAAGTTTATATAAAGGATGATTTGTTATTTAAAATTTGGAAGGTGAACTGTTTCATTGTATCTGTTACTTGTTCTTACCTCTACTTATAAACGTCAGCTTTAATTTAATATGAACTATGAAGTATGGTAAAGAGAAAGGGACATTTGGAGGACCAACTAAAGTGAAGCTGGTGAAAGAAGAGAGAATCTTGCAAGGAAGAAGAGTGGTATATCTTGCAAGAGAAGTCGCTAGAAGGTGTTGAGTTCATGCTAGGTGTACTTGGTGTTTTTGAATAGGATGATAGAGAGAAGTTTGGTTTCTAAATGCTATTTTATGAAAGAGTTTATGTATGACTATAGACAAACTCATATTGTTCTGTTTGAAAGGTTCTTTATGACTAGTTGAGTGGCAACAATTGTCCCTTTGACCCCCGAACACTCCAACCCTGCCTTACTCAATTCATCTCTTAGACTTTAGAGTTGTGCAAATTGAACACTTATGATTAGCATTTTGTTGCCATTGCCAACAAGTTTCTTCATTACAAAGAAGAATCAGATCATTGTCTTTCTGTCATATCATGAAGTGTGCCATTCAATCAAAGCTTCCTGTCAGTGTTATGGGATTATGACTTGGCATGGAGTCGTTTGGCTGATTTTTGACATAGTTTCAAACTTGACACTCATTTGTTGTAGTTGAGCTTTTCTGCATTTGTTTGGCATTTTTATAGTTGCATTTGGCATGTCTGCATGGTATGGCATCATTTCCAGTCGTTGGTAGAAGTAATGGCCAGTTTTTAGGGTTTCTAAAGTTGGGTGACGGTAGCCAAGTCTTTGCTGAGTCTGGGTTGCTGGGACTTGCTCAGGTCTGCTCACCTTGGGACTTGCCAAGCCTGGGCAAGTCTTGTAACTATGTAAGTTCTGGTAGTTTAATTCTTTTGTAACTTATGTTCATAGAATTATGAAATTTGAACTCATATTTATGCTTTAATATGGATAGGTGTGTTTAGCTTAGCCATCTGCCATTCTTTTAGCCTTTGTTTGGGTTTGATTTAAAGATAGAACGATCCCCCTTTTATTTGAGTTTGATTTGAATGTCTCACACAAAACTTATGTTCATAAGTGGGATATCTGGGTTTGCAAAGCATATAATTCCTATGAATTTGCTCAGTGAGATCAACCAAATACTATTTGGGTTCGCGAAGGGTATGATCCTCGTGAACATGCTCAATGAGATCAAATATGCATGATACCTTCCATAATTCATCAAGTTTGGAATACAGTGAACTGGGACAATATCCTTTATGGCATCGATTTATGCATGCACATGGCATCATGTGCAATATATATGCTTGAATTGCTTTTGAGATATTATTCCAGCAGTTTTCAAAATTCAGTTCATATCTGAATTAAAATTCATAAATGTTAGGTCTCCCACCTGAATGGAGTATCATAATTAGTCTTTCAGACGATATGTTCTCTTTGAAAAACCATTTGCCTTTGAGAAATGAGGGGTTACAATTAAAAGATAATCTTTTGTTTAGAATTGGATAATTATCTGCTGTAATTCAATCCTTCATTTCAATAATACATCTATCTAATTCTATATACTTAGTGCTAGCCAGATTCGAGCTGTAAGAATCAGTAAATGAGTGTTCAGATTGTCAACCAAGACGATTGTGAGCATTGAAGCAAAAATGTTTCTTGGGAATATCTTGGTGAACCAAAAGATCAAGTCTTTTTCAATTTATTGGGATTATATTGGGAAAAAATCAGGTTAGGGTTAGGAAAAGTCAGAAAAAACTGCTGAAAGAAACCTTAACCTTAGAATTTTTAACTGAAAAATCATGATCTAAGTACAAAAGCTCTCATGTAAAAAATCATGATTTGTTGGTGGGAAATTTTGCAAAAATCAGTCAATAAACTGGTATAGGCGGTGATAAACAATGGATCACAAGAAATTGCAGTTCTTTAGAAATATATGCTTCTTTGGAACTTCTGAGGTTTTTATACCCATTTAACTGATGTATATTGCAAGTCCATCATTAGCAATCTAAAACATGTATACCTTGAAAGTTAATCATTTTCAATCTAACATAGTGAACTATCTAATCATTGTATGGTAAGCAAGCCAACACTTCCTCTATTCTAGTTGTGAAGCATGTTAAGAAGGATGCCTATGCATGTTTCTTCTAGCATGGATTTAAAATGCATTTAATTTCTCAAGGGATCATGAAGTAGATGGTATCAGTTTTTGGGTTTTTATACAGTAACTGCTATCTTCTTTAGTTTGGTAACTGGCACTAAGGGGGTGTTCTCTTCAACCTAGATGGTACTGAGCTGCTTGTTCCATGTCACTTTGCTTATTTTTCCATTATTAATGTATATACCTTTTTATACACATCTTTCAAAGACCAATGGACTTAAGATATATCTGCTAACTTCCCTAATGTTTGTTATGGCCACAGTTATTGATTATTCTAATAGTTTCTATTTTTGTACACTAATTACTTATCCTACATGACATTCCTTATTCTTCTGACGCCTAAAATAACCATTCAGCTATTAATGTATATACCATTTTATAAGATCTTACAAAGACCAATGGACACTAGATATACCTGCCATGAAAACTTTGGTGTTGAAATGCATGTACAAGGATTATTGGTGGGAATTGTTTTCCATGTCAAAATAGTTTCCTGGATGGTCTATTACAGTGATTTTTCTTTGCAAGTTTAAGTATACAGAAATGAATGTGATGTCTCAAATGACATTGATTGTTTTTGTGCAGATGTAGACAATGATTGGTGGCATTTCTGAGTAACGTTATTACACTATTGACTGTGTTAATAATGCATTACAAAATTTATGAAGTTTGTGCTGGGGATGCCTGTGCAATGTCCCTGAAACAAGGGTGTCTACACACTCAAAAGGCATTTGCTATATTCTATCTCAGTTGACTTTATCATGCACCGCACGGTCAAGAAAAAATTGTACACAGTTTACACTGAGACCTATCTTTTAGCTTACATTATTGGCCTAAAAAAGCATAGCTGTGACCTTGCCTTAGTGAACATGCACCAGGGATGGCAACTTTTTAGGTCTCTGGGTTCACCTTCATGTATATGATGATATGATGCTTATAGGAGCTTCAAATACTTTGATATGCTAGTAATGGCATGCCAAGTCTTGAAAAACTTGAAGAAGAAGAGGACACATATGCTCATTGCAGAAAAAGGGGATCGTTCTTTGAGCTGACTTCCTATTTTGATGCATATTTGATATAAGAATACTACACTAAATTTGTTGAAATGAAAGAACTGCTGAAAAAACATAATAAAAAGTAAATTAGTGTAGACTAATGTTATCCTAACTGAGAAAAATATATTTGAGAAGAAACAGGAGGATAAGAGATTGTGCTCAGTTAGAGCATGGGATTTTTTGCTGCGCCATTTTTTTCTAGAAGCCTAAATTAATTAACTAGTTTTTCAAGACTAGGAGAAACCAGAAATTAAGGCTGATTTTTGTGTGAGAGAACTCACTCAATCATTAGGAATCTGTCACATTGTTTTCCGTGTGACTAGTTCTCATGTCAAAAAACATGATATATATTTGGGCCCATTTTGTGTGAAGAAACATATATATCTATATTGAGAGCAGGAGCGCCCTCCTTGCCCTTGCAGATGTCTGTGGTAAATTAGAACTGGATTGCATCTAGATATTGGAGTAGTCTTTCTAATCCTGCTGTTGTACTCATAAATTTCTTTTTGTTCTGCCCAACATAATCATCTTATATTGCTTTATGGGGACAAATAGTTCTTAAGAACTCTATCAAAGCCCCTTTTAAAATTTTTTTTGTGAGAAATTTGCCTTCCAGATTCATCTTTAACATGGAACTTGATTTTCCCCTTCCAATCTTCTGGCCAATTTTTTCTTCATAGTGATGTCAGATTTGTTTCTCATTTGAACTATCAAAAAACAATTTGCAGTATAAATGTGCCTAGGGAGATAATCCTGTGGAAAACGTGGAAGCCAGAGGAAATTGCTCTTTTGTATGGATAAACATATTTTGTCTTTTTCCTAAGGAATTTAAGCATTTGAAAGATTGACATATCAATATGAAAAGATCCAATATCTACAATGTATAGTTGGTATTTAGAAGTTTTGGCGTGCTTGGTAATTTTGCAACATCCCTTTGTGAAAATAATGGTTGTACTTTTCAGCAATTTTAGTTTATAAATATTCATTTACTGTATTACTTTAAAGTTTAAAACAGCATTAGTTTATGTTTTTTTTAATTTTTTTAAATCCAGAACGAGGATCACTCCATTTTCTTTTATTAGTTTCTTCTATGAGCTCTGTGAGATTTTTCATATATTACTTTCAAGAATGCCTACTGTCTTTGTTTGGTTCTTCAATTTTGTTGATTTTGTTTCTATCCAATAGTAATTGATATGTTCACATTAGCATTGCAAATTTTAGCATCTTGCATTTTTATCTTTTCAGGTCAGTGGGAAAGACAGCAATGAATGAGCAGTCTTCTCGAAGCCATTGTGTGTTTACTTTGCGCATCTCAGGAGTAAATGAGGTCTCATTTTTCTGTTTAAGTAAATGCTTACCTCTTATTGGCATAGCGAATCTTCAGAAGATTGTGGCTAATTATGCAGCATTGTTTAATTCTGTAGACAGGAGTAAATGAGGTCCAATTTTTCTGTTTAAGTAAATGATTACTTCTTATTGACATAGCAAGTCTTCAGAAGATTTGGTTTTAACCATGTAGCATTGTTTAATTCTGTAGAGCACAGAGCAACAGGTGCATGGAGTTCTTAATCTGATTGACTTGGCTGGAAGTGAACGTCTTTCTCGTAGTTGTTCAACTGGAGATCGTCTGAAAGAGACTCAGGTGCATACTGTGATGAAATTTTATTATCAAATTAAAGCTAGTTCAATGATAATTGTTAATCTGATCATTGTCTTTGTTTATCATATGAAATCTAATGCTTTTTCTTATTCACCTTTTTTCATGTCAAGTGATAACATCCAGGCAGTGAGTAGATTAGAGATTGTTTGGTAGTTATGTCAAGATCAAAATTGTTGCTTCTTGAGATTGTTCTGGTAGTTATCTCATGATCAAAATTGTTGCTTCTTGTGGATTATATATTGTGTATTTTATTCCATCTCAATATAATAGAAAACGCATTAGAGACAAGGTGTAGAAAACTGTCTTTGTCTGTCCGTGTCTCTGTCTCTCTTTAGGTGTTAGGATTGGCAACCATTGCTCAAAACTCCTTATCGCAGGTCCTTAAGCATTCCAAACTTCTGCTGGCGAGTTCAATGATATTTTCATGTTGTACCAAAAGTGTAGGTTTTAAAATTGCTTTAACAAAAGCCTAAAACCTCTACACAGGACCATAGCAATTGAACTAATTGCGACCAGTTGAATCTAGACACAAAAGCAGAAGCAAACTATGGGATCAAAATTCCTGTAAATAGAAATTTGATTTCTCATTCATTATTCAAAAGAAAATACACATATGTAAAGCCTCTTGGATGCGTGAGTCATGGTGACAAGTGTCCAAGACAAGTTGAGTTAATGGAATGAAGAAAGGTGCCAACTCAACATAGGAGAGATGCTAACTTGACAACTAGCAGCAGTCGTGGTGATTGAAGAAGTAGTGGTTTAATCTGATTGCTTCCAATCAAGTAAGGATGCATGTGCTTATTAGCTATCTGGAAAAAGATTAATTGACCTCAGTAAAGTTAAATAAACCAAGTGCAATATAAAATATTTCACTAACAAAAGCATATATATTTCATGCTATTCCTTTGTTCCATTCGGACATGTCCCCTGGGAATTTCCAGCCATCCCTGTGCTGGAAATGTTAGGAAGGGCTAAGAAACATCCCTGGGGTTTTTTCCCCTATAAAACAAAATTTTGGAAACATTTCAGAAATGGTAGGAGATGGCTGGCTGTCCCTGGGAAGGCCAGGGGTTAGCTAGACATCTGCCATGTCCAGCCATCCCCTATGGAGCGGCCAAGGAAAATTCATTAAAAAAAGCACAATAATAAGAAGTGTGTCCTTGTCCCGGAGAGCCATATGGAGCTGTTTCTAAAGTCTAGACACTTAGAAACTTAAGACAATGTTTCTTTGTATCTCTATACATCTCCTATAAGTATCCCTTGAAAATTGGTAAACTTCCTATAGCGTTTTCTCAGATATATCATTTAAATTACACTAGGTTTTCATAAAATGTTGATATGTGATTGACAAAAGCTATAATAACTAAATAATTACATTAATACACTTGTAATTTTGTATTTTTTGCATAAAGTTTCCAGATTAATTGGTTGCAAAAATTTCGCTTGTGAAATTCCAAAGAGATAATGGTACAAAGAAAAAAAATGGTGAGGTTAAGAGGTGTACATGCATTGAAGTTTTATCAACTGATTGAAAATATAGTCATCTCTAAGGACCCCTGTAGCATGTTTTTAGAATAATGACATTCCCCTCCCAGTCTCTACCATCTCCAGTTGTTATGGTTTAAAATTTCATGATGATGATGATCAAACATCAATATAATTAATGTTTGCTTTTCTTGACATCTATTTCAATACTTTTAAAATGTTAATTTTTAAAATTTTTGAGCGTTTTAGGATTTTACATTCTTTGAAGTTGCATATCCATTGTATGATGAAATTTTCTAATTCATATATATATCTTTCTAATATTTTTTTGCTATCTCCTAGTATTTACTCCAATGGCATACCAGTACTTTTCCCTGTCTCCTGGTAACTGTGGGTTTTGCAGTCTTGATTCAGGCCAGGCGTAGGCTTGACTGCTGTACATGGCCCAAAGAGCAATTTATTTGTTATTCCATATAACCATATTTTGAAATATACCGAAATAACACTGGCATAAAATTTTCAACACTACATGAAGGTATAAAGGATGAATAGTCAGATGTGGGAAAAATATATATAAACACACACAAGACTAGTTGAAACAAAAAATTGCTTCTTTATCAAACAACTGGGACTGTTGACAGGCAAGAGAAAAACGAATCAAATAGTTAAGAGGGATAATCCTCTTCCTATCCCTTGACAAAACAATATAAGTCTTCCTTGACGTTTTACCTCTCAAAATGAACTGAGGGGGTTCTCTCCATGTTTGAGGTATACGCCTTTGCAATGTTTTGTTTAATTATGTGAACAGTTCTTGATTGCAATGCAGCGATATCTGCTTGAATGTTTCTGCATTAGCATGTAACTATGTTACCCCAAGTTTCTGGGATGGGGATGGCAAAGGGGACGGCTATATAAATATAGGAAAAATTTAAAATATATAGGGAAGTTCTAAATATTCATATGAAAACTTGGATAAAACATGCATATATACATTGTATTCATATGAAAACATGGATAAAGCATGTATACATACATTATATAACCTTAACATATAACATTTGTGTTCAATTGATGCCCTTGTTTGAGCACCAATATTGATGGGTATTGATTAGTCTACACTAGCCGTTCCCATTGATGTTCATTTCCAGCCCATGCATGTGAGTTTGAAGGAATATGAGTGGTTTCCAGCCTGAAAAGTATGGCCCAGTACAAGTTTTGCAGATCTGGCGTGATCTGCTGTGTATGATTCCTTGTATATCTTGGCCCCTTTGTTGCTGTTTGGTGGTGCTGGTGGTGTATGTTGCTGCTGGGTAATGTTGGTAGGTGATATTTGATGTTTTGGGAAGGTGTTTGATGAATTTTGTAGCTGTTTTGACCTGCAATCATCAGGCTTGCAATTAAGTTTGAGCTTTGCACAGTGGTTTCTTGACTTGACATTGATCATATTTCAAGTCTGTGATATTGATTACCAAGCCGATGTTCATATTTCTGAGTGTTTTTGGCTACAATTCAGACCTGTTTACCCTTCATATCAGTGAAAAGTCCAATGTTGCAGACCTGCAATCACTTCTTTACACACTACCAAGTTCTGAATGTTTGCGAATTTAATTAACAGGCTGCTGTTCATTATTTCTAAGTGCTTTTGGCAGTGATTCAGACATGTTTATTCCTCTTATCAGCGAAAAATCCAGTGTTGCAGACCTATAATTGCTTTCATATGCATTACCAAGCTCCGGGTGTTTGTGAAATTGAGTTGTGCTTGCTGCCCAGATCTGTTGCAGCACCTATCTTAGTGTTCTCCAGACTCGTTGTAGTTAGAATTGACATATGTAGTTAAATTTGTATGAAATTTATGAAACACATATGCTCTATTGCTGAGGCATGGGGGCCCACAAAAATAAATAAAAAAATGTCTTTTTTAAAAGCATTTGAGTCTTTTTTTAATTTTTAAATGTGCTGGGAAAAGGGGGACAGCTGGCCGTCCTCGGGACGGTTAGGGGACGTCACAGGCATCCCCAACTGTCCCGGGGATGGGGGGATGTCCCATCTGAGAATTGCTTCCATCCCCAAATTTCTGGGACATTTCTTGGGAAAAAGCAATTTTTGGGTACGTTTGGGGGGGGGGGACGTCCCCTGGCCATTTCTGAAATGTCCACGGGATGGGGACATGGTATTTAGGCCCAGGGATGTGTCCCCGGGTAATGCAGGCATGTAATTATTGCTTTATTTCTAAGCTGTCATCTTGGAGGCTCTGGGCTCTTCTTGACATGAGGTGATATGCAGTAGCTTCTACTCAATTCCTTGCAGTGCCAGGCTTGCATGGTATGTAATTACAATCTTCTTTTTCTTGGCAGTGACCCTTTGGATTTGTTGACTTTAGAATCTAGGATCAAGACATTCTTCCTAGTTTGTGTTTATTAGTGTTTTTTCTCCTTTATGTGTTTTACCGCAAGTCGATTTCCAACAAGAATAAGGACTGTTGGTGTTCTTAGGCTTTTAACTATAGGTTCTGCAAGAAGACCTTGCCATGGTCTAAGGCAGCTAAGTTCATTTGTGCATAGGGGAAAGTAATTATTTAGAAATATGGTTCTTTGTAGGAGTTCTTAGTGCTTGTGGTTTCTGATTTTACCTTGAGCAAACAACTATGAAAGAAGGCTGGGAAATATTTACTAAAGCTTATCTTAAGAGATGGATGAAATGAGCTGATGTATCTCATCTTTTCAGATGACAGTAATTTTGCTTTGAAAAGAAAATTCTCAACACCGAGGACTTCTTATAGAAGTGAAATGAAAAAAATTACTATGTTGGGTAATAACTGGAGTATGATGTGATTGAATTGCTTCAAATTTTAGAACAAACGGCCGTTGTTGAGTAAATACTAAATAGTGGACCTAAGTCTAAGATTGCTTGAATGCTTGCAAGATTATTTGATGAATCCAGTTGATTTCCTTTTTCACCAGCCAATCAGTCTATGTGCTTATTTTCACTTCTACATGCTTCTTAGCCCGTGATTGGAAAATTGGTAAGTTGAGTTCGCTTTCCTTAAGATTTCTAAGATACCAATTCTTGGTTTTTCAGATGATCTTGGTTATGTTGGTACATGTCCAAAGGAGGAGCCCTCTAGTGAGATTTCTATTTCCTAGATTTGGACAAGATTTAGGGCATGATATGAAAGCTAGTAATTCTTCTTGGAATTACAATTTTTCCTTGTGCCAATGTTATTAATTAACATTGTTTCTATTTTCAAGTTTCCTATTGATTCTGGAGCTCTAGGTTGCCCTGGTATTTGTTTTGAGTTGCACAATTGTCAAAGGATAGAAAACAGAAATAGCATAAACTTGCAAAAAAGCCACTTTTTGTAAACTTCTAAAATTAGGTAAGCAAAAGTGGCTTCATTTATATTCCTTATTTTAAAATTAGCCCGGCCAGATTGTTATAGCAAATAGAAGACAAGATTTAGGTTGCCCCCAAATGGAGAAGATTTGCATCAAACTAACTATACGTGTAAGTTCAAAACTATTGCATAATTGCATCACAGACCAATTCTTATCAGAGCTAAAATAATTCCTATGATGCACCAATATTTTGGGGCAGCATTTTGGGGACGGATTTTTTGGAGGCTATTTTAGGAGATGGCTAGAAAGAAAATAGGAATTTAAAAAATAAGGGCAGTTACAAATATTCATATGATAACAGTGATAATGCACTCGTCATATACATCATAGATTTTTAATACACAACATTACAGTTGAATTGAGAGTTCACAGCCTAGAATGCTATTAATAAGATAACTGATAAGGTATTCATCATATACATTAGAGATCCTGACATTAGAGTTGAATTGAGAGTTCATGGCTTAGAATTCACTTCGTCTCTTGTTAACTTGAAATATATCTTCCTCATTCAAACTTAGATTGTAGATGGGCATACATTTATCAGACCATGTCTCATTCTTCCTGAAACAATGTTTGCAATTTAACAACTTTCCTTCCGATGCCATTACAACAGAAATACCTTTCTGGAATAGTCTCGCCGTTTAAAATTCTTGTATTTAATATTAACATGCCACCAGGCTAGTAAAAATAAGTTATAACCAAATGGAAAATAAACATCAGAATATTCTTTTGAATAACAATGGGAATACAAACTCTACATTAAACCTCCTGAATCACTAAAGCTAATGATGGGATCCCATTCAACATTAACTGAATTGATGTGGTTATCTTCCAGGCTTTGATGGCAATTACTTCTTGCTTTTGTTTTTGCATTGCTCCTTGTATGCTTTGACATTATCTTTGGATGTCAAGTTCTGATTTTTGATTTTTAAAGTGTTTAAATATTTCGTTTCTGAAGTTCATAGCTTTCATATAATTTATAGTTTTACATAATTTCCAAAATTCTATATTTTCTCCCGTTTTTCTGTTCTGTCATCTTATTTTATAGACAAGTGAGAGTAGAGAATACTGTCTAATTGACCCCGTTTTTATTTGCTCGTCCATGTATGCTATTTTGAGGTGCTATAAATGAATATATTTCAAATGCTTACTAAATTTAGAAGATGGTTTCTAAAAGCAGACAGAAATATTGTCCTTAAATATACAGTTCCTGATTCCATATTCTGATGCGATTGCAAAGATAGCTTCACAATAAAGTGGAATTCCTGAGATTGTTAGTGAAGCAAGAATTTTATTGCACCCCATTCAAATATTTGGTGGTATTTCAAAGACCATCCTATTTCAATAAAGATCAATAAATATACATAATATATGTTGACGTAGTATACTCGGGATTTTTTCATGAAAATAATTTTGAACATTTTGGCTTGCAGGCTATTAATAAGAGTTTGGCATGTCTTGGAGATGTGATCCTTGCTATCGCCAACAGGGAACAACATGTGCCATATAGAAACTCAAAGCTTACATATCTACTTCAGGTGGGTATTGATGCCTGGTTCTCCTTGTAATAATTTATTGAGTTTAATATGTTTTTATTTGCTTGAAATTATACCAAATAACCAATATCAATTGTTGTTTGTATTCATCTAGTGCAGGGACTGCATGAACTCATAAAATTTTGATTCTTTCTGGTTTATGTGTTTGCTATGTGCAGCCTTGCCTAGGTGGGGATTCAAAGACTTTGATGTTTGTAAACATATCACCTGATTCAAAGTCCTTGAATGAATCTCTTTGCTCATTGCGATTTGCTGCGAAGGTAAATGCTTGTGAAATTGGAATACCCCGGCGGCAAACTCATATGCGTGCTTCAGATGGTCGATTTAGCTACAGCTGACACACACATTTTAAGTTCTCAAGAAAAAGCTTTGCACCTGGTGTTGCTACCAGCTGCCATGAGGGAGGGATTCAAATTCGTAGACAATGCTCCTTGGACTTTATTACAACATATCTAAAAGAAAAAAGAACAGGGTAGTTATTCATTTATTTCTTTCCTGATCTATGTAAATGCCATTCTCAGTTGAATATCAGCTAACACGAGATTATGTCGTGGAGCTCTAGTCAACAGTCTTGGTTGACCATTGCAGTGAATCTGGCTTTCTTTATGGTTTAGGATAGATTTTCATACAGAAGGCTTGATATTGTTGTATACAGGTAATAGACATGAGGTTCGCTCATGTATTTGTTTGTTCAAAGGGAATTCATTAACTAACATCATTGTAAGAAATTACACGAATTTGAGCTATTGTAAGTTTTATGGTAATTATTGGAGCAAGGGTTTCCCAAGAGCAGTCATGTCGTATGAGCATCTTGAGTTGTAAAGATGAACTGTATATATTTCACTTTTTAAAATATCACAATTCCTTTTAGGTTTTTGCTATGTGCATTGGAAATTATGCAGATGTGCTCCATGGATATTAATAACAAATGTAATATTGGAAATTATGCAAATGTGTTCCATTTATGCTAATAACAAATGCATTGTTATTATTATGTGCATTATCAGTGCAAGCCTTCTAGCATTGAGGTCACAGTTTTCCTATGTTTTCTCAAGCTATCAGAGGTCCTTGGATCCTTGCTTGTAAATTATCCCTATTATCAATTTTGTCAGAATCATCCTCTTGTCAATAATCCCTATGTTCTTGCTGTGCATGGCAGTTCTCAAATCCTAAAAATTAATCAAGGGACTCATAAAATTGTGTCAGGCACTGATAATTTCCCCAAGTTATCATTTGTCTACATCACATTACTGTCTCAGATTCTCATGACTTCAAAATGGCTCGCCTCCATTACATAAAAAACTGTCATTGTTGCTTTTTATTCCAGTCTGTCAATATGATTTGTGTAAGACTTCCCAGAATATCCCAATCTTCTTCTCTACCTTTATCAATGCTGTCGATTTAGATTTTTCTGCAGTTATACATCTCAACAGAAAGTCCAGGAACCACCACAAAATCCTATGAATTGGCAGCCCATCAGAACTAAGTAAAAGTCTCACAAATCAGAGTTTATAAGAGAAGTAACAGAAGGAATAATTCTAAGCCTTACAATAAGAGAACACATTAATACTGCCGATCCTGCCACTGAATCCTTAATTCATGGGAATCAACTTAACTCATGGGAATCAACTTAATTGAAATGGTCGATTCTTCATATGTCACTGAAACATTTCTCTTGCTTTCTCTAATAATGCTTTCTCTAATAAAACAAGGTAACATAGCACAACTCCGTAATTGAATTACCAGAATTGATCTTTTACCCAGTACATAGTAATTCCCCCTAACAACACTTGCATTTATGTCTCCTCTCAAAGAAATGATCCGTACATGTCCAAAATGTTTCCAGTTCCAAATTTAACTTCCTACGCCTTTTGGCATTCCTCAAGGGTCTGCACATCCAAACATGACTGTAAACACATTGAATGGATTAGTTAGCGAAAATTTAAATGGTTAATAAGGAATTTGAGGTAAATTACATAGAGTGGTTCAATTATTCTTGTGAATAATAGGTCATTGTAGGTTGGGTAGACTAGTAAGAGAGCTGTGTTAGGTTTCATTGATCAGATTCTTTGAGATTCAGGCTGGGATAAAGGTATGTGATGCGGAAGTTTGCAAATTAGTGCTGAATTTTGTTTGATCATGTGTGTTGATGTAGAAGGTTTTCAAGGCACGTACACGGTTCTTCAAGGGTTTTGTGCTGCATTGACCATTCACTCTTTCTTGAAAAGCAATGGCCTCCATAATGCCTTAATTTAATTGTGGGACGAAAAATGGAGTTGTTGGAGCCTATACCACTTTGCTTGATTAGCATATTGGCCTATGTTAACCACTCTAAACAGATGATGCGAACATTGGTTGATACACATTGTGGTTGTTTGCATGATTTCATCTTGATTGTGCAAGTAGTCAAGATCCAGGATTTAAGGAGTTTACATTGACTCGAGAAGAGGGAAGAATGGCTTAAGGAGTTGCATATTGAACATTAGATATATACATAGGTGTTGCATTAGATGAAGAACAAAATCTCTCACTAGTGTCACAAAATATTGTGTAGGCCATGTTGCAAAGGCTTCAGTTTTTGTGTGGGCCCTTGAGGTGACCCTTTTGAAGATGTAACAAAAAATTATCACTGATCTTGACTAAGTGAGGTGTTCAGTGTGTGTTATGGCGCTCTATGTACTTTTGTTGTTTGCACAAGAGGATCTAATATACTTGTTCACGAACATTCTAAATGTGTTGTAGAAGCTTTTGCACTTTATTTGTTTTCCATCCCTTTGTGTGATTTTGTATGCAGTAGGATATCTCAAAGGGTGTTGTAGGCTGAAATCCAAGAAATGTTTGCAAATAACTATGCCATGTGGAATCATGCATGGGTTTGATGTAGGCGTTTTGGATGTAGAGCAAGTTATTATACAAAGCGTGGGGTGCATGATTGTAGATGTATTAAAGATGCAACAATGACTGGTTGTTTTTCACCTAGCTATTTGCACACAATGGAAAGTTGGGACTCATATAGTTGTGTAAACCTGTCCCACAAAGACAACTTATGGTTGTGTCTATGCACAATTAGCTTGAAATGAACAAGGGTAGTTTCTTGTGCTATGATGTTTTTGTTGCATGCAACAATGATGGTTATTTTTGAAAACTTGTCTATCACAACAAACACATTCGTTTTGATGCTTAGTTATAAGTACATTGATTACTCATAAAATCCATACTAATAGACTCCTAGGCCATTGTAGTACACTGATTGTGTAAAGTCCTAACTTCTTGTTCGGAGAATTGGTGATGGAACATTGAATGCAAGACTTGATATGGTGCTTTATTTGCATGTATTTGAGGTCAATGGAAGAGTTCTAAGATTGCTAGTGTGTTGATAATGTCAAAGTGTCCAATTGCCTTATTGTAATAAGCCTCCTAGATAATTGTTTGGCAAGGTGCACCTTTTGGAACACAAAGATGTTTGAGCTTGAAGAAAATCCAATCTCAAAATGAAATTCATCAACTTGTTTACCTTGCACAAATGAGGTGTTGATATGTACAAAGTTTGAATTTGTTGTGTAGAGGTTATCTTACTCAATGAAGTGGCGGCTTCATGAATACAACACTATGATAAGCACGTGAACCAACAATTGGTGGGGGTAATATGTTGTCTTGTTGCTTTTCCCCTTCTTGTGCTTTATCACTAGATGAAATTACTACAAGTATGCCATCCACTTCATGTGGTGTACATTTTCAGCTTGTCCTATGTAGAAATTATAGTGACTTAATGATGAGAATGATTAATGTCTCCTTACCTAGAATGTAGAGGTGCCATTCCTTGACAACTTCAATAACATGATGTAGTTTCTTGTAGGTGAAGTAGCATTAAATCATGTCACTAAATATTTTTGAATGATAAGCATAGAGATACCACATGTGTCTAGAAATTGAAGTGATTTGTGATTGGATTGAATTAGACCTAGAAGGTGGTGACACCATTGCTTTATAGCTTGAACAACATGGCATACAATTTACTCATAGGTAGAGCATTAAATTGTGTTACTAAATATTTTTGAATGATAGGTGACCAAATGCCTCTGTCTATAAAAAATGAAGTGAGTGTTAAATCATGCCACTAAATATTTTGAATGATAAGTGGCTAGATACCTATGCATGTAGAAATTGAAGTGATTTATGATTGGAATGAATTAATATCTCCTTGCCTAGATTGTGATGGTGCTTATGCTTGATAGTTTGAACAACATGGTGTACAATTTTCTTATAGATGGAGTAGCATAAAATTGTGTTACTAGTATTTTTGAATGATAAGTGACCAAATACCTAAGTGTCCATAGAAAATGAAGTGACTTCCATTGAAATGAATGCATATCTCCTTACCTAGATTGAAGACTTCAGATCCTATTCTAAGGAAATATACCCATGCCATTTTACCATAATATCAATGAATGAAACATAATACATTGATTTTGAAGTTGAAAGAACTTTAACATGACAAAAAACATCAAAACATATCAAGTCCAATACCCCAAAAGATTTATGAGAACTTGAATAAAATTGAACACAATTTTATTTTCCATAAACATAATGTTCATAAAAATTAAACTTAAGGTTACAATCATTAAGCCACTCAACAAGGATTTTACTTTTCAAAGTCCTTAGACCCTTCTCATCAACATGACACATTCTCTAGTGCTACATAGGTTTCTCTATTGCAATAACTTAAAGTTTCTCTACAGAAAGCTCACTCTAAACTTGAACATACATAAAACACAAGTATCTAAAGTGGATGAAACACCCTCTTTTCTATTGGTTCCAATGGCCAAGGTGGAGATTTTATAGATCTCTTCACTATAATAACAAAAGAACTATAACACCGAATTGTGCATGCATCCAATTGAAATAGAAGTGCCTATCCAAACACTCTTAGCAAGTACCATAGCCCCTTTGACCATCTTATAACCCCTACCAAGGAAAATGTGTACACTTGAATCATTCAATTTACTTATATATAGTAAGTTCCATGTCAAATTAGGATTCGATACACTATTTATCACCTTCACTCATTCATTAAGGAATGGAGTTGGGATTTTTGATAACCAACAATCTATAGATGATAATCATCCCTAACAAACTGACAAGAAAAGTTGTAAAGCTAACACCTTGAAGGCTAATAAATGTTTTCTATTTGACTTAAATAATCAATAGTGTTTGTAGGAGCTACAGACTCCAAAATCACCTAGAAAAGCAAAGATTTCCTCCACAAGAGAGTATGAAAGATAATGAGCTTACTTGAATATTGAGATATGAGATATGATCAAATGATGATCAATGGGGATATGTTACAAATGTACAATAACCTTTCTTATATAGACAAGGTGAGATGTTATACGACCAACTACTTTGATGCAAATATTAAATGCCTGTGGATTAAAATCCTTGGCCTCCCTTAGGGCCCCTTTCTCTTGTTTAATTTTTGGCACCTCGATCAATATAAGTTTTAAGGGAGTCATTCTTAGAAGAAATTTTAATGTTATGCTGAACTTTAACATTTCCCAGTTTATGCAAATAAGCTTTCATATTGTGCCGATTTCAGGACTTTATGTTGTTTATTTTCATTTATGTCGAATCAATTTTTATGTCATTTTGAGTACGGATTGAAGATTTCTAATTTGTGAAAGCTTTTGATATTTCAACATAACTTCTACTGGTCAAATCATGTTTGATACTCTTTCGAATCAGTAATGATGTTTGAAATTACATTATGCTTATGAATGAACTTATGAGATGAATATGTCTGATTAGTATACTATTTTCGAGCCTTTTATCTATTCATTCAAGTATGGATTTTTGTGCTCTAAGTGTTTTAAATCTTTGAATCTCTTTGTGAATCGCTTTAGTTTAGATAGTTATTTCAGTTTACCTCTTCCCCTTTTTCTCCTTATGATGAAAAGATGACTTCTAAAATCTCGGAGGTTGTTCAGGGGAGCGCAATAGGTTCCCCATTCGTTGAACTTCCCATAAGGTTGTTGTCCTGAATGAAACTTTAGGCATCAATAGTTCTTTTTCTGGCATGCCCGATGAGATCAGAAACATCTTACTTTTAAGCAAGTGTATGAGTCATAGGCCTGTTACCAGATCCCAAACTGTATTAAATCCTAGTTTGTTAGTACCACTGCTGGTAATAGTCACTCAAGCGAGAGGTACATGGGATCAAGCACAGGTCCAAGTGCAAATGGTAACCCCTCAGAATTTTGTGACATGGAATAGCGACAACCCTCTAATTCCACATGCTCCTCCTGCACAATGGGATCCCATTCCTGCATATTCTCTATAAGCTTTGCCAAATTTTATGGGGGAGGACTCCAAAACTCTTGTAGAACACTTGTAGGATGCAGCTGATGTTTATACTGTGCATAACGTCACGCAACAAAATGTGGCGTTAAGGTTGATTGCAACCTCATTCAAAGGCAACGCACAAGAGTGGTACTAGTCCTTACAACCAAATTCAATTGGGGATTAGGATTAGCTCAAAGATCAATTTTTTAAGAATTTTACAAAGAAAGGAGACAGATCTTCGTTATTATAGCAATTGATAACTATCAAGCAGGCTCCTTTAGAAGCTATAACTGATTTTAACACCAGATTTCACAAGACCTGGCAAAGGATCCCAACAACTACTCGTCCTCCAAATGATATGACATTTGTCTTTTATCTAAAGGCCTTTAACTCAAATATATCTGTTATGATCCAGTCACTTGGTGGGAATACCCTACTAGATGCCTATAACCTTGTAGTTCGAGCTGAGAATAATCTAATCGATGCTGGAAAGCTTCCGCCTAGACCAACTATGCCCATTTTCCCTGGATTATCAGCCTAGGCATTAGGAGAAGCTATCCCAAGTTCATCTGTACCTTGATGGTATGATGAAAAAATAAGTATCGGGTAGAATACTGAGAGGGGGGGGGGGGTGAATCAATATATTGAAAAATTGATACAAAGTTCCCAATCTCAAACTCAGTCACACAAAGTAAACATATCTCAGTCAAGATCAATATTCATAAGAATACTTGACATCAACCAGTTTAACTGTTATGACAACTTAACTGTAAACAACTTCAATCCTGTAAACATCAACAATGCTTAATCATAAATCAACATATTCATCTTTCAATGCATCTACTTATCATGCCTTATTAGAAGTTCACCAAATCAACAAATAAGATCATAACCACAAAAACATTTACCACTTGACACAAATGTTTATATGTGGAAAACCCAAATAGGTAAAAACAACAGTGAGATGAGACTCACAAGGATAGCTATCTGAACTCTTTTGAAGTTTGCCCTATTAGGAGCCAAACCTATTAAAGCTTTACAATAAGTCCTGTTAAGAACTAATTCCAGTTAGGAATCACCCGGTTAAGGGATTTACAAATATGCCTTGATGAAAAGCACAATACCCTGTTAGGAGTAACCTCACTGGAGGATTTAAGAATCCAAGCTAATGGACCACCTTGTTAGAGGATTTAATGAGTAACCAAGCTTGTTAGAGCTTACCCGGTAAATGGATTTCACTACTGCTGTAATTGTTAGAAAAGAATAGGTTTTCTTGATCTGTCTGAGTAGCACTACATTTGCTTGATCAAATCCTTCTAAGCTTCAATCTGCCTTCACTCAAAGTGCAGATCCATTCACTGGTTAGGCAACTACACACTCAACAAGTTTCTATCAATCTTTCCAACAACCTTTACAAACAACTTCATCAACCTTAAATACAAATCAATTAGGTCGGTAACACAACAAAAACCTAATTCTCATCTTCGAGATTACAAACAAGTCGGTACAATCTTGACTGTTAGAAATCATGAAAATCTCATCACATTCTTCAAGAAAATTCCAACCGCTCCATGATCACCGCTTCATCGGACTTTGTAACTCATCATGCACTGTGCATTAGATGCAATCCACTTTGCTCCTTCCCTTGACAAAAACAAACGCGCCAAAACAATTTGAACTTATCCTCATACAATGATCACACGTGTCTCCATCATTACCGCATATCAGATAATAAACCAACAAACTTGATCGGTTAGGGTTTAACAACTGATAGGGTTTACCAGTTACATTGCTTAGAAAGGTTTAACCCTTTACACCAGTTCACCGGTTCAACTCACAAACTTTACATGCCGGTTTACAACATCTTCCACAAATCTCTTCTTACCGGTTAGTAGCCAACATAAAAAAACAACAATATCAACAATAACATGAATACCATTACTGATTCAATTGACCTCAATGACAACATATCATTAATGCAATCTCTATTCAAAATTCCAACACACCTCCCCAGTCTATGTATGTGTATCCCAATGCATCACAGAGTAGTGCTGTCGCTTCTACTTCCCCGGTGGTAGAGATGAATGACATTAATAACTTGTTGCAAACCTTCTCTATTGAGATAATTAATATCAAGAGGCAACATGCTAGACATGCGAGGCCCCCATTCTAGAATTATCAAGGCAAAAGGCCTTCTTATCACCAAATTTAGTTTCAAGGGGGTGCAAAGACAACTCCTCTGACTCGACCGAATAACCAGATCGTGCCAGTTCCTAAGCGATTGCAAACTATTCCTCCAAATCAAAATAGGGAGCTAGTGGCAAGGAATAATAATCTTATCGATGATATGAACGCATGGTGCTTCCCTTGTAATGAAGCACATATGCCCCACAATTGCCCACGTCGTAATCTACAACGAAAGGTGGCAGAGCAGTGTAGTCAAGGAAATACATGGGATGCAAGAGTTTATGCCTACTCATCCCCAGGAATGGATAATGCTACACTTATTGTGCAAATGCAGTGTATGTCCTTAGAAACAAGAAGTAGAAATTTCTTATGATCTTGTGATCTTCTCATGGATGGAAGGAGAGGATGCAGTGTTCGCTAATGATGCTTCAACATCAAAATCTCCTTAGGTGCAGTCCGATTACAACACTCGCTCAAAGCGTAGTCTTATAGGGGAACTTGTAACCCAAAAACCTAAGGTTGGTCCAGATAAACCTCAAAGCCAACTTGTAGTGGTTCCACCTTTTCAAAAGCCCAAGGAGGTGATGCAGGAGCATCCTCGGTTCTTGGTAATCTCGCATCAACCAAAAAATATTTCCTTTCTATTTTGCTTTCTGTTTTGTAATTTCAATATTTCATTCTGCATTTTCTAGCATTGGCTCACCGGATCTTGAGGAGTTGGATTTTGCTTGAGAACTTGATCATCTTCCTTATTCCTAAACCGCAGAGCATTTGGATCATTTTTCGGCAGGTTATCAATTCCGGTTTCCGAGACAGTTTTCTGCCACTGGAACCGGTTGGACCTATTTGCTTTGGTGAATCTACTAGATCCCTTCCGTAGCTTGCGAAGCTCGGAGTGTTGATTCCGATGTTCCTTGGCGTGTGATTGACCTTCCCTTTGATTCACACTCTATCCTTTGGATTTTCTGGAGGAATCTCTTTGGCGGAGGTCAACCTTGTAAGTTTTACACGTTTGGTCTTGTTCTTTGGCATTTGATCCTTTTGGGCCGACCGGATCCCCTTGGATCATATAAATCATTGTAATTGAGAAGTAGAATGTAGATCAGAGGAAATATAGAGCATAGAAGCTAGATCAAAAGTTTTGAGGTCTCAGTTGTGACATGTTCTATAATTGAGAATTAGAATGTAGATAAGAGGAAATATAGAGCATAGAAGCTAGATCAAAAGTTTTGAGGTCCCGGTTGTGATATGTTTTGCAATTGAGCATGTTTGTAGCAAGCCAGTGAGCCTAATCTTGTATCCCAGATGTTATCGGTTGCTTGTAATCAATTTTCATGATTTAATACATTCAGTTTTGTACTGCCTCCATCATATCCTTGTGTTTCCGTTGTGTTTACTCTTGTTGACCGGTCCAAACTGATCTCTTTGAGGTCCCTCCTAATCGATGAGTGCACCAAGAGGTCTCACCTTTGAAGCCTTAAGAATCAAAGCTGCTACCCCCAACATCTCTTAATGTGGTTGAGCAACTTAAAAAAGCCCCCGCAAATGCATCTTTGTGGGATATTCTAGCTATTACAAAACAAAAGTCCCTATTACGAGAAGCTTTGGGAGAACTCGAGAAGTTAACAACGACTGGGCTAGCCACGAGACCTGCTCAAACAAAAGACAAGGGACTTGAGGCTGGAAGTTAGCCGCATCAAGCCACCGTACTCACAAACGATGGGAGTGAAACTACAAAGGAAAGTGTAGATAAACCAAAACCTACCTCTTTCTTTTTAACTCTTACTGGGATAAGTTACTTCAAAATTCTATGATAGATTATAGTGCTAGTAATACAATCATTCCCAAGCAAATAGTAGAAGCCTTAAAGCTTAAATATGAGCCCCTAGCTAGAAGGGTCATGCAGCTAGATAGAAATAAAGTCCAGGCCATATGTGTGGTTAAAGATCTTCCACTGACCTTATATTCCTACCCTAGTATTACTGTGTCACAAGAAGTGGTAGTATTTGATATTCCCCCTATCTTCGGTCTCTGTTTTTCATGAGATTTTAGTATAAAAATAGGTGGATATATCTCCCTGGATTGGTCACACTTGATTCTAAGAACCAAATATGGGTCTAAAATGAAGATATTGTTTGAACGTCTACATTTTGAACATATAGATGATGAAGCTATGATGAATTTTGAGGCTTCTCACACCTCTATTACCAAAAATGAAATGTATTGTGTTGACTTTTTAGAAGATGAGGTGACTGGTGATCGAACCCCTGAAGAAGAAGTCTTTTTAAATGAGTTCATAGACACCAATCCTTTTGGCAATTATCATGCTACTGGTATTGGACGTATGTGATTTATGATGAAGATCAAGTGATTCCTAAGATCTCTAAAGATCAAGAAGGCATGTCGGATGATGAAAGTAATCATTACTCAAACCTATGGACTCTATATTTTGATGGAGCAAGATGTAAGTCAGGATCCAAAGCTAGTATATGTTTGACATCTTCATTTGGAGAACAAACTCTTAGAGCTTTCAATTTCCAGTTTTCTTGTTCAAATAATGAGGCTGAGTATGAAGACCTTGTACGAGGTTTAAGCCTAGTAGAGCGTATGGGCATCAAGCAATTGAAGGTTCTGGGAGATTCCAAACTAGTAGTCAAGCAACTTTGAGGTACCTCCACAACAAAAAAATGTACATATTCTCTCTTAGAGACATAGATTCTAGGATTTAATTGAGAGTTTTGAAGCTTTTAACATTCAAGGGATTCCGAAAAACCAAAATTCAATTGTGGATCAGTTGGAAAAAATAGGGTCTTAGTTTGGTCTTGTCTCTGAGTTGATAGAAAACAAATACCTTGTCTGGGTGATTGTAAGGCTATCTATTCTGGATAATGATCAAAATTGGCAAGTTTTTCAAAGTGATGGTCCAATTGCAATGTCCATTCAACAATCATGTGAATTTGCTGAACAATTACAACCCAAAGTTGCAGAGGCATATCAAGATCAAATTATCCAGCTAAAAACTAACAAGCTTCCAAGAGGCTTGATCACTTTGGATAACTTGTTTGACTGTGATGATGCAAGAAATGATAAAAGGAAGTTTGCAATAGACAAGGGAGATTACACTAATTTCCATGTCAAAGATGACAAGAAGTTGAAGGTTGGTGAAAATTTTCCCCAGTGGGATAAGGATAGATTAATATCTTTATGTGATAAGTAAAAAGGGGTCATTGCCTAGCCATATGATGATTTGAAAGGATATGAACCCAAAATCATCCAACATACTATTGAGCTTGCAGAAGGAGCAAAATTTATCTCACAAAAGAAAAGGCCAGTCAATCTTACAATTGAACCTTTAATGACTCAAGAAATTAAAAAAAAATTGATTCTCGGATAGTATATCCAATTAAGCATAGCACTTAGGTCTCCAATCTGGTTCCGGTCCACAAGAAGAATGGAAACATTCACCTTTGCGTGGATTTTAGGACCCGAATAGGACTTCCTTGAAAGATCATTATACTTAGCCTTCTATGGAGAAGATTCTACAAACAATAGTAGGCTCAAAGATGTTTTCTATGCTGGATGGTTTTTATGGATACGATTAGATACAAGTTAAAGAAGAAGACCAACACAAAATGATGTTCACCACAAAGTGGGGAATGTTCATGTATGCTAAAATGCCCTTTTCTCTCTCCAATGTAGGCACCACCTTCCAACAAGCAATGGATATCACGTTTAAGGAGTTGATAAATATAATTATCCCGATCTATTTGGATGATCTCATTGTGTTCTCTAAGTCAAAGGAGGATCATTTTGATCATTTAGAATTGGTTTTCTAAATTTTTTTAGAGTTTGGAGTCTCACTCAACCGGAAAAAGTGCATTTTTGGGGTTTAATAGGGAAAGTTGCTCGGACATGTAGTTTCCAAAGATGGAGTCTCAATCAATCTTGACTGGGTGGTGGCTATCAAGGAATTACCTCTACCAGTAAACAAGAAAGGAGTCCAGTCTTTCCTAGGGTAGATTAATTTTGTGAGTGGGTTTATATCAGATTTTGCAGGTATGATTAGACCAATTACTCTAATGTTAAGAAATGATCAACCTTTCAAGTAGACTAGCCAAGCTAGGGAAGCCTTTGAAAAATTTAAAGAAGCTAATTCTTTCGCCCCTATTTTGGTTAATCTAGACCTTTCAAAGGACTTTATCATGTATGTCTACAATAAAAAATACAACATAGCCATGATCCTTACCCAAAAAGATGATGAAGGAAAAGATGAACATCCTGTGGCTTTCCATTCCAGGATGTTGAAAAATTATGAGGTTAAAAATACAATTTTGTTGAAAGACAAGATTTTTCTATTGTTAAAGGACTTAAAAAGTTCCAACATTTGATCGCCTATAACAAAATAGTGGTTTATGTAGCACATTTCAGTGTGCATGAGTACATTATGGAAGGAGAGATCACTAAAAAGCGAGCTAATTGGATCACCAAAATTCTGGAGTATGATATTGAAGTCCGACCAACCAAAATTGTTTTTGGAAAAGGGCTATGTGAATACCTAGTTCAAGAACCTAAGACTGTTGCTGAAGAAGATTAGTCTGAGATAGTGTTGGTTAACCAACTATAGATTGAAGGGTGCTGGATGATCGATAGGATTAACTTTATGCAAACAATTAAGTTTCCTTCAAACCTTCCCTCTCATAAGAAGATGGTTTACAAATTGTAGAATGTTGGCTACATGCTCATTGGGGGAGTTGTTTTCAAAAGGAACTTTAATGGAGTTCTTCTGTGGTGTGTGAACAGAGAGAAAGCGAAGAAAATTCTTAGTGAATGTCACAATGGTCTTGCAGATGAGAATTTTTTAGCAAGAACCACCGCGATTAAAATTATGCGTGATGGCTATTTCTGGCCAAACATGTTTGGTGATGTTCATTCATTAGCTAGATCCTACAAGGAGTGTCAATTCTTCATAGGAAAATGGAAGAATGCAGTCATGCCCTTGAAACCGATAGTGGTTGATGAGCCATTCGCACAGTGGGGTCTGGAATTCATTGGTATGATCAACCTAGATTCAATTGCCGGACACAAATGTATACTTACAACAACAAAATATTTCATGAGATGGACAAAAGCAGTTCCCTTGAAGAACAAAACTAAGGTAGAGATTATAAATTTCTTGGAGGAATTAGTTACAAGAGTCAGCCCACCAAAAATCATCTTAGATAATGTTAGGGAATTTCTAGGTTAAAAAATGTGTCAATTTTCATTAGATCATGGGATCTTTCTCAAGACTTCCTCAAACTATTATCCATAAAGAACAGTCTTGCAGAGTCAACAAATAGAAACCTGATTAGACTTATCAAGAGGGTAGGGTCAGAACACAAAATAAAAAGGCATAAACAACTGAAAATGACACTTTGGAATGATAGAGTCACGCCAAAGCAAGTATTAAAGACTTTACCATATGAGTTAGTTTGTGGTAAAGAAGTCTTGCTACATATCTCCACGGAGATTCCTGCATTTCAACTACTGAATTCCCTTGAGGTTGAAGAGAGTGGAGCTATGGAGGTTAGGCTAGAAGAGTTGCTTGAAGTACAAGAATCAAGGGAAAAAGCACAGTGCCATGAATAATTGCCAACAAATTGTCAAAAATTGGTTTGATAAGAAAAGTTTCAAGCCCGGTTTCAAACTGGGAGATTTGGTGTTAAAATATAAAGAATGTTCTTCCAAACCTAGACAACATGATAAATTAGACACCCTTTGGGAGGGTCCTTTCCACATTGCAAATTGTAAACAACATAATGCTTTCGAATTATAAAATCTGGAGAGAGAAGCATTAGGGATTCCTATTAATGACATTCTAATTAATGTTTTCTTTCTGCTTAGTTGTTGTGAATATTGTAAATATGTAAATTTTGTATTTAATGCAAAATTTTGAAAGTTCTGAGCTAGTAGAATGCAAAGAGAAAAGGAAATAACATAATGCAACACACAAAATCATGTAGAGCAAGCCAAAAGATCGTATATTCATTATATTATGTAATATTTATAATATATTGGTCAAAATGACTCTTAGGCCTATGTATGCACGTAGCAAAAAGTAGCTAGAAATATGAAGTTTAGTCTTATTCTTCTTCATCAGAGGACGCTGGAAAAGCAGCTAGAGGAGATGGAAGTGTAGCAGGAGCAGGAGCAAGTGGAGCCACAAGATTGTGAAAGCTAGTGTACCATTCCACACTGTAAATTGGTACAATGTTCATGATCCTCATAAGGAAATGGCCGGCACTGGACGACTTCACTCAGTGATGCTCCATAGTGGTCATGCATAAACCACTGAGAAAGGGAAGCCATGCCAACACCTTGCCATGATCATTATAGCGCCGAAGATCAGAGGCAATTGGTATGCCTAGGCCTATCATTATCATATGCACAACTTCTAAGAGCCCACCTAGATATTGTTTTGGAAACAATTCTTTAGTAAGTTGAACAATTTGAGCCTTAGGCTCTCCAAGATCCATCAAAGAAGCCGCAAACTGGGAGGTAATATTGGTATTCACCTTATATTTCTGTCAACCCCGGTGACAAAATCCTCACATATAACCAATTTTATGGCTACAATCGCAAGTGTATGTTTTATTTTAGTCATCCTCATAAGGCAATTGTCAATTATTTCCCCTAGAAAAGCCAACTGCGGCTTATTGCTCACTAGCCTGATCGGAGTATCCATGATCATTATCTCTTAAGAAAAAAACTCACTGCATATGAATGCAATAGTTACAACCTATAACCGATTTATAGAATCAACCCAAAGATATAGGTCCAGCGGTAGCGTACAAGATGCCGACAAAATGAAAACTTGAGAATATGACTCAAATCAAGTGCCCAACGTGTGAAATGAATTGGCAAAGGACAACGAGCTAGTGGTGATGGCCTTGGGAAATGCAAATGTCTGACACAGTGCCAAGTGTTCTAGTGTAGGGTTTATTGAATGCATCAAATCCAAGAAAATGAAGAAATAAAGCCTCATGTAAAGCCACTCCGCAGGCTACTTTTAATGCAAAGCATACAAAAAGGCCTATACTTACCACTTGTAGGCCCAGTTTCCTAAAATATGACTTTTTAAGATGGAATGATAATTCACTGCAGTGAAGTGGCATTCTTTCGTCAGTTGCAAATTAATTTCGCATAAAAAATATTAATTATCGACATGCCTAGGCTAAAGTGCTTAAGCCATGTGGTTAAACTAAAAGCAAGTAAAAGGTTAAAAGAAGCATTTAAAAAAACTAAGTGTTAAACATTAGACTTAAAATCAACATTGTGAGATTATGGAGAACATAAAGGAGATAACTGAGCGTGGTAGATCATAGTTGTTAAAAAAAAACCAAAATGGATATAGAGGGAGCTTCAACTAGTGGGAAAATGGTGGGGTCATCCACTCTCATGACTATGGTTGATATTTCAAGGAACATATCTTATGCTTCTGCTAAGATACTAGGTAAACCGATATATCTAAACAAAGGATGCTTGAAAGGTAACACACATAAATCCAATCTTTGTAAAAGATAAGTTTGATGAGATTCGTGACCCTAATTTGTGTTCAAACCCAAAGACCCTTTGAGAAGGCGCCTGTGCACGAATGCAAGAAAGATTGAAGAAAAAAGATATTGAGTTTTTGGGATATAGGCTCTTGCATTGTGGTCTTCCACAATACATGGTTCCGCTAGTTCATCATTGTTCGAAGCTGGTAGATGCATGCATTCAAAATTTTGAACTTGATGTAGGAATAATTCAAGGGAAATCCCTTAAGGTAGTTATCAACGTTAATGCTATCATAGATATGTTCTATATTCCTGCCTTTTTGACAGAAGTCAAAATATTCACTAGGAAAATGATGGAAACTTATTGGTCTACCCGGACCGATGCTGTTAGTTTCTACAAACATGAGTTGAAAAGAGGTAAAGATAAAACTTAGCTAGCTAAGTTTCCCATAGCTCTAAAGAATTGCAATCAAGATTTGAAAGATGTTTTCTCTATGTTGGCTTTCATTTTCGGTTTCGACCATGACCGAGAAGTGCATGAGTTCAAGATGGGTTTGGCTTTCATGCTCAAAAAGCAAAATGCTACTTTATGGTATGACTTTACATACATAATTGCAAAGGGGATGATCAGGGAATTGAAGAACTATGATAAAGAGTACAAATTTAGGTACCCTTCTTTTTTGGCTCATATGTTTTTACATTAGAATCCAGAATTTTTCAGCCACTATATGCAATTATCAATAGTTGATGAGAAAAATCATAAAAAATCCCATGTCAACTTGGACCCATGTCCTCTCTGCTACTCATGATTATTATTCTTTTTCTGATAAATTCTTAAACCCTGTCCTAGAGGACATGAGTAGAGAAAAATATCATACCAGAATTTGTGAGAAGCAAGTCAAATGGATGTTAAACAATAAACTCCCATGTGACTGGTTATTAAGGGCAAACTTCACAGTCATCAAAATGCATGGTTTCTGTGAGGAACCTTTCTAACTCCCAATGTGCCCAATGGTTAGGGTCGCAATATAAATTTTTAGGCAACTTTCAGTTGTAGATAAGTTTCATAGAGTCGGGAGGCATAGAAATGGTATTTATGAGTTTCCTTTGGTTTTGGGGTCAATTATCCTGGCTAAATTAGGAGCTGAGAACTTACTAGCGGGTAAACTAGCTCATCTAGGCCCGATGTATCTAGATGAAAAATGGAATTATGATCCAGACGACTTCCTACCAAACTTCAATGTCAAAATGACTCATATCTCCCGACCCTATTGGGAAGCACATCAAAATTCGACAGTAGATGAGCCCAACTTACATGTAGACCCCAACTTCATTGCAACATCCCTTATAGAGAGACCACCTTGGCTATCCTTTTATAGGATCTCGACATGAATGGACCATTCCAAGAAAATTGGTGGAGCACTCAGACGTAAGCTCCTAGGAAGAGGTTGGCCAGAAGAGAAAGTTTCTTATTTCTGGACTTTTTGATAAGAGGTTCAAGACCTAAATTTTGATTTTTAGGGTCATCCGTTAGATGATATATGGAATAAAGATCATCATGAAACTAGAAATGGTGATGACAAAGGAGAAGTGTATGAAGTACAAGAAATAAAAGGAAAAAAACTTGAGAATGGGTCTATCACAAATCCCTCAACGGGTGATGACTATTCGACAATCCGATGGTCATGCACTCAAAATTCTAAAAGGAGGCCCCAAACTACACAACAACCTCAAAAGAAGGTATAAATTAGCAACCCATTGCCTGAGAAGAAATATAAGACAAGTAGCGCCCAAGAGCAAGTTGTAGAACAAGTGGCAATTTTGGCTTCGATTTCAACTTTTCGACAGTTCATGTATGTTTTTCTCCCTCTCTTCTTGCTTCTCAATATTTGGTTAGTTTGTCAGTTTCCCTTCCTCCTATATATTCAGTTGGCGTTAGCACCTCGGTCGCAATTTTTGTTCTCGTAGAGTCCTTCCCAAACTTCTACACCTACCCCTGTGTTTGGATTAGTTTTTAACTCTCGTGAGTGGTCCCATCGTTTGTTTCATTGTCCACCGCACCCTTAGTCATAGTGACCAATGTTTCGATGACGTCCACTCCTGTGTCCCAAGATACTATGGTCAATACATTTCCATTATCCCCTGCATCCAGTTTAAGTGTTACACTTCCTCTCATATCTGTGGGGCAGCTACAAAGTATTCCCCCATTTTACCCTTCGGTGCTAAACTTCCTAAAGAAAATACAGTTCAAATCTTCTGTAGTCCTAATTCCTTTTGCCCTTCCTATCAGATATCCTTTTGTTGGCCAATGCATCTATTCCCCTTCTGAATTTAGAGATCAAGTTGATGCAACAAGGATGACATGAGCCAAATGTGCACAAAAGAGAAGGGAAAAAGATGCAGCCAAGCCTGTTGTGCCACACATAGAAAAATCTTTAATGAAGTGCATCTATCTATCATGTTTGCATCTAAGATTCCTAATATAGTCAAGACAAAAGGGCAGATACAACTAGAGGATTACCTAGTCCACACAGTAGGGATCAACCTGAGCTAGCCCCGAACCCAAGATGAGGCAGATCTTATGGAGGAAACACATAAAGTAGTGACTAGAGATTTTATTAAGCTTAATCGTTGTTTGCCTAGCCAATTAGAACAATAAATAGAATTAAAGTATTAACTCAAGGATTGGTCATCCATTATGAGTAGCTATCATTTCCATGACTGAGGTTCATTTACTTGTCAACCTAGGGAAGTATTACTTGAAATGGGCCTGCATTGTATATGCACTAAGTTCTGGTAAGAGTCATTCTGCACTACTGCAACAACTAAGTCTATCTAAAATAAACAAGAAAAAATATGATAACTGAATAGCTATTGGAAATCTTAACATTAATAAAAGATTCTAACTAAATAACTGTGCTAACAAACAAGAATTACACTGTCTTCTTTGGTTGCAGGAACAGTCACATAATCTGGTTCCAGTGGCTGCATCAATAGTCAGTTGCTAGAACATTTACTGCAGCAAAATAAAACTTAATCTAACAAGCACACATAACTACTCACCAAGTGGGCCCCTTGGATGAGTGTATCTAGGCTTAAAAACGATTCTATATGCTCAGAATAACATAACCTTTATTCATTATTTCCAAAAGTCGATACAATGCATAAAATAAGAGAAAATGCTTCTAATTCTGGAAAATGTTGTCCAACCTCTACGAAGAGGTGCAGGTCTTTATTTATAATAATATAACAAACTTTCAACTACTTATATCATGCCCATGAAACTAGGTGGAAACATTTATTACAGCAAGAAGAAGAAGTCAATCCACAAAGAACGTGGGACTTTACTAACACGCAACCAAGAATATAGCATGGTGGTTTTTACTAGATTGATGCTTGCTAGAGACAACAATAAATGAGTCTGGTACTGCCTCACTATTCCTTTGCCGCTTCACTCAAACACCATCTTCTCCACTGTTTTAAATGCTTAACCACGCCGAAATGTCTCCAACTATTTGCATGGCGTGATTCTCCATTTGGCTTGACACAATTGCTTCTGCAACAATTTATTTACTCCCGCATTAAAGATTAGAACATACAAACATATATATATATATATATATATATATATATATCCTTTAATCACAACATTTATACATCCACGTATGATATTACCAATAATCTGTTGGCAATATTGCATTATAACAGACAATGAAAGATTGTTGGCATTTCAATAAGGATATTGAGAAGGTTGTTGATGATTATGGATATAACTGATTAAAGATGTTTACTGTCTTGATATTATTATTTTGTCATTGATGTCAAGAAATTGATTTTCTAATTTAGTATGATGTTGCCATATCTTGAGAAGTATGATTTGAAGAATATAAAAATGTCGGTAAAAGACACATGAAAGAATATGATGAATAAGGGTATGAATAAGATATTCAATGGGCAACTATTACCGAGTCAGACAATGATGAGATCATGATGTTCAGATTGTTTTAACATCATACATATGTTGTAAATTGTAAAGGTTAATACTATACTATGTTATCAAGCAAAGAACCTAGTTGGTAAACCCTAAGGAACCTAGTCGGTAAACCCTAAGGTTATCGCTATCGGTTAATGAAGGCGGAATGTCTACCGAGTGAAGTTTAGTATTTACCGAGTTGTAACCGAGCTATAACAAAATGCATTAAATGTTTGCATGCGTTATTTAATGAAAGAAGCTGATGAGATGGAACTGATTAAATGATTGGTATGCCGTGCATGAAGTTTGTTAATGAATCTAAGGCAATGGAAAGTCGGCATGAAGATCTACAATGCAGATTGAACCACAATACCCTGGCACAAGTTCCAAGAAATGTATGCAAGTTCCAAGGCGGGGTAAAACATTTTCAGATCGAAAGATGCATTGAACCTGGACAAGATCGAAGATCTGATGGCTATGATTGATCATGGGAAATGTGATTAAGGAGATTAAGCGGTTATCTAATTGTTTATAAATAGGAAACTGTTGATAAACAATGTATGCGGGAAAGTGTATGCACAAGGATGCTACATAGTGATTATCGAGCACAGAAGCTTGAAGACCTGCTTGAATAACAGAGTATAGAAGCCCAACAGATGGACAAGATTAGTTCTATGTCTAGATTGTATTGAACAAATAAGAATCTGCTTTAGCATTTTAGATGTGAAGTTGCAGAAATATTTTTATTACTGTTATTTTGTGAAAGTGACAGAAAATCTCTTAACTGAGTGGACTTAACAGTCTTATTTGTAAAACCCTCTAGCAAGGTGACATTTTGATTGAGTGTTTGAAATCCTTTAACAAGGTCACTTCTAACAAGGTGAAGATCCTAACAGATCTGAGGGAAATCCCTTAACCGGGTCACATCTAGCAATGTGTTTGTAATCTTTAACAGGATTTGCTTTTAACCGAGCATACTCTAGAAGAGTATATTTCTTAGTGGGTCCGAAATCCCACAGTGGTTTTTCCCTATTTGGGTTTCCGCGTTAAATCTGGTGTTATGAGGTTTATGATGTTTATATGTTTTTGAGTTTGCATGTTTAATAGTTTTGGTTATATTACTAAAATATATGTTACCAAGGTTGAATCTGATGTTTTTATGGAAGATTAAGTTTGCATGATTCACCCCCCCCTCTCATCTCGTTGGCTATTGGATCTGTACTTATATTAAGTATCCAAACTATCAATTGGTATCAGAGCTTTGGACTCCGGAAGAAAAGTTTAAAGGCACTTGAGTTAAAGATCCAAAGATATATAAGAGGGATGCACCGAAGCTGAACAAGTCAAGTTTCTCTACATGGTAGAAAAGGATGAAGCTACATCTATCAGGAGTTGGAGAATATGTTGTATACTATCTAGAGAATGATTTTGTTACACCAAGCACCTATCCATTGACTATGGAAGAGATAAAGGAAAAGAAAGAACATATTGAAGCAATGATTGAAATAACATCTACATTGACCGACTCAGAGTTTAATGATCTAGAAGGCTGCAATGATGCAAAGGCTATGTGGGATAAGCTCATATCAGTATATGGAGGAGATGAAAATGTTCAAAGAGAAAAAGTAGATAGTCTAAGAGGACAACTTGAATCTATGAGGATGAATGAATGTGAGAACATAACTCAGTACAATACAAGACTAAAGGAGATTGTCAATCAAATCAAAGGAGCAGGTGGAACTATTGAAGAAAAGGATATAACAAGTAAGTTGTTGAGAACCCTTCTACCATCTTATGCAATCCGAGTCTCTGCAATCAATGAATTGAGGTATGTACCTAATATGCCAGTTTCTTTAGATGCTACTATTGGTAAGCTACATGCATTTGAATTAAGTAAATTTGATAACCGTGGATCTTCGGTAAATAAAGTTGAATCTGCATTTAGTTCTTTTCATCTTGATGAATCTAATGATTTAAATGAAAGAAAGTATAAGTACTCTAAAGGAGATCACAGTGGAGCAAGTGAAAGATTTCGTAAGAACATGGAGGCAATACACAAACTATATGAGGAAATCAGAAAGCAAGAAGAGTTTGAAGCACTATTAGCCAAAAGGTTACTGAGAGGCAAAGGTAAGTATAAAGGAAAGCTACCTTTGAAATGTTTCAATTGTGATAAGATAGGACATATGGCTTCTAACTATCCTAACAAAGATTCTACTAAAAAGAGAGATTACCGAGATGACAAACAGAAAGGCAATTATTACAGAGGACACCGAGACTTCAGAAGAAGAGATAGAAAGACATGCTTAATAGCTGATGAGGAATCTAACGATGATAAATCAGATGAGACTGATACAGAGGAAGTAGTTTATGTGGCTATCAAAGATGGATCAGATGAAGAAAGGTATGAAGAAAAATCCCTAATATCTCACATAAACACTAATGATTCTTGGATTATAGATAGTGGATGCTCACATCATATGACAGGAGATAAACACAAGTTTGTTATATTAGAAGATTATGATGAAGGCTATATTAGATTTGGTAATGATGCACCATGTCCGGTAAAGGTAAGGGATCTATAACACTTCTTGACAATGCAAGATGCAATGATGTTTATTGGGTTGAAGGTCTGGAATACAATTTGTTGAGTGTAGCACAGCTAAACAACACAAGTTACCGAATAGAATTTCAGAAAGGAATTGTCAAAGTTCATGACAAGAATGGAAAGTTAGCTGCTACCGAGACACAAACAAAAGGTAACAAATTTCACCTTGACTCAACTCGTAACAAGTGTTTGTATGCAAAGTTAGATGATACTTGGTTATGGCATAAAAGGTTTTGTCATGTAAATTTTGATAATCTGATCAAAATAAGTAAGAAGCACCGAGTAAGAGGTCTCCCGAGTCTTGAAAAACTTGAGAATGCTATGTACCGAGGATTCTAGATGGGTAAGATGACAAGATCAAGCTTTACAAGTAAGTCTTACACTTCTAGGGGAATTTTAGATCTAGTGCACACTGATCTTTGTGGTCCTATGAAAGTTCAAAGTTATTATGGTGATAAATATTTCATATTATTTGTGGATGACTATTCAAGGATGATGTCAGTAATGTTTTTAAAAGAAAAATCAGAAGCTTTTCAAATATTTAAATGGTACAAGGCAAGAGTTGAAAATGAAACAGGAAGACAACTGAAATGTCTTAGATCAGATAGAGGAGGAGAGTTCACATCTGATGAATTCAACTTATTTTACAATGATCATGGTATTAAAAGACAAGTCTCTGCACCGAGAACTCCACCGTAGGATGGAATAGCTGAGAGAAGAAACAGATCTATTGTGGATTGTGCTAGAACACTGATGATTAAAAAGAAAGTTCCACAAACATTTTGGAGAGAAGCAATAAGCGCAGCAGTTTACACCTTGAACCGAGTACAATTGAAGAAAGGTACTTTGAAGACACCATATGAAATCTGGTATGATAAGAAACCTAATGTAAGTTATTTTAAAATCTTTGGAAGTAGATGCTATGTTCACAAAGATGATAGAAATGGCAAGTTTGATCAGAAGAGTGAAGAAGGAACATTTCTAGGTTATTCTTCTAGAAGCAAAGCATTTAAATGTCTGATCAAATCATCTAAAAAAATAGTAGAAAGTGCAAATGTGAAAATTGATTAATTTGCAGAAAGAAATGATGAAGGAAATTCCAAGGAACCAGAAGACTATGATGAATTTGTCTATGTTCAACCGAGAAGTCTTACCGAGAAGACTGTTGAAGAAAATGAAGAGAATATCCGGTTACCGAGTGATGAAGAAGATCATATAGACCCTACCGAGCCTGTATTAGCCAAGTATGTCAGAAGACATCATGCACCAAGTCAGATTATAGGAGATAAGGATGATCTAGTGATGACAAGGAACAAACAAAGACATAACACATGTTTGATATCTGAATTTGAACCGAGAATAGTGAAAGAGGCATTTAATAGTGAAGATTGGATAAATGCTATGACAGAAGAGATTGATCAAATCAAGAAGAATGATACATGGACACTAATCCCAAGACCAAAGGACAAAAATGTAATCAGTACAAAGTGGATTTTCAGAAACAAGCTAAATGAAAAAGGAGAGGTCATTTGAAACAAAGCAAGACTAGTTTGCAAAGGTTATGCTCAAGAAGAAGGAATTGATTATGGTGAAACTTTTGCACTTGTTGCTAGACTTGAAGGAGTGAGAACATTGTTGGCATATGCTGCTTTCAAAATTTTTAAGGTATATCAAATGGATGTCAAATCTGCATTTCTGAATGGAATATTAGAAGAAGAAGTTTTTATTGAACAACCTGAAGGATTTGTTGAAGACAAGAATAAAGATCAGGTATGTAAATTGAACAAAGCTTTATATGGTTTGAAACAAGCACCTAGAGCATGGTATGAAAGATTGCACTCTTGCTTGATTAAGATTGGTTTTATAAGGACAAGTGAGAACAACAATATGTACATGAAGAATGATGAAAATGGAATATTGATCTCAACCATATTTGTTGATGATATTATATTTTGTGGAAATGATTCTTTATGCAAGAACTTTGGAAATGAAATGAGCAAAGAATTTGAGATGTCATTAATCGGTGAGATAAAGTATTTTATAGGTTTACAAATACTGCAAATGAAAAATGAGATTTTCATTACTCAATCCAAGTACATAAAGGAAATCTTGAAGAAATTTGGAATGGAGGATTCAAAACCAGTAAGTACTCCTATGACTACCAACTGTAAATTATCAAAGAATGATGAATCTGCATCTGTTGATGAGACACTTTACCGATCCATGATTGGAAAGCTACAATATGTTGTTCATAGCAGACCAAATATAGCACATGCAGTAGGTATAGTTGCAAGATTCTCTGCAGATCCTAAGGAAACACACATGACAGCAATCAAAAGAATCTTTAGATACTTGAAAGGCACTGAGGGTTATGGCTTAGTATATCAGAAAGGAAATGATTTTGATTTAGAAGTTTATACCGATGCTGATTGGGCAGGCAACATTGATGACAGAAAAAGCACAAGTGGAGGAGCTTTCTTTTTAGGGGAAAGACTAGTGAGTTCGCTTAGCAAGAAACAAGGATGTGTTTCACAGTCAACAACAAAAGTTGAATACGTTGCTGCAACATTGAATTGTACCAACATTGCATGGATCAAACAACTGTTGGAAGGTATAAATGAGAAAGTTACCGAGCCAGTAATTATATTATTTGACAATACTAGTGCCATTAACATTTCAAAGAATCCTGTTGTGCACTCTAAGACAAAGCACATCTCTATTAAATATCATTATCTTAGAGAAGAAGCTCAAGAGAAGAAAGTGGTGTTGGAGTATGTTAGCACAAAGGACCAAATAGCAGATATCTTCACCAAGCCACTACTAAGGGATACTTTTGAATATCTCAGAAGTAAGTTAGGGGTCCTACCCCTATCTTCTACTCACTGACTGAGTTCGGTGAAAGCATCAATCCGATGACTCTATCGAATATCTTTTGGGAGTTGATGCTAATTTATACACTTTAGGATGTTTTCTAAAAGTGTACAAGAATTATTATAGGAAACAATACAGGGAAACAAATTGAAGACAAAATGCTCTGACCGAGACTAAATTGATACACAACAGTAGGAAATCACTTCATATAGACAAAAATTATGTTTTAGTTTTTTACTTTTTGGCATTGTTGTCAAAGGGGGAGAAGACTGAGAGAAGACTGAAGATTGGAAAGAAAACTAAAGAAAACATGAGAAGTCTAATGTATGGGGGACCAAGTCTGATGACAACAAGAGAGCATTTCAGCATTTCAGAATCACAACAATCCAAATCTTTTAAGGTCAAATCAATTGGTTTTGCCATCAATGCCAAAGGAGGAGATTGTTGGCAATATTGCATTATAACACACAATGAAAGATTGTTGGCATTTCAATAAGGATATTGAGAAGGTTGTTGATGATTATGGATATAACTGATTAAAGATGTTTACTGTCTTGATATTATTATTTTGTCATTGATGTCAAGAAATTGATTTTCTAATTCAGTATGATGTTGCCATATCTTGAGAAGTATAATTTGAAGAATATAAAAATGTCGGTAAAAGACACAGGAAAGAATATGATGAATAAGATATTCAATGGGCAACTATTACCGAGTCAAACAATGATGAGATCATGATGTTCAAATTGTTTTAACATCATACATATGCTGTAAATTGTAAAGGTTAATACTATACTATGCTATCAAGCAAAGAACCTAGTCGATAAACCCTAAGGAACCTAGTCGGTAAACCCTAAGGTTATCGCTATCGGTTAATGAAGGCGGAATGTCTACCGAGTGAAGTTTAGTATTTACCGAGTTGTAACCGAGCTATAACAAAATGCATTAAATGTTTGCATGCGTTATTTAATGAAGGAAGCTGATGAGCTGGAACTGATTAAATGATTGGTATGCCGTGCATGAAGTTTGTTAATGAATCTAAGGCAATGGAAAGTTGGCATGAAGATCTACAGTGCAGATTGAACCGCAATACCCTGGCACAAGTTCCAAGAAATGTATGCAAGTTCCAAGGTGGGGTAAAATGTTTTCAGATCGAAAGATGCATTGAACCTGGACAAGATCGAAGATCTGATGGCTATGATTGATCATGGGAAATGTGATCAAGGAGATTAAGTGGTTATCTAAATGTTTATAAATAGGAAACTGTTGATAAACAATGTATGCGGGCAAGTGTATGCACAAGGATGCTACATAGTGATTACCGAGCATAGAAGCTTGAAGACCTGTTTGAATAACAGAGTATAGAAGCCCAACAGATGGACAAGATTAGTTCTATGTCTAGATTGTATTGAACAAATAAGAATCTGCTTTAGCATTTTAGATGTGAAGTTGCAGAAATATTTTTATTACTGTTATTTTGTGAAAGTAACAGAAAATCTCTTAACCGAGTGGACTTAACAGTCTTATTTGTAAAACCCTCTAGCAAGGTGACATTCGGATTGAGTGTTTGAAATCCTTTAACAAGGTCACTTCTAACAAGGTGAAGATCCTAATAGATCTGAGGGAAATCCCTTAACCGGGTCACATCTAGCAATGTGTTTGTAATCTTTAACAAGATTTGCTTTTAACCGAGCATACTCTATAAGAGTATATTTCTTAGTGGGTCCGAAATCCCATAGTGGTTTTTCCCTATTTGGGTTTCCACATTAAATCTGGTGTTATGAGGTTTATGATGTTGTAAAGCGGAAAAATCGAACCCTAGTTGTTCACCCCTCCCCAACTCCAAGGAGAGAGAAGGGAGAGTCACTAGGGTTGATGGTTTTCACTTAGGGGAGACCTTACATTCAAAAGAGGGGTTGAAACCCACAAGATCCAATCCCATGCAATGCAAGATTGGATTCTAAAAGAGTTTCAAGGGTTAAGACATCAAGGATACCCTCTTTTGTAAAGAATGTAGATAGAAAGATTGAACTAGGAATGCATGTAAAGTAGGAAAGATTCACTTATAAACAGAGATAGGGATATGGGATGAAGCTGTGGACCTGGAATTAGCAGTAAAATGTCGAGACGGTGCTATTCTGCAAATTTGAGCGAAAGGTGACGAGACGATGGCGCACGGCGTGCACACGGTCCTCCGAAAAATCCGTGAAACGAAGGGGGGTCTGTTCGTCTCTGCACAAGGATTCCAGATCTTCAATTACAGCCGCGTACCTGCAACCTACACACAGAAAAGAGAGGACGATTGGGGGGTTAGGGATTAGGGGTTTGCCTTCAGGTTCAACGTTGCGCCGCCATCGTGAAGACCCAAATGCAGTCGAAATTGCAAGTGTCGCAATTTTAGGACACTACATTTAGCCCCCACTTTAGTGGGAGTATAAACGTACGCTCATACTTCTGGTAAAGTACAAGGAAACAACATTGAAAAACTTTCACCACGTCAAGGAGGCAAGATACACCAAGCCCCTAGTGGACTAAGGATCTTACGACTTCGATTGACAAAGTAAAAGGGAAGATCACGAGGGAGAACCATGACTGTCAGTAGTAAGGTTCCCTCACTATGAGTCATGCAAGAAAGATATCAAAAATTTTCAAGGCAAAGCTAAATTTGTCAAGAAATTTTCAAGTATCTTGAAAAGATATGAACGGGATGTATGCCCCCCTACGTTAAAGCGATCGCACATGCCTCACCGGGGGTGATTGCTTTAAGGTAGTGATACATATAAGAAATGAGAAAGGAGCACGTTATCACAAGGATTTAGCCCCCAAGTGTGAGACAAGCCCAAGGATAATAGACACAAAACACAAAGCACAAGGTGACTTCGCTTTCCTCGGGGTCAGTATGCTGTATGATAATTCATGTATATCATATGTATGTATGCATAATTGTTCTTCATTCCCCAATCAAGGAAGGTCACCTAGAAGAAGGTAACACATGTGTCTTTTGAGTCAACATGAGAGAGACCAAAAGAGATCTCAATGTTTTGCATCGTCCTCAAGTAGACAACACTAAGGACAACAAATAGAAGAATGAGAATAACACATAGAAGAAGTAACGAAAGAGATCAAGAGAGGAGGAGAGAGTCTGCTATGCTAATGAACTAGTCTAGCACGTCATCTACCCCCCGATCTTGCTGATCAATATTTCGGGAAGGTAGGAAACACGCTAGAGGAGGAACATCCAACACAACAGATGGAGCTATCACAAGATCCAAACAAGGGCTATGTTCATGTTCCGAGCCACGTTGTTCTTGTCTAGGAGCTAGGATAAGTGCTTTAGAAAATTCGTTAGATAAATGGTTATCAACATCAACATATTCATATTCACTATCAGAATGAAGAGGAGTAACATTTTCATCATGATTAATATTTTCATCTATATCATCATCAAGATTTATAAAAATAGGATCTTTAACTCGCACAGGATCAAGACCATCATGCATCTTATGTTTAGGAGATTTCGGCTCAATCTTCGGCTGAGGAGAAAATGGAATAATACTAGCTGAAGGTGTTTTTAGGGATTGCAAAGTTTGAGAAGCAGCTGCCTGAGCTCTAAGACGACGCTTTTGTTGGCGTTCACGTGCAGAACGATTCCGTCTAGTCTTAGTAGGAAGTTGAGAAGAGTGAGGAGGAGGAATATTCTCATCCTTGTCACTTGGGTGTTTAGGTTGTGGTCTCTTAGGTTGAACAATAGGAGAAGAGGAAGGTCTCTTCTCTCCATAAGAGGAAGGAGGAGGAACTGCTCCATATAAGGGAGGAATATTTGGTTTAGGAGGGAGACCAAGTCCATCATGACGAGGAGGTATAGGTCTACTTTTAGGAAGTTTATTAGATATAGGCATAGTCACATTCATAGGGATAGGTTGGGAATCTTCTTGAGGAAAGACATTAGTTTTATCTTTCAAAGGAAGAACTTCCTTCTCAAGAATGATAGGAATGTCAAGTTTGGGTGTTCTAGGTTCACTTAGAGATAGGATCATATCTTTTTTCCACTTTTGATAAGATTTGAAAAGATGATCACTTCGCGGAGGAAGAGATTGGATTTGTTTAGGCAAAAAATAATCAATAGGAACACTAGAAGTTCTTTCAGCTGGTTTAAAGAGACTATGATTGATAGTAACAACTTCACCATTATGGGGAAATTTCAAACACTTGTGAATAGGAGAAGCAATAACTTTCATGGAAGACAACCAAGGATAGCCTAGCTTCACACGAAATTGTTCGGATGATGGAATAATAGCAAAGCCCACATCAAGGGATTTGTTATGGACCTCAATAGGTAATGTAATAGAACCAATTGCAGGAGAAGAAAATGCATCAAATAGTTTCACAACCACATTTGTTTCATCATAGATCACTTGATTTAATTGCAAAGTAAAAAGAAATTCTTCAGTAATGATATTAACCATACAAGAAGGATCAATAAGCACTCCACGACAAGGTGTATTCTTGACTTTTGCAACTATATATAAAGGACCATCAGGTGCCCTGATAGTTTCACTAGAATCAAAGGTGATGGAAGGTTCTTTAGGGATTTTCTGCTGCTCTACAAAGTTAATCACATTCGGAGTCATAGACACAAGATCATCAGGTGAGACAGAGGAATCATTAGTATCAATCGCATTAGAGGTATGAGAAGGGAATGGATCAGTAAAAATCTGAAGATTTTGGTTAGGAGGAGCTACATATGTGTTGCCTTTATCATTCACACCAGAAACAGAGATAGTATTATTATCAATCAAATCTTGAATTTTACCCTTTAAAGCAAAACATTTTTCAGTATCATGCCCAGGTTGACGATGAAACTGACAAAAAGATTTGTTATCAAAATAGGGTGAATTAATCTTTGCAAGGTCTATTTGCCTTATAGGAGGAAGAATAAGCATATTTTGTTCCAATAATTTATTCATAATACTATGCAATGATTCATTCAAAGGAGTAAACTTTCTTTCTTTCTTGAAAAACTTAGAAATAGGAGGCACACCTGATGCCGCATTCACATTGTTGTTGATGATGTTTTCATTGAATTTAATGGACTCTCTGTTCGGTTTAAACTTCCCAAATGGTTGTTGACTACTATCACCCTTATCACTCGGAGCCATAGGATTTGCTTGTTCCATTTGACTCACAGTCAGTTGATAATTGTGAAGAGTTGCGCACAACTGTTGGAAAGAAGTAAACTCAGAAAACAAAAGTTTTTCTCTAATATCTTTTTGTAAATTAGAAATAAAGATTCTTTGAATATCATTGTCAGGTACTGGAAATGAAATTTGAGCATACAAATGCTTATATCTACCAATGAAATCAGTCACTTTTTCTTTAACACCTTGTTTACAATGCATTAAATCAATCAAAGTAACTTTAGGACTTATATTGTTTTGAAATTGTTGAATAAAAGCATTTGCAAGTTGTTCGAAAGAAGTAATAGAATAAGAAGGCAACGAGCAATACCATTGTAGGGCTTTATCTCTTAATGTTCTAGTAAACAGTTTTGCAAGCAACCTTTGGTCATAAGCAAAATCAGTACATATTGTTTGAAAGGTCTTAACATGTGTTAGAGGATCACCCTTACCATTATAAAGCTCCAAATGCGGAATTTCAACATGTTTAGGGGGGATAGCTCGAACAATGTCAAGAGAAAGTGGGCTCGCAACATCAAATGTGGGCACACTAAACTTAGATTGATTCATAGAGGCAATTTGTTGCTGTAAAGAAGAGACAGTTTGTGCAAGATTGTTAATGGTCGCTTCAGTTGAAGAGTTCATATTAGACGTGTTAGATTGTGATGGAGGTGTTATGTTATTGAAAGAAGGTAGAGAGTAGGGTGGTGGGACACTATGATAGTTAGTCATAGGAGATGATTGGAAAGGAGGAACACTACAAGGAGGAATGGAAGGGTTAAATGAATTGCCCCCTTGCGTCATGTTTATTTGTGGAGATATAATAGGAACACTCATTGAAGGAATGAATGAAGAAGTCGGATTGAATGAAGGAAGAGGGTTGATTGAAGAAGAGGGATTGCCCCCATGACTGGTGATCATAGGTGGAATGTCTTCTATTGAAGTAGTCATTATGTTTGATGTAAAAGTAGGTATACTAGCAATAGGAGTTGTCAAAGGAATAGAATGATTAACTTGAGTAGGAGGTTGTGTATAACCTAAGGTTTTGGCACAACTTTTCATAGGAATCACATTCGAATCCACAATGTGTGCAATACGACGCAAAATATCAATTCCATTCTTATCACTTTGAACCATACATTTTAGACCCTCAATTAATGAAAGAGCTTCACTATCAGGGTATTCTTGAGACATCCATTGTCGAAATCATCAAATTGGTTATCCAATTTTGAAAGTTGTTCTACAGAAACCTCATGGAGAGCTTCTTCATCATTAAGAGGATTAGAGGAATTACCCATGTCCTTGTTAAAAAGGCCATTCAAATTAGGTTCCATCTCCTCGGTAATTACACCTTGGAAAGACTTAATTCTAAGGCTTCGTCTAACGGGAATAGTGTAAGTAGGACTTATTGTTGTAAAACTCATGCACTAAAGAAAGAGAGAAGATTTTGAATTTTAGAGGTAGCAAATTTCAATAAAATCAGCCAATCTCCTAGATTTATACTGTTAAATACAATCAGGACAATCTCCCGAAATTTCGAAAAAAATGTCAGGGACCGTGGTGAACGGAGTGCACACGGTCCTCGCAACTTTTTTTTTAAATTTTCAGGGATGAAAGTTATGATGATTTTAAAACTAATCTGAAAAAATTGAGTGATTTTACGATCTGTAGCTAGGCCAAATTAAAGTTGCAATCTCAAAATTGAACCCTACCAAGATTGTTGAAAAATGTAAAATTTGAATTTTGAAAAAGAGGGGGAAACTGAAATTTTGAATTTTATGATTTTAGAGGGAATACCAAAAGCAATGCAAGTTTTGAAATTTAAAAGTTGACTCGATTTCATGCAAAATTCGAATTTGAAAGTGGAAATCAAAGTTGTTGCAATTAAACACTTAATTTCAAAAGTCACAAACTACAAAAATTTGAATAAAACACTGAAATTTCGAATGAATGCCAACACACTTTTCAGATTTAGGACTGTAAGAAACACAATTTTGATATGAATTTTAATTTCAACAATTTTTGAATGATTAGAAGCCTCAATCCAAGCAATCGCTAGACCAACTTTGACTTTAATTTTGAAAGTGTTAAAATTTATAAAATCAGCCAAAATTCTGGATTTTAGCAAAAAAATACAGTAAGATCTAGCTCCCGAAATTTCGGAAAAAATGTCGGGGACGATGGCGCTCGAGGTGCACACGGTCCTCGCAACTTTTTTCCAAATTTTTCAGGGATGAAAGATATTGTGATTTTGTTGCGGAATCCAAAGTTACAACCGATTTGGAGGTGTTTTGATTAGTGAAATTATCAGTCAAAGGTTGAATCAAGAAGGTTTTAAAAATTAGGGTTTTGACATTTAACCACTTAATTTTCAGAATTAAAGCACAAATATGAATTGACAATTTGAAATAGAAGGGTAGATCTGAAACAAGCATTAACAATTAAACATTCCACAAGTTTAATTACTAAAAAGAAAATTTTAGGGTTTTTATGCAATTAGCCTCTAAAATTTGCAAAAGATCAAACATGGAAATGTAATTAAGGAAGCAAATTTTTCAGATCTAACCATGAATAATCAGAATGAGGATGTTCACGTCGGGTTCACCAAAATGTAAAGCGGAAAAATCGAACCCTAGTTGTTCACCCCTCCCCAACTCCAAGGAGAGAGAAGGGAGAGTCACTAGGGTTGATGGTTTTCACTTAGGGGAGACTTTACATTCAAAAGAGGGGTTGAAACCCACAAGATCCAATCCCATGCAATGCAAGATTGGATTCTAAATGAGTTTCAAGGGTTAAGACATCAAGGATACCCTCTTTTGTAAAGAATGTAGATAGAAAGATTGAACTAGGAATGCATGTAAAGTAGGAAAGATTCACTTATAAACAGAGATAGGGATATGGGATGAAGCTGCGGACCTGGAATTAGTAGTAAAATGTTGAGACGGTGCTGTTCTGCAAATTTGAGCGAAAGGTGACGGGACGATGGCGCCCGGCGTGCACACGGTCCTCCGAAAAATCCGCGAAACGAAGGGGGGTCTGTTCGTCTCTGCACAAGGATTCCAGATCTTCAATTACAACTACGTACCTACAACCTACACACAGAAAAGAGAGGACGATTGGGGGGTTAGGGATTAGGGGTTTGCCTTCAGGTTCAACATTGCGCCGCCATCGTGAAGACCCAAATGCAGTCAAAATTGCAAGTGTCGCAATTTTAGGATGCTACAAATGTTTATATGCTTTTGAGTTTGCATGTTTAACAGTTTTGGTTATATTACTGAAATATATGTTATTGAGGTTGAATTTGATGTTTTTATGGAAGATTAAGTTTGCATGGTTCACCCCCCCCTCTCATCTCGTTGGCTATTGGATCTGTACTTATATTAAGTATCAGAACTATCATAATCCTCATAGCTATAAGAATACCAAGTCAAAACAATACAAGGTTCAACGAGTTTGGCTATCATTCAAAATGCACATAATCAAAACTTTGATACATCACATGACCTTAACATTGTCCCAATATGCAACTTAAAACATAGAAAAAACTTATCAGTCATAGAAAATAAAAGAGCTATTATTTTAGCTCATCATTTGCCCCCCAACTTAATGTCTTGCTGGTCCTCCCGCAGGAGGAAAATTCCTTACTCTAGCACTGACTCAAAAATCATCTACAATACCCTGTTTCGTGCCTCCTGTAGACAGGTTCCAATAAAATCCTTTCATCTTCTCCAGCCTAGCCCACCTGGCTTCCTCCGCAACCTCATCATATGGTTTATCTATAGCTCTGCATCCCATTAATGGTCACATAAGAATAGGTGGCCGAAATATCAAAGGTAGCCAATTATTGCCTTTTGTCTTGCCAAAGAGGATATACTTGGGAGCTCTTTGTATGGCTGCATGATAGTTGGGCAATGAATGAGGTTTACCCTGCTTTAGATTCTCTAGAAGGTTGTTCCAATGCTGAGTCAAACGTTCAACTATAGTTGGATTCTCAGTTCCAACCAAATTTTCATACTCTTGAAATACTCCCTCCCTCAATGATAAAACTTGGCTTCTAACATTTGATCTATTCAACAGTTTTTGCAAGTCATAATACATCTGTCGTGGGTTTTTAGCCTCATCTCTCAGTGGTAGTGGACAATCAATTTCCAAGTTCCTATGCATTCTAGATTGTACCCCCATACTAATTTCATTTTGTATCTAGGACATCAATACCTTTAATTGAATATCACCAATATACAACAAAGGATTCCATTCATTATCAGAAGAGACATAATTATGTAAATATAAATCACATAGAAAACTTTTAATGGCTATAGGAGAGCTTTGGTAAGCACAATAAAACTCTTGCGAAGTCTCCAAAGAAGGGCTGAGATCCCTAACAATTCGATTAAGTTTAAAACATAGATATTGCTCCTTCAGATACAAAACATAGATCCTCGATGAAGCCTTGTACTGCATTAAATCAGGAACCATGTTTACAGTATCTACTTTAGTTTATAACTCAACAATTTATTTGTCCCTCTTTTCAATTTATTTTTGTTGCTAGTCAATTATTCCCTCTAGCCTAGCTTTTTCTACTTCCCACTGTCTATAAAATGTGAGTGCAACAGATAAACTAGTGAGACATGAAGGGAGCCTATAAGCAGTTACCTAAGGGCTCAAGATCTTATCATTTGATTCTTCAAACTGCTCTGCTATTTGGGCTAAATTTGTCAGTCTTTCGGGTTCATGTCCTTCCTATGGCTCACTCTCTTTCTAACTACCGTGCCCTAATTCTGATGTTTCCACATAAATAGCCTCACTCACACCTCCTGTTGCTTGAGTTATTTGTTTAACTTGATGACTTATTCTTAATGACAATTCTTGTGTGGCTGTAGGAGGTTTCGCTACAAAAAAATCCCTCCTTCATTTTTCACTTTTCAGCTGTAGGAGGAACTTGCACTTCTTAAGGCCGTTCCACGGTTTCTTCCCCTGCATCACCTTTTTCTTTACCTTTCCTTTCATAAAATGCAGCCCCACTTTGAGTTTGAGTGGAGGGATGCTCAACACTTGTCTCAATTACTGTTCCTTCCGCTCCAGGCAAAGATTCCTCGACAATAGGAGGTTTGGCCGCCGCAGAAACCCTAGGAGACGAGGCTTCTTCGATATTTTCTTCTTGAACTGCAATTTCTTCTGCAGCAAGAACATTTCCTTCTCCAAATTGCCTAATATCCTCAAACTCTCCCCATGAAATCTATGAGATATCTCTAAGAGACTATTCTACCAATAATTTGATTAATCCATGATGACTAACAGAACGAGTACTACCCTTCTGTGTTTCCTTTGCACTAATAGAGATAAGATGATACAAGACATTTGGAATATTCATCCTTCGGCCATGCTTCAGATGACTCAATAATTTGAAATGAACAAAATGCAGATTGGAGTACTTACCATCACATGTTATATACTTCATTACATGAAATGCAACCTACGACCATTCTCCTGGAAGATATATCCGCTTAGTTCCTTGCTTGTCCACACTAAGAGGTCCATCAACTGGGCGAGTGAACCCTGCCCTTGCACTTCTTGCATCTTTTTCCTCAAGAAATGGTTCTCCATCATGTGGCAACCCGGTGACTACAACTATTCTCTTCTCTATGGTTATAACTCGTAACCCTTTGGCATAAGCCTCCCCTTCACTGAATGTGCGCATAAATTCTTGCGCAATCTCCTCATTAAAATCTGTCAATTTCAAAATATAATCGATCCACCCATAGGTCCAAAAATAGTGTTCACATTGGTTGTCTTGCAACAAAGCGTCATGACTCACAGACTCATGACGGATAGGCACACCTCCCATGACTAACTTGACAGTCAAAAATTTCACCACAACAAAATGAAAAGTTGAAATATCCTGCGAGATTTGAAAATTCATGTCCCGTAACCTTTTATTTATTCTTCAGTACCTTTCATCAAATATGGCTGCAAGAAAGGTATACTCACTCGTGCTCAAAGATTTCACATCAGTACTAACTCATTCAAAATGATGTCAAGTAAATTAAAACACACCATGGACAAGGACACTGTTAGTCCCAACCAATGCTGAGAGGGGAGGGGTGAATCGATACTTTCCCAGTTTTACCCAATTAAAACTTTTAACTTAAGTTTTCACTAAGTTTTCACTAACTTAACATTCATTAATATAAATAATTACTGCAAAAGAATAAGCATGCATGAAAAGATACACAATGACACCAAGATTTATCTCGTGGAAACCCAAATGGGAGAAAACCATGGTGTGAGTAGGAACTCACAATATTTGTACTCTTCTGGAGTACGCCCGATGAGGAGCCATCCCTGTTAGGAGATTACAAGGACACTATTAGGTGCCACCCAGTTAAGGGATTTTGATTCAGGCTTGTGAGAGCCTTTGCCCTGTTAAAGGTAGCCTTGTTAAAGGTCTTAAGATCATCAATTAAGATGACACGCGGTTAAGAGATTTTTACAATGGGACCTGTTAAAGTCCACCCTATTAAGGGATTTTAGTTGCAATGGTTAGAAAGCAACATAAAGATGATCTACTGAAGTGGCTACTGATAGCTTGATCAGATCACAATGAAAAACATACTATATCTGCATCGGTTGTGTCTTCTCTACACAACACTAGTTTCCTGAATATACCTTCGACTCTGCATTACTGATTTACTAATCCTCGGCTCTACACTTTGCCTTTCCTCTGTCACTCGACTCTGCACTCTGCCGATCCTATGTCACTCGGCTCTACACTCTATTCTACATCCCCTGTGTTCACTTTCACATATCACTCTTCGCATTGACAACAACAACATCAAAATGAGTTATGTGAATTTATTACCCTTTCGATCTGTTACCAACTTTCCCTCCAAAACATCAGATTCAAAATTCTGTTACTACGCCATAAATCACTCTCCAGAAATCATTGCAGGAAACTCTATCAAAACAATCATTCATGACGATAAGTCCATTGGTTGACTGGAGAAGGCTGCCGATTTAACTGGATGTTAATTGAAAGTTACCAAGTTGTCGGTTACAGACTCTACCGGTGTACCAATCAAAATCTACCTAGCCGATTACTTTCTGTATACTGATCTGTTCACTGCTTAGTAGGTTGACCTCCTCTGTGCCGGTCTACTCACTTCTTGCCGCTTAACCTTCTATGTGCTAGTCTACTCACTTCTTGCCAGTGAACCTCCTGTGTGTTGGTTATACTCCTGTGTGTCGGTCTACTCCCCGCTTACCCTATTTACACATTGCTTAGTCGGTTAACCTCAGTATACCGGTCTACTTACTACCGATAGACTGTGAAGACTTGGGAGATGTTTTTTCCAACAATAACAACCATATTATTCACCAGTCATACAAAATGCACCAAAATGCCAACAAACTCCCCCTTTGGCATTGGTGGAAAATACTTCAAAACCGTGTCGGTTCTGGCCCCTATTTCTGACCCCTGTAACTCACAATGTACAAGTCTCCAAAATTCCCCCCTTTTCCATCAATGGAAAAGACTATACAAAATAATGTGTGAAAGTAAAGCAAAAAGGTTCTTGAAATTTTCTTGAGCTACTTTCAATGAGGATTCTCATGAATATTTTACTTGTTTCATGGTGGTGAAGTGTCCATGCATAACTGCAATAAAAACCTCCATATCATCAACTATTTTGCAGTCAGGTTCACTTATGAGGCAGTCTGCTTCTTTAATGTTCATTTGCATGAAGTCAATAATTGGTGCCAGGTAGCACTATAGCTCTAACAAACTAAGAACTTGATTGTCCTCTTCTTCTTTTAACCTTTTGATTTCCTGATTGAGTTGTTTGACCTTGCCAGTGAAAGTTGATGCTGAACTGGTGAGCGGATCAAAAGAACTTATCAGATCTTGAATTTCTTTTTGAGTCTGAATTATTTTGTCTTCTAGATCTCTAATGAAATCGGTAAAACTTGAAGATTTGACCAGTAATTGACCAACTTCCTGAAGTATATTTTTGACTTCTTCTGTTATGGTGGAGAGGGCAACTTTTCCAACTGATATTTGTTCCATTAAATTATCTCCTCTCTTTGATTCATATTGCCTTATTGCAACCTTCTCTAGATCGGTTTCCTTTGAACCGATTACTGTAACAAGAGTACTTAACTGATCAATGATGGGGGCAGTATTATCAACAACAATATCAGGAATTAGGTCAGAGAGAATTGTCTTGGCAGAATTGAGAATTCTTGCCTTCTTTTTCTTTGCTCTTAACTTAGCCTTTTCAGCTTGAATTTTTCAGTTTTCCCGAAACCTTCATCAGCTGCTTGGGAGTCATTTTATTTATATCAATGACTGATTCTCTCTCTTCTTCCTCCTCTATTTCATCTTCCTTTTCTACAGTCTCAACTTCTGAACTAGCTGCTATGATGATTTTTACCTTCTTCTTTTCATTTTCATTTTCTAAGTCTAACTTCCTCTTTGCTAGAGGAGTATTTATCATTGCTTTCTTATCTTCCTCTTTTCCTTCTTCTAATAGAATAGGATTTTATGCCAATGAAGTCCCATGAGGTGTATCCTCATAAGGAATGTCTTCAACTATCACTTCATCTTGATCGAGAGGCTTAGTTTGATCAGTTTCCTTCACCGGTGTAGTATGAACCGGTTGTTCAACATCCTTTGTCAGATTGAGAATGTTTGACACAAAATTTCTTATAATCTCATTAACTGAGAAGACATCAAAATATTCAGTAGAGTCTTTTTCCTCACCTTTTTCTTTGTCAAGAACAACTGGACCTTTGTCCTATTTTGTTTCCTTATCTATTTCTTCTTTAGCTTCCTTTTGCTGATTCATGATTTTCTTCCACAAGGCAACACCTTCTTCATGCATTGCTTCAAATTCACCTACTGCCACTCTCCCACTTCTATTTCTTATCTTGAAATATTGAATGCATGCTTCAACCACTAGTGAATATTGATCAAGGTCTAAGTCATGTTACAGTTCCATGAGTGCTTTTATTATGTGTTCTTTCTCAACAACTAGAGTGGTTTTCCATCTCCCTTCAATTTGATCTTGCAAATCTGATGGGATTATTCCATATAATTCGCTGGGAGTCCTACAAAACTTATGCAAGTTTTAGATCGGGGCTTCTTCAATTTTCCTTTTGTCTTCTTCATTACTAAGGGAATATGTTCTCCCAACACCAGACAAACCTCCAAATTCTTTGATCCCATGGACCAATTCATCAACTATTGGAGCTTTGTTTCTTCCACTCCTTCTAACCTCTTTAATTTCTACATTTGATTGGGTGTCAGTGATATCACCCTCTTTCTCATCTTTTTTGAGCTTTGTATCAACTTTTCCTTCACTCTTCTTCTTTTTGGTATAAGTCATTCCTACCGGTTTATCTTTACTTGGGGATGATACAGAAGTACCCGAATCCTTTTCTTTTGTAAATGTTGTAGGCTTGGTTGTTGCAGTCCCCTTTGGTTTTGTCTTTGATACTTTCTTCTTTTCTCCTGTTAATTCTCCATCTTTATTAGGTTTGACCCTTATTTCCTCACTAGAACCGGTGGAGGTAGTGGCACCAGATGCTTCACTTCCATATTTCTTGTCAAGAGTATCAATAATTCTTCTTACTTTTCTTTTCATGATTGGCACCTAAAGTTCCTATTTTATTTTGGAGCTTGCCTCCTCACAGGTTCCAAATCTCTTTGCCTTCGAGTCTACCGGTTTGGACAGTAGCATATTGACATGAATTTTAAAAATATTTGCTGCAACCTCATAGCCCATAGGCGGAACCCAAAAAGTTTTGAGTTGAACCGCTTGAATGATACAACAGTCTATGTCTACAAGAAAGCAAATGCTGTCTTTGTATTTCTACACTACATCGGTTGTAATTCTTTCCCTCTTGTGCATCCTAATTTGGAATTCCTTAAAGTATCCCCACATTGTTTCACCAAACCTATCTCCTAGATCCCTAATCATTTCACCTATCTGAACCATGATAGGTTTCTCCTCAGACCATACTACATTACCCTTATCGGGGAAAACGTTCTGTACATAAAAAAATATACATACGACTAGTGAGCCATATTTGAAAGATTGCTTCTTGTCCTTCTTAATTCTTTCCATGTTCACCATAAATTGGCTTTTGATCATCTCACAAATATCATAGGTTTCATCCTCCTTGATAATTCGATAGCCAACATGTATGGCACCGCTCAACACACTATTCATTCGGCTTGATTGATAAACCCTATAACCCAACACAAAAGAAGCAAATCTTACTTCAACATCCTCAATATGGGTGATTGTCATTGCTCTAGTATCACATCGGGATTTGGTTAACCAAATGACTTCAGATGATGAAATCGTTCTTAGGGTTAATACTTCACCGGTTGTACTAAACCCTGTCACACTTCAAATCACCTCCTTTGTATTCTTGATCAGTGCTTGAGCTTCCAACCACAAAAATTGATCATCAACTCTGCTCAGTACATGTACCTAACCTAGTTGTCATGAAACTGACTAGGAAAATCAACAACATTAGACAAACCCTTGGTCTTTAGAGGTAGATATTCTGTCATCAATTGATCATTAACACAGAACCCTTTAAACTCATTCTGAATGAACTTCTCTCCAAGTTCTTTGAGCTTGTAGTGAATGTAGGAACAAATGTCTTCAACCAATAATACACCAGAGGGCACAAATGATAAGGCACCAGTCATGTCGATCTCACTAGTTTTCATTGAATGTAGCTTGAACTCGGGTTGGGGTTCTTTGATAGCTTCAACCAACACATGAGTCGATATCAACGCTGCCATGATGACCTTGAAAATAACTTTTCTCAAACGGGGTTTGAATACATTTTTTTTTTCAAAAATACTAACCACCACTATCACTCTGCTTGAACTATTTGCACAAAACTTACTAACAAGATCTCAATCGCCTTTGTTCGCACAAGAGCTCAAGAAATTTCACAAGAAATTAGTGTAAATGAAAATGTGTTGACATTTCCTTATTTATTCGTTGAGATTTATCAATATAATTATACAACGGTTATTTTTGAAACTTACAACTTAAGGTACACCGATTTGACTTTTACCGGTTGTTTGTTACCGATACTGATACACACACAATTAACTCACAAGGCATTTCTCAAACAAGAACTTTTGTCTAACTTTTATGCATCTCAACTATGCAAATAGACATAACTTTATATTGGTAAAGGGGATACAAAAATAATCTTACCATATGTGCTCCCCTTGGGCATTGGTATGCCTAGTTAGAAGAGGAATTGTCATCACTGATGGATGATGACTTGGTTTCAGAATGACCTTCTCCTTCTTTTATTTCTTCCTTCTTGATCCATGTTTTTTTCATTTCATTTCTCACTTCTTCAATTGTCTTCTTTCCTTTCAGGTCATTTCACTCTTTCTTCTTGCTAAACCGGTTCTTGTCTTCAGACTGGTTATAGGATCGGTTCCTGCACTCTCTGGATAAGTGACCGATCTTATGGAAATTGAAACATGCCATACCAGTTGTCCTCCATGGTCCTGCATTATTTCTTTGGCCCATTCTCATTCTGCAATTTTCTGTAACAAGACCAAAATTATCACATGTTGAATAGGTGGCATTGAACTGATTACTCCTTTTATTAGGAATGACCGGTTTGAATGGTAATCTTGATACATTTGACTTGAACCTGCATTCTTCAGATTTGCGTCCAAACTTATTGCATGCGAAGCAATGTCCATTCAATATTTTTCTATTTGACATACTGCTAGATTGAGATCTACACTCATAAGCAGTGTGGCCATACTTATGACAATTATGGCAGTAACTATCAAAGGTGAAAATCTTCTTTTGACTAACCAGTTTATTTCTACAGTCATTAGCCTTATGACTTGATTTACCATAATGATTACAAGAGGATTTGGAAAACTTCATACCTTTCACTTCTGAATGGTTTCTTTTATCATCCTTCATCTTTTTGGATTTAGATGATTCTCCATTTTCCATAGGACCTGTATCGAGGTAACCAAGACCGGTTGTTTCCTTTGTTCTTCTCTGAGCTTTCAACTGTTTATCTACCTTCTCAGAGCTTTCATTGAATTTTCTCATCTTCTCATTTCTCTCATTTTTAGTTTTCAACTCACTCTTGAGTTGTTCAATCTCTTTCTGTGAGGCCCTACCTTGAGCCATCATAGCATTTCAGTTATTTTCATGTTGGACCTATTATTGATACTATATTTTGATGCATTATGAACATAGATTTTATATGATCCAATATTTGGATAACATTGATATGATTATGTAATTTACTTTGATTTGCAGTACTTTATTTCGATGCTTGAAATAGTGGATGCATGCTCTATAAATGATTTAATTCCATGATTATGATGATGCTGCCATTTAGAAGATTATTTTATGTGGATGTTATCAGATAATTGGATACTTGATTTTTATAATTGAAATTGTATGCGATGTCTGAATTGTATTCTTTTTGATAATATTATATGTGATTTTTGGAATAACTAATGTGCAAGTGAGATGTGCAGGAAAATTATTCCATGTGACCATGGAAACTATTTAGAGAATCAAGCCTAGGCCTATGTGCATTTGTGAAGCCAAGGGTTGTCTATTTGGAGAGACAACACCTCGTTTGTAAATGTGTTTTAATTTGTAATGTTATGCTTGGATGTGTGTTTATTTTGGAAATTGTTTAATTTATAAATTCTAAAAAAGGGACATTTGCCATTTGTAATTCTTTTTGTAGTGTCACTTGACACATGTGTTGTAGGATGAGTTGGAAATGACATTTCTCTTTGGAGGAAATTTGTTTTACCAATGCATATTTTTTAATTATCCTAGTATGGTCCCAAGAAAGTCTTGGATAGGGAGCCATTAGAAAGGTCAACATAGGGTTGACCCGTAGGTAAACTTTGGGTGGGTTTCTAGGGGGTTAAACTAACTCCTAGGGTCAATTTAGGGGTATTTTTAGTGGGCCATATGATGTACCTATGGATGAATGACAAATTTAGCCATGCATCCACTCCCTAGGGCCTGTTTAGCCTCCCCAAAAATTGAGTTTCCCAAGTTGGCCGAATTTCAACTTTAGAGGAGCCTTCCTAGGTTAGACAACCCTCCTCATGAGTGGCATTGCTCTTCCCCATCCCTTTTTACCTTTTTGAGGTGCCTTGGCTAGAGAGTTTGTAAGGTATTGGGAAGACCAACCAATAAACGTCCTTCACCCTTCCCAAGTGGGTTGGAAAGAGTGAAGATTGTCTTCATAGGGAATAATTTGGGAGGGAGAAGTTTAATCACCCACTCTCCATTTTTGGAGACTAAGAATCTTGAGAAGTTTGGGATTTTGATATAGAAAATTTGGCCAAGTTTTGAGAAGGAAAAGGTTGTGGATTTGGGCAGCTCTTCTACAACTTCTTCTCACCCTTTTGGTAGATTTAGGGTTGGTTGAACTCCTATCTCATGTATGTTGTTGTTTTTGAAAAGATTGTTGTTGTATTTGTTTTTTCATTATTTTTTTTTATATGTGTAGGAAGATGTTGAGTTCTTCCCTATGTGTTTTTGGTTGAGTTTTTATGTTATTGTTCTGGGAGTTTTCAAGGCCAAGTCACCCTTGGGAGGTTAGAGTGGCCTTGGGTGAAGGGTTGTTTGACAGCCTATGAGTGAGAGGCTCTCTTTAGAAGAGAGTGATTCACAAGAGATTTTGTGACCCTTGCTGCATAGTGATTTGTTTATGCAATGGGGGTCATAAGGGGAGTTTTGTTGGCTTGTATGCCTTGGGGGACATAAGGAATTGTTGGGAAAAGTTTGGAACTTGTGGATGTGTTTCTTGGTAGCCTTGCAATGGCATTATGTTCTCCTATTTGCAGAATTCTCCTCTAGGTACTTAGTCCACCTTCACCCTACTTGAAAAGTCACATATGTGATGTTGTTTAGCCTTGGGTTGGGAGTATAAATGTTGTGAAGTTTTTATCTTATATGTGTATTGCTTGTGTGTATCCCGTTTGGGTCTTGGTTCTCCTAGCTCGGGGGTGGCTTCTAGTAAGCCTAGGTTGGGAGGTGAGCCTCCATGGTCACAACCTCAAGCTTTTTATTCCAGGTTTGCTTGGGAAAGGATTGAAAGAAAAAGATTTGAGTTGATCCTATTTTTATTTGTAATAAGAAAAATATATGTATTTGGGAAGCCCTCATTTAGTAGAAATGAGAGGCTAGGTTTTGTATCTACCTATTTGTAAAAGAAAATCCATGAAGTATTAAATGTATTTATTTGACTAAGTTTTACCATGAAATAAAATGCATTTCATTTGAAGTATATTTCCTTGCAAAGTGAAGAATGCATTGTTGAAGTTATCTTTTTAATGATATGTATTTATAGGAAAAGATTAAGCATGAAATTTATAGTTTGTTCTTATTACTATTTGAAAAGGAAATGAAATCATCTAAATGTTTATAGTGCAGTTTTAAATAAAATGAGAAGAAATATCTATTTCTATCTATAGTTAAACACAATTTTTAATAGGCAACTTAGAAATATTTTTTTAAATCTTACATTGCATCTTGCTGTTATTAATCAATGGATTCTAGAAAGATTTATATTGCAACCCTAAATAAATTAATTTCTGCCAATTTTTCTATTCTGTAAATGCATGTTAAGTAGGAAAAATAAATTGAATTTTAGAGTGAATATTAGTATTGAATCACATCATGTTGTTTATGGATTTAATGTTTTTTTTGAAAAGTTAGTTGCAACTGTAAATAAATAAAACTCTGTCATATTTTTACATTCTGTAAAAGTAGTAAATAAATCTAGATGTAGTTATTTAAATCAACATGTTAACTATATGTTATTTATGAGAAACAAATTTATTCTATTCTGTTATTTAATAATATCTTACTACTGAGTAAATCATTTTAGAATATAAATATATACATACATATATTCTCCAATATATATACACATATATTTATATTATAAAGGGGTTAAGTTTTAATGCCTTTATATTTAAAAATTTACATATGCATATATACATACATAAAGTATATATATATTTATATACTTTATAATCTGAAAATGAAATATGTTGCAAATTTGCATGCTTGCATACATATATATTTACACACACACACATACACACACACACACACACATTTAAATGTAAAAAAAAATTTAATAGCAAAACAAAATATATATTCTCCCATACCCTCAGAGCTGAAGCTCCTTGCGTGTTGCCATTGGGCAGCTCGGGCCCCTTGGTGGGCCGTGACCCATAGGGGCGACCTCGGCCACCACGGTGGGCCGTGTCCCACATGGTGCCCACGATGCCACAACGGGCTGCGATCCATAGGGGCAGTCTCGACCGCCACTTTGGGCCGTGTCCCATAGGGGTGCCGCGATGCCACTGTGGGGTGTGACCCCAGTGGTGGCCTCGACCGCCACTGCGGGTGGCCACTCACAGCGGCCGCTGCCACCTTCCTTTGCATGCCGCCGCCGGTTCAAACCCCTGCGACCATCTTCATGGGTCTCTTGGGCTTAGTTCTCCGCTTTCACCTACACACACACACACAGAAAAAAGAAGAAGAAAGAGATAAACAAGCAACCCTTTGGGTTAGGGTTAGCTTGATAATAAGGAAATGAAAAGAATAGGGTTAGTGTATTAAGAAAAATAAATCAACCCTAGTTAGTGTTTGTAATAAAATAATAATAAAATGAAAGGAGGGGGAATTATTTTTTAAAATTTGAAAAAGAATTTCCCTCCCATTCATCTATAGTCAATATGTAGGATTAATTAATCCCTAATATTGACTAGAGTAAAATTAGTTCTTTTTTTTTAAAAAAAAGAAGTGGAAAATCCACTAAGTTTATATATTATTCATAAAAATGTTTACATCGGGTTCAAAAAAAGGCATACTGGCAGGAAAGATCCCGCAAAAAAACCTCCGGTTGTAGCCTTCAAAAAAATAAAAACTAGACACTACCCTTACATCATTTGTTGCTGTCTAGTCAGATCACCCAACCCCCTACCTCTAATATTTATACAAGGGTCCCATAGGACAATTACAAAAAAGCAGACTGCTGCCAAATGAAGGGTTGAACAAAAATGCCATGAAGGACCACCAAGGAGATACTAGTGATGTATAAGTTCCTGCCAAAACCATAGTTAAACACTCGAGCATAATAGTAGCCAAAGAACCTCCAAATCTGCATCAACAAAAACCATTCCACCAACTCCAAAAAACAATCAGATGTCCAAAAACCATGAGCTAGTGCTCTCCTCTGGAGGTTCATGGACTGAGACCGGAGGAGGAATAACCCTTAAAGGAAAAGCCAAACAAGCAGGAGAAAATAACAAAAAGCCCAAAGTGATCAACGAATGCAATGCCTCAAAGACGACCCAAGCTTTATCCACATACTAATCAGGAGCCAGATACAACAAAAAGTCCATGGAGGCCTGAGTGTCATCCATGGAATCACATATCAATCCCATTCTTAATTCATGTAATAATTGACCAGACCAACCATTAACGATGAGCTCATGACGAGGAAGAAAACCACCATAATAAAAAAACCCCACATCAAAACAATAATCAACCAATGTAGAAGAAACTAAGGCCCAATTACATACCGTCGGAAAAATGAATGTGGTAACCAAGAGGCAGACAAAATCATCATCAATTAAAACATCATAGAAAATTGTAAAAAAGCGAGAAAGAAGCTCAGGATAAGAAATATGAGGGCAAACTTCTAGCCATTGACACCCCATAAGCCTACGAAATTCAAAATCCACTGCAGGAGAAAACAAATTAAATACCTTACCAAGCTTGACAAAATTGTCCTCATTCTCTTCTTCTGCTATTCGAGCTTCTAAAAACACTCTGTATGTCCCAATGGACATAGAAGACGACATTTGCAGGAGAAAAAGCTCCAAAAACCACAGAAACATAAACATAAAATGCTGCTTAACAAGATAATATAAATTAGATAGTATAAATGAGAAAATGACCCTTAGCTTCCCATAATGGCAATGCAAAATATCCTTTGCAATCTTTCTTGATTTAAACATTTCACATGGATTAACAACCCTTAACCATAAATGAATATCCAGAAGGAGAGGACGCCACCCTCAAACAATGATTATCGCATAAAACCAATTCTGCCAAGGCTGAAAACTCACACAAGGCGGCCAATGATGCAGTACAAATACTTTAACAAATAATAAAAGCCCAGGAACGTAATTCCCATTGAAAAGTTACAAGCAAGCCACAACCTATGAAGGACCGAAAATAAAAAAATCTCAAAGACACACATGCCGCCACTCTATAAAAATATCACGAGCAGCCACATCCTCACCCTATAAATGACTTTATCAATGACTGATACTTAAAGTAGAAATGATATTTCTACATCAGATAGAGGGCCTATACAAGACATCCCATTACCTTCCACATAGCCTTGAGGATATCCCTTACCTCAACAATATTTAAATGTGTCTTTAGAATGAAATGCATATTCGGCCAAAGCTGCAATTTACCTGCTAACCATACCTCATGGGATATACATACCATCATCTAGCCCAGAAGAAAATTTTAAGAACACACCATATGTAAACAAAAACATAATATATCCTATCATCCTCCTATCTACACATGTGGTGCAAATAAAATCTGATCAGAGTAAAGGATAACATGAATACCTCAAGAAATAATAAAAACGGATAGATCAAAATGAATTAGTTCTTAATATAGACTTTTAGGGATTATAATTGAAATTGAGGATTAATTTTTATATAGCAATATTATTCTCATAATTGATTAAAATTTTATTAAGAAGGTTTATTAATGAGAATTTTATATAGTTATTTTTTCATATATAATTAAATATGAATATTTGGGTTAAAATTCATTTGGGGAATATATTAATGGAATTTATTAAATGTATAATGTAGAAATTTAACCTATGAGGTCATTGTTGACCAAATATTTAATAGTTGAGATTTAAATATCTAAGGGGATTTAAATTTGACTTTAATATAAAAGGGATTAATTAGTCTAATATTATATTTGATTTGGGATAACTCTATTAGTTAATTTAAAAGCGTATTCACGTTTGCTCAATTAATTATTTAAATATGAGTTAACATTATTTTTATTCAGTCTTGAGTATTTTAATACTGTTGAGATAATTAATATCTCTTGATTTATTTATTGGAGAAATTTTAATTAGAGAAAATTAACTAATTTAGTTTAATTAATTAATTAAGTCGCGACGACCCTTTTTGGGAATAATTAGTCTACTCTAGATTACTGCTATAATGACAGAGTTGAATTAAATCAACTTAGTAAACCATTCTATTTAATCCAGAGTTAACCCTTAGTTAATGTAGTGTCCTAAAATTGCGACACTTGCAATTTCGACTGCATTTGGGTCTTCATGATGGCGATGCAACATGGAACCTAAATGGAGACCCCGAAACTTGTTCATGATATCAAAAACTACATTTTTCAGCACCCTGGCCTGATCCTCCTTACACCCTGCTGTCCCTGGAGGTGGGACCATGGCGCCCAGTGCCCTGGTCCCCCAGGACCATGGCGCCTAGCACCTTGGTCCCTGGCCCTATTTTGGGCCTGGTCTCTTATGGGGCTTCGGGTCTTTAAGTTTGCAAATTGGAAAATAATGTTTCCTGGTCGGTCTAAGGTCGGGAAAATCAGTCTATCAGCCCTAATTGACAAGTATATAAACTACATTTCCTCTCCCATTTGAGGAGGTCAGAAAAAGAAGATATATGCAAGGAAAAGGCAGAAATGATATTCAAATATTCAAACATTCAAGCATTCAAGCATTCCTTCAAGCAATTGAGCATTCTAAGTCTCCATTCAAGGCTAAGTGTTGCATTCAAGACAAGGATTCAACCATTGAAGAGGAGATCACATACAACATACAACATACTACATACATTACACCTTCTCATGTAAGAATACAAACATTCTTACAACAAGGTTGCAGGTACGCGGCTGTAATTGAAGATCTGGAATCCTTGTGCAGAGACGAACAGATCCCCCTTCGTTTCGCGGATTTTTCGGAGGACCGTGTGCACGCCGGGCGCCATCGTCTCGTCAACTTTCGCTCAAATTTGCAGAACAACACCGTCTCGACATTTTACTGCTAGTCATCCTTTTTGTCAATTTCATCGTCATCCTGGGCATGATACTGAAAAATGTTTTGCTTTAAAGGGTAAAATTCAAGATTTGATTGATAATAATACTATCTCTGTTTCTGGAGTGAATGATAAAGGCAACACATCTGTAGCTCCTCCTAACCAAAATCTTCAGATTTTTACTGATCCATTGCCTTCTCATACCTCTAATGCGATTGATACTAATGATTCCTCTGTCTCACCTGATGATCTTGTGTCTATGACTCCGAATGTGATTAACTTTGTAGAGCAGCAGAAAATCCCTAAAGAACTTTCCATCACCTTTGATTCTAGTGAAACTATCAGGGCACCTAATGGTCCTTTATATATAGTTGCAAAAGTCAAGAATAGACCTTGTCGTGGAGTGCTTATTGATCCTTCTTGTATGGTTAATATCATTACTGAAGAATTCCTTTTTACTTTGCAATTGAATCAAGTGATCTATGATGAAAAAAATGTGGTTGTGAAACTATTTGATGCATTTTCTTCTCGTGCAATTGGTTCTATTACATTACCTATTGAGGTCCATAACAAATCCCTTGATGTGGACTTTGCTATTATTCCATCATCTGAACAATTTCGTGTGAAGCTAGGCTATCCTTGGCTATCTTCCATGAAAGCTATTGCTTCTCCTATTCACAAGTGTTTGAAATTTCCCCATAATGGTGAAGTTGTTACTGTCAATCATAGTCTCTTTAAACCAGCTGAAAGAACTTCTAGCATTCCTATTGATTACTTTTGGCCTAAACAATTCTAATCTCTTCCTCCACGAAGTGATCATCTTTTCAAATCTTATCAAAAGTGGAAAAAAGATATGATCCTATCTCTAAGTGAACCTAGAACACCCAAACTTGACATTCCTATCATTCTTGAGAAGGAAGTTCTTCCTTTGAAAGATAAAACTAATGTTTTTCCTCAAGAAGATTCCCAACCCATCCCTATGGATGTGACTATGCCTATATCTAATAAACTTCCTAAAAGTAGGCCTATACCTCCTCGTCATGATGGACTTGGTCTCCTTCCTAAACGGAATATTCCTCCCTTATATGGAGCAGTTCCTCCTCCTTCCTCTTATGGAGAGAAGAGACCTTCCTCTTCTCCTATTATTCAATCTAAGAGACCACAACCTAAACACCCAAGTGATAAGGATGAGAACACTCCTCCTCAATCTTCGCAACTCCCTACTAAGACTGGACGAAATCGTTCTGCATGTGAACGCCGACGAAAGCGTCGTCTTAGAGCTTAGGCAGCTGCTTCTCAAACTTTGCAATCCCCAAAAACACCTTCAACTAATATTATTCTATTTTCTCCTCAGCTGACGATTGAGCCGAAATCTCCTAAACATAAGGTGCATGATGGTCTTGATCCGGTGCGAGTTAAAGATCCTATTTTTATAAATCTTGATGATGATATAGATGAAAATGTTATTCATGATGAAAATGTTACTCCTGTTCATTCTGATAGTGAATATGAATATGTTGATGTTGATAACCATCTATCTAACGAATTTTCTAAAGCACTTATCCTAGCTCCTAGACAAGAACACTGTGGCTTGGGGTATGAACATAGCCCTTGTTTGGATCTTGTGATAGCTCCATCTGCTGTGTTGGATGTTCCTCCTCTAGCGTGTTTCCTACCTTCCCGAAATATTGATCAGCAAGATCGGGGGGTAGATGACGTGCTAGACTAGTTCATTAGCATAGCAGACTCTCTCCTCCTCTCTTTTGTTACTTCTTCTATGTGTTATTCTCATTCTTCTATTTGTTGTCCTTAGTGTTGTCTACTTGAGGATGATGCAAAACATTGAGATCTCTTTTGGTCTCTCTCATGTTGACTCAAAAGACACATGCGTTCCCTTCTTCTAGGTGACTTTCCTTGATTGGGGAATGAAGAACAATTATGCATACATACATATGATATACATGAATTATCATACAACATACTGACCCCGAGGAAAGCGAAGTCCCCTTGTGCTTTGTGTTTTGTGTCTATTATCCTTGGGCTTATCTCACACTTGGGGGCTAAATCCTTGTGATAACGTGCTCCTTTCCTTTCTCATTTCTTATATGTATCACTACCTTAAAGCAATCACCCCCAGTGAGGCATGTGCGATCGCTTTAACGTAGGGGGGCATACGTCCCGTTCATATCTTTTCAAGATACTTGAAAATTTCTTGACAAATTTAGCTTTGCCTTGAAAATTTTTGATATCTTTCTTAGATGACTCATAGTGAGGGAACCTTACTACTGACAGTCATGGTTCTCCCTCATGATCTTCCCTTTTACTTTGTCAATCGAAGTTGTAAGATCCTTAGTCCACTGGGGGCTTAGTGTATCTTGCCTCCTTTATGTGGTGAAAGTTTTTCAATGTTGTTTCCTTGTACTTTACCGGAAGTATGAGCGTACGCTTATACTCCCGCTAAAGTGGGGGCTAAATGTAGCGTCCTAAAATTGTGACACTTGCAATTTCGACTGCATTTGGGTCTTCACGATGGCGATGCAACACGGAACTTGAATGGAGACCCCGAAACTTGTTCATGACATCCAAAACTGCATTTTTCAGCACCCTGGCCTGATCCTCCTTGCACCTTGCTGTCCCTGGAGGTGGGACCATGGCGCCCAACGCCCTGGTCCCTGGCCCTATTTTGGGCCCGGTCTCTTATGGGGCTTCGGGTCTTTAAGTTTGCAAATTGGAAAATAATGTTTCCTGGTCGGCCTAAGGTCAAGAAAATCAATCTATCAACCCTAATTGACAAGTATATAAACTACATTTCCTCTCCCATTTGAGGAGGTCGGAAAAAGAAGATATATGCGAGCAAAAGGCAGAAATGATATTCAAATATTCAAACATTCAAGCATTCAAGCATTCCTTCAAGCAATTGAGCATTCTAAGTCTCCATTCAAGGCTAAGTGTTGCATTCAAGACAAGGATTCAACCATTGAAGAGGAGATCACATACAACATACAACATACTACATACATTACACCTTCGCATGTAAGAATACAAACATTCTTACAACAAGGTTGCAGGTACGCGGCTGTAGTTGAAGATCTGGAATCCTTGTGCAGAGACGAACAGATCCCCCTTCGTTTCGCGGATTTTTCGGAGAACTGTGTGCACGCCGGGTGCCATCGTCCCGTCAACTTTCGCTCAAATTTACAGAACAACACCGTCTCAACATTTTACTGCTAATTCCAGGTCCGCAGCTTCATCCCATATCCCTATCTCTATTTATAAGCGAATCTTTCCTACTTTACATGCATTCCTAGTTCAATCTTTCTATCTACATTCTTTACAAAAGAGGGTATCCTTGATGTCACAACCCTTGAAACTCATATAGAATCCAATCTTGCATTGTGTGGGATTGGATCTTGTGGGTTTCAACCCCTCTTTTGAATGTAAAGTCTCTCCTAAGTGAAAACCATCAACCCTAGTGACTCTCCCTTCTCTCTCCTTGGAGTTGGGGAGGGGAGAACGACTAGGGTTCGATTTTTCCGCTTTACAGTTAAGACAAAACTTATTTATTCCATTTTAAATGTAGATTACTTAATGTATTTATGTTGTTTTAATTTTTTTTGTTGTTGTTCTGTTTTTGCCCAAAAGTTTGGGCATGACATGTTGGCATTTTCAGTAGAAAGAAAGATTGTTGATATTCATTAAAGTTATTGAGAAGGTTGTTGGAGATTATTGATATAACTGAAAAATGATGATAACTATCTTTATATAACATTATTTTGTCATTGATGTCAAGAAATTGATTTTCTGATTCAGAATGATGTTGCCATATCTTAAGAAGTATGTTTTGATGAGTATTAAGTGGTCGGTAAGTGACACATAAAGAATGTGATGAACAAGGGGAGAAATAAGTTATTCAATGGGCAACTATTACTGAGTTAGACAATGATGAGATCATGATGTTTAGATTGTTTTGATATCCTACATATGTTGTTGATTCTAAGGTTAAAACTATACTATGTCACCGAGCAAAGAACCTAGTCAGTAAACCCTAAGGTTATCGATATCGGTTAATGAAGGCGGAATGTCTACCGAGTAAAGTTTAGTATTTACCGAGTTGCAACCGAGTTATGACAGAGCGAATTGGATGAATAAAAACATTATTTAATGAAAGACAATGATTAGCTGGAGATGTATAAATGATTGATATGCCATGCATGAAGTTTGCTAAGGATCTATGGCAATGAAAGATTGACAGGAAGATCTACAGCGCAGATTGAACCACAATAACCTTGCACAAGTTCCAAGAAAGGACTGCAAGTCCCTAGGCAAGGTAAAACGTTTTCAGATCGAAGGATGCATTGAACCTAGTCAAGCTTGAATTTCTGATGGCTAAGATTGATCATGGGAAATGTGATCAAGGAGATTAAGCGGTTATAATTGTTTATAAATAAGAAATTATTGATGAAGAATGTAAGCGGGCAAGTGTAAGTACATGGATGCTACATAGTGATTACCAAGCACAGAAGCTTGAAGACCTATTTGAATAATAGAGTAAGGAGCCCATCAGAAGACTAGATAAGTCTTATGACTAGATTGTTTTGAGCAAATAAGAATCTTCTTTAGCATTTTAGATGTGAAGTTGTAGATATATTTTTATTACTGGTATTTTGTAAGTGATAGAAAATCTCTTAACCGAGTGGACTTAACAGTCTTATTTGTAAACCCTCTAGAAAGGTAACATTCTAAATGAGTGTTTGAAATCCTTTAACAAGGTCACTTCTAACAAAGTGAAGATCCTAACAGATTTGAGAGAAATCCCTTAACCGGGTCACATCTAGCAATGTGTTTGTAATCTTTAACAGGATTTGCTTTTAACCGAGCATACTCTAGAAGAGTATATTTCTTAGTGGGTCCGAAATCCCACAGTGGTTTTTCCCTATTTGGGTTTCCATGTTAAATTTGGTGTTATATGTGTTATGATGATTATGTATTTATGAGTTTGCATGTTTAGCAGTTTTTGGTTATATTGTTGGAGTATATGTTACTGAGGTTGAATTTGTTGATTTTATGGAAGATTAAGTTTGTATGATTCACCGCCCCCCTCTCATCTTGTTAGTTATTGGCATTAGTACTTTACATTTAGTATCAGAACTTAACAATTGGTATCAGAGCTTTGGACTCTGGAAGAAAAGTTTAAAGGTACTTGAGGCAAAGATCCGAAGATGTATAAAAGGGATGCACCAAAGCTGAACAAGTCAAGTTTCTCTACATGGCAGAAAAGGATGAAGCCACACTTATCAGGAATTGGAGAATATGCTACATATTATCTGGAGAATGATTACATTGCACCGACCACCAATCCGATGACCTTGGAAGAGATAAAGGCAAAGCAAGAACATATTCAAGCTATGATTGAAATAACATCAACATTGACCGACTTAGAGTTTAATGATCTAGAAGGCTGTAATGATGAAAAAGCAATGTGGACTAAGCTCATATCTGTTTATGGCGGTGATGAACATGTTCAAAGAGCAAAAGTAGATAGTCCAAGAGGACAACTTGAATCCATGAGAATGAATGAAGGTGAGAACATAACCCAATATAGTACAAGGTTAAAGGAGACTGTAAATCAAATTAAAGGAGCTGGAGGAACTATTGAAGAAAAGGATGTAACAAGTAAGTTGTTGAGAACCCTTCTACCAGCTTATGCTATTCGAGTCTCTGCAATCAATGAATTGAGGTCTGTACCTAACATGCCAGTTTCTTTGGATGCTATTACTGGTAAGCTACATGCATTTGAGTTAAGTAATTTTGATAACCGTGGGTCTTCGGTAAATAAAGTAGAATTTGCATTTAGTTCTTTTCATCTTGGTGAATTTGATGATTACAATGATAGAATGAGTAATTACTCTGAAGGGGATCACAGTGGAGCAAGTGAAAGATTTCGCAAGAACATGGAAAAAGTGCACAAACTGTATGAGGAAATCAAGAAGCAAGAAGAGTTTGAAGCATTATTAGCCAGAAGGTTAGTGAGAGGCAAAGGTATGTATAAAGGAAAGCTACCTTTGAAATGTTTCAATTGTGATAAAATAGGACATATGGCTTCTAACTGTCCTGACAGTGAATCTAGTGAAAAGAGAGATTACCAAGAAGACAGACAGAAAGACAACCACTACAAAGGACACCGATACTTCAGAAGGAGAGATAGAAAGACATGCCTAGTTGCTAATGAGGAATCCAACGATGACAAATCTGATGAAACTGATACTGAGGAAGTTGTTTATGTGGCTATTAAAGATGGATCTGATGAAGAAAGGTATGAAGATAAAGCCCTAGTATCTCACATAAATAATAATGATTCTTGGATCATAGACAGTGGATGCTCACATCACATGACATGTGATAAACACAAGTTTGTTAAATTAGAAGACTATGATGGAGGCTATGTAAGATTTGGTAATGATGCACCATGTTCGGTGAAACGTAAAGGATCTATAACACTTCTTGACAATGCTAAATGCGATGATGTATACTGGGTTGAAGGTTTGAAATACAATATGTTGAGTGTAGCACAACTAAATAATACGGGATACCGAATAGAATTTCAGAAAGGAATTATCAAAGTTCATGACAAGCATGGAAAGTTAGCTGCTACCAGGACACAAACAAAAGGTAACACATTTCACCTTGACTCAACTCGGAAAAAGTGTCTTTATGCAAAGATAGATGATACCTGGTTATGGCATAAAAGGTTTTGTCATGTAAATTTTGATAATCTGATCAAAGTAAGTAAGAAGTCTACTGAGTCTAGAAAAACCTGAGAATTCTATGTGCCGAGGATGCCAGATGGGTAAGATGACAAGATCAAGCTTTACAAGTAAGTCCTACACTTCTAAAGGAATTTTAGATCTAGTACACACTGATCTGTGTGGCCCTATGAAAGTTCAAAGTTATTATGGTGATAAATATTTCATATTATTTGTGGATAATTACTCAAGGATGATGTCAGTTATGTTTTTAAAAGAAAAATCAGAAGCTTTTCAAATGTTCAAATGGTACAAGGCAAGAGTTGAAAATGAAACAAGAAGACAACTGAGATGTCTTAGATCTGATAGAGGAGGAGAGTTCACTTTTGATAAATTTAACTTATTCTACAATGATCATGGTATAAAAAGGCAAGTGTCTGCACTGAGAACACCTCAGCAAAATGGGATAGTCGAGAGAAGAAACATATCAATTGTAGATTGTGCCAGAACCCTGATGATAGAAAAGAGGATACCTCAAACATTTTGGAGAGAAGAAATCAACACTGCAGTTTACACCTTGAACCGAGTTCAACTGAAGAAAGGAACTATGAAGACACCATATGAGATCTGGTATGACAAGAAACCTAATGTAAGTTATTTTAAAATCTTTGGAAGTAGATGCTATGTTCACAAAGATGACAGAAATGAAAGTTTGATCAAAAAAGTGAGGAAGGAACATTTCTAGGTTATTCTTCTAAAAGTAAAGAATTTAAATGTCTGGTCAAGTCATCTAACAAAATAGTAGAAAGTGCAAATGTGAAAATTGATGAATTTGCAGAAAGAAATGATGAAGGAAATTCCAAAGAACCAAAAGATTATGAAGAATTTGTTTATGTTCAACCGAGAAGTCCTACTGAGAAAGCTCCTGAAGAAAATGAAGAGAATGTCCAGTTACCGAGTGATGAAGAAGATCATATAGAACCTAACAAGCCTATATTAGCTAAATATGTCAGAAGACATCATGCATCAAGTCAGATTATAGGAGATAAGGATGATCTAGTGATGACAAGGAACAAACTGAGACAGAACACATGTCTGATATTTGGATTTGAACCCAGAATAGTAAAAGAGGCATTTAACAGTGAAGATTGGGTAAATGCTATGACAGAAGAAATTGATCAAATCAAGAAAAATGACACATGGACACTGATTCCAAGACCGAAGGATAAAAATGTAATAGGTACAAAGTGGATTTTCAGAAACAAGCTAAATGAAAAAGGTGAGGTCATTCGCAACAAAGCAAGACTAGTTTGCAAAGGTTATGCTCAAGAAGAAGGAATAGATTATGGTGAAACTTTTGCACCTGTGGCTAGACTTGAGGGAGTAAGAGCATTGTTGGCATATGCTGCTTTCAAAATTTTTAAGGTATATCAAATGGATGTTAAATCTGCATTTTTGAATGGTATACTAGAAGAGGAAGTTTACATTGAACAACCTGAAGGATTTGTTGAAGACAAGAATAAAGATCAGGTATGTAAACTAAACAAAGCTTTATATGGTTTGAAACAAGCACCTAGAGCATGGTGTGAAAGACTGCACTCTTATTTGATCAAGATTGGTTTTATAAGGACAAGTGAAAACAACAACATGTACATGAAGAGTGATGAGGACAATGGAATATTGATCTCAGCCATATTTGTTGATGATATTATCTTTTGTGGTAATGACTCCTTATGCAAGAACGTTGGAAATGAAATGAGCAAAGAATTTGAGATGTCATTAATCGGTGAGATAAAGTATTTTATAGGTTTACAGATACTGCAAATGAAAGATGATATTTTCATTACTCAAACCAAGTATATAAAGGAAATTTTGAATTTTTTTGGAATGGAGGATTCTAAACCGGTAAGTACTCCTATGACTACCAACTGTAAACTGTCAAAGAATGATGAATCTGCATCTGTTGATGAGACACTTTACCGATCTATGATTGGAAAGTTGCAATATGTTGTTCACAGCAGGCCAGATATAGCACATGCAGTAGGTATAGTTGCAAGATTTCCTGCAGATCCCAAGGAAACCCATATGACAACAATCAAGAGAATTTTCAGATACCTGAGAGGCACTAAAGATTATGGCTTAGTATATGAAAAGAGGAATGATTTTGATTTGAAGTTTATACTGATGTTGATTGGGCAGGAAACATTGATGACTGGAAAAGCACAGGTGGTGGAGCTTTCTTCTTAGGAAGCAAACTTGTAAGTTGGCTTAGCAAGAAACAAGGATGCATTTCACAGTCAACAGCTGAAGCTGAATATGTCGCAAAAACATTGAATTGTACTAAGATAGCATGGATCAAACAACTGTTGGAAGGTATAAATGAAAAGGTTACCGAGCCAGTAACTATATTTTGTGACAACACTAGTGCCATTAATGTTTCAAAGAATCCGGTAATGCACTCTAAGACAAAGCATATCTCTATAAAGTATCATTATCTCAGAGAAGAAGTTCAAGAGAAGAATGTTATGTTGGAATATATCAGTTCAAAGGAGCAAATTGCAGACATCTTCACAAAGCCACTACTAAGGGACACTTTTGAGTATCTCAGAAGCAAGTTAGGGGTCCTACCCCTATCTTCTACTCACTGACACAGTTCGGTGAAAGCATCAATTCGATGAATCAAAATAATATTATTTAGGGATTGATGCTGATTTACGCACTTTAGAAGGTTTTCTAAAGGTGTGCAGGAAATAGTGAATAGAGACAAGTTGCTCTGACTGAGACTAAGATGATACACATCAAGGCAAATCACTTCACAGAGGAAGAAATCATGATTTAGTTCTTTTACTTTTTGGCATTGTTGTCAAAGGGGGAGAAGACTAAATGGTTGACTGAATGATAAAAGTCCTAAATGAAGAAGAATGGAAGACTAATGACAGAGAGAGAAGATTACAAAAGGGAGAAGACTTCAGGAGATTTTAACAACTCAAGGATAACAGGAGAAGTCTAACAACAATCTGAATCTGAATCAATTTGAATATCTTGTTGGTATTACCATTTAAAAGTTGGTTTTGCCATCAATGCCAATTGGGCATGACATGTTGGCATTTTCAGTAGAAAGAAAGATTGTTGATATTCATTAAGGATATTGAGAAGGTTGTTGGAGATTATTGATATAACTGAAAAAGGATGATAACTATCTTTATATAACATTATTTTGTCATTGATGTCAAGAAATTGATTTTCTGATTCAGTATGATGTTGCCATATCTTAAGAAGTATGTTTTGATGAGTATTAAGTGGTCGGTAAGTGACACAGAAAGAATGTGATGAACAAGGGGAGAAATAAGTTATTCAATGGTCAACTATTACCGAGTTAGACAATGATGAGATCATGATGTTTAGATTGTTTTGATATCCTACATATGTTGTTGATTCTAAGGTTAAAACTATACTATGTCACCGAGCAAAGAACCTAGTCGGTAAACCCTAAGGAACCTAGTCGGTAAACCCTAAGGTTATCGATATCGGTTAATGAAGGCGGAATGTCTACCGAGTAAAGTTTAGTATTTACCGAGTTGCAACTGAGTTATGACAGAGCACATTGGATGAATAAAAGCATTATTTAATGAAAGACAATGATTAGCTGGAGATGTATAAATGATTGGTATGCCGTGCATGAAGTTTGCTAAGGATCTATGGCAATGAAAGATCGACAGGAAGATCTACAGTGCAGATTGAACCGCAATAACCTTGCACAAGTTCCAAGAAAGGAATGCAAGTCCCTAGGCAAGGTAAAACATTTTTAGATCAAAGGATGCATTGAACCTAGTCAAGCTTGAATTTCTGGTGGCTAAGATTGATCATGGGAAATGTGATCAAGGAGATTAAGCGGTTAGAATTGTTTATAAATAAGAAATTATTGATGAAGAATGTAAGCGGGCAAGTGTAAGCACAGGGATGCTACATAGTGATTACCGAGCACAGAAGCTTGAAGACCTGTTTGAATAACAGAGTAAGGAGCCCATCAGAAGACTAGATAAGTCTTATGACTAGATTGTTTTGAGCAAATAAGAATCTTCTTTAGCATTTTAGATGTGAAGTTGTAGATATATTTTTATTACTGTTATTTTGTAAATGACAGAAAATCTCTTAACCGAGTGGACTTAACAGTCTTATTTGTAAACCCTCTAGCAAGGTAACATTCTAAATGAGTGTTTGAAATCCTTTAACAAGGTCACTTCTAACAAAGTGAAGATCCTAACAGATCTGAGGGAAATCCCTTAACCGGGTCACATCTAGCAACGTGTTTGTAATATTTAACACGATTTTCTTTTAACCGAGCATACTCTAGAAGAGTATATTTCTTAGTGGGTCCGAAATCCCACAGTTGTTTTTCCCTATTTGGGTTTCCATGTTAAATCTAGTGTTATATGTGTTATGATGATTATGTATTTATGAGTTTGCATGTTTAGCAGTTTTTGGTTATAGTGTTGGAGTATATGTTATCGAGGTTGAATCTGTTGATTTTATGGAAGATTAAGTTTGTATGATTCACCCCCCCTCTCATCTTGTTAGCTATTGGCATCAATACTTTACATTTAGTATCAGAACTTAACATGACATTTTGGTATCAGAGCAAGGTTTCCAACACTAGGAACCTTTCTCCATTACGTTTCGCTTTTAATATTATTTTCTTTAAGAATTGTTATTAATTTTATTTATTTACTCTATTTTATTTTATTGATCATTAAGAATGTTGTCAGTTACTCGACAAGCTCGTAAGCGCAGCAGGGGTCCTAGACATTCTCGCATGGCATGCGAGGATGTTGTGTGGGATGAGACAGATCTAGAAGGGGATTAGGAAGCTCCTCCTGAACAATCGATTGACCCCAACAGAGACATTTTGGTTGCACTCCAGAACCTGATAGGAATAGTTCAGGATAGACTCCCAGTAGTAGATCGTTAGGTAGAACACTAGAGTTCTGGGAGTCATAGATCCGCAGCTAGGGAGCGGAGTAGGAGTCCATCTCCTAACCGTATAGAGGCCTAGGCTGAGCATGAGCCTAAATTAGTCCATCTACTTGAGGTACCTCCAATAGTGGCACCAGTTATTTTTGAGAGAGCACCCCGTGATCCCGAGGATCATATCAGTGAGATTTTACGTCTTCAGCCACCATCCTTTGCAGGATCCACAGATGGGGTAGAGGGTGAGGCTTGGATTTTGAGTCTAGACAAGTGCTTTGGATTGCATCCCTATGAGAGAAATTTGAAGGAATGGATTTCCATTCACCTTATGAGAGGAACGAGTTCCACGTGGTGGAGGCAATACGAGTACAAGAATAATTTATCTGGGGACACTGTTACTTGGGACATCTTTACAGAGAAATTTAGAGATAGGTACCTATCAGAGCACTATAGGCAGTACATGATTGACGAGTTCCATGACCTACAACAGAAGGGTCTCTCCATGTCCCAGTATGAGAGAAAGTTCTTCGAGCTCTTATCTTATGTAGACTACCTGAAAGATGAGAAGTTACTCATCAACCGATTTATCAGAGGATTGAATGTCGGGATAGTAGGACTTGTTAGGATGACAGCTCTAGGGAGCCTTTGTGTTGCCCTGGAGAAGGCCTTGATATCAGAGGAGATTCAAGGTAGATCGTAGGACACGAGAGATTGACATCATAACCAAAACCCTATACCACAATCTTTTGGGTTTCAAAAACCCCACTGGATGGGTAACCACAAGAATTCATCGGGGTCCTTTAAACCCCCTCCTCTGTAGCAGCCACAACAAAATCAGAGGCAAAGGCCTCCATAGGGTCAACAGGGATTTAAGCCCAAGAAGTGGCATTCACAGGGTCCTAGGTGTGACCAACGATCACAGTGTCCTTACACACCTCTGACACAGACTCAACAGTCTGCCAGGGGTGGTTTGAGTGGTTCGAGCAGCATAGGAGGACATGGATACTTTAGGCCACAAGGTGTTCAGTTTCAGACACGCGGTGCTTGCTTCACTTGTGGGGCCATGGGGCACATGGTGAAAGAATATCCGCAAGGTCAGATGGCAGGCAATCAGAGGATGGCAGGTTCAGAGCCTACAGTTGGGGACATGGGTAAGTCCCATAGATTCTTTGCAGTGGCTGACAACCGCAAGGAAGAGCATCAGGCCACAGTAATAGAGGCCATAGGTATAATCAGAGGTAGCAGTGTTTCTATATTGTTTGATTCAGGAGCTACTTATTCTTTTATATCTCCATTGGTAGTGGAGCATTGTGGGCTAGTGGCATCTAGGCAAGGTGTTAGTTGGGAAGTGGAGTTGGCTTCAAGAGCTAGAGTGTCTGTTGAGTCAGTGGTTAGGGGTTGTCAACTTCAGATTGAGAGTACAACCACCTTAGTAGACCTCCGAGTCACACCTCTAGGATCTTACAACATTGTTCTTGGCATGGATTGGCTATACGCCCACAAAGCCAAGATGGATTATCACCAGAAAAAGATCGAGTGTGTGAATGATTAGGGTACCTCCATAGTTATTTCAGGGATTCAGAGGCTCATATCACTACGTATGATTTCCGCTATGCAGCTTAAGTAGAGCATGCGAAAGGGATGTCAATTACTTGCCATCACCATTAGTGATAGAGAGGAAGAGAATGAGAAGGAGCCTTCCTTGATGATCATCCCATTCCTGAGGAATTTGCAGATGTGTTTCCTTTCGAGCTACCTGGTATGCCACCTAGCAGAGAGATTGACTTTCACATAGATCTTGTACTAGGAGCTGAGCCGGTTTCAAGAGCACCATATAGGATGACCACAAAAGAGCTTAATGAGCTCAAGATGTAGCTTGAGGAACTCTTAGAGAAGGGTCACATTCGTCCTATTGTCTCCCCTTGGAGTGCACAAGTCATCTTCATGAAGAAGAAGGGTAGATCTCTTTGGTTATGTATGGATTACAGGCAATTGAACAAAGTGACCATCAAGAACCGTTATCCCTTGCCCAGGACCGATGACTTATTTGATTAGCTTCAGGGTACCAAAGTGTTTTCCAAGATAGATATGAAGTCAGGGTACCATCAATTGAGGATTGTAGAGAGCGATATCCACAAGACCACTTTTCGTACTAGGTATGGCCACTATGAGTTTACTGTGGTTGCATTCGGTCTTATGAATGCTCCAGCTGTATTCATGAGTCTCATGAATGGGGTATTTTGTACTTTCCTTGACCGGTTTGTGATTGTGATCCTCGATGACATATTGATATGTTCTCGGAATGAGGAGGAGCACGAGGAGCACTTGAGACAAGTATTGCAGTGCTTGAGAGACAATCATTTATATGGCAGTTTGTTGAAGTGTGCATTCTTTATATAAGAGGTCAGATATCTAGGACATGTTATATCTGGTGATGGGATCTCAATTGACGCATCGACGATCAAAGCTATTATGGATTGGCCAGTGCCAACTAGTCTGATAGAAGTCAGGAGTTTCATGGGTCTAGCAGGGTACTACAGATGCTTCGTTGAGGGGTTCTCTAGGGTTGCATATCCTATTACATCCTTTCAGTGAAAGGGAAAGAAATTTGAGTGGACAGAAAGGTGTGAGAGGGCATTTTAGGATCTAAAAAGGGCACTCACTAGTGCACCTATTCTTGTTGTGCCAGACCCCTCAGCTGATTTCATGGTATGCATAAATGCTTCCTTTGATGGATTAGGAGCAGTCCTTATGCAAGAGGGTTGAGTTATAGCATATGAGTCTAGGAAAATTAAGAATCATGAGCTTAACTACCCTATGCATGACCTTGAGCTTGTAGGAGTAGTGCATGCACTTGTGAGGTGGTGACACTTCCTTTTGGGTCATCATTTTGAGCTTCATTCAGATCATCAGAGCTTATAGTACATATTCACTCAGCCTAATCTTAATGCTCGTCAAAGGAGATGGATGAATTTTTTATGTGAGTATGATTTTGATGTTCACTAAATCAAGGGGAAAGAGAACGTAGTCGTAGATGCCTTGAGTAGGAGATGCCATGAGATGTACACCATGTTTATGGACACAAATTTGAGAGGTCATATATTGCAGCAGTTGCTAGAGGATGAGTGGTATTTAGAGGTATGTCAGGTAGTGCGATCTCAGGAGACCCTAGAAGGGAAATATGTAGACTATTCATTAGAGTCCGATGGACTACTATGCCATAGAGGGCGCATATATGTACCTTCTTCCAGAGGATTGCGTGATTTCATTATGTTGGAGGCTCATAGAGCTCCTTATGCAACACATCCCAGAGTTAAGAAGATGCATGCAAATTTGAGACAGCTATATCATTGGCCACGCAGGCGATAATTCATTGCTGTACTAGTAGCCCAATGCCTTGAGTGCCAGAGAGTCAAGGTAGAGCACCGCCATCTAGGTGGGTTGCTCCAGTCTCATACGATACCAGAGTGGAAGTGGGATACTATATTGATGGAATTTCTCATTGGTCTTCCTATGTCAGCGCGTCGCCATGATGCCATCATGGTGACAGTTGCCAAGTTGACCAAGGTGGCCCACTTCTCCCCAGTTTGGACTAACTTTACAACACCAGTAGTGAAATAGGTATTCTTGAGGGATATTATTATACTTCATGGAATTCCATGAAAGATTATCTCAGACAAAGACTCCCTCTTCACTTCTTCCTTTTGGAAGGCGTTACATGCAACAATGGGTACCAGACTCAACTTCAGTACAACCTATCATCTGGAAACAGATGGACAGATAGAGAGGGTAAAACAGGTGTTAGAAGACCTAATTTGTATGTACGTCATGGATCATCAGACCAGATGGGAAGAGTACATTTCTTTAGTAGATTTTGCCTATAATAATGGGCATCACACTTCTTTGGGGATGCCACTTTTTCAGGTTTTTTACGACATACCTTGCAGGACACCTTTGAGTTGGGACCACATTGAGGATAAAGTAGCCATAGGTCATGAGATGGTTTGTGATATGGAGCAGCAAGTGATTTTTATTAGACAACGCCTTAGAGAGGCACATGATATGCAGAAGAAGTATGCAGATGTGAAGAGGATAGACCAAAGTTTCATGGTTAGGGATGAAGTTTTCTTGAGATTGTGACCGCATAAGAGTCCAATCCATTATGGAAAGGGTTCTAAGCTCACACCTCGCTTTGTCAGACCATTTCAGATCCTTGAGAGGATAGGACCAATTGCATATCGTCTGGCTTTTCCACCTAGCCTGTCACGCATCCACGATGTGTTTCATGTATCGATTCTGGGGAAGTACATTTATGATGAGTCTCATATTCTGGATTGGGATGCCTTGAAGGTGGAGTCAGATGGGCAGCTAGCTTTGGAGCCCATCCATATTTTGACTCGCCGGATGCTGTCTCTTTGAGGTCGAGAGCTAGACTTGGTTAGGGTCTAGTGGGATTGTTATGACGAGGTTATGATATCATGAGAGGACACAATGCATATGAGATCTTAGTACCCCCATCTTTTTGATGAATTCCAGCAGAAAGTTCATACCTAGAGGGGGAGGGTGTGAGTCCCTACCCCAAGCTGTCATAGAATTTCAGTTATTTTCATGTTGAACCTATTATTAATACTATATTTTGATGCATTATGGACATATATTTTATATGATCTAGTGTTTGGATAACATTGATATGATTATGTCATTTACTTTGATTTGCAGTACTTTATTTTGATGCTTGAAATTATGGATGATGCTATATAAATGATTTAATTCCATGTTTATGATGATGATGCCATTTAGTAGATTATTTTATGTGGATGTTATCAGATAATTGGATACATGATTTTTATAATTGAAATTGTATGTGATGTTTGAATTGTATTCTTTTTGATAACATTATATGTGATTTTTGGAATTACTAATGTGCAAGTGAAATGTATAGGAAAATTGTTCCATGTGATCATGGAAACTATTCGGAGAATCAAGCCTAGGCCTATGTGCGTTTGTGAAGCCAAGGGTTGTCTATTTGGAGAGACAACACCTCGTTTATAAATGTGTTTTAATTTGTAATGTTATGTTTGGATGTGTGCTTATTTTGGAAATTGTTTAATTTATAAATTCCAAAAATGGAACATTTGCCATGTGCAATTTAGTGATGTGTAATTCCTTTTGTAGTGTCACTTGACACGTGTTGTAGGATGAGTTGGCAACGACATGTCTCTTTGGAGGAAATTTGTTTTACCAATGCACATTTTTCAATTATCCTAGTATGGTCCCAAGAAAGTCTTGGATAGGGAGTCATTAGAAAGGTCAACTTAGGTTTGACCCGTAGGTAAACTTTGGGTGGGTTTCTAGGGGGTTAAACTAACTCCTAGGGTCAAGTTAGGGGCATTTTTAGTGGGTCATATGATATACCTATGGATGAAGGACAAATGATGTTCATCTAGAGCATTCAATTGCATGATGCAGTATTTTTGTGCTTCTGATAGAGTCATATTCAATGGTAAAGCCGTCCTAAGAGTTTTATGCTCAAAGTCAATGGGCATCATGCCTGTTTTTTCATACACCATTTCAAAAGGTGTAAAACCAGTTGTTGTCTTCCATGTTGTTTTGTATGCCCAAATGGCCTCAGGAAGTCTATTTGACCAATATTTCTTATGAAGAGCTACTGTCTTGGTGAGAATAGCTTCTAAATCCCTATTTGTAACCTCCACTTGACCATTTGCTTGATGATGGTATGGAGTAGACTTCCTGTGTCTTATATTATATTCATTGACCAATGTTGTAATTAATGTGAAAGTAAATTGTGGTCCTTGATCTGAAACAATCTCTCTTTGTACTCCATATCTTGTAAATATTTCCTCATAGAGAAATTCAGCTACCTTACTATCTCTTGCATGTGCCATTGCTCTTGCTTCCACCCATTTTGTATCCCAATCAATGCATACTAGAATATAGGATTTCCCATTGGAAGGAGGATCAATTGGTCCTACAAAATCCAATCCCCATTTGTCAAATGGCGCAACCAATATTTGGGTATACAATGGCATTTCATCAGATCTGGTGGACCTACGCATTCGTTGACATCTTTCACATTTTCTAGTATATTGAGCTGCATATTTATGCAAAGCTGGCCAATAATACCATGTGTTAAGGATTTTAAGTGTTGTTATTTTAGCAAGAAAATGTCCTTCACATGGCTCATCATGACATGCATGAAGAATATCATAAGTCTCATCCTCTCAGACACACCTTCTTAAGACTTGTTCAGGTCCAGTGTAAAATAAACAATTAGCAATCCAAGAGAAATTAAAGCTTTTCTCAACTAGCAACCTTCTTTCTTTAGGAGAAAAATGAGAAGGCATCTTATTAATAGCTAAATAATTTACAATATCAACATACCAGGGAGTGTGAGATTTTATCAAGAATAAATGTTCATCTAGGAAAGCATCATCCATTGCTTCAGGATTGTCCTGCAATTGAAGCCTAGAAAGATAATCTGCAACTACATTAGCTTTACTTGGCTTATCAACAACTGTAATATCAAATTCTTGCATCAATAGTAACCATTGAGCCAATCTTCCTGTGATTGAAGGCTTGTTCATAAGATATCTTATTACTATATGATCAATATGCACATATATTTGATATCCTATAATATAATGCCTGAATTTGTTAAGTGCATATATTACTGCCAACATCTCCTTTTCTATGATAGTATAATTAAGCTCAGGTCTGTGCATGTTTTTACTGATGAAATAAATTGCATTCTCTAAATTATCCATCTTCTGGCCCAAAAATGATCCTATAGCATAATCTGATGCATCTGTGTGAATATGAAAAGGCAATGACTAGTTTGGACCCTTGAGCACTAGTGCTTGATTCAATGCGTGTTTGAGCTTCAAGGAAGCTTCATGGCATGCGAGAGTCCAATCAAACTCCATATCTTTAGTCAAAAGACAATATAAAGATCCTGCAATTTTACTAAAATCCTTAATAAATCTTCGATAATATCCAACATGACCAAGGAAACTTCTAACATCCTTTTGCTTTGTGGGAACAAGAAGGTTTTGAATGACTTCAATATTGGCTGGGTCAACCTGTATTCTAGTTATAGAAATATGATTCCCAAGAACTATGCCTTCCTGCTTCATCATAAAGCATTTTTCACTGCTCAAGGATAAATTATAATCTTCACACCTCTGTAAAACATTCTTTAAATTCCCCAATGCCTCTTCAAATTTTGAACCGTAAGTGGTAAAATCATCCTTATAGATCTCCATGCTATCCTAGGAAATGTATGAAAATATGCTTATGACTGCTCTTTGAAAAGTAGTTAGAGCATTACATAACCCAAAGGGAAGAACATAATATGCACACGTTCCCCAAGGGAAAGTAAATGTAGTCTTTTCCTGATGCTCGAGAGCAATTTGAATCTGTTTGTAGCCACTGAATCCATCCAAGAATGAAAAGTATTGCTTCCTTGCCAAATAATCTAATACTTGATCCACAAATGGTAATGGAAAATGATCCTTCCTAGTTGCTGAGTTCAAAGCTCGATAATCTACACATACCTGCCATTTACCTCCTTTCTTTGGAACTATGACTAGATGTGACACCCACTGACTATCTGATATAGGATAGATAAATCCAACATTTAACAATTTATGTAGTTCTTCTTTAACTATCTCCCTTAATGCAGCATTGATTCTTCTTTGTGGTTGTTTGATCAGTCTACAGTCTTCTTTGATATAAATGCGGTGTGTACAAATCGTAGGATCTATTCCTTTCATGTCTTTGTAATACCACACAAAAGTATGCTGATGACATTTGAGAAAATCAACCAGTGTTAGCTTTGGAGTTTCTGTGAGTTGATTATTGATATTCAAATATTTATTTGGATCAACTTCCACCTTGACAGTAAGATCGATCTGAGTTGCTTCAGAAAGATAAGAAGTGTGGACTTCCTGTGGCAACAAGGTATGCAATATGTCAACGGTTGCAGGAAAATTCGATATTGTAATACTTGATGTTAGCTCCTGCGATTGCTGCTCTAGACTATACCAATTTTCTTAAATATTAGAAAGGACAAAATCATCATCCTGAAGTTGTATAAATGATTCTCTATTAATCATCATAAGATGACTGACAAAGTTGACTTACCCTTCTAATTCCTCCCCCACGTTAGGCCAAACAACTTGTTCTTGATCAAGTTGGGGCTGAGCAGGTGAATACAAAGCAAGAGTTTTAGTTGAATTTCCATCAGAAATAGTCATGTCCCCTGATCAACATCCAATATATGCATTAGCTGTAGCAAGCCAAGGTCTCCCTAAGATGACCGAATATCCCCCCAATGTAGCTTTAGGATATAAAATCTTAAAATCTGTCAGATATTCCTAGGAATCTAGAGTAACCACAACATATTCAATCATACCATCAGACCAAACTATAGAACTGTCAGTAAACTGTAGGACCGTAGGAGTAGGCCTGAGACTGCTTATGTTAAGTTTTTGCATAATGTCCTTTGTCATTACATTGATTGCTACTCCCAAATATACTAGTGCATTCTTTATCTGAGTGCTATTGATGATTATTTTGACAATAGGACTACCAGGGGCAAAATATTTAGGTATTGAAACCTTGCCCAACATAATATCAACTAGTTGACCCATTACATGCACTGTTTGCAGATCCTTTTTCTTCCTATCGGGTTTCTTTAAACATGATTCTTTAATTGCTTTACCATAGATAGGGACATCCTTAATAGCCTGAAATAATGGAATCTTAACACATATGTGTTTCAACTGATCAATAATATCAAAATTTATATCCTCTTGCTGATGAATCTCTTCAACTTGCAACCTTTGAGGAAATGGGGGTATTTTCTGATTCTGAGGAATTTGGGTTGTTGGACTAGATATTTCCTTTTCCTTTTGTACTTCAGTTATAACTGAAGGGGAAGGATTAGGAAAAGTTGTCCTAGATCTAAGGTGAATATCACTTATAGTAAGAGAATATGCTGGGTATTGATTAGGATCAATTGAATAAACTTGTTGTTGCTATTGGGGCTTGCTATTAGGATTTGGCATGGGTTGAGTGGGCAGCTGTGTGGGTTTAGGCGGAACAATATTAGTAGTAGGAGGTGACATTATAGTAGGCTGCTGAGGCTGCTGTGGAGATTGCAGATACCCAGAAGACTGATTTGACCATTATTGACTTACCCTCCATTGAGGAGTAGGTTGCCAATTCCCTTGCAATGGTTGACATGGTCACTGAGATTGAGACCAATTTACTTGTGGCTGCTACCACTGTGGAGACTGAATGGCAAAATTTTTCCCTTGGCCTTGAGGGTTATACCAATTTTGATAATTTCCAAAATTTTGAGCATATGGAGGTTGCCACTGATTATTTTGTGCATAGGAATAATTAGAGAAAGAAAGTGGATCAAGAGGCATACCTTGTCTTGGTAAATTTAGCCTTCTTTGAGCAACATAAAATATTTGTTTATCATCTCCATGTATTGGCTTGAAATCAGGAACATCAAGATTTGCAACCATCTTACATCTACAATCTCTCTTCTTTTGCCTACAATGTGGACAAAATTCTACAAGCATTGCCCCAACTTCCTCATGCTTCTTCTTAGCTTGAAGTGTGTCTAACTGTGTAGCCATATTGTTTATTATATCTTCTTTAAAATCCTTCAAAAGGTGACTGAGCTCCATTTGTGACACTCCATTACTAGATGTTGATGAAGACACTCCCAACTTGAAACACCTATTCTTCTTAGTAGAGGATTTGGAATACTTCTGAATAATTTGGCCAATGTCATTCCATGTTGATTGAGTTATATCACCACCTCCCTTAAGGTCTAAAGCATCCGTGCATTCATCACTGATCCCTCTCAGAAACATCAACTTAAGAGAGTCTTCATTTAAAGTACTATGCTTGGACTTCTTAACACTAAATAGAAATCTCTCTAGATAATCTTCTAGACTCTCATCCTCCCTTTGTGTCATTCTAAAGATATCATCCCCATGGCAGTCAGTCCCTCAACAATAATCTTTATATTTCACAAGAAACAACTATTTCATCTCATCTCATGTATTGATTGTACTACTCCCTAGACTCATAAACCATCTCAAAGCTGATTCTTTTAAAGTGGAAAGGAATATTTTAAGTCTATGGGCATATGCATTGTAATCATAACTCCTACAGAGGACATCAAATTAAAACAAGAAAGTATCGGGGTCCTCTATCACCAGTCCATAAAATTTAGGCAGAGAAGAAGCTAGAATGTTCTTGAGGTTAGCATTATCATGCAAATTAGAAATGGGGAACTCAAATGTTGGGTTCACAAGTGGAGGTGGGTTATTCCCACTGGGAGCTAGATTTACTTGCATTGGTCTTTGAGGAGCAGTTACTAGACAAGGGTCCTCTTCAGGCGGTCCAAAGAGGAAATGAAGGCTGTTCTCAGAAAGTTCAAAAGCAAGATGGCTCAAATTATCTGGGGCTCGATAAAGTGAAGAAAAAGGGTTTACATCTGGTGCTTCATATGGATTGAGTCTTGTATGATCAGGATGGTTAGGAAGGAATCTACCTTGAGCATCTCTTCTTTGTCTATGTATGAAGATTCATGAGAATTACTTAAAACAAACTGAACTATCAAAACCAACTATATTGAAAACTTAAAAATTCATGACTGTGACATGTTCTAAGTTTGACACCATCCCCGACAATGATGCCAAAAATGTTTGCCTAGCCAATTAGAACAATAACTAGACTTAAAGTCTTAACTCAAGGATTGGTCATCCATTCTGAGTAGCTATCATTTCCATGACTGAGGTTTACTTACTTGTCAACCCAGGGACGTATTACTTGAAATGAGCCTGCATTGTATATGCACTAAGTTCCGGTAAGAGTCATTCTGCACTACTGCAACAACTAAGTCTATCTAAAATAAACAAGCAAAAATATGACAACTGAATGGCTACATGAAATCTTAACATTAACATAAGATTCTAACTAAATAACTGTTAACTAAGTACAAATCTAACAAACAGGAATTACTCTGTCTTCTTTGGCTGCAGGAACAGTCACAGGATCTGGTTCCAGTGGCTGCAGGAATAGTCAGTTGCTAGAACATCTATTGCAGCAAAAGAAAATTTAATCTAACAATCACACAGGAATACTCACCAAGTGGCTCCCCCTTGGATGAGTGTATCCAAACTTCAAAACGATTCTATATGCTCAGAATAACATAGCCTTTATTCATTATTTCCAAAAGTCGATACAATGCATAAAATAAGAGAAAATGCTTCTAATTCTGGAAAACATTGTCTAACCTCTACGAAGAGGTGCAGGTCTTTATTTATAAGAATTGCATAACAAACTTTCAACTACTTAGATCATGCCCATGAAACTAGGTGGAAATATTTATTACAAGAAGAAGAAGAAGTCAATGCACAAAGAACGTGGGACTTTACTAACATGCAACCAAGAATATAGTATGTTGGTTTTTACTAGATTGATGCTTGCTGGAGACAACAATAAATGAGTCTGGTACTGCCTCGCTATTCCTTTGCCGCTTCACTCGAACACCATCTTCTCCACTGTTTTAAATACTTAACCACCCTGAAATGTCTCCAACTATTTGCCTGGGGTGATTCTCCATATGGCTTCACACAACCGCTTTTGCAACAATTTATTTACTCCTGCATTAAAGGTTAGAACATACAAGCATATATATATATATATTCATTTCCATTAATCACAACATTTATATATCCACGCATGATATTAGCATAATAATCCGTGTAGCTATAAGAATACTATATATATATATATATATATATATATATATATATATATATATATATATATATATATATATATATATATATATATATATATATATATATAGAGGACTACAATTGGGCCACGTGGCATTGAAATGGCACCAGGAGTCCGATCGGACAATCGGTTATATAAACCGATATTTTCTTCACCGACCCCCATTTGCACCCTAAGGAGCTTTGGGAGTTAGACTTGACTCACAAGGAGCTTATTTCCGGCCCCCATTTTTCCAGGTAGGTTTATTTTTTCCCCTTTTTTGTTTGTTTTGTATTTGCAATTAATTTTTTTTATATATTTATTGCTATAATTATTTTTATTGAATAGTTTATTAATTTTTTCAATTTTTTTAGAATGAAAATATTAGAAAAATACTAAAAAAAATTAAACTTGGCAAAATTAAAAAATTCATTAGAAAACTTATTTTTTTTAGAATGAAAACATTTGAAAACTATTAAAAAAATATGCACATATACTTGTTAAATAATTAAAAAAAATTCATTTTCTCATTACCCTTACATATAAACCATAAAAAATTATAATCAATACACTGCACATAAAAAAACAAATCGTCGTAGCCATACAAAGACATAGACACATACACCTACACCTACACCCACACCCACACACAGACTCACATTCACATACATACAAATACACATGCATACACAGATGTACATGTGTGTGCATGTGTATGTGCGGTTATGTATGTGTGTATGTATGTATGTACGTGTATATGTATGTATGTGTGTATATGTGTGTACATGTGTGTGTATTTACACATGTATGCATGTGTATGTGTACATGTGTGTATGGGTCTGTGTGTGTATGTGGGTGTATGTGTGTGTACATGTATGTATGTATGTTTGTGTATATGTATGTATGTGTGTTTATGTGTGTATACATAAACACATACATACACATACACACACATACATACACATACACACACACATACATATATATACACATACACACAAACATACATACATACATACATACATACATACATACATACATACACATACACACACATACATAAAATGACATGCATATATAAAGACATACATACAATCATACACACATGTACACACACATACATGTACATGCATATACACACATGCATACATATACATGCGCATACACTTACATACATACATACATACATGCACACATGCACACATAAACACACATACATACATACACACACACACACACATACACCCATATACACACATACACACATACACACATACACACACATATACACATGCTTGTATGTATGTGTGTACATATATGTGTATGTGTGTGTACATGTGCACGTATGTATGTATGTACTAATAGTTTTCAGAATTAGTTTGAATTGTTTAAAATAGTTTTGATTAATTATTTTTAAAATTATTTGCTTTTATAATTATGTACATACATATATTTTCCACATGGCTGATCAGGCATCAGATTGTAGTGTTCATCGCAAGGGCACTGACCAGACATCTAGATAGTCTAGTCAAATGCCTTCTAGTGATAGTGATGTCAGGGCGCGAATTTTTGCCGAAACCACTCAAGCCCTACAACGTGCTCTAGACCGTCTTGCACCCACATTAGATTCTGCCATTGCCCAACCTAATAATGAAAGGACATAGACTATTAGGGATGAAATGCTACAAATGATTGACACTATTCAGACATATAATCCTTATGATGATATGTCTATCGATTCTTTCTATATCTCCATTTGTCACAGTGTCACTGGCATGGTGAAATGGGAAACCATGAGTAGGGATGTATCTTCTACACATGTCCATACTATGTTCACCCATTATCAGGGTCCAAGACCGTGTAAGGTTAGAGGATATTTAGTTACTAGATGCACTGATCGAGTTGTGGCACCATTCATATATCCTAGATGGTTGGCAACTCGTCATATGTGGCCACAGAAGGATGCATTGCCACTTTATTTCTGCAAACAATTATTTGCAAAGTTTCATATGGGCTTAGACGTTTATTTTACATCTATACCAATGAATGCTGGACAGGGGAGAGGGAGGCTTAGTGATAAATTTAGATGACCTGATGCACCAACGCTCGTTAATAAATGAGCATTAGTTGGTCCAAACCTTTTGGTTCTACCAAAATGTTTGGAGTTATCACAGACAACAGATGCAACAACTGATGATGCTAGGCATCATATCTACTCCAACATTGCATAGATTACCACTCAGGCCGACTAGATGACATCTGATCGTGTTGGGAGATATTTGTTGCGATCGCAGGGTACCATTCCACATGCTACAAATGCGACATCTAGCAGTGGCACTGATCCTTACGACCATGTTCTTGAGCAGGTGTTGTATCTCTTTTTTTGTCTCTTTTATTCGATCATACTTCCGTAATCTAGTCCTTTTATTTCCAATTGGACCAAATTGCTCTTGAGAAGCAATCCAAATCTATAGACCCCTAAATACACATGCCCACATGCACATATATGTCAAGTCAATTGGACCCAACTTTAAATATAAATATACACATATACACACATACATGCATACACACACATACATGCAGACACATAAACATACACACAAACACATAAACATACATGCAGACACACACACACACACATACACATATACATAATATATACACAAACATACACATACACATATACATAGACACACATACACACACACATACATACATACATAGTATATACATACACATACACATACACATACACATACACATACACATACAAACATACACATACATACCCATACTTACACACATTCACACATACATAAACACACACATACACTCATACACACACACACATACTCACACGTACAAACATACACATACATACATAGATACACATGCACACACATATACATACACACATACACACATGCACACATACATACATACACACATTCACACACACACACACATACATGCATACACACATACACACCCATACATGCACATATTCACACATACATACACACACATATTCACACATACATACACACACATATTCTCATACATACACATACTCACACACATACACACATACTCACACATACATACATACATACATACATACATACATACATACATACATACATACATACATACACACACACATACTCACACATTCACACACACATGTACGACACATACACATACATACATACATACATACATACATACATACATACACACACATACACATATATACTCGTGCACATATATACTCACACATACACACATGCACACATACATACACACACACATACATACACACACACACATACACACACACACACGTACATACACACATACACATACACACATACACACCCATACATGCACAGATTTACACATACACACACATACACTCATACACAAATACTCATACATACACATACACTCATACACTCACATACACATACACACACACATACACTCATACACACATACACATATACACATACACATACATAATCACACATACACATACATATACATACACATACTCACACGCATACACATACATACATACATACATACACACACACACATACACATACTCACACGTGTAGACATACATACACATACACACATACTCACACACATACACATATACACATACACACATACTCACACATTCACACACACATGTACGTGCACATACACATACACACATACATACACACACATATAGACACATACTCGTACATACACACATCCATGTACATACCCACATACATACACACATGCACATATACACACATACATACATATACATACATACACATATATACACACACATGCATGCACATACATATATAAACATACATGTATACACATACACAAACATACACATACACATACACATACACATACACATACACATACACATACACATACACATACACATACACATACACATACACATACACATACACATACACATACACATACACATACACATACACACATGTAATCATACACACATGCATGCATACACACACATAAACACATACATGCACATATATACATATATAGAAACACATATACATAAATTTTTTGTAGCCATTTAGTTCAAACATCGCAAAAAAGAAGACACAACGATCGTTACAACTAGTGATACTATAAAAATTAATGTGACCAATGTGTATGTTCATAGGCCAAATTCAGCCCAATTTCCACAGGTCTAAACACAATTGAAAACACATCAAACACTTTCTTATCCTAAGGTCAATGTTATTATGGCGATAACTTTAGCCCATAACTTGGAATCTCCGTCGGCTCAAGTGGAGGGACACCTTGAGGGGTGTATTCACTAGTTTTTCCTTTTTCATGAGTGAACAACTAGGGGCCTCCAAGATTGGAAGGATGGCCCTATCACCCTCTCCCCGGAAAGCTACAAGTAGCTTATGCTAAGTCGAGGATTTCTATCTTATCCCACGGGAGCCTTATGGTGAGTGCCTTGGGGGGAAAACCATCTATTCCCTTGGACTGAAGCTATCATAATGTTCAGACAAAAAAAGGGTGGGCCACTACTCTAAGGTGTTTAGTGGGGGAACTTCTGCGGAACTTGGTGTCTACCCATGTGGCGACAACTCATTCAAGAACCCACTCCTCATTCTCCACACAAGTGTGTACACATAGTGCAGATACTAGGGAGTACTGTCGATGTAGATACACGTCACCAAGACATCACAAATTTTGCCTAATGTATTAATTTATATAGTGGGCAAAATAAAGTACCACTTGGTTCGTTCCCCTATCACCGACCCTATGGGCTTCTCGGGAGGGCAGACCCTTCTACCTAAAAAGAAGATGATAACAATTTCTCTTACACCGAATGCCTAATGGAAGATAAGGGGAGTTCAGATACTTTTGTTATCATCTTTAGGGTTCTATCTAAACACAAAGCATGCCAAAGGCATAAAACACCTCAAACAAGTTAATTAACCCTAAAATGGAATAAAGATGTGAGCCTAATTAAACTAGAAAGGAAAAACAAACAGACATGTAGACAAACTTTCTAATAGTATTTAAATAAATAATGTGTAAAAACTCAAATTATATACGTAATTTAAATATTAAAATATTAAAAAATTAAAATTAACATAAAAAATATTAAAATATTGAATAAAAAGTACCCTGTAAAAGTCGTCAACAATATGTCCAAATGGTCATCAAATTGACCCTGATAACCCAACTAGTTGACTTCACAAATAAAACAAAAAAAAAACAAAAAAATCTAATTTTGTCGCATGGTCAGATGGGGGACCATTTTCTCTGCATTTTTACCAAATTGAACTTCTGGCCAATTTTTCGTGACACAGTTATTTTTTTTACAAAAAACGAAAAATATCCTTTTGCAGAGCTCGAAGTCACAAATTCGGTAATTTTTAGTATTTTTTATTAATTAAACATTGCGAGTATCTTTTTAATATTTTTGATTAGGGGAAAAACAAGTTTTGAGGGGACTTGAAACCCCATACAACAGGTTTTGGAGGGACCCGAAACCCAATAGATTTTTCTGGGATCTAGAACCCAACAAAGCAGGCTGCTAAAAGAAATAAACAATGAAAAACCATAGCCAAAATCGAACAAAGATGACTAAAACCAGCAACAACCAGCATAGTCACGCCACACCCAACAAAGCTACAGCTCCAAACTATAGCATGAAACAATAATAATCGAGCGTATAACAAGCATCCTCAACCAACTATCACGGTTTTGAAACGTACCCCTAATCTTCAATAACAACACCAGATTACAACAGATATTCATACAATTTGAATCTGGCCAGTAGGGGTTTTGAAAGGCTCCCTCAACCTTCAAACCGAGTTTTAAAATGGAACCCAAAACCAACAACCAGGGGTTTTTCCAGGCACCCTCAACCTTAAATGATGAGCTCAGAACTCCAAACACAGGATTTTCCCCAAACCAAAGACAACAGAAAGACAAACTAGGCCCTTTAACAACTTTTAGCAACCAGCCTGCCTATAGGATAAACTAGGAACCCACAACTAGAAAAAAGGGGGAACAAAGACCCCAAAAACCAGAAGGAAGGAGGCCAAACCAAGAAACAACAAAAAGGAACCAGTCCAGGAGACAAGCTGGGAGTCTAGAAAAAAGAACTTCCAGACCCACCCAAGGAGACTCCCATGAGAGAAGAAACAGACATCCATAGCTAGCAGCAAGAGGAGCACCAAAAGTCAAAAATCCCCATCATTCCATCTCTCCACCTCAATAGGAAAGAGCTCCACCTCTACAGGATGAAGAATGAAGCAGAAAGACAACAACTAGCACTCTCCAGCAGTAAGCAGAAACCAACCCTTTCCCCTCCACCAAATGTCCACCTCCATAGGAAATATGGTCACCTCTAACAGACAAGGAGGGGAAAAGAACAAGAGCCAAGAAACCCCTCTCAAAGGTTCATACCAAAGACAAATCTTCACCTCCATAGGAGAGTAGCCTGACAAAGAAGAACCGAAAAAAGAAGCTCCTTCGAAGAACTAGAGAGCCAAAGGCTAGAACAACAACAAATCCTCAACACAAAGGAAAAGAGAGAACACATAGAGCCTCCCCACAAGAGATCCACCAGGGTCCTAGATCTGCCCAGACACTATCCTAGACACAGGCAGGAGAACACCACCCACCAAAGAAAGAGCAGAAAAAAGGCCATTGACAGGAACCATCGCACACCCCTGATGACCAAAAACAGAGGCCACAAAAAACCCATGCCAAAACACATCCATCGCTGCCGCAGCCTCCACTCCTTCCTCTGTACCAAACTCCTCCACCCACCAATCTAGCGAAGAAGAGCCACAAAGGGCCCCATCAGACGACATGGAAGGTGAAAGGAGGAGAGAGGGGAAATCATCCTCATCCACAACACCATCTTCCCCATCTTTTGCAACTCCTTCGCAGGAAACCCCTCCCGCTCCCACTCCCGCTCTCCCGCTCTCCAATCAAAAAAATGCCATGAGTATCTTTTTAATGTTAAAAAAGAGACTGATTAGAAATTAAAAAATTAATATAAATGAAATTAAAAAAAATTTAAAAAATATTTTTCACTAGATGAGAGAATCTTCTCGAAAAGCCTATTTGTTTTTTGGTTAATGATAAATTTAGTAGTCAAAAGGTGACATCGAACGAAAACTGTCAAATTTAGCTATGTTGGACTTCAAAATATTATAACTAGAAAAATATAAATCAAATTAATTTTTTTTTTTAACACTACATGTATATGTTCTCTATTTGGAAAAAAAAATCCGAAAAAAATAAGTCCATTTTTCTTTTTTTTGGTGGCGTTGACTAAAACCCCCGATTTTCAGTATTTTTTTGTTTTTGAATTTATAAAAAAAAAATCAATTTTTTTCCTAATTTTTTTAAAAAATAACAGACATAAATTTCATTAATATTTCTACATTTGATTAGTTTATATCATTTAAAAATTCAATTTAGAAATGTCACTTTTATGCAGTCAAAGCTAAACAATTTTTGTTTTGTTGGCTGGTGCCTTTATAAAAGTGTGTCACAACATTGTGCTTTTACCCTGAAGTCTTTTTCTCAGTTTCGGTCTAGTCTATGAACCAAAGTTTTGAGGTTCCTTTATCCGCAGGTGGAATGATCAATTGAGTCACTAGAAGTTGTGGATTAAAATCCTTAGCCACTATTTCTGTCCCTTTTTCTTGTTTAATTTTTGGCACCTCGGCTTATTGAAAACCTCTCTTACGCTGTCGCCATGTGTTAGCAGGGCGTGTTTTTCAGCTCAATGCCCTTGCCTTAGCCTTTCCAAGCTCCTCCATGTCATCATGATTTCTTTACTTGCATTCTTGGTTGGGCCATTGAGAAGATTGAATCCTTCATGCTGGGCTCGCCACATGTTGCTTTAACGAGATTTTATTAAAGAAGGAAAGTGAGAGACACCAAAATTCTCTACTATCTCGCCAAGCATCTTGCTCGCAGGTCTTTCAAGAGAAGGTAAATAAAAGACAAGAAGAGTCTCCTCCCGATTACCACATGTACATACAACCAAACAATCAACCACACGTCGGTAAGCAAAATGCTGATAGATCACCACGACTCAAAAATAAATCAAAAGCATGATCTAGTGCCAAGCATCTTCTTGGGAATTTGTGCAAGTCGATACAAAGAACTAGTTCATTAGAGAAGTTAGGTTGAAATGATGATCTAGGGTGTCAGGGTAGTTCTCATGAAGAAAGAATGATGACATCCCGAAGATGTACTGCCACGTGGCCATAGGGGAATCTTTTTTGTTTCCTTGGGTTTTTTGATTTGCGATAGGGCAGGATGTAAAAGGGCAACTGATATTAGTTTTAAGGGTTTCATTATCAGAAGAAATTTTTTATGTTTTGCTCAGACTTTAACATTTTTCAATTTATGCTAATAAGCTTTCAGACAGTGCCGATTTCAGGCCTTTATGTTGTTTATTTTCATTTATGTTGAATCATGTTTTATGTTGTTTTGAGTAATGATTTAAGATTTGTAATCTATGAAAGCTTTTGATATTTCAACATAACTTCTTCTAGTTGAATCGTGTTTGATACTCTTTCAAGTCAGTAATGACGTTTGAAATTACATTATGCTTATGAATGAGTTTATTGTTGGCAATTGACATTCATCTGGTTGATACCAATGCATGTATAATGGATTAGGGTTGTCATTGATAGTAACTCTTCATGTAAATCCTATCCAATAGCTACGGATTTTGGTAACTAACAGAGACATTGGTCCGGTAATCTGTCCCTGGTATTTCAGGAAAGCAGAGCACTTTTGGTCCAGAATCTTCGCAGTGATTTTAGTGGTTAGATTCGTGCATGGGATGATAGGGCCGACATATAGAAATCATTTTGACATCATTTGGTTGATCCACATATGTTTTAGAGATCTAGTCTTGTTGGTAAAATGGTGTCTCAACCTTGCATTTACATGAACTTACTATTTATAGTAAGTTTTCATTTGAGCACGAAATGGTGCGAAATTATCCCCGAAGCTTCTGGTTGGCTAGATAAGCATTATGGTAAAGTTACGTCGCAATATCACAACTAGTTTTGAAGATATTAAATTTTCTGTTTTGGAGGGGCCCAATGAAAGGTTTAAATTTGATTTTGAGGACTTTAGAGGCTCCAAAATGCCCTACAAAGTGGGAGTAAATGGCATAGTGGTTTATGAGGTAATCAAGCAATTCGCGAGCTTTGCGATGCTTCAAACAGTTTGTCAATAGGACACACAGTTCTCAAGTTATGGCCTCCGGAAGTTTGTACTCCTGAAATAGGAAATATAATATACATCGGACACATAAATGAGTTGTAAAAGGGAGGGACACGTCATAGGGCATCTATAAGGGAGATAAGGTCGGCTACACCATATTGGGTGGTTTTAGCCCATGGTTTTGTAATACCACTTGACGATTTCTTGTATTGTATCTACTATATATGAGGTGCATGAGATAGAGGTTGTGTGTAAGAGTCTTATGGCTATCGAGTTACCTCTGAATATCTGGTTAGTGGTACTCTTGCGAAGAGCTTTCTCTGCAAGTATATTGTAATATGTTTTGATTTCTGAATAATATATTGGGTAGCTTTTGGAGTGTGGAGTTTTTCTCCCGAAAGGGTTTTCCCCACGAAAAATCACTATGTTATGGTTTGAATGTTATTATATCTATTTCTATTTTCTGTAACTATTGTGACGATCTGTAAATTTTTTTGCATTACCCTCGTCTCAAGGTTAGTGAAGAAGTTGTTCCGCTACTGAATTTCCTTACAAGTCTAAGCCGACACTTGGTTACACATTACACTGCATAATATGGATGGCCGACTTGATGAATGTTTCATTTTGTGATTGTGGATATATATGATCAATGTAGAAGATCTTTTTGAGGTAGGATATGAGCGAGTAGTGATCGAGAAACCTATTTGGCACAATTTCACGTGCGCATTCTTGATCCGATAGCTGAATGAGAAGCAAAACATGGATGAGTCGCAAAGCAGTTACAGTCAGACTTTTTGCACTTAACTGGAACTCATCTAGACATTGTTTGATGCTATTTTGGAGTTCAATCATTGTAGTTATTATTGTAAATGATTTGTAAGTCAGTGTGACTTCCATATTGTAATTGAACCTTTGGTTCTAGGCAATGTGCCTGAATGCAAGGGCATTCCCCTTATGTAATATTTATGTACTCTTGATCACAGTATATGAATATTGTGGGTTCCAATCCTACCATTGTTTTTCCCTTTCCGGGTTTCCACGTAAAAATATCGGTGTTATGATTTTGTGGTTGATTATCTTGTGTTCCTGCATTTGCTTCCAGTGGTCTGAGAATAAGTTTGAAAATTTATTTACCGGTAGAACACTGATTCACCCCCCCCTCTCAATGTTCCTTGATTCCAACATTTATGAGATGAATATGTCATATTAGTATACTATTGTTGAGCCTTTTATCTGTGCATTCATGTATGGTTTTATGTGCTTTAAGTGTTTTAAATCTTTTAATCTCTGGCACATTGCCTTAGTTTAGATAGTTATTTCAATTTAATCTCTTCCCCTTTTTCTTCTTATAATGAAGAGTCGGCTTATAAAATCTCGGAGGTTGTTCAATGGAGCGCAATAGGTTCCCCATTCGTCAAACTTCCCATAAAGTTGTTGTCCTAAAGGAAACTTTAAGCATCAACAATGCCTAGGTAACTAAAAGTAAATAAAAGAACAGGGCCTCATTATAACTAACTTTTTGAAATGATACCTAGGATCTAAGTTAACTTAATATGCGAATAAATCCCTACTAGGAAATTACTAGGTACAAAACCTTTATTAGGTAGAAGTCATCATTCATTCACTCTAACACCCTCCTTAAGTGCAACTTAGAGAGGTGTAATTATTATGCAAATGATGGGTCCCAAATAATAAGCCACATTAAGTACCTATGTACAATAAATCTCTCACAATTTGAGAAAATGAGAGAAACCACTTGGGAAAAAACCCCTCTCCAAAAAAATAGAATGTAGAAGATGATAAATAAGTGATCTATGGAGGTCTCATCAATACCCCCAAAAAACTACATCAATCACAAAGATAAAATTGATAAGCTCCACATAAGAGGGAAAGAGAGACTATGTAGCTCCACCATAATGAATAATCTCCTATAAAATTCTAAGTGTATAAGGAGAAAACACGATCCATTGTCTACAAACAACTTGTCTCCTCTTAGAAAGAAACAAAACTAATTACACATGTAGGAATTCTTCCCATTAAGAATATGAATTGAAAGATAGAAGCATGAAGAAGCATAACGATGAAGGATTTAAAAAATTCTTAGATGTCTTGACAACAAGAGTGCAATAATTGTCATCAAAGAGGAGAGATAAACCCTAAAATGAGTCCTCCAAATTTGAATGACAATGATGGTCTTGTTGAATGGGAATGATGGAAATATCAATAATTAATCTAAACATGAAATCAATGAAGGTGAAGGTACATCAAATATCTTTGAAGGAGAATTAGGAACCTCTAAAGCAACCTCATCCACATATTTCCAAGTTTTGAAGTACTCCAAAGACTCAAACTCCCGAATAGTATCATAGTCATGGGGTATCATTTCTAAAAAGTGAAGAGGCACATGATAATCTGAAACAAGCTCATATGAGAATGATGAAGTATCAAGATCTTCATATATCTCCCAAATGTGAGTCCAAAGGGAACAAGGACACTCAAAATCAACAATAGACTTCAATATGTCATCATCAACATGCATTGCAATAACTTCTAAGACATGACTCCTTCCACAATTCCAAGTAAATTTATTACTTTACTAGGTGTGCCAAGAGGGGGAACAAGACAAAATAAATGTGGTGACAAATTAAGCCAACAAATATATTTTATGATGCTATATTTTTATTGTTTATAGGTTCCCTTTTTTAGGGTGATCAAAGAAGGATTATTGGTGTAAATTGTCTTATAATTACACTTTACTTAAGTTGACTTAAGATAATGCATTTCACAGTAGTTTGGATATGATACACTTAGGGAAGTGTGCACATAGGGATGATGTGTGTAGGAGAAATTCCACCTTTTGTGGTCTTATCTCGTTGTTACATTCCACCTTCGGTGAGTGATCCACCTCATGTAGAATATTTTATTATTTCTCCTACCTACTCTTACCTACCCTTACCTACCCTTGTTTCTCATTGAGCCACATGTTATGATTGTGTGCTCACATATTCATATGGCCTTGCCTTTATAACCAGGCTCATCTACATTGTATGTAATAATTCTAATGATCTATTTGATAAATATTTTGCATCTTGATTAGAATACAATTTATTCTTATCAATCTATTTGTCTCTCTTATTTGTGCTATCAATTGGATTTTAGATCTTGGCAAATTCTCACAAGGATGAATTAAAAACCCATTACAAATTGTGAAATTTTTCTAACATTAAAAAGGTATAAATGCTTAATAACATATAGAAACTCTAAAATATGATGAATATTACAATTGGAGCCTTCTCAAAAAGAAAAATCTCTCTAAGAGTCAAGATTTCTGAGTTATCAGTCACAATGCCATATGGCAAAAGAATTGAATAAAAGAACTTTGGATTGAATCTAGAAAAAGTGCATGGACACATTGATAGATCTCCTCATCATCCTTCTAATGCCACCAAATAGCACAAAAATTGGAGATCATGGAAAAATATTATGAACTCAAAGGTCCAAAATAGAGAAATCGACTTCAGTGAACTATAAAATTCACTTGCAACAAAATATGGAAACTTGACCTATACCATTGCAAAGTACATGGAACCAACTTTTCGATGGTACCTCAAGTATTGAATTTTGATATCTTAGAAAAAAATTATTCTTATTTGAAAAAAAGCCCAATTTGGGCACTTGGGGGATCAAATATTTAGCCTTTGGGATGCTAGGATTTGGTCACCCATGTGACCTTAGGCATCGACGGTAGAAAAAAAACATCACCCTTTATGGTGCTTCCTAGTGGTTGCTTGGTGGAAGTGCATGGTGATTGCTTGATGATGGGTGCCAGTACCACCTCACTAGGCCTTAAGCTCTGAAACACATACAAAACCACAAAATATAGTGCTTAAAAAACCTTGATGAAAATTAAAAAAATTAAAAAATATTTTAAAACATCGAATAAAAAATCATACTGTCTGATGTAGTACCTACATAGAGTTCGCAAATATGCATAATTTTGGTCCGTTGAGGTGACGCCTATGAAAATTTTGTTGAAAATATGCTCTATGAGATGCCAATAATTTTTCTAACACTTGCAATTTTTCCAATGGATTGTATGAAGCTGTACAACATAACTTTTGTACAGTGACAAAATTGCAAACCTAATTCCTTGATGCCTAGGCTCATTGTCGTCAATTTTGATATTTTGATAGGTGTTCCTAAGGTTCTTGGGCCTTCTAGATGCAATGAAAGGATTTATTGTGACCCAATTTTCTCTGAAAAATTTAGCTACCTCCTTGTTGGTAAATAGATTTGTCAGTGCAATTGATTCTCCAAATCTGACCCCGTTTTCCCAAAGAGTAGTGACAACCGTGCCAACAGTTGGAGAGATTGCAATCAAACTACAATCTTCCTTTGCGTTTGAGAGGGACAACTCCCTCGTATGATAGGGGTATTTAAGATTTTTATGTACTTTTAACTTGAAAGTACATAAAGGAGAAAACATAAAACTAAAAAGGAATAAAAGATAGAAACCTCAATGATAGACATACGAACATCATCTGAGATTTCTCAACTGGTAACAAATTGGGAAGGGAGTTTATAAAATAATATGTTTAACCATGAGATGATGATAAAGAAGAATGGAAAATCTCGACATACGAAGAGATAAGATTCTCCAACACATTCAAATTGAGATACCAAAGGTTGCTTGTGTATCATCACATCAATTTTATAGATCACATATGCATAAAAAGACTACCAATTTGACATATGAGAAATCAACAACGATAAAACATGAATACATTTAGAACACACGAACTAAGATGTATTCTTTATTATCCTTTTGGAAATATACAGGTCCAAAATCCTTTCTATACATAGTGAAAATCAAAATGTCATTACACGTTTCTCCTAAAATTTCAGCAAAGTTTTCCCTCTGTAAAAAGTCTCCCTTTTACAAATGAAATAGACTTGCATTTATAGGCATTTGAGAGAACTACTACCTTGTATCCACTTAGTCTAACCACTTTTTGTAACTACTTAGAATAAATTCCTAAATAGCCACTTAGGATAACTACCATAAGAATTGCTTTTCCCCCAGTCGGTTCGTTATCCAGCCATTTCATTCGTTCACCAAACACTTAGAGTAACTACCCTTTTGAAGAAAAGTTAGGATTTATCTAAATTTTACAAAGCTAAAGCCAAAAAGATAGCTTTAATTACAATAAGTGACTTAAATCACTTTTACAAAGACCAACTTGAAATATTATAACATTAAAGTTATGGATCTTTCTAAAGCACACTTCTCCATCTTTGTCTGTTTCATGTATAACACTTTCTAAAGATGATGTATAACATTTTCTAAAGATGTTTTTGAGATTGAGTACCACCTATCTTGATTGTGATATCTTTGAGGTGGTTTGTAAAGTGGTTTGCATGCTTTGCCTTATGATTTGCATTTTGCATGCACTTCTAGACTCTACACTTTGATGCATGTTCATAACTTGGTGCTAAGATTAAATTTATGTGTGTAGATAAAGAAGATGTATTTGCTTAGTTTCTTGGGTAGTTACAATAACTACTTTATAACTTCAGCTATCAACCATTTGCAATGCTTTCCAAACTGTCTGAAATGGTTGAAAAACTCTAATAAAACTTGAATACACTGAGCCTTGTTTTGTTGTTGGGCCTTTCGACAAGTTGTCAAACTTATCGAAATCATTGACGGGCATAAATCCATTCTTCTGTTGACCTTCAAAAAGATCGATGTAATATACTTGTGCAATTGATTTGTTGGAGGCCTGCAAGACAATAAGCAAACAACAAATGCACCCATGAAACATTGTATCAAGAAATTTAAATGAAGAAAACATGTACATTCTCAAATCAAATTGCTCAAAACCTTCTCATGGTCCTCTATCTCCAAGGATATTTAAGATTCAAGGTGGCCCTCACTTGGAAGAGAACTTGATCTTTAAGATGACAACCTAAAGAAAAAGATTGAAGGATGTGATCTAGAATCAAAATGGATGCAACTATTGATGAGATGAAAAGCTATTGATATGGTATGCAAGATGGAAGTGTATTTCCAAATTGAACGATTAAGTGATATAATTAAGATAAGATGAAGATGAGATATGATAATGTTATGGAATTGATATGAGATTAAGCTAAATGATAGTCTAAAACATGATATAATCTAAGCTATGATGCAATTTGGATGGCCTAGATGCTTGAAGATGAACAATTGGAGCTCCTTGATAACCTACACAACAAAATAACTATAATATGGATGCAAAAGAAGATGGATATAAGATTGAAGAAAGGGGCTCTATTTATAGGAAAAATAGAGAAATGGATGGTTAAGATTGAACAATCTCAACAAGGGCTAGGATTGAAAGTTATCAATCCATGAGGGGAATTCAATCCAATCCCAAGTTGACAAATGTCACCTTGAGATGGCTTGAGAGGATGCTATGCAAGTATTAGATGCTAAGTAAGCATTAGGGATACCATCAAGGGATGACATCATTTGATAATGCTATTATCCAAGGGAGCATGCTATTGTCCAAGATGTAAACTCTTGTGCAAAGTTGAGGGATGGCCAAAGGGACAACCATCATGGGCTAGGGTGATGTCTTGTAAGAGGCATTAAATGCTCTTTGAAGACTTTGGAGGTTGTTAACCTGTAGAAAGTTAGATAACCTTACAAGTTTGGAAGACTCAACAAGTTAACTTGTTGAAGAAGGTAAAGTCTTCAACACATTTTGAAGACTTTCCCCAAATTTGGAGAAGTAACTCCCCCAAATTTAGGGATGTTGCATGATTAGAAGAATTAGGCTAATTAATGAGGGATTATAGGGTTCTAGAATAATAGTAGCATGCTAATGAAAAATGTAGGAGAATGCAAGTGGAGGGAAATAGGCATTTTTAGATAAAATAAAAGATTTATTATAGCCAAAAGGGGTGAAACTTGCATTTGTCGGATTTTGCAAGTGGGGGGACTATTCACAAATAAATAATAATTTATTTAAATGCAAAGGGATTTTAATCAAATGTAAATTCAATTAAAAGGTTAAAAAGGGGTTTTAATTAAATAAATAAGATTTATTCAATTAAATGACGAAAGGGGTACATAATCAAACCTTAGTTTAATTAATAGGTTAGGCTAGAAGAAAAAGATTTTAATCAAATCTTTTATTTGATTAATAGGCTGATTGGAAGAATATGGATATTAATTAAACCTTAGTCTAATTAATAGGCAAATAAACGATGATAAAATTCATTTAATTAGTTGTGCAAGTTTTAGGTGTCTACAATACTTTTTCGACATGTTGAGGGAGGTGGCCAATTTGGGCATGTTGTTAAGATTGCCGATGACGGAAAGTTGCGAATCTTGTGAATATTGGGGAAGACACTGATTTATAATGAATCAGAACTCTTTCATTTGTAATTCCCCTTTCAACATTTTAAACAAATTAATAAAGTTATCCAATAGCGGATCTTTATTTCAAAACACAACTAACTTACCAAGCTTCAGCTTCTTCACAATCATCATAAAGTTGGTGAACTCGTCATTATCATCAAATGACTTAAAAACCAATCGATAATGTCAAAGCATTGTGGGTTCGGTGTCTATGATTCTACATTGCATATGCATGATTACGAGCTGATCACTTGCAACCATGATATCTGACAAGAATCCTCCTTCTATCGTGCTTTTGTGGATATTTGTAACTTATTCCAAATCTCCCTCCTCGCGCGAGCAAGTAGAATGATGCTGATAAAGACTAGAATCGACTTTGCTCCTGCCCAATGCATGTACTTGATAGTTTTTGAGCGTGCCATGAGACTACATCTCTTTGGAGGCAACTTCTCAAAAATTTTATGCGCTGCCTGGGATTATTGCATTCCATGTAATGACATCTCTGTGAGTTACCCGATCAACTATTTTGTATGCCTCGATGGAAGCCTATACACTATTCTAAATCTTTAAATTTTGGCACGGATGGAGAGAACACCGGAATTATCAAACACATTTACTTGAAGACTTAAACCATTGTGTCCTACACGATAAAATATTTCTGTCGTTGGGGCATTACGTAAAACAGTTCACTCGCATTGTCTATGCTTGTTCATTTGCATTCATGTCCGTCGTGACAGTCGTAACTTTACACCTGCAATTTGCATTTTCTAAAAAGAACCTTTTCAACAAATCACTTGAGAGCATAACCTACGATCATTCAGTGGTGAGATAGTGTCTCTTTGAGGCATCCTGACGAACAATTTTGGTGTGTTGTCTATGATACCGCCTTTTGCACATCTCTTCATCTGTTTATGCTTCGATAGAGTTCCATGGTCTTATTCCAGGGCTCTCATTTAAGCGCAGAGTGTGAGGTATGCTGGAAGAGTTAATTGCCTTTGTAAGGTTTATAAAGTCTTTTCAGCAAATCCATTTTGTGCCAGTCCGCTATTACAATGCTATTGCGGTGATCCATACATTGCTTGAATGTTTGTAAAGCATTTTCTCCTTTGTAGAATAGGTAGTTATAATAACTACTTTCTTTGAGCCATGGGGTAGTTATAATAAGTTCCTTACTGTAGTGATCGACAACTTTCTCTTCTTTTCAAAACCTCTGACATAGCCAACACAAACTTGCCGATTCTGAACAACTCCTCATTCGATGGATTAATTCACCCACAACTCCATCAACATTTTGTTCAACTTTCACAACCTTTCACAACTTTCCGATGAACGAGTTATAATAACTAATTATTTAATGAATGAGAATGCATTGGCCTCTTTCAAAACTGAAACAATTCATCAAGAAGTGAAGAGCTAAGTGGAGTGAACCGGTCTTAAATACTTCCGAAACTTTGTGAAATGACCCATAAATATCATTTTGATATGCAATTTGATGAAAAGCTTCATCTTCGATAATTTATAAGAATGTAACAACTCACCGAAAATGCCTGGAGATTGAATACCTTGGCACCTTTGAAAACTTGGTCACATTATGAAAAATCTCACTAGGGAGGAATATTGACACAAAAGTTTAAAATTTGACAAGTTTGAAATTGGGGCTAACACTCCCACATCTGGTAACCTCCTCCAACTTTAAACCCCTGTAACTGTGGCATAAATCTAGACAAAACAAAATCTAATTCTGACTTTCTTAACTGTTCTAGACTCAATGGTGAGTGTACATATCCTTCAACATGCACCAAAAATAAGTTGTAATTAAATATTTCATATGGCAATAATTGTACCCTCATATGTGAGAAGGGTTTTGCAAGGCCATGCATTTGATACCATGTAAGCCCTGCGCACGCTAGGATCACCTAAAAAACAAAGATGCATTCCACAAGAGAATATGCAAGATAATGAGCTTGATTGAATATTGAAATATGAGATATGATCAAATGATGAACAATGGGGATATGTTTTTGATTAAAATAAGCAGCAAAATAAGGGTGTTGGCCCTATGTACAAACAACCTGTAGGTGGAAAAAAAGAAAGACAACAAAACAAGGGTGCTAACCCATAACAAACCTAGGTTGGACGAGCTTTTAACAACAAGTCAAAAGACCAATGTTAAAGCTTGCCAAACGAAAAACAACCCAAAAATTTGACTCAAGAGAGGGGAGAAACACCCAAAACTTGATATAAAGGAGTTTTGGGGGGGGGTGGGGGGCAGGATACCCTTTCTCCTACGAAAAAACAATAATCAAAGAAATACTATCATTAGGAACATCATAAGAAGGATCAAGTAGAGATATCCCCACAGAGTTTATGTCTGCAACAGGAGTAGATTATTGTTGCAAAACAACATCAGGAGCAAATCGATGTTGCAGAACATGAGCAACAAGTGTAGGAGCCTCAGGGGAAAAGGAGGCCACATAAGTAGCAACAAAGGGCCAAAAGAGGCCTCAACAATAGTAAGAGGTGCAACCTCATCCCGAGAGGAGTCATCATCCTCTTGTGAATTAATAATAATGTTTCTTATATAGATAAGGTGAGATGTAGTATGTCTAACTACTTTGATATGAATATTATGTTGAACACTCCCAAAGACAAAGAGGAGGGGAGGATGAATTAATCTTTAGTTAAACCTAACTAATTTCATTTGAAAATTAAACTTTAAATCAAATTTTCTAAAAGAAAGAACAAAAAGAAAAGCATGCACCACAACATTCTATACACAAGGACACCAAGATTTTATGTGGAAAACCCAATAAGGGAAAAAACATAGTGAGAGTTAACTCACACTATATGAACATGTATTACAATATTTTTTAAAGGTTCAATGCCTAAGGAAGCTCACTATTTCCTTATGGACTTGTTGAGAAAGATTCAAATACCTACTTATAGCATGATTCATGGGGATTACATTGAATGAACACCATGAACTTGAACTGCTATAAAAGATGCATATGTCATGTGCGGATGTTGCAGTCCCTTTTTTGCACACTTTATTTGACTTAATTGAAGCACAACATAAATGATTTGTTCCATTTATATCCTCTACAACATCTCAAAACACCAATTAGGTGGGCTCCAAGATGGCCTTTAGATGAAATGTGTGATACAACATTGGTCAGCTTCAAACACATGCATCATGCACTAAAATGAGTTGAGGATTAACCCAACGCATAATTGGGCCCAAAAAAATCTCAACACATGCTCCAAAGAAAATGTAATAGGTCAGGATCAAACCACCAATGAAGGAAACAATATTTTTAGCCCAATCAACAACACCACCAAAAACACCTTTGTGCCATCGGGGAGAGGCAACCAAAATATTGCAGACCAAGATATGAGCAATGTAGACTATCCAGAACATCTCTACAACCATCTCCTAAAGTATCTGATCATCATGTGTTGGCACAAGTAGAGAAACATATTGAATTAATAAAAACAAAGTGTCCTGGACAAACTGTAATACTTCAACACTTTGGATATTATACTACAACGCACCAAATCAATTGAAACTTTAATGGATGAACCCTTAAACCTCTTTGATAATATCCCAAAAGTCCCCACAACCATATCTACTACTTCAGAGGTATGTAGAGCATTTTGGTAAACTCCACAGACACTTAACTCTGTTGTGGTGCAATTCGAAGAACAACCAATTAAAACTCTCACTATAGAAGATGTTGTGACATGAAAAACTGGAAATGACCTCCATGGTGACTGGAAAACTTAACTCCATAATCAAAAAGCCAAATATTGTAATGTGGTGGAATGTGAACCAAAATGAAAATATATTGTCTTAGGAGGATATATTGTTAAGCCTTAGACAACTTCCCTTAACAAAATAAACTAAAAATAGAAACACAACTGACCTTCATCTAACTCCTTGAAACATGGATAAACCATTAAATGTGATTTTATTTCTCATCCAAAGCATGAACTATGAGTAACTATCTTAACCTTGTACATACCATGCTTCCAGACTGTCATACAGGGTAAGTGCACCAAGATGGTGAACAAAAAGTGGCCACATGCCAAAAAAAAACAAATTTTTTCATAACCCGTACGGGTTCTAAAATTTCAAAAACATGCTAGGCTTGGTAACACCAAGCCTCGAGAAAAAATAATTAAAAAAACCAACGGGTTTTGAGGAACATTTTTTTAAAATAAAAAAATTTAAAGTTTCTCAAAACCCGTACGGGTTTTGAGAAACATATTTCTTTTGTTTAGACCACGGGTTTTGGCCATTTTCAACGCCAAAACCTGTGGAACAACAGCAAGGAGAAGCTAAAAAAAGCATAGAACCCGCACGGGTTAGCAACAATTTTTTATTTTCCCATCATCAAAAGCAATTTTCAACAATGGCACCCCGTCAAACAGGTAAGATTTGATTTGTTTGATTATTTTTCTTTGCATTTTAATTAAATTAGGGTTTTTTAATTGATTTAAGTTTTGTTTTTATTAATTTGATGTCAGATTTTTCAAGCAATCCCCAAAAACGAAATAGACAACAAAGTCCTCCTCCTGCACAAGCAACACAAGAAAACCCTGTTAACATTGCACAAGAGCAACAAGAAAACCCTCAAAATCCTGAAAATGCTACTCCTCAACAACCACCACCACCCCGAAACCCTCCACGTCCTCCATTAGATCATGTAGATGCCACACAAGAGGATCTCATCAATCGCCTTACACAAAATAGTGCCCAAATTTCTATATTGGTGAATAGGTTGAGGACCTCTAAGCTTGAGCACCACTCAACCCTTGCCAGAACACTAGAAACAATGGCTAATAGTGCAAATGAGGTATCTAGGGAGGTTACGAAATGGGGTTCATGGAGGGATAGATGTCGAACATTTTATGCGGATGGGTTGTCATATGATCAAGTGAAGAAAAAGGGCACAGTTAAAGTTGACATATGTGCTCTTTTCACCGATCTTGTTACCAGTAACGTTCACAATTTCTCATAACGCGTACGGGTTATGTAGAACTAGAAGTTTTGGCCTTAGTTCTACTCGTACAGGCTATGTAGAACTAGGAAAAGGAGAGGGGGAGAGGGAGAGAGGGAGGGAGAGGGAGATAGGGAGAGGGAGAGAAGGAGAGGGGGAGGGAGAGAGGGAGATTGGGGAAAAGAGAGGGGGAGAGGGAGAGAGAGGGAGATTGGGAAAAGGGAGATTGGGGAAAGGAGAGGGAGAGAGAGGGAGATTGGGAAAAGGAGAGGGGGAGAGGGAGAGAGAGGGAGATTGGGAAAAGGAGAGGGGGAGAGGGAGAGAGGGAGAGAAGGATAGGGGGAGGGAGAGAGGGAGAGGGAGAGAGAGAGAGAGAGGGAAAAGGATAGGGGGAGAGGGAGAGGGAGAGAGAGGGAGATTGGGGAAAGGAGAGGGGGAGAGGGAGAGAAAGCGAAATTGGGAAAAGAAGAGGGGGAGATGAAGAGAGGGAGGGAGAGGGAGGGAAAATGAGAGGGGGATAGGGAGAGAGGAAGGGAGAGGGAGAGGGAGAGAGTGGGAGATTGGGAAAAGGATAGGGAGAGAGGGAGAGAAGGAGAGGGGGAGGGAGAGAGAGAGATTGGGGAAAGGAGAGGGGGAGAGGGAGGGAGAGGGAGATTGGGAAAAGGGAGATTAGGGAAAGGAGAGGGAGGGAGAGGGAGAGAGAGGGAGATTGAGAGGGGGAGAGGGAGAGAGGGAGAGAAGGAGAGGGGGAGGGAGAGAGGGAGAGGGAGATAGATAGATTGGGAAAAGGAGAGGGGGAGGGAGAGGGAGAGAGAGGGAGATTGGGAAAAGGAGAGATTGGGGAAAGGAGAGGGGGAGAGGGGGAGAGGGAGAGAAAGAGAGGGGGAGGGAGAGAGAGAGAGAGGGAGATTGGGAAAAGGAGAGGGAGAGAGGGAGAGAAGAAGAGGGGGAGGGAGAGAGGGAGATTGGGGAAATGAGAGGGGGAGAGGGAGAGAGAGGGAGAGTGGGAAAAGGAGATGGGGAGAGGGAGAGAGGGAGGGAGGGGAGAGATGGAGGGAGGGGAGAGAGAGGGAGATTGGGAAAAGGAGAGGGGGAGAGAGAGAGGGAGAGAGAGGGAGATTGGGAAAATGAGAGGGAGAGAAGGAGAGGGGGAGGGAGAGAGGGAGATTGGGGAAAGGAGAGGGGGAGAGGGAGAGAGAGGAAGATTGGGAAAAGGAGAGGGGGAGAGGGAGAGAGGAAGGGAGAGGGAGGGCGAAGATGGGGAGAATAGGATAAAGAGAGGGAGAGGGAGAGAGAGAGAGAGAGTATAGGAGAGAGAGAGAGGGAGATAAAGAGAGATTTAAGATAACGAAAGGGGGAGGGAGAGGGGGGAGAGGGAGAGGGAGGGTGAGAGAAAGAGAGAGAAGGGGGAGAGGGTGAGAATAGGATAGGATTATGTGTGTGTGTGTGTGTGTGAGAGAGAGAGAGAGAGAGAGAGAGAGAGAGAGAGAGAGAGAGAGAGAGAGAGAGAGAGAGAGAGGGTGAGGGTGAGAGACATGAGGTAGAGAGAGAACAAGAAGGAGAAAAGGGTGAGAGAATAAAAAAATAGAGAAGTGTGAGGGGGGAGAGAGATGAGATAGAACTCAAGGAAGATAATTAGGGCTCAGAATAGACAAAGACAATGATGGGGGAAGTAAGTTGAGAGAGAGAGAGGAAAAGAAGAGGTACATGCATGTATACAAACATATATAGATACATCTATATAAATATATGTATATATAACTATAGATATGCATATATACATACATAAACACATATTATCTAGGTATGTCTAAAACATGTGTAGTAAATGCTAAGTTTACAAGCATACATTATTATGTCTTCATAACCCGTACGGGTTTTGTGAAACCAAAAAAAATGTTTTTAGTTCTTCATAACCCGTACGGGTTTTGTGAAACAAAATTTTTTTTTTCTAGTTCTTCATAACCTGTATGGGTTATGAAGCTGCGAATAGTAATTTTGGTTCTTCAAAACCCGTGTGACTTTTGGCTTGGTAAGAGGGTTGGAAAATGACCCTAAGGCTTGCAAGCCCATTTTCCCCCCTTTTTTGTTCCTTTACACGTTTTTGCATCCTCCACCATAATTTCTTGACTTCATCATCATCAGGTTTACAAATGATGAAGTGGGTATCTCTAAAACTACCACCATAATCTCACACATCTTCTTAGTTTTCTGACCATATAAATTTTTTAATTTTTGGACAACATTAGCATAGTAAACTTTAATTTTCTTTATCAGTGCCTTGACAGTCCTCACAAACATATGTCTACCATTTTTAAAATAACTTTTGATATACTTGACCAAACTCAAAATAAATTATATATTATTGTTCTACTCTAGATTCTATACACTTTTTAAAAAAAATTTGCATTTTTGATTATTTTGATGCAAGTTATGCCCATCGCACGAATAGGTACCAAATTTTTAGGATGCGGTCACTTCTAAAAATCATAAAAAATAAAATACTCAACGAAAAATTACAAAAAAATGCACAAATTCTAGATCTCACTCTTACCTATCATCCTACCAAAGGGTTTTGCAAAATACTAAATCTAACTATATATTTTGTGCAGTGCATGAAAACAGCTATGTTATATTTTTGCTAAAAAAATCTGGAATAGTTTTTCATGCGTGAAAGGTTTGACCCTCTTAATATTATCCAATTTTAAAAAAAATTAGTAGTTTAGAAACTAGATTCAGAGTACTACAATTCTTATTCTTTTTTCAACTCCTAGTTTTGAGTGCATGACCTTCAAATAGCTCTTTGAAGTTCAGGTTTACTTGTTTTCAGAAAAAAAGTGGCCACTTATACCCCCCTTTTTGTTCACCATCTTGGTGCACTTACCCTACAGTCATTGTAAGTCAATGAATACATCTATTGATCTTCTAGACTATCTTTATTATCCTTTGTTGACCCCATGTATTCATCTATGCCAAACCATCTCTCTTAAATATGCTAGTCCTAAACCATTTCTTAGCCTCTTCAAATACATGCATCTCTATACAACATCTATATACAAATATGATACTGTCATAAATGGCAAGTTGATATCAATGACAACATATAGCACACATTTCCAACAATCTTCCCCTTTGTCATTGATGGCAACACACAATTATCGACAAGCCATCTCTCCCCCTTTGATATCAAGGGAAAAGGGCATAACATCTCCTACTTATGACAACCAAAATTATGTAAGAAATTCCCCTAGCTGTATGATCTCTACCAGCAATACTGTCTCCTTGGTATGGAGATGCCCCAAAAATTGATGCTATGTACAAAATGTTTGAACAAAAACCCAAAAATGACACTACAAGTATACATAAGTATATACAAAGACAACATTGTCTTATCTACAATACTCAAGAACAATTCACTTCTAAGAAGGTAGAATACCCTTGTAAATTACCTTGAGTTGAGTAAAAGTTGATACCCAATTTTCTTTTATTGAGGAAAGAATGTAATATTAACATTCAAATTGTATGTATAAATCCTCAGCCTCATCCACACTGCTCGAAGCCTTCATCTTTTTATCAATCTTCTATGCTTTAGCTAGCAATCCAGATAATGATGCAAGTCTTAAGATGACTAAATTATTTCATGCTGTCCTCTCTCCAAACTTAAAGAAATAATAACTAAAAATGAATATTTTCTATGTGGGATCTAGTTGATCTATCCTTATCCTTTGATAGATCACATATCCTTTCCATTTGAGTGATCTATGACTCAATGAAGTCAATATGATCCTTGATACTTTTGGTGGAATTTGGCCATTTGAGATAAAATAGATAAAGTGTAGTGACTTCATATATACAATCCTTACAGTTCTTAATGTTCTCTTCCAACATATTGTGTGCATCAGCACGCCGGTCAAAAGCTTCTACCATCCTCTTGTCACCTATCTTTCTCAATGACTTTTGCTCTACCTTTTGTTTAATGTGAGAAGAATGTTCTTTAAAAGAATACATAACAAGTTTCAATTTTTGTTTCCGAGGTAGGGAAAAATCAATGTTTACCTCTGGTAAACCTTCTTGAATGATATTTATTGCATAATCTACTAACCCAATCTTCTCCAAGTGCTACTACAATATCTCTCTTCTTGTTGATGAGTGCAAGATGTCTCCAAGATGTAACTTGTGGAGGGGAGACATGTTAGATATGTCAACCTCTCTTATATGAGTAGGCATTTGTAGTAGCTTAGGTGTCACAACACGTTGAAAATTTATTTGTTGTGTTAATAGGTCCTTAAATGAGTTTGTTGAGGGAAAATAAAATACCTGACCTATTTCATGACTTCTCATAGAAGCATCTTGCTTCTCACTTGTCTTCTTTATCGTGTCTTGATCTATCTCAAGATTATCCTCTTTCGTATTTTGTTGATCATGCATTGTATTCTCTGGAAGAGGAGTATTTTGATCTTCACCTTGATTTGTGTTCCTTGGAGGAGGAACACCCAATTCTCCATGTTCTTGTGTAACTTGTGCACTAGTTTTCTCTAAGGGAGTAGTCTCCTCATCCAGCTTATCATTCTTCTTTGCTACACCACTTCCTATCATATGAACATCAAAATATGATAGGTCTATGTCTTGGGTGGACATATCAAGTATGTCCTGCAAGTCAAAAGTATCTAGAGGAGTTTCTTCTTCATGAACCACTTCACCTATCTTCATCTCCTTTAAGATCTTAGCAATCTTCTCTTCAAACTCTTTCTCCATCCTCTCTATCTCTTGTTTGTCCATTCTCATTAGAGTATTTTGAAAATTAAGTGGTTAAGTGTCAAAACCCTCTTGATTCAACCTTTGTCCGACAATTTCACTGATCAAAACATCTCCAAATCAGCTGTAACTTTGGATTCCGCAATAAAATCATAATATCTTTCATCCTTGAAAATTTGGAAAAAAGTTGAGGACCGTGTGCACCCCGAGCGCCATTGTCCCTGACATTTTCTCCAAAATTTCGGGAGCTAGATCTTACTGTATTTTCCTGCTAAAATCCAGAATTTTGGCTGATTTTATCAAATCTAACACTTTCAAAATTACAGTCAAAGTTGGTCTAGGGATTGCTTGGATTAACGCTTCTAATCATTCAAAAATCATTGAAATTGAAATTTTGTGTCAAAATTGTGTTCTCACTGTCCTAAATCTGAAAAGTGTGTTTGCATTCATTAAAAATTTCAGTGCTTTATTCAAATTCTTGCAATTTGTGACTTTTGAAATTAAGTGCTTAATTACAACAACTTTAATTTCCGCTTTCAAAATTGAATTTTGCGTGAAATTGAGTCAATTTTCAAATTTCAAAATTTGCATTGCTCTTGACATTCCCTCTAAAATCATAACATTCAAAATTTCAGTTTCCCTCTCTTTTTCAAAATTCAAATTTTGCATTTTTCGACAATCTTGGTAGGGTTCAATTTCGAGATTGCAACTTTAATTTGGCCTATCTACAGATCGTAAAATCACTCAATTTTTTCAGATTAGCTCTAAAATCATCATAACTTTCATCCCTGCGAATTTCGAAAAAAGTTGCTGGGACCGTGTGCACTCCGAAGCGCCACGGTCCCTGACATTTTTTCTGAAATTTCGGGAGATTGTCCTGATTGTATTTAACAGCTTAAATCCAGAAGATTGGCTGATTTTACTGAAAATTGCTACAAAATTTTCTCTCCCTCTCTAGTGCATGAGTTTTACAACAATAAGCCCTACTTACACTATTCCTGTTATACGAAGCCATAGAATTAAGTCTTTCCGAGGTTTAATTACCGAGGAGATGGAACCTAATTTGAATAGCCTTTTTAACGAGGACATGGGTAATTCCTCTAATCCTTCTAATGATGAAGAAGCTCTCCATGAGGTTTCTGAAGAACAACTTTCGAAATTGGATAACCAATTTGACGATTTTCGACAATGGATGTCTCAAGAATACCCTGATAGTCAAGCTCTTCCTTTAATTGAGGGTCTAAAACGTATGCTTCAAAGTGATAAGAATGGAATTGATATTTTGCGTGGTATTGCACACATTGTGGATTCGAATGTGATGCCTATGAAGAGTTGTGCTGAAAATTTGGGTTATACACAACCTCCTACTCAAGTCAATCATTCTATTCCTCTGATGACTTCTATTGCTAGCGTACCTACCTTTACATCAAACATAATGGCTACTTCTACACAAGACATTCCTCCTGTGATCACCAGTCATGGGGGCAACCCTTCTTCTTCAATTAACCCTCTTCCTTCATTTAATCTGACTTCTTCATTCATTCCTTCAATGAATGTCCCTATTATATCTCCACAAATGAACATGACGCAAGGGGGCAATTCATTCAATCATTCCATTCCTCCTTGTAGTATTCCTCCTGTCCAATCATCTCCTATGACTAATTATCATAGAGTCCCACCACCTTACTCTTTACCTTCTTTCAATAACATAACACCTCCATCTCAATCTAACACATCTAATATGAATTCTTCGACTAAAGCAACCATTAACAATCTTGCACAAACTGTCTCTTCTTTACAGCAACAAATTGCCTCTATGAATCAATCTAAGTTTAGTGTGCCCACATTTGATGTTGCGAGCCCACTTTCTCTTGACATTGTTCGAGCTAGCCCTCCTAAACATGTTGAAATCCCGCATTTGGAGCTTTATAATGGTAAGGGTGATCCTCTAACACATGTTAAGACCTTTCAAACAATATGTACTGATTTTGCCTATGACCAAAGGTTGCTTGCAAAATTGTTTACTAGAACATTAAGAGACAGAGCCCTACAATGGTATTGCTCGTTGCCTTCCTATTCTATTACTTCTTTCGAACAACTTGCAAATGCTTTCATTCAACAATTTCAAAACAATATAAGTCCTAAAGTTACTTTGATTGATTTAATGCATTGTAAACAAGGTGTTAAGGAAAAAGTGACTGATTTCATTGGTAGATATAAGCATTTGTATGCTCAAATTTCTTTTCCAGTGCCTGACAATGATATTCAAAGAATCTTTATTTCTAATTTAAAAAAAGATATTCGAGACAAACTTCTGTTTTCTGAGTTTACTTCTTTCCAACAGTTGTGTGCAACTCTTCACAATTATCAACTGACTGTGAGTCAAATGGAACAATCACATCCTATGGCTCCGAGTGATAAGGGTGATAGCAGTCAACAACCATTTGGAAAGTTTAAACCGAACAGAGATTCCATCAAATTCAATGAAAACATCATCAACAACAATGTGAATGCAGCATCAGGTGTGCCTCCTATTTCTAAATTTTTCAAGAAAGAAAGAAAGTATACTCCTTTGAATGAATCATTGCATAGTATTATGAATAAGTTATTGGAACAAAATGTGCTTACTCTTCCTCCTATAAGGCAAATTGATCCTGCAAAGATTACTTCACCTTATTTTGATAACAAAGCTTTTTGTCAATTTCATCGTCAGCCTGGGCATGATACTGAAAAATGTTTTTCTTTAAAAGGTAAAATTCAAGATTTGATTGATAATAATACTATTTCTGTTTCTGGAGTGAATGATAAAGGCAATACATCTGTAGCTCCTCCTAATCAAAATCTTCAGATTTTCACTGATCCATTACCTTCTCATACCTCTAATGCGATTGAGGCTAATGATTCCTCTCTTTCATCTGATGGTCTTGTGTCTATGACTCCGAATGTGATTAACTTTGTAGAGCAGCAAGAAAACCCTAAAGAACCTTCCATCACATTTGATTCCAGTGAAACCATTAGGGCACCTGATGGTCCTTTATACATAGTTGCAAAAGTCAAGAATACACCTTTCCGTGGAGTGCTTATTGATCCTTCGTGCATGGTTAATGTTATTACTGAAGAATTTCTTTTTACTTTGCAATTGAATCAAGTGATTTATGACAAAACAGATGTGATTGTGAAATTATTTGATGCATTTTCTTCTCCTGCAATTGGTTCTATTACATTGCCTATTGAGGTCCATAACAAATCCCTTGATGTGAACTTTGCTATTATTCCATCTTCCGAACAATTTCGTGTGAAGCTTGGCTATCCTTGGCTATCTTCCATGAAAGCTATTGCTTCTCCTATTCATAAGTGTTTGAAATTTCCCCATAATGGTGAAATTGTTACTGTCAATCATAGTCTCTTTAAACCAGCTGAAAGAACTTCTAGCATTCCTATTGATTACTTTTGGCCTAAACAATTCCAATCTCTTCCTCCGCAAAGTGATCATCTTTTCAAATCTTATCAAAAGTGGAAAACAGATATGTTCCTATTTCTAAGTGAACCTAGAACACCTAAACTTGATATTCCTATCATTCTTGAGAAGGAAGCTCTTCCTTTGAAAGATAAAACTAATGTCTTTCCTCAAGAAGATTCCCAACCCATTCCCATGGATGTGATTATGTCTATGCCTAATAAACCTTCTAAAAGTAGACCTATACCTCCTCGTCATGATGGACTTGGTCTCCTTCCTAAACCAAAAATTCCTCCTTTATATGGAGTAGTTCCTCCTCCTTCCTTTTATAGAGAGAAGAGACCTTCCTCTTCTCCTATTGTTCAACCTAAGAGACCACAACCTAAACACCCAAGTGCTAAGAATGAGAACATTCCTCCTCCTCAATCTTCTCAACTTCCTACTAAGACTAGACGAAATCGTTCTGCACGTGAACGCCGACGAAAGCGTCGTCTTAGAGCTCAAACTTTGCAATCTCCAAAAACACCTTCAACAAGCATTATTCCATTTTCTCCTCAGCCGACGATTGAGCCAAAATCTCCTAAACATAAGATGCATGATGGTCTTGATCCTGTGCGAGTTAAAGATCCTATTTTTATAAATCTTGATGATGCTATAGATGAAAATGTTATTCATGATGAAAATGTTACTCCTCTTGCTTCTGATAGTGAATATGAACTTGTTGATATTGATAACCATTTATCTAATGAATTTTCTAAAGCACTTATCCTAGCTCCTAGACAAGAACAACGTGGCTTGGAACATGAACATAGCCCTTGTTTGGATCTTGTGATAGCTCCATCTGCTGTGTTGAATGTTCCTCCTCTAGCGTGTTCCCTACCTTCCCGAAACATTGATCAACAAGATCGGGGGGTAGATGACGTGCTAGACTAGTTACATTAGCATAGCAGATTCTCTCCTCCTCTCTTGTGTTACTTCTTCTATACGTTATTCTCATTCTTCTATTTGTTGTCCTTGGTGTTGTCTACTTGAGGACGATGCAAAGCATTGAGATCTCTTTTGGTCTCTCTCATGTTGACTCAAAAGACACATGTGTTCCCTTCTTCTAGGTGACCTTCCTTGATTGGGGAATGAAGAACAATTATGCATACATACATATGATATACATGAATTATCATACAGCATACTGACCCCGAGGAAAGCGAAGTCACCTCGTGCTTTGTGTTTTGTGTCTATTATCCTTGGGTTTATCTCACACTTGGGGGCTAAATCCTTGCGATAACGTGCTCCTTTCCTTTCTCATTTCTTATGTGTGTCACTACGTTAAAACAATCACCCCCGTTGAGGCGTGTGCGATCGCTTTAACGTAGGGGGGCATACACCCTGTCTATCCCTTCAGGATACATGAAAATTTCTTGGAGAACTCAGCTTTGCCTTGAAAATTTTTGGTATTTCTCTTGCATGACTCATAGTGAGGGAACCTTACTGCTGACAGTCATGGTTCTCCCTCGTGATCTTCCCTTTTACTTTGTCAATCGAAGTCGTAAGATCCTTAGTCCACTGGGGGCTTGGTGTGTCTTGCCTCCTTGACGTGGTGAAAGTCTTTCAATATTGTTTCCTTGTACTTTACCAGAAGTATGAGCATACATACTCCCGCTAAAGTGGGGGCTAAATGTAGCGTCCTAAAATTGCGACACTTGCAATTTCGACTGCATTTCGGTCTTCACGATGGCGACGCAACACGCAACCTGAATGGAGACCCCGAAACCTGTTTATGACACCAAAAACTGCATTTTCTTGCACCCTGGCCTGAACCTCCTTTGCACCCTGCTGTCCCGAGAGGTGGGACCAGGGCGCCCAACGCCCTGGTCCCTGGGTCCTATTTTGGGCCCGGTCTCCTATGGGACTTCGGGTCTTTTAGTTTGCAAATTGGAAATTATCTTTCCTGGTCGGCCTAAGGTCGGGAAAATCAGTCTTTTAACCCTAATTGGCAAGTATATAAACTACATTTTCCTCTCTCATTTTGGGGTAAGAAGGACATATGTGTACAAGCGTGGAAATTATACTCAAGCATTCAAGCATTCAAGCATTCCTTCAAGCAATTGATTATTTCAAGTCTCCATTCAAGGCTAAGTGTTGCATTCAAGACAAGGATTCAACCATTGAAGAGGAGATCACTTACTACATACTACTACAACATACAACATACAACATCTATACCTTCGCACATAAGGATACAAACATCCTTACAACAAGGTATTAGTACTTGTTTTACATTACAGACATTTACATTTACAGCATTGCTCATTTCTTGGTTAATTCCAAAATCGGGGTTTGACCTAAAGGCAAACCCCTAATCCCTAACCCCCCAATCGTCTTCGCTTTTCTGTGTGTAGGTTGCAGGTACGCGGCTGAAATTGAAGATCTGGAATCCTTGTGCAGAGACGAACAGATCCCCCTTTGTTTCGCGGATTTTTCGGAGGACCGTGGCGCTCGGGCGCCATCGTCCCGACAACTTTTGCTCAAATTTGCAGGACAGCGCCGTATCGACATTTTACTGCTAATTCCAGGTCCGCAGCTTCATCCTATATCTCTATCTCAGTTTATAAGCGAGTCTTTGTCACTTTCTATGCATTCCTAGCTTAATTCTCCTATCAACATTCTTTACAAAAGAGGGTAGCCTTGCTTTCTTAACCCTTGAAACACATTTAGCATCCAATCTTGCATTGTGTGGGATTGGATCTTGTGGGTTTCAACCCCTCTTTTGAATGTAAAGTCTCTCCCCTAAGTGAAAACCATCAACCCTAGTGAATCTCCCTTCTCTCTCCTTGGAGTTGGAAGAGAGGAGAGCAACTAGGGTTCGATCGCGATTTTCCGCTTTACAATCATCATCATCATCATCATCATCATCATCATCATCATCATCATCATCATCATCATCATCATCATCATCAGCATCAGCATCAGCATCAGCATCAGCATCAGCATTAGCATCAGCATCAACATCATCATCATCATCATCATCATCATCATCATCATCATCATCATCATCATCATCATCATCATCATCATCATCATCATCATCATCATCATCATCATCATCATCATCATCATCATCATCCTCATCCTCATCCTCCTCCTCCTCCTCCTCCTCCTCCTCCTCCTCCTCCTCCTCCTCCTCCTCCTCCTCCTCCTCATCATCATCATCATCATCATCATCATCATCATCATCATCCTCATCATCATCGTCATCATCGTCGTTGTCGTCGTCGTTGTCGTCTTCGTCATCGTCGTCGTCGTCATCGTCGTCGTCGTCGTCGTCATCGTCGTCATCGTCATCGTCGTCGTCGTCGTCATCGTCGTCGTCATCGTTGTCGTCATCGTCGTCGTTGTCATCGTTGTCGTCATCGTCGTCGTCATCATCGTCATCGTCATCATCATCGTCATCGTCATCGTCATCGTCATCTACAACTACCAGATTAATCTTTTCCCTTTTGACTTGTTGCTTAGTCCCTGACTTCTTCTTCTCAGTAGTCTCTATCTGCACTAGTACCTTAATCACAGTCCTCCTTCTACTAGGAGGTGTTTTTGGAGCTCTAGAAGGTTTATGAGTAGTAGCAATGGAAGAGGTGGACCTAGTAGTCCTTCTAGGTCCTCGTGGTGTTTGTAGAGTGGTGGAAAAGTGGTTTGTGGTATCATTGCAGGGCCCTCATGTGTGGATTTTGGTGGGGTGCCAAATTATTTTTGCAAATTTTCCTTCATCTTCTCCACATTCTCTTTTGAATTCTTCATGCGACACTTTTGAGTTATCTAATAATAGGTTCTAAACCTCTCAACAATAGGATCCTTAGTTTTTTGACCAAGATTTCAACATATGCAATCCATTTAGGTTCATAAATGTCATAAGGCAACTTATGAATCCATACATTTCTAGGCTCAACTGCTTCCATCTAGTAGTTATCTTTATCCATCATGAAAGTAGTAACACTCTTATAACCCTCCACTATTTTAGAAGGTATCCTATACCTTTCTTGCATGTCTTGTTGGAATGTTTAAAATAATCCCCAATACATGGTGCTACATTGTTTGCTATCCAAAAAGCTCCTCATATGATCCCTAATTTGAGTGGCTACTGGAATGTGTCTTTGCTAGACCACACCCTTCAAACTAGGTGATTCTTTAATAAAATAAAACACTAGATGTAAATAATAAAAGTTCTATACCAGAAGTTGTATTGCGTCTCCTTAGTTCTCTGCAAATATTCCATTAGTTGCCACTGAAGAGCTCACATAGGTCATAACCATTTCCTTCTTTCACCATCTGATAGCAGTGTAAATGGTGGTGGTGGTAGCAAATCCTTATCTATTTGCACAATATATCTTGTATGAAATGCCCATTGTGGCATACCGAACCCCTAGGTTAGCGATATCATCCATAGTTAGGGTTCTCTTATCAAACTTTGCTCTTGTAAGCCTTATGACTTCATAATTCTTCATGACCTTCAATGTTAGTATAGGCTTGATGGAGTACAACCCAATAACATCTATGATTGCTTCCTTTGTGATTCAATAGGGTTGATCAAAGGTAGATGAATTATTCATGGATCTGGCTTAGAACAATTCTAAGCCATTCATCTTCATAGCAAAAATTGGGGCAACCCTTCCAAACATCTAGTTGTTTTTTCTCAACATTTGTGTACCTTGGTTTCAGTAGGAAATTGTCATCCAAGAATTGATTGCTCTTGAACACTTCCAACTTTATATAGTTCTACTTATTTAGTTGTGAGTAGATATAAATTTTAACATCTCCAATATACAATACATTGATTGGAACGTGGGAAAATGCTCCATGCTTGTCGAACACAATGGATTTGTATGAATATTTCTTAAAATTTGGTTTTGGCTTCTCCACAATGTCAATAACCTTGGGTGTTGTCATGATAACTTTTGCTAAAACTAGGGTTAGGGAAATAAAAATTTAAATACTCATTTAATCCTTTTTCTAGGGTTAGCACATAATAACCTTGAATAGCTTCTTCTTCTCTTCAAAACTTGAACTTCTTTAAATTTATTAAACATGATCAAATTTGACTAGATAAAGCATAAGTATTCTTTGTATCTACCCTAGTAGTTCACAACTAATACAATTTGTCCTTGACAAAAAATAGCTTTTCCACGACATTGTGTTATTGTTAGGTCCCAGAGATAACTGAGAGGGGGGGGGGGGTGAATCAGTTGTCCAATAAATTCAAACCAAAATTAACTTAACTAAAACTTAATGCTTAATGCTGATAAACCAAACTTTATGCTGGTAGATAGTTTTATCAGTTAATTGCAGTATCGGTAAAGATTAATGGATGAAACAGAAAGACAATAACATCCACAACACATAACACAAATATTTGTACGTGAAAACCTTGTAAGGGGAAAAACCACTGTGGGAAGCCTTACCCACAATCAAATGATACTACTGCAGATAGTATGTGTGTACAATATAGAGCCTGCACATGCAGAAAGGCCAGCTACCTAGAGATCACTTCTCAATCATAAAATGGGAGTCACACTGACTACAATTGGATGGTCAAATCCAATGATAATGTACTGCTCAAATAGCATCTTCATATGCTAGATTCAGTACCGGTTAAGCTCTGATATGCATTCTTCAAACCTTCCTTCAATCTTCAAATGATGTCTGCATGTATAGCTCTACTTTTTTTCACATAAACCTTATTCACACTTACTTACATTCCCATATCAATCTCACAAATGAGATCTTACATATATACTGAAGCCTAAGACCAAATGTGTAGGTCGGCTTACAAAGAATATCACAATAAAATCAATTACAAATAAATCAAAATGTGATGCATCATGTCGGCTCAATGCATTTACAATAATAATAAATCATCTCCATAACGTGTCATGTTGATCTGGAATAGATATGCTTACCGGTGCATAACATGGACCTATTTGCCGATAATAGCAAATATGCAAACCCGATTAGATCAATAACCAGATCGCCAAAACCAAGTGATCAAATAATGTCTTCGACATAACTAGGTAGTCTCCAAGTCATTCTAAGTGCCGACGAACAATATAACCTGACGGCGAACCAAATACCGGTGACTGTGCATAAGTCACTGACTTGCCGGTCAACAAAACCAAAGATCTCCGAGTGTTGATAAGTGTTGATAAGTGTTGACAAGTGTTGACATCAATGACAAAACCATATCAACATATCCAAAATACCAACAATCTCCCCCTTTGGCATTGATGGCAACACAAGATGGAAAAACCATCAAAGTGCCAAAGCAGAAATGCCAAAAACCAAAAACCAACAATCTCCTAAAGAGATTATTAACCAGAAATCAAACTACATAATGTCTCTCCCCCTAGGAATAATCTCTCCCAAAAGATAATGTGTTTTTCCACAATATCTCTCCCCCTTTGACATCAAATGCCAAAGCAATACAAAAACCAGATTCAAATAAAAATACCAGTTAAGCTCTGATTATCTTCTCAAAACCTTCCTTCAATCTTCAAATGATGTCTACGTGTATAGCTCGGCTTATTACAATGATACAGGCTCTGCAATCTATCACAAGAATAGTTTTTTCTCCATAATGTTGAGAAAATGAAAAATTTCTACTTGATTATCAATTCAACTAACTGATTAACTTCCATACGAAGAAGCTTTTCTTTTAGGGGGAATAAAATATGTGTAGTGAATAACTCCCCTTGACTTAGCACTTTCTTCTAATTACTGGAGGATCCATCTACACTGGGCAAAGATCTATAGATCCTTCCTTCACCTCACTTTATTCTTTTTTAATATCTTATCCATCTCCTTCTCTTGCTGAATTAGATCAACCTTCTTTTGTGGAGAAGAAGATCTCATTGTCATTGCCTTGTATAACCTTGCAATGTGCCTTGATTTATTGAAATTATAGTAGGTGATACCATTCTATGGAGCATAACCACTTCTCCTCATATTGGATCGACAATCACCATCCCTATGACCAAACTTTTTGCATGCATATTAGTAACAATAGAAGGATTGAGAGTTCATAGTATTGTTCTTCCTCATGTAACTATTTATCATCTTACTTTTGTAGTAATTAGCCTTATGTCCATAATTATTGCAAGAATAGCATTGATCATTGAAAGCATTGAGAATTCATAGTATTATACATTTAAGGCTTAAATGAATTCTTACTTATCTTTCTTCTACATTCAATAACCTTTTGACCAACCTTATTACAAGAATAACAATTACCACTAAAAGATTGAGAGTACCCAGTTGAAGCAATTTGTTTAGGAGAATATTTTCTAAAGATCTTCTTTTGGTTTTGGACTTGTGTGGAGTTATCCATTCTTCCTTCTGTCTTCTTAGATTAATCATGATCCTTCTTTTCCTTCTTCTCAACCTTATCTTCAGCCTTATTTGTTATAGAGATTTCCCCCTTTTCAAAACTAAGACCATCCTGATCTTTTAGAGGTGTTTAAAATCCAATTATTTCATCAAGCATATCAGTGCTCTTTTAAATTGCAAATCTTTGTTCGCATGAGCTTTGATCTCTTTTAATTATTTCCTCAACAACTTCTTCTTCAAGCTTAGTGCATTCAGTAGATTTGCCATGAAGCTTGGAATCCAAGTAGTCAACAATCTTCTTGCCTTCTTCAACTTGAACTTTTAGGCTAACAATTTTGTCTTCTGCCTTCTTGAGTTTGTCTTCACATTCTTTGCTTCCTTCAATTTGAGCTTTGAATTTGACAATTTATTTTCTGCCTTATTGAATTTGATCTTGTATTCTTGACCCTCCGTCCTTGCAATATCCATGTCTTCAAGAGCAAACTCGATTTTTCCTTCAAGATCTATTTCACAATCATTTGGATTAATGTCCCACCATTTAGATTCCATTGACTCTAAATCTTCTTCCAAAAGAATCATATCATCAACCGAACTACTTAATTTTCCACGTATTGAAATGTAGGATCTACCTCAGTTGTTAGACTGTTATCTAGGAGCCTTGCTTTGAACACACTAGAAGACTGATAGGGGGCATGGTGAATTAGTATTTACTTAAAAATAATCAAATTCCATTTGTAAATTAAACTTAAAATTAGATTTGTTGAAAGAAATAATAGAAAGAAAAACATGCATCACAACATTCCACACATTAGGAAACCAAATTTTTTATGTGAAAAAACCCAATAAGGGAAAAACCATGATGAGAGTTAACTCACTCACACTATATGAATAAGTATTACAATATTATTTTAAGGCTCACTGCCTAAGGAATCCCGCTACTCCCTGATGAACTTATTGAGCAAGATACAAAGACATGCTTTAAATATGATACATGAAGATTACATTGAATGAACAACATGAACTTGAACTGCTATAGAAGATGCATCTATCATATGTGGATGTTGCAGTCCCTTTTTCACAAACTTAATCCATATGAATTAACTGACACACATTGCAAATGATTTTTTCTTTTATTTATATTCTCTACAACATCTCAAAACACCAATTAAGTTGGCTCCAAGTTGACCTTTAGATGAAACGTGTGATACAACATAGGTCAACTTCAAATACATGCATCATGAACTAAAATGCGTTGAAAATTATCCCAAACCATATATAGGCCCAAAAACGCCACAACACATCCTCCAAAGTAAAGGTAATAGGTTAGGATCAAACCACAAATGAAGGAAACAAGATTGTCATCCCAATCAACATCAACTCCACCAAAATTGCCAAATGTACACCTTTGCGCCACCAAGGAGAGATAGAAAAACATCACGTGAACCAAGATATGAGAAATGTTGACTATCCATAGCATCCCTACAACCATTATTGAATTATGTGCTGGAAAAAGTAGAGAAACATATTGACCTAATAAAAATAGAGTATCCTAGGCAAACTGTAACACTTAAACACTTTGGATATTATACAACGGTGTACCAAATCAACTAAAAATTGTATAGATGAACCCTTAAACTTTTTGATCATATCTCCAAGTCCACACACCTATATTTACCATTCACAAGGAATGCAAAGCATTCTAGTAAACATTTGAGACACTTAACTCTGTTATGGTGCAATCAAGAGAACAATCAACTAAAACTCTCACCGTGGAAGATGTTGTGATATGAAAAAATAAAAATGACCTCCTTGGTGACTAGAAAACTTAGAATGTATACCAAAATGTTTTAGTAGGATTTACTGTTAGGCCTTAGACAACTTCCCTTAATAATAGAAGTAAAAATGGAAACACAATTGACCTTCGTCTAACTTCTTGAAACATGGAGAAACCAAGTAATGTGATTGAATTCCTCATCCAAATCATGAACTATGTGTAACTATCTTAACCATGTAGATATGATGCTTCCATATTGCCATATTGTCATTGTAAGTCATGAATACTTTTCTAGTCTTTCAAATTATCTTGCTTATCTTCAATCATGCTCATCCAATGTATTCATTTGTGTCAAATCACCTCTCTCAAATTTCTTGGTCACAAACCGTTTTTGAATCTCTTCAACTACACCAATGCACCTCTATACAACATCTCAATACAAATATAATAGTGTCATCAATGACGAGTTTGTTAGGAAGTTAAGTAGCAGAACAACTTCCTACACTAACCTTGAGAGGAGGGTAATACAAAAGCTTTTACAGATTGTTACAACAGTTACAAAAAACTTAACAGAAAAAAACAAAATATCATGCATACCACAACACAACAACACAATGAATTATGTGGGGAAAACCGTTTTGGGAGAAAAACCCCACACTCCAAAAGAAACTCAATATATTATTTGGCAATCAATAACAAATTACAATACACTTGCAAAGAAATCTCTTCACGTGATTACCACTAATCAAAGACTTAGAGGTAACTCATTAGCCATAAGACTCTTACACATGACATATATCTCACACACCTCATATATAAGAGATACAAGAGAAGAAACTGTCAAACGGTATTATAAAACCATGGGCTAAAACCACCCAATAAAGTAGAGCCGACCTTATCTCCATTCTAGATGCCCTATGACGTGTCAAAACACACATCAACACGTGTTCTTCCCTTTTACAACTCGTTTATGTGTTCGATGTAATTTATATTTCCTATTTCAGGAGTCCAAACTTTTGGAGGCCATAACTTGTGAACCATGTGTCTGATTGACGAACCGTTTGAAGTGTCAAAAAGCTCACGAAGTGCTCTATCGCCTCGTAAACCAATACGCCATTTATGACTACTTTTCATGGTGTTTAAAAGGCTCTAAATTCTTCAAAATTAATTTCAAACCTTTCATCGCACCCCTCCAAAACAAAAACTTTAATATCTTCAAAACTAGTTGTGATCTTGCGACGAAAATTTACCAAAATGCTCATCTAGCCAACCAGAAGCTTCAGGGAGAATTTCACACCATTTCGTTCTCAAATGAAAACTTACTATAAATAGTAACTTCATGTAAATGCAATGTTGAGAGACCATTTTCCCAACAAAGTTGACATCAATGAAAACATATAGAACATATTGCCAACATCCCATGTAAATAAAAGTAAATAAAGGTAAATGATCTCATTATAGCTAACTTAAAAAAATGACACCTAAGACCTAAGTTGACTTAACATGTGAATAAGTCCCTACTAGGAAATTACTAGGTACAAGACCTTTACTAAGTACACGATATTATCCACTCTAACATTGTTGTTTTAAGAAAAAGTGTTGATAAGTGTTTGATATATTTTTATGTTTGATAGGTTGATTTGAGTCAGTTTGTATTTTCATTGACCAAATTTTATAAATATGAATGAAATTGCATAAACTAAAAATAATGAAAAGTAGACCAATTTAATAACTAATTCAATCACTAATCTAATCACTAATAGATAACTAATCAAAATTTATTCTAACAACTAATAATTAAATGATTATATTTAAAACTAATAGAAATCTAATAACAAAATATTGACTAGTGGCTATATGCATTGATTTGAGAGTTTTGGTGATCATATCTAAATATTGTTGTGATGAAGTTTGATAAATATGATTTTTTTTTTTGAAGTTCATCTCGTCCAAAGGGTTGATTTTATGTGATTAATGCATTGTGTTATTGGTGTGGAGAACCAAGCTCAAATCTCGAAGGGACATCTAATATGGAATTCTAAATTGCAACTCTTGGTCTTCTATACTTGACTTCTAGTGCATATGTGGTTTCTAAATAAGTGAATTTCTAAGTTGTGACTCTTGGTCTTCCGTAGGTCATTTCTAGTGTGGTTTCTCAAAATGAGCTAATAATCTCATTATTATGCTCCAAAGATATTGTATTGGTTTCATTTTGATGCTTGTATGAGAAAAACATTTGTAAATGACTATCAATGTAACACATGAGAAACTTATTCAAGTGATTTTAGAAATATTTGGATGAAGAATAAAAAATATTGAAGCTAAGTTATAGGGAAAATTTGCATTGAATTTACAATGTTTTCAATTGAGAATTCTATACAAAATTTCTAAAAGTTATTGAGAGTGACTAAAACATGAGCTAGTCAAGTATTTTATAAAATGATGGTTTAATGGGAAGGGAAAAATAGTCTCTAGAATCAACAAAATAAATATTTAAGGTCATTCAACACTCTAAATTCATGTTCAATCAAGTTAGGAAAAATTACCACCTACCATTGGGTGGTAGTTACAAAATTGTTTTGACACTTTGATGGTCAATACAAAAATCTTAAAAATAGTTGATTATGGCCATGAGACAAAAAAAACATAAGAGATGAACTAGAGAAACCTATCTTGAAATTCTAGAACTAATTGCTATGTTTTTTTTGACATTAAGACATTTAATGATGTCAATTATCATCAAACTCAAGAATTTTGACCCATATCTTTTTGGGTACTTATAGTGCCTTCATCTAATGATAAAATTTCTCTTGGATCCAATACTTGAAATGAAACATAAGTGGACTATGTTTCCTAAACCAATCTATAAGAGACGTGTATAAAAATTAAGATGATCATAAAGTTACAAGGAAATAAACACAAGAGAAATATACCATAACATAGTAATTTATACAGAGGAAAGCCCTGCACTCTAAAACAACTCAATGTCTTATTTAATAATCAAGCACCTAATAAATAGGAGAATTGGTTCATGAAGCCATCCAATGGTAATTAGGAAATTGTGATCTCAAACTACCCAAAATGTGGTGCCCAAAATCCTAGTCAAAATACAATGCCTAAATCTCAAGATTAGTCCACATGCTTAAGATAACATATTATTTACACTTGTCATAAGATCATCATGATCCAATCACCAACATGGGCACTCTATTTTGCACCATTATATCCAATTAAAGCATGCCTTATTGAAATTTTATAATATGCACTATAAGTTGATTAACAAGTGTAACTCCCTCTTACAACTCTCTTATATGTTGTAGATGCTCTTACAATTATAATGTGGGAAGCTTAACTTATAGAAGTCATTTTTGTCCAAGAAGTCTATATATCACTTTTTATTAAATTGAAGGTATTGAAGAGATTCATGTTGATATAATTGAATTGCTCTAGTTATGCTCATTTTAACATTTTTAAAGCCAAAATAACCTTTAGAGCATAGAAATTACATTTGGTGTTGTATAACTATAATTTTTTTTTTGTTGTTGTTAAAATTAGGGTGCAAGGTTGAAACACCTATCCAAACATTCTCCCACTTTTCAAAGAATTACATGATTAGAGAGAGTACCCACATTGTCAACTATTTGCTAGGAGCTGAGAGGCTCATCAACACACTACACCACCTAAAATTTTCTAAATGTCCCTAATTAATTTTTTTTTTTTTGATAATTATTTGAGAACAAAAAATACTAAAAATTTGAGCCAATGATACATTTTAATCCCTCATGACATTACTTTTTCCAAAATTCTTAAAATACCCACAAGGATTAAGTAAATTTTCACTTGAAAAAATATAATTACAGAAACCCATCAACACCAAATTTGTACAAGTTTAAACAAAAATCCATTTTTAATTAATAAATATCTTAATTCTAGAAAAATAGACTATTATGATACTTAATTTATACAACAACAAAAATTACAATTTGGCACAAAATCTGCATAGAAATCACACCTTGTCAGAACACCTAACTACCAAATTGAAGCATTGAAGCCCTAGGATCTTCTCCAAAAAAATATTGATGTCCTAAAATACTAGAAATGATGATGAAAAAATATACAAAAGAAAGGTCTAATAGGCTTGCAGGCCAACCTAAGACCAATGACAAGGAGGTTGTGGCCAATGACTTTATTAATGAGGGGGAGAATGAAAAAAATGGTGATGTTAGGAAAAACTCAAAAAATACCATTGACAACCACTCTAAGGGAACAAATATAAAAGAATGACAACAAAAAGAAAGCCCCAAAGGACAAGTCTGGAGATACCCACAATTGTACTAAATGTGAAATTATGGTAGTGAAACTCTCCATCTTAAGGAGAAAGTTGTGGAACTGGAGAATAATATTGTGAAAACTTCAAAATTTTGCTCCAAAGTTATGCATAGCACTTTGTATGTTGTGGGAAAAGAAGTTGAACAAAGATTTTGACAAAGAAGGGACCCATAAGGAACTTTATAAATTTCTCATTGAAGATCGAGGACAACTCTTTGGCTAGGCCCCTGCTATTTGTTTTTTGTTGTTTTTTTAAAGACTCTTTTTTACTATTGGTTGTTTTTTATTTACTCTAATATTTTTATTAATATTTCTCTATGTTATTAATAGTTTGTTGATTTGGTTGGTTACCTCTGGGCTTTTTGTATAAAGGGCCAACACCTTGGTGCTACTACTTGTATATATAAAAAAATAATACAAAAGAAATAACAACACCCATAACAACACAAAATATTTGGAAGCTATCACTCCACAAACCCACAAAATCACACTATGGAAAACACATACTAGTAATGTTAGATTATTCAAAGTGATCACAAATTATGCAATGCAGGAAAACTGATACAATAGAAATAAAGACCAAATAAAAATGTGCTACAATATCACACACTCTATGTAAGGAAGTTAGTAGCGGAACAACTTCCTACACTAACCTTGAGATGAGGGTAATACAAAAAATTTATAGATCGTTACAACAGTTATTGAAAATTGTGAGATTTTGCCAAGATCAAGAGGCAATGGAAAGCACAAATAGGAGAGAACAAAATAGACGATAGAAATAAATTGTATTCTATCAAGATGAAAAATGTGGCACAGTTTACAACAGTTATTGAAAATTAATAGAAATAAACATAATAGCATGCATACCACAACACAACAACACAATGGTTTACATGGGGAAAACCCTTTCGGGAGAGAAACCCCACACTCGAAAAGCAACTCAATATATTATTCAGCAATTAATAACATATTACAATATACTTGCAGATAAATTATTCACAAGAGTACCACTAATTAGAGACTCAAAGGTAACTCAATAGCCATAAGACTCTTACACACAACCTCTATCTCATGCACCTCATACATAGGAGATACAATAGAAGAAACTATCAAACGGTATTACAAAACCATGGGCTAAAACCACCCAATAAAGTAGAGCCAACCTTATTTCCATTCTAGATTCCCTATGATATGTCAAAACACACATCACCATGTGTTCCTCCCTTTTACAACTCATTTGTGTCCGATGCAATTTTATATTTCCTATTATAGGAGTCCAAACTTCCAGAGGCCATAACTTGTGAACCGTGTGTCCGCTTGACAAACCGTTTGATGCGTTGGAAATCTTGTGAAGTGCTCTATCACCTTGTAACTGTATATTCTAGTTACACCCACTTTTCAGGGAAATTTGGAGGGTCGAACTCCCTCAAAATTAAATTTAAACCTTTCATCCCACCCTTAAAAAACATAAACTTTAATATCTTCAAAACTAGCTGTGATCTTGCAATGAAAATTTACCAACATGATTATCTAGCCAATCCGAAGCTTTGGGGAGAATTTAGCACAATTTCATGCTGAAATGAAAACTTACTATAAATAGTAACCTCATGTAAATGCAAGGTTGAGACACCATTTTCCCAACACACTAACACAAATTAAAAATCATTCTCCGACCCAAGACCACTGCTTCTTTAACTACAACCCATGACCAAAATACATGGCGAAAGACAATAATTTTGCAAATATTGAAGCTCTAATCCAATCCTTGTATGATAATGATCATAAGATCCAAAATGGTTTTTTCTTCTAATTCCAACAACCAATGGATTTTTATTCACAAATTTCAATCTCCTATGAATTTTTGTACACATAATAAAATTGAACACAAAGTGCTCTAGAAGATAAATTAACATAATATGAATCAATGAAAACAAAAAATGCTTGCAAATTCTATATTTGTCTTGTCCTTGGCTAATTTGGGTTCCATGAGTCTTAACATCCCTTTTGGTGGGAAAATTAATAATTAGAATATATTTCAAATTCCCACTCCACTTCTTCCTAACAAAAAAATGTTCCTCACATATTGTCATGTAAAGTTGACATTTTTTCATTAAATATACTATTTCAAGCATCTATCTTTGAATTAATTAATTTGAAAGAGGACATGACAAGTCTTGCCTCAAAAAAATTGGTTGTCCTCAAACAATATAAGCTTAAAATCTCTATTTATCTCCAAATCTCTAAGTGATCAACATCCACCTATGAGGCTTCCATAAATTCTCCAATCTCTATTTTTTCCAATTTCCTCTATAAAATTATAATAAAAACAAGAACTAGAAAACTCATGGTTATGAAGAAACATGTAACCTTCATGCTTTCAATTGTGTGCATCAAACCAATATAAATTGGAGCACCATAAATACATAAGACGTTACATAAAATCATACCAATGAACATATGGTGTAGAAAATTGTAACCACAATCTCCAAGGTGCAACCATACAATCCATTTTCCACAAAATAGAGGAAACCCAATGATACAATATTTAAAGATACTCCTCATTATTCTTGAAGTCAATTTCATTGGGTTCCATTTGAAGAATCCTCTCTCTCCCCTAGTATGTGTTTTGTGTTGCTCTAGATGGATCATCAAAAGCATGCCATTATTTGCTCTCAAAATTCTCTTCTTTACCTTAGGCTCAAGTACAATGTGATCAAGTAAGAGATACACCATATCCATATGAAATTTGGGCTCATTTTCCTCTTTCTAACTATCTTCTCAAATCTTCTAATAAAGATCACAATGTTTAGATGCAACCAAGTAAGAAACATTCTATAATGCTCATAACATTTAAATCCCATAAATGTCAAATAGAAAAACCCCTTCCAACAACCATCATGGAATCATCTATGTACATTACTCACATTTTTATGCTCTCCTTTAGTGAAGCCCACTATCTTGAGAATGAGAGCACATTCCATATATATTTTGTAGGGATCAAGAGCCACTTGGATTGCTCTTCACTATTTTTCTATCATACCCATTTATTATTTTTATGTGATGAGTAATCCAAAATTTGCTTCATGGTTATAGTCTTGAGATCCTATCAATCCATTTATTATTTTTATGTGATGAATAATCCCAAGAAATTGCTTCTATCACACAATTCTACTTGCATGTAGGTTATAAACAAATCATAGCAATCACATACCTCAATGAATCTCATCCAAATTGGAGCTATGATTGTTGGAGTATTTGCCACAAAAAATGATGAGATTCTTCTAAACTTATCAATCAAGGAAACTACCTTTAAGTGTAACAATCTATATCTATTTAAAACTAATGTAATCAAAATCAACAATATACCAATGATGTAACAATTGTGTAACCTTTCCGCGCCCTCTTTGCAGTGTGTCTCTACTATGGCGGCTTGTGGTGCGTTCCCTCCTTCTATGGACCCTGGCATTGATGATCCTTGCCAAGGTGTGGGTGCTCTACTTGGAACTATGCCTTCTACTGTCTCCCCTCCCCTTTCCAATGCTATTTGGTTTAGGTGTGATGCTCCATAGGTGAATGGTGATGCTACCATTCCCCATGGGGATTTTCCTAGTATTTATGCACTCATGCCCTTTGGTGTCCAGGTTTCTGGTGATTCCTCTCGGTTGGTTGCTGCTTCTGCCCTCCCTTCTGCTGGGGATGTTGTGGTCCTTGGCTTCTCTACTGAGGGTGTTGTCATGGGTATTGAGTTGCTTTGTCTGGTATTGATGTTGCTACCAATGTTGTGGGTTCTAAGGTTTCCACACCTTCTGTTGGTGGGCATAGCTTTGCTCATGTGGCTAGGTCTGCTGCTCATCTTGCCAAGGGGGTCTACCCTTTTCCTTGTGCCAAGACCTCTCTTGTGGTGGTCTATGGTTTGGAAGTTGAGAATATTGATTGCTACCAGGGCACAACGTTAGTATGCAGATTTACTAGTTTCTGGCCTTCTCTCAGATCTCCATTGTTGGGTGAGTGTTTCTTGGAAACTTTTGGTTTCCTATAGCATTGAGCTTTTCCCTTGTGCTAAAGGCTTTTTCATTGCTTCTTTTGCTTCTTCTCATGATCGCGATTTGGTGTTGGGAAATCTGTGGGCTTGGGGAGATCACTCTCTCTTTGCCAAACCTTGGACAACTTCCTTTAATCCCCTCACCGAACCACTCAATGTGCGTCCAGTTTGGGTTCGCCTACCTAATCTTCCTCTTCATTTTTGGGAGCACTCCTGTTATGAGGCCATTAGTAACTCTATTGGTCGATTCTTGAAGGTTGATGATTCCATGTCCTCGATGGGTCACTCTACCTTTGCACACATTTTAATCAACATTGACATTTCCAAGCCTCTCCCCGGGGATGTGGTTCTTATGGTTGGGGACATGCCTTGGACTCAATCATTGGACTATGAGGGCCTTCCATTTTGCTACCAAAGGTGATTTTCTATGGGTCATTTGGCTTCAGACTACTCTCTCTCTCAACACAAAGGCTATGCTACTTGGTAGAAGGATGCTACTACTGATCATTTGATGGGTTATGTTGCTAATATTGATGACTCCTTTCAGAAAGATGATGACTCCTCCTGGGATGAGGTAGTGCCTCTCACTGCTATTGAAGCTCCCATTGAACCCCTCAGTGCTACTGACTTAGCCTCCGTTGGCCCTATGACTGCATCTCTTTCTCAACATCATCGAATCTTGCCGAATTTTCTCTTGATGTTGTTCTGTTGCAGCAGCCTATTGATGTTCTACTGCAACAACTTGCTGATGTTTTGCTACAACAACCTGCTACCATTCTGCTACAACAACCTGTTGTTGATGCTAACTGTAACTCTACGGGGCCCTACCCGCCCAATCCTTCTTTTGATGGTCTTAATGATAGTATTTCCTGGACCGTGGTTCGTTGCAAGTGGAAGGGAAAATCTTCCCCCCTCCCTCAAATTTGCCTTGGCTTGGATGATTCTCCCCATCTTTGAGCTGGATTTTGGTTTGTTGCAGGTTTGATAGGTTTTTTCACCTATCCTTGTTTTGTTGTTTTCTATACTGTCTTTGGGTTATGTTCTTTAAGGGTCAACACCCTTGTTTGATGTTTTTAAAAAAAAATTGATAGTCTTGGCTATGTTAAGGGTCAACGCCCTAGCTAACGTTGCTTTACTAATAAAAAGATTGTGAAAATGACAAACTTGAGTAGCAACCATTGATGTGTCCCTTGTAAATGGGTGGGAAATAATGTTTGGAATGAAAAAATATAAGTAGTCACAAAATGGAAAATATCATTTTCCATGACTGGGATTCCCATTATACTATAAGTGACAATAGTCACGACTGTGATCATATCAACTTGTATACAAGTGTAAATGATTGCAATCAACAATACAAAGTCAAAAAATATTATAATAAACATTATCATATAGAAATAACAATAGTAAACCAACAATAAAATCAATATACTAGCTATATTTACCTACATAATGACATAAAATCCCTCCACAATCATCTACATACTTCTAAAACCTTTCAAAATTAGCAACTTACTCTTTCTCATTATGATTTTATCCCAGTAGGTTTTTTCAATCTCCCATGTAAATTATTAATACAAATTAGTTCCTAAATATATGACTTGTTGAAACTCTCTCTTTGGTAGTGATCTTGGGAACATTTTACTAAACACTATGTTATGTTGATTTGGATACACTTGAATACCAAAATGAAAAACATGCTTCTTACTAAGTGATGAAATAGATTGTGTTCTCTCCATCACTCAGTAACCTGCTACAACAATAAATTGTTCGTTAAAAGAAGTCCTCTTGGTTATGGTATCATTTATTTTAATGGTCAACTCAAGCTCCTTGTGTTCTTATAGAAGATTACTAATGGAATGTAGCCATCCCAGATTCATTATCAGGTTAGCTTTCACAAGATAAAATTTATTTTATACCTTATTCTCACCCATAAACACATTATGTTGTCTAGTGTCTACTTATTTGGTTGCATGAGGCAGTGAATTTATTTGCAACTATGATATTACACCCATTACCGTTTTAGCCTTCATGAATCTTATCTTATTACTTGGATCTCATACTCTTATGTACAAAAAACTTTAAAATTTGGGAAAATGACCTACCCTTGGTACATTCCTTTTGAATATAATATTAGCAAGGTCCCAATTTATTATGCATGCACATTTTAGGATTTGAACTCAAGGATCAATATAGCCCTTTTTGTAGGTTATATTCTTCATATTCTCAATCCTTAGAGGATGGGTGAATGTGTTGGTAATTAAGGTGTCTCAAACTTATAATTTCTAGATTATTTATTATTATTTTATGTTTCTCATGATCAGTTGGCATTCATGATATTAAATAATTGTGCTCCATCATAAGGGGCATGCTTTTTATGAGTTGGCACTTTTGTCACATGTCGGTGCCTTTAAATCATGTTATTAATTGCCAACATATGCCCATCAAGTGGTATAACATGGAGAGCCTATTTTTAGGGATCTTATGTTCTATGAGAACTGTAAAGGCTAAAAGTGGGGTGGATCATTTTGGATGTGAGAAACAATTAGTGACACATGTATGAGTATCCTTGCACAAGTTATTAATAGTCTATGATGCATATAATAATATCTCTTATTTTTGAGGGCTTCTTATGACAACTTGTGAGGTGGTGTAATGTCATGTAAGAGACTATGTTTGACATGTAGGGGTTGTATGGATTTTTACCATGGTATTTTGGAACCTTGACCCATGTTAATGTTTTATGGTGGTATTTTGAGCCCCCATGAGTCAATATATTGAGGGGTTGAGTTGGAGACGAATATGAGTTTCTTCAAGTTTTGTTTTGTAGGGTGCCAGATTGAAGACAAGAGTAGAGTTTGAGAGTTGCATTGTAATTTCATATTGCTGATAATACAAGTCTTTCATCAATTCTTTGTGAAGTTTTTTCCCAAAAGGGTTTCTCCACGTAATTTAGATGTTATATGTTTAATATTCTATGGTGTTATGTTTTGATGTTATAGCCAATTTCTTTCATATGATAAACACTGCTAAATTTGATTTACAATTAATTTGAAGCTACATAAATTGTTGTTCACCTTTTCTTTTCTAACATAATGTAAATTTGTGTTTGTACCAATTTTAAAGATTAAAATTTTCGTATTATTCTTGTTTTTAGACTAGTGTAGGAAGTATTTACATGTACCTTGATTCCTTTCATGAAATACATTCTCCTTAGTAGTGTTTCTTTTCACATCATTCTATAATTTGGTTACTTTTTCCACAATTAGTTAAATGAAAAATACACCTACACCTTTATGCAACATGTCTTAGTCCCTTGTAAGTGAAAAATAATAGAATTTTTGCATTCTTTTTTCCTAATTTTCTTTCTCTTTAATGGGCTTATCTAGTGGTGAAGTATGTGAGCTTAAATCTCACATTTTCTTGTTTCCTTCTTGTGGCCTATCATTCTTTGTTCCTCTTTTCTTTAACTTTGAAGACTTTTTTGTGATCTTGTAAGGTAGAATATTGCTCCCTCATACTCATTAAATTATTTCTCATCTTTGAAGATATCCTACAATAACTTTGCGTCTTTACAAAAATTCTTTAAAAAATTGTTACCCCTCTCAAGTTATTCTAAGATTTTAAATCATGTATAATCATTACTTGAGAATTCATCAATCTTCATCGTTGGATAACCAAGGCCCTCAAATGGTAGTCTTTCATTCACTATGATGGGATAAAGTATTCCTTGAGCTGGGTCCTCTTTCATCATAAGCCATCCTTGCTAGAAATTTGGAGTCCATACCCTTTCCATGTTTCTCAACATTGCCAATGGAATTATTAGATTTTAAATCATTAAACAAAAAATAGATCATGGGTACTCTTGTACACCTCTTTCATAGTGTGTTCTTGTTAAGTATGAGTTTATTCACTCTTCTTTATAGGCTTCTACCTCTCTTCTTAGAGTTTTAATAGAAAATCATCCTTCACCATTGTCAGGAATAGGTTTTGTAGAAAATCATCCTTCACTATTGTCAGGAATAGGTTTTGTACACCTTGTAATGATGTCGCTCCTGCATTTTTCTAAAACCCCCTGCATTCAAAGCTACTTGTTGCTAGGTCACTGCTCACCACTCATTACTTGTCATTGGCTCATTGTTGGTTATGGGGGCATTTGTATCTTTGATGGCTGCACTAGATTTAATGAGATCCCTCTTGTGGTAATGAATGGTGGTGCATCATTTTCTAACATGGTGGGTTTGCTTGTACCCTCTTCTCCTCTATGTGGGAAGGCTCCCCCATTGCCATTTTCACTTACTTCTTTGGTTGTGGTTTGTGGTAAGGAGGTGGTTGAAAATATTTTTTAATCCTCACCATAATCTTATTTGCAGATTCAATGGGCTTTGGCTTTCCCTTCTTGATTTTCATCAATGGGTTAAGGTTTCCTAGAGGCCTCTCACCAAGGAGGCTTTTGACTTTACCCCTGCACTAGGGTTTTCTTTATTACAAGTTTAATCTATATTAAGGACTTGGAGATAATGTTGGTGGACCATCTATGGTTTTGGGGAGAACACTCATTTTCTCTCAAATTGTGGTTTCCCTATTTTGACCTGGGGAATGAATCCCTTAATATTATGTTTTCTTGGTTTAAATACCTTATCTCCCTCTCCAATTTTGGGAGAATTATTGCTTCAAATATATTTTGAAAGTGGATACTTCCTCATTAAACATTGGCGACTCAACCTATGCTTGTATATTAGTGAACTTAGACGTATCCAGGCCTCTTTGTGGAGAGGCACTTTAATGTGGAAGGAAGGAAGTGAGTTCAACTACTTGACTACGAGAACTTTCCTTTTTGATGTTGGTGGTGCTTTGCCATTGGTCACCTAGCTTCTGAGTGTCTTCATCCTAATCACAAAAGTTTGATGTCTTCTACTTGGTGGCACAAAGCCCTTCTCTAAAAATTTGAACAACAAACCTATTTCTTCGCCATCATTGGTGGTTGAGAGTTTTTCTTCTCTCTCATTGGATGTTGTTGTTGATCCTTTGGTATCTTCTCATTGGGTTGATGTAACTTCTAATAGGTCTTCTTCTATTCTAGTGACCTTTTTGAGGGACTTTGGGAGGACTTATGATGCTGCTAAGTTGATGGAGTATCCTTCTACTCTGTTGGATATTCCTTTATTCACCTCACATACAATTCCCCTGGAGGTGATGGTGGAGGGGATGACAATGTCCCTTCTCCCTATTTTGTTGATTTGGATGAAGACATTTCTTGGACGACTGTCGAAAGAAGGAAGAGAGGTCTTCCTAAATTGATTTCTCACTCCCATCCCAAGGTTAAGAGGGTGAGGATTGATAGGAAAAGTTTAGGTAGTATTTAGTTACCTATTGTTATTTTTGTTGTTCTTTGGTTTGTGGGCTTGTTGTCCCTTGGTTCTGTTTTGTTACAATTTGATTGTTATCTCACTATGTATAGGGTTTCAAGGTCCCTTCAAAACCTCCATTTGTTGGCTTGCTATAGTTGAGTGGTTTGTTGTTGGTTGGTTGTGCTTATCCTATTAGATAATGTTTTGTAAAAGGTTTGATGGGCACCTATTTTACCTTTAATAAAAACACTGATTATTTTAATTATTTAAAATATATATTTATTTGCATCATTAGCAGATGTGTTTAGCCACATTAAATTATTTGAGATCACTTGTGAATTTGTACGTAACACTGGGTTAGACATTTTATCCGTGGATCGCACATAAGAATATTATTTAACATTTGAAAAAATTAATATCAAAAAGTAAATATGGGGTCAACGGTTTTGAGTCATATGGTTGCATTTGTGTGAGCTTGAAGCATGTCATGGGATGTGTATATACATGTTTGGATACATGGAGGATGCATTGGAGGAGCTTGATGTTTCAAAAGTATTCATGGAGACTTTGTAAGTGTACATTGTAATATTTTCATTATTGAATAACACATTGAGTTTGGATGCTTCTATAGGATGGATTTTTCCCTCTTTAAGGTTATACTTTGTGTTATTTTGTGGTATGTGTTTGATATTCGCATATGGTTATAATGTAAACTTGTATGCATGCTTTACTCTCATGGGGTTTTGTAGGAAATGATTTGATAAACTTGTATGATTTTTCTAAGTGGTATAGTCATGGTTGTGGTTGTGACGTTTGTGAGATCCTTAATTTGGTATAATCCTTTTTTAGTAGATTTGATGCAAAGTTGAAGTCATGACAATACAAGAAATATTTGAGGCATTTCAACACATGACACATATTTTTCAAGCTATTTCACATATTTGAAGTTTTGGGGTTACATATTTGTGGTCATTGTTTGGAGATTCAAAGTTTGAATATGAGTTTGGAAAAAGGTTTTTTTTTCCTTGGGTGTTCACCAAGAGAGTTTTGAAAGGGAAGTTTCATACACGACCCTTTGGAACAAAACACAACTCTCTATTATATCCAGAAAACCTAAAAAAATGAAGATTGATATAAATCTGACCTATTTTGATCACTTGAAAAAAAAGATAATTTTTTTTGTTTTTTCTTTTTTCCCTGTAACCCAATCATACAACTGTTTGTAGTGATGGGAGAAGAAACCTTGTGACAACTTATAAAAAAGTAAATTTCTGGAAAGAATTCAAGCGATATGGGGTTCACATACCCCATACCACATGTGCATTGATATCACTACATGAAAGTGTACAGCTGCCGATTGCAGTTTAGTGTTGATTGGTTTGCTAGTTTGACGAATTCCAGAGGGCCAGTGCCTGGTGCTAACACGAGTATAAGCAATACAATCCAACTTGTTTCTATTGATCCTTCATGTATAAGAGGGAAGAAAATTAGGAAAATTCAAACAAATTTAAATGTGTTCTGAAATCTGCCACCTCCACTTGCCACAGAGCCGAAAGTTTCACTATCATCGCTATCGCCACCCACATGCTATCATTGGCATCAACATGTATAGTCACAACACAAACTGCATGTTCTTCTTTGCCTCTCTTTAACCTTATGGAGTAGTTTTCTTTTGGGTGGCACAATTTTCACCCACAGTGTCTATCTTTTGAATTTTGATAATCATTGAAAAACTTTCTTTGAGAACTATGTAGTGGTATAGGTTTGGTTGTCTAATTTTTTAGTTTTGTTACGAAGTCAAACATGTTCTAGAGCTCTTATTTGATTATAAACTTCGCATATGAGATTGAATTTTCAATTTCGAATAGACAATAGAGAGAATTCATAGTATATTACATAGTGGTTCAAGTGATTTTTTCACTTGGATGAGCAGAGAGGAGATTGTACTTGTTTGATCATTTGTAGAAGTCTAAACTTAGGGGTATGTTTTGTGAGCATCTAGATGACTTAAGAGACAAAGAAATTAAGGGAGAGAATGCTTATGAGATCTAGATGATTGCACAACATATTATTAGATTTGATGCTTCCTAATATAGGTACATAGTTGTTTTCAGAGTTTGAGTTTTGATGGAGATAGGCACATAGGTTGTCTTCTAGTTTGAGGACATAAATTGCCACATGCGATGATTTGAAGTCTTGGTTTGGTGATTTGAGTATAGGTATTGATGGTGATGATTATTGTATTGTTTCCTGGATGCTCATGTACATTTGAGCATTTACATGACATGATCATGTATGTGGTTGACATGTGGTGGTGTGGTTCAATTTAGGAGGTTGTTCTTATCTCCTAGATGTTTGATTGGTTCTTTGACTATGGTACTTGATTGTGGATTTGTTTAGAAAATTAGATCTATAAATGACTTGGTGTTTGAGTCTTGAGATCTACAAGTTCTCTTCTTGTTTATCTTGATTTGTGGGTTATTGATGTGATGGAGAGTTTGCATTTTGCATTGATTGATGATCTACGAATTATGTAGTTGTGTTGGCTGGCCATCCATTTGGTTGTAGAAGAATCACTTAGATGTGGATTGTCTATATCCACATGTCTTTTTAGTGTTGATACATAATGGATTACTTGACCTTGTTTGTAGTCATTTGTTTACTGATATGTTGCATTGATACGAGAAGATTGATGATAGTTGTCTGGATGGTTAGCTATGGGGATTTGAGCATGTTGTTTATCACTATGTCATAGATAGTTTGATTGCACTATTCAATGGAAGCTTTTGATAGTAATATTTTGGTGGTGGCTGTATCTTTTCGGTTTGAAGATCTGCATTCTACTTTATTCTTTGTAGTTGTTGGGATTACACTTGAGTGTGTTTGTGGACTGTGGGTGACTTGCATTTAGGAGATAGTTATCATGATGCCATGGAGAGATTGGTATGAGGTATCATGGCTCATCACGAGTTTGGGCAATTTTGTGGATTCATTATTTGGTGATGAATGATCTTTTGTAGTGGTTGTTCGTGTCATGGAGGAGATTTTGGATCTTGTTTCTTATATGCAGTGAGAGTTTATTGACATCTTGGGTTCTATTGATAGAATATGGTTATCTTCGTGTGATTAGAGATGTTGACATCTTGGTTAGCCATGGAGGACTCTTGGAATCTTTGGTTGAGGTGTTAGGTTTATGACTCGTCGATATTTGATAGGTGATCCTTGTTTAATATGATGGTTTGACATTGTTTCTTGGTTGATTCTTGATTCTAGATTAGAGTTTTGATATGATACAAGTGCTCTTGAGAGCATGAAATGTTCATTAGAGCATATGATCTCTTTTAGAGATGTAAGATCATGATGTCACAATGTGTTCTTGATTTCGTAGTTAGGGCATTAACAATGATCTTGTTGGTTCTCTTGGTATTGAGTATATTGAACATTTGTTTTGGAGCTTCATAAGAGCATTGTGTTACATTTGGAGCTTAACATGGATTGATTGGCTGGTGGTGCTCTTGGATACTTGGAGACTTGGGTGAGGATGGAGTTATCTTTGGATTAGAGACATTTGTTGAGACAATTACTCTTTGGAGGTTTCAACAAGAAGTTTGAGGAGCCTTTATTTGGATATGGATGTGAGTTCATGGTGGAGCTATAGAGGAGATTGTTCTTGGAGAGAGTCATGATGACTTGGTAATCTTGGAGTATTCTCATTCCCCTTTCTTGGTTTACTCGACATATAATCATTTGAGAGGTATTTCCCATCATTTTTTATCTACATTATGTCTTATGCTTTGTCTTCTCATGGATATTGATCTTGAGCTCTGCCTATTTATTTTTGGAGGGTTCATTTGAGAAGTGTTTGGCATGTTTATGCCATTGTGCATATGAGTTCATTTATGATGTCATCCATTGATGAGGAGTTCAAGAGATGTTACTAGGCTTATTCTTGGTTTTGGAAATGAATCTAAGTTTGATCTTCCTTGGTTAGAGAAGCTTACATTTATGTTGATTTACATATGCTTTGTTTGATCTTGGAGGTTGATTAATTGGGTGTTGTTAAGGCTTTTCATTCAAATTTTTATGGCAGAGATCTTACTTGACATGGTTTAACATTATGAGGTGTGTAGAAGGATGTGCTACATGCTTTGATTTGTAAGTTCTCTCTTTGATCTTATTCTTCTTCTTGAATGTTTGTACTCACAAGACATTGGATTTAAGGTTTTTGTGGGGCCATGGTGATCATTGTTTATGGTCATGTGTTGTTCATTGTTCTTTGATGACAACATGGAGGCTCCTTGATCTCTTTCTTTTGTTGAGAGTAAATAACTTGAGAGAGCTATGGACACTAGTGGTGAGAGTTGTATTGCAACATATTTGTTGCAAGTTTTCCGTAACATTGTGGATGTTCCTTGTTACTAGATAATATCGGTTACACCACCTATGTGAAGCTATTGGTAGACTTTGTATGCCTTGATCATTTTTAGATTTTGACATTACCTATGTAATGGGAGTTCTTGGAAGTGTATGTTTTTTATTGATAGGTTTGACAATGAAGCTTGTGATTATAGTTTATAGGTTGGATATGTTGTTAGTTTGAGTTATATTGATGTTTGGATGCCTTTGAGGTATGGATGATTGGATGGATTACCATTTGTTGTGGTTGCTATTTCCAATCATGTTGGATTTTCTTCATTTGACAACAACTTGGAGCTTTTGTTATCACTTGGAATTGATACTTGTGTTCTTTGGATTGATGTATTTTCACTTTGGCTTGTTTCTTTTTTTCATAATTGGCATGTTGGAGGATGCGAGATTTTTTTGCTCGATATGGAGGACATCTTGGATGTTATTGCAAGTAATTTGATGTCACACAAGACCGTACTAAAAATTCACGTGGTTCCATATATGACTTTGATGAGGTATTTTATTGATTGTCTTGTGCAATTTATGCAAGAGGGATGACGTTAAGAATAAGGATTGTACACCTTGCTTACCATTGATTATTTTAATTATGTAAAATAAATATTTATTTTTGGTGTATCATTAAGAGATGTGTTTAGCCAGATTACATAATTATTGTGTTTAATATCGAGTTGGATATTTTTTGTGTGGGTTACACATGCAAAAAAATATTTGATATTTCAAAAATTTAGTGTGAAAAAGCAAATGCAAGATCAATGGTTTTGTGTACTCACGGTTTCACTATATCACTTGGTTGTATTTGTGTGAACTTGTTTTTATAAAAGCTATTACATGTTTAGTGGTTGAGATTGGTTGTTGGTGGTTTTGACGTGACCATCATTGTATTGATTTTTTTTTAAATTGTTTATGTGAAACACAACATGAGATGTGTAAATACACGCTTAGGCCCATGGAGGATGCATTGACAAAGATTGATGTTTCACATGCATTCATGGAGACTTCGTAAGTGTATTGTAACTTTTTCGTTGTTTAATAACACATTGAATGTGGGTGCTTTTAGAGGCTTAATTTTTCCTTCTTGAAGGTTTTCCCAAGGTATATCTCATGTTATCTTGTGATATATCTTTGATATTTGCACGTGGTTATTCTGTAAACTTGCATGTATGTTTTTCTCTCATGAGGTTTTGTTAGGAAATGAAATGATCAACCTATATGATTTTCCTAACAACCATAACTCCTATTGCATTCACTCAAGGATTCTAATAAAATATCAAGTTTGGTCCTTTCTTTCAAATGGTGTTTTTACTCCCAGGAGCTTTCTTCTCTCCCCCAGCTGCTTGCAAATTTTTTGTGCATCTTCAATTTTCTTAAGATTTTGTGATGGTTGTACCTTGCAACCAACAACCAGCAACACCTTGAAAAGAATTTGGTAAAGAAGGATATACATACAAATTCTTTGTGTCACTCAAATTTACCTACAAGCTTTAAAAAACTTGTTACTTTGATACCAATTGATGTGTAATTTCCTAAAATCTAGTTAGTACAACTATGCTACTTAAATTCTCAAATTACAATAGAATACAAAAGAACTAAAGAGTTGTCATAACGTAAATAGAGTGCTGAAATGAGAAAATGCATCACAAACCCAATGACTTATCCTAAACCCTGCTTGGTAGTGGCAATCGCTCTTCTACTAGAGTGTATTACTCAAATAGACAAGTACAGATGTACGTACAACCCTTGCCAAGCCTATTTTTCAACATTCAACTTATTCCTCTACTTCTTGTAGATACAAAAATTCAATTCTCCTCCTCCCCTTCATTTTGAATTGCCAATGTCTTCAATTAGGATGTTGGATGACTCCAAACATAAGTACAAAGCCTTCTTGGGTAAAATTCAAAGGGATAGGGTTGCTGAAAATTTTCAGGTTAATTTTTCCTGCATTGGGATGAAACTGCCCTTTTTTGGCAGGTAGAGGTTACAAAACTGGCCCCTATGGAAAACCACACAGAACCAATGAGATTTCTGCACCTGAAACTTATTGAATTGTCTTCATCCGATGATGAGCTTTCCCCTGGATTCAGTATGTATAATGAATTTCTTTAATAGAGTTCTAATTTCTAGTATAATAAATTCATTGTATTTTTCTTGATATCTATAGCTAAACGTTGCCTTTATATCATTAACAATAAAGATCATTAGCTTATGTTGCAGAACTGAGTGCAGATTCAGTAGGGATGGGACATGTAAGAAAATATATTTAGAGCAATGCAATTTACTTGTACACAAACTTTTTCTTGATAGCTACAACTTAATATTGCCTTTCAATCAATACCAACAAAGGTCATTAGCTCATGATGCAATGCTGAGTGCAGATTCAGCAGCGGATGAAGAGCATTTGACATGTATGCATATTTTTTTTAGGTAACGCCATTTCCTTATGCATGCATATATAATTTCATGATATCTACAACTAAATGTTGCCTTCAAATCAGTAACAATGAAGATCATTAATTCATGATACAGAGCTGAGTACAGATTCAGTAAGGCCAGATACCAAATGACATGTACGTCAAATTTTTTAGAGTAACAACATCTCCTTTTACATTAACTACATTTGACTATTTCCTTTTTCCAACATATGATATCAACTGGGAAGCCTTATTCAGAAAAACTTGCAATTTACAACTGCTGATGAACTGCTACGAATTAGCCTAAATATTATTTTAGGGAAATATACGGTTTTGACAGTGTTCTGCCAGTAGCAGTTAAAGGGAAAGCGCCAAAGAAGTTAAGAATTATAAACTGGAATTATACAAAACTCCAGCTCTGATGGAGCTGTTTCCGAAAAAAACGAGGAAGGATTTTGTTCGTAGACACATTGAAAAGAAGTTGCAGACAAAATTTCCCTAGATAAGTTGCAGATGGTTATGAATTTTAACACTTGCAGCAATGGATGGCATTTATAATTGTGCTCTGCAACTATACTTATAAGTTATAATTAGAGGCCAATAATGCCTCAGTGTATGCTTATTACTTATTATCATTCTGTATGGTTTAACATTGTTTAACTTTTAATTTATTTTAATGCTTAGCTCCTTCCATGAAGAGTTTTGAGTTATTGTACTTAAAGAATATTTTCATCACCCTTCGTTTCGGCTTGACGATGGAATCCGGTAACGAGGAAATAGATTCCAATTCAGACTTCTTTACAAAGCACAAGCATGAATACAGATGCATAATGGAAGATAATCAATAGTTTCGTACAATCTGACTAAAAGTACAGCTATCTTACCTATAATCATATTTTGATCAGTTGCTTGTGCAGCTCTGTGAGTCCATAAACATCCATAGAGCAAGTGATGAAGCTCACTAAGTCTGCATATCTTCCTCAACCAGAACATTGCTTTCTACTTTCACATTGTTATATCGCTTTGCACAAAATATGTATATGCAGAGGTTGATTGCAGAAAGAGCAGCCAGAAGCCAATAATAGTAGTCCAAATGAGCTTTATTCAAGTTGTCTGAGAACCAGCTTCCTTCACTGCTTCTGCTGCTCAAGTCATCAACAATGGAGATAATAATGCTGCTGAGGAAGCTCCCAATTCCAAGAACACTCAAAAATACAGCAATGCCCAAGCTTCGCATTGACTGGGGCATTTGATCATAGAAATACTCTTGCATTCCCACCATTGTGAATACTTCTGATATGCCATAGAGTACATACTGAGGAAGCAGCCAGAAGATGGTCATTGGAACTATCGCATCAGGCATGTCTTCTAAATCATTATCCTTCACTTCCTTTAGTCTTTTAATTTCTGTCAAAGCTGCAACAACCATGGCAACCATAGCGATGAACATGCCAAATCCTATTCTTTGCAGCAATGTTATGCCACGCTTGTGGTTTGTAAACTTTCTGGCAACTGGAACAAGCATCCAATCATACACAGGCACAAGCACAAGAATACTAATTGCTATCAGACACTGCAAGGATGCTGGAGGGATTTGAAAATGCCCACCAATTTTTCTATCCATTGTACTGCCCTGTTTTGTAAAGAAAGTAGCTGATTGTGCAAATACAATGCCATACATTAAACATGTTGCCCAAATAGGAATCAACCTTTGAATGAGTTTGAATTCTTCAATTTGCATTTCTACAGAGCTACTGGTTGATTTCTCCCCTGGCTGCTTATCTTCACCTACTGCTCCGTCAGGAAACCTATTCCAAAAGAGTGAAAACATTGAAATAATACCTTTTAGTTGATATCCCTCTAGCTAGAAATCTAACAAAACCGATAATACCATTTCCTACTTCACAACAAGAAAAATCAGCACACAAGCATAGCCAAATAAATAATTGAATAGAATGACAGGTAGCTTCAATGCCACATATTTACAGTTTGAGTCTATCTATATATGTACAACCTCTGGTTACAGTGTTTTTTATAGTTTCCATGTTCTTCAGCCTAGACTACTAAGCAAGATTTGCAGGAACGATTTCCTCTGGTCATTAAAAAATGACTTCATTGCAAACCATGATAATATTTCTTCCAGGAAATCAAAGCGTGTTCTCAAAATCCAAAGTTCATTTAAAACACAGGGTTCAACCAGCTCTATCTTGGACAGAATTTTTTAATTAAGTTTGAAATATTCATTCATTTGTCGCCATGAATGGCTTTATGCTTGTCATAAGAACAAGATTCTTTTTACAGTTTTGATGAAAGGAATGGTAAATTTTTAATATTATAAGTACCCTGCGCAGATTTTGCACTTTTGTGATGTAATATACACGTTGTGCCTTCCAGATTTACTAAAGGAAAAAGAGAACTGTAAAAGGTCAAAGCTGCTTACTTGAGATGATCTAAATGAAGGACGTCCATTCTCGGTCTTACAAAACATTCGGATACTGTTCTCCGAACACAAACAAGTAGATTATCAGAGGGTAATTTGTGCTGGTAAAACACAGAGCCACAGAGGAAAACAAAGAGAGCTAGTGCCATAGCCACAGTTGGGATTGCAAATCCCACTCCCCATCCTATATTCTCTTCTATGTACAGAACTATTGACAGTGCTATCAGAGCACCGAAACACTGACCAAAGTACCACCAATTGAAAAAGGAACTCCTATGCTTGTCCTCTTCTCCATCTCCATCAAACTGGTCTGCACCAAAAGCTTCTATACAGGGTTTGTGCCCTCCTGTACCCAATGCTATCAAATATAGGGAGATGAAGAAAACCCCAATCTGAAGAGGAGTGGCCTTTGAACAAAATCTCTCTGTTGTGTCACACGGGGGAGGTTTCAGATATGGGACTGACACAGATGTGGTCAAGCAGATTAGTCCCTGCAAAAAAATGGAAAGTTTATGAAGTTCATTGCAGTTTAATTCTCCTTTGATTTAGATATTAATATCTATTACTGTCAAGAATGGCCAACAAGATTAAAACAAATCCATCATCGAAGTGCCTAGTACATTTTCACTAAACAAATGCATAACCGAAACTAAACCAAATATTGAACTGAAAAACAAAATCACGAAGCAACAAAAACCTAAGCTGCAATGCTTGGGAACTTGAAGATTTGTCAAGTCGTCACTCCACCGAGTCCCAACAATGGAGGTCAACAAGAAGCTGAAGATGGATTCAGTGCTGATATATACTGGGGTCCCCTAGGATGAACATTGCCTAACTGCTCTCCTATTTATCATGTGATAGCATGACCTTTTGCAGTGTAATTAGGTAGTAAAAAAATTCTAAAACAACTTAAAACCCTGTGATGGGGAGTACTCATAAAGCTTAATCCCTGCAAAAATAAAAAGGTAATTTAAATTTCATTACAGTACTCAAATGGCAAATTACAAATATTGTAACAAACACCTCAATATAGTGATGGGAAGTCCTAGGTTTGACTTCTAACAGTCCAAATTATTAAAAATCAGAGACAGATAAAGAGTCTCAGCATAGAAGTGTGCTTTGAAGGAAATATCTGAAATAATCTACAGGGTCGCTAGCCAGCAGCAAGGGAAGATCCTAGATTAAAGATCCAGCTGGTCCATGAAAAATAAGATTCAATTCCACAATTTAAAGTATACAAGAATCATATAAAATCTATGGATAATACCAAGTCAATTGGGTAATAAAAGCCATTTAAAAAAATATTATGATGGTGTAATATATCATTATGGATTAATACCTCCACAAGCACAATAAAAAATTAATGTTATTAGATTTCTACAATCTATTTATACCTATGTTGTTTGTAGTTTCTGAATTTCTACAAATGTATATTGTTTGTAGTTTCTGAATTTCTAAAATCTATACTAATATTATTTGTAATTTCTGAATTTCTATAATCTATACAAATATTATTTGTAATTTCTGAATTTGATTATGTAAAATTTCTGAGTTTGATTATGTGTAACCATCACCCCATCACATCGTCAGACTGAAAGAGAATTCAAGAGATGTAATGGGTGAATAACCATTATAGACCAATCTTAAAAAATGAGGTGCTCTGAATTTCAGAGCAGTAATTAATTGGGTTAATAAAAATCGACATCATTGTAAAGCTCAAAATCCGAAATGATGGAATGGATACCCATATGGGTTAATCCCGGCTATAGAAAGAACAGTGATTTGAATTGCATAATGGATTCCCACATGGGTTAATCCCTGAACGGTGATTTGAATTGCATACCATTATCAATTTGGTAATTAAAAAATTGTCACAGAAGAGTTTAAAGCAAATATAATGGGGAAAGCCGAAAAGAAGAGGCATCTGGATTTTTAACAACTGACCAGCAGATAAATAATGGAAGAAAGCAGAGTTGTCCGATATCTACCCCAATAAACATCTGCAAGGAATGCTCCCAGGAAAGGAAGAATTGCTGTGACTCCAGACCATATATTTACATTCTTGGCTGCTGTCGCAGTGCTTTGGTGGAGATCATTGGTGAGGTATGTAATTAAACTTGAGCTTATGCTATAGTAGCTCATTCTCTCTGCCACCTCAACCCCTGTCAAAAGACGATCCAAACAAGAGATTAAGATTTCTGCCGTGGGTTTGCAATTGTTTTGAATACAAAGAAAGATATGCCATTAAAATGGGTGGATGAAAAAGATATATGAGAAGCACCAATTATAAAAAAGGATGCTTTCCATCCTCCTGTGTGGGTTGCAATGGAGGAGGCTGCTTTACTACATCCATTTTTGGGTAGCAGGGCTTCCTCCATCTCTGGAATTCGATAGACAATAATAGATCCCCAACCTATGGAAACATAATGGTATTGTATTTGGGTTTTCTAACTTTTTCCTTGTTCTGTGTCATTATCTTTGTCCTGGAAGTGATTGTCGAATTCAATTTGCTATTTCGTAAATCAATTTGCTATTTCGTAAATTCATTATTTTTTATTGAAGAAATTGTAGGGTTTGTGTCTGTTCATGTTATTTCTTATTTAGTTTTATTATTGAACAAAGCAGAAATACAATTAGTATTTTTAGTTTCTTTATTTATTTGTTACATATATTCTTAGAGAGTTAATCTTATTATATCTATTCACATTTATTATATATCTATTTCATTTATGTGTTTGTCATATTTATTTATACACTTGCTTCTATTTAGTTGTTTGTCACTTCGATTTAACGATGTTGGGTGGGAAGAGAGGGGATTGTCCGGGGATAGGGTGCTTGTGGTCATGAGTTTTCCTTTTCCAACTCAAAAATAAATAAATAAATCTTGGTCAAGTGATCTTTACCTTTTTACCTTGACTTGATTAAACACACCTTTGGTGCAATTTGATGTTATATGCTAGTCTTTAAAGACATCCAACACATTCACCCCAAGGAATGAAAAAGGGCAATCGAACAATCATCTCTTAATATAATAATAATTCATTTTAGAAAGCAATTAATAGTGATACATTTATATTTGGTAACAAGTAAAAAAATTGCATCTTAGGTGCTTGCCTAGTTTCAATAGGTTGACCAATATGTGTCCTCTGAGCTTAGTTATGTGACAACCTAACAAGGTATTTATTAATACTATTAGTCCTCAATTCTTAAACAAGGCAAGCCATAAACTATACATTCAACAAATTTATAGTATTGAACCCTACAAACTGCTAGGATGAATTCCAAGTAGAAGGAAATAGCTATGATTGTGAATCTATCCTAGTCCTACAAACTTGTCCTTTGACAAGGCAAGGGTCCAACATAAAATTCCAAACAATCACATTGACAAAGAGCCATCATTTCTAAGTCTATTATGAAGAATATTCTACAACCTCATTTGTTCGACACCATTCTTTGGTTATTGGTCACCACCCTCCTTCACGTTCATTTTTTTAGCTTAACATTAATTATTCAATCATCCACCCTTAATTACCAACTTCATTTAAACTAGGTTGATTTGTGTTTCATTTATTACTTGTTGTTTAATTAACTTAGGTCAATCATATAAGGAATATTTATTTTCATTTTCAAGTTGAAAGGTGCATGCTTTTCTTATTTTCTCACTCATTTATATTCTCATAGGTCTTATCTACATATAAGTTCTCACAATATTCATTTCTTTATATTTTGTTCGTATGTTTCAATAAAATATAAAAAAATCTACTAAACTTTAACCTTTTAATCCCAATGATCTAGAAACATCTTATTTTACACATTTTCTTCATTTGAACTAGATTGTGGGTGTAATTCTATGTAGGGGACAAAATCACACTTCAATCCTAACCTCAAAATTCAAACATATTTTCACTTATTCTAAGTCATGCACAAACTCAAATTGTTACTTGTCAACTTTATTTGACAAAATATTTCAATTTAATGCCTAAGATGACATATTTAAAAAGAAGTTCTAAGACACTAGGAAATCATCCCTACATGTATATTTGAGCATCCTATACATCAAAGGATATTTTCCTACACACATTTGAGCATTGATATAGGAACATCCATGTCCACAAGAAATCTTGTGTATAAAAATACAAGGATCGGGTATTAATTTATAGAACTTGTGTCTCGTGATTCAAGTTGACTCTATGTGTGGGAAAAATGGATAATTTGTATTAATATCTTATAAATGGATGGAAATGACCCCATGCAAAAGCTAGCATTTAAAATTCTTTTTTATTAACTATAGTAATTGTCTAGCTAGTTAAAGAAACTTTTTATATTTTTCTAACCTTGGTGTCATTGGGTTGAGTTGTTACAAGCATTTATTATTACTTTCAACAATGTAGTCAATATGTAAATATGTAGAGATTTCCTATGATTTATTGTAAATACTTTATTTATGACAACTAGTTTGGAGGGTTGTGATATTTTGTAAGTTCACATCATCAAAACCTTTGACCTACTTTTTGTTTGAATTGATTTCTATTTAGTTAGGCATTTTCTTAGTATATTATTTTAGTTATGTGTGTTTGATGCTACTTCTAGCTCTTTCAAATCATGGGGGTTGTTTTCTTTGTTAGGGGCTAAGCCTATATTGATTTGTGAAAAGATATAAATTAGACAAGGCAAGGGGTTTCTTAGTCATGATAGATACTATGAGGTCATGGTATTAGTGTTTATGTAGAATGGAGCAACAAACAATATTAAATATATACAAAATAAAAGAGGAAAATATAACAAATCATAATAACACACAAATTTAATGTGGTTCACCTAATGTGGGCTACATCCACAAAGAAATAATCATCCACTTTCATTTATTATCCAACAAAGAGAAAATTAAAATCTCACAAATGTTTACATTTCACAGCCACTTTATTAAGCCTTTCTAACAATTTACAAAGGTCAAATTACATACCAAAATAACAACCAACTCCTTTATTAAATAATGGACAATTTTTGCTTCAGGAGTGTTGTCTCGAGTCCTTGGCTCAGGGTGTTTCTCACAACAACCATTGCTAGAGGTGTTTCCACTAGACTCTTACGATGGACTCTGTCCCCAGGTCTCTGCCAGGCAGATGAGCCCCTAGGCCTGCAATAGGGATTCTACCCCTTGAACTCCCCCATAATTAATATGGGGAGAAAATGTGGTTATTCAAGTCACCAGAATTTAAGCCCAACAACATGATTAGTCACCATATACCAACAATCTTCCACTTAGATACTAATTAAGCTCCACACCAAACAATCTCCCACTTGGAGACTGATCGTGGAGTAACACCGCTTCACTAGTAGCTCCCACCAAATTGATGCACTTGCACTTGGCTTGCTTCTCATTTCCACCATTATACTTGAAGGCCAATAAAAATTGAGTAGGAAATCAATTTTTCTTAACTTACTATCTTTGTTAACATATATGTAGGATTTTGGATAGTGTGTATCTTTTTTTAGATTCAACTATCCATCATCTAAAACTAATCATATGAAATGATACCTTAGAAATATATGTTTAGTCTTAGAATGAAGGATTGATTTGTTTGCAAGATGAATGCCGCTTTGACTATCACTATACAACCTACTATTAGCTTGCTAACTTACCAATTCATTCATAAACCTTTATAATCAAATGATCTCTTTAATAGCCTTTGTAATAGAAACATACACCACTTTTGTGGTTGAAAGTGCAACAAAACTTTGCAATTGTGAAATACAACTAACTATTTTTCCACCTATAGTAAACACATATCCTGTAGTATTTCATCTGCTATATATATCACTTGCCAAATCTGAATCAGCATATCCCTATAGAGTAGAGTTGGAACCTCCAAAACATAATGTCTGGATAGTAGTGCCTGTCAAATACTTGAGAATCCACTTTGTAACATTCCAATGCTCTTTTCCAAGATTGTTCATACACTTGCTCACAACTCCCACTACATGTGCAATATTTGATTTATAATCAAATGATCTCTTTAATAGCCTCTATAGCAGAAACATACACCACTTTTATGGTTGAAAGTGCACAAAAAATTTGCAATTGTGAAATACAACTAACTATTGTTCCACCTGTAGTGGGAGTTGTGAGTAGGTTATGAACAATCTTGGAAAAGAGTATTGGAATGTTGCAAAGTGGATTCTCAAGTATTTGACAGGTACTACTATCTAGACATTATGTTTTGGAGGTTCCAACTCTACTCTATAGGGATATGTTGATTCACATTTGGCAAGTGATATGTATAGTAGATGAAATACTACAGGGTATGTGTCCATGACATACATCAAGTTGCCAATTATTGAAGAGTATGAAACCTTGTGTATGTAGTCCATCTCCTTTTGGGTCTTGGGACACATCTCCTTAGTCAATTTAAAAATGACTGAGAATAGGTTTACTAATTATTTTTGTATCCTACATTTGAAATATTTTCAACACATTCTCTATGTACTGACTTTGAGATAATGTTAATGTATAATTTTTCCTCTCTAGTTATTCACATACTAAGTATTTATTTTGTTGTTTCCAAATCCTTCAGACTAAATGACTACTAATTTACGATTAAGCTCATTGATATGCTACATATTAGATCCAACAACAAGCATGCCATCAACATGTAATAAAAGGATAATATAGCCACCATTATCCAATATCTTAAAGTAAACACAACGATCTTAATGACATCAATTATAACCTTGTTCAACTATAAAACTATCAAATCACAAATAGCATTGTCGAAGTGCTTTCTTAAAGCCATACAAACTCTTCTTTAACTTGGATATTGAGTCTTCCTTACCTTTGACCTCATATCCCTATGGTTATTGCATGCAGATTTTTTCCTTTAAATCTCCATGGGAAAAGTAGTCTGTATATCTAACCAGTCAAGATACAAGTCTTGTGTAGCCACAATACTTAGAATAGTTTTGATTGAAGTCATTTTAAAAAACATAAGAAAATATTTCATCAAAATCTATGCCTTTCTTTTGTGCAAAACCCTTTACAACAAGTCTTGTCTTGTACCTCCTTTTTCCTCTAGCTTCTTCCTTCATCTTATAAACCCATTTGTTCTAAAATGCTCTTTTACCTTCAAGCAAATGAACCAAGTCCCAAGTTTGGTTTTGTATCAAAGATTCTATTTTCTTTTTCATTCCTTGCTCCCACTTCTTATTGGTTTCTACCTACATTGCTTCTTCATAAATTTTTGGTTCACCAAAATCAATCGACAATATACAATACAATGAAGGAGAGTATCATCCAGGGTGTCTACTTATCATTCTAGATCTTCTTGTAGGAGTTTGAGGTACTTGCTATTGTTCTGGTTGTTGAATATTTTGATTTTCTACCATCTTTTGGACTACATTGTTTTGGGATTTCATCAAGCATTGTATATTCTATGTTTCCCTCTCTTGTTTCTTTCCTTGCAACTGATCTTCGTACATGACCTTCTCATTGAATATCACATCTCTACTCCTAATGATTTTGTGATTTTCATAATCCCATAAATGATATAAAAAATAACTAATTCCATATCCAACAAAAGTACACTTCTTAGATTTTATCTCAAGCTTTTTTCTATTTTTTATGTCAATATGGACAATGCTTCAAAACTGAAGTTTTTTATAAATGAGTAGTCTACCTTTTTACCCATCCATGCCTCCTTTATATTACCACCATCTAATGAACTTAAAGACCCTCTATTTATTAAGTAAACAATAGTATCCACAACATCTACCCAAAATTATAATGTAAATCTTGCATGCAATCTCATCCTCCTTGCACACTCCATGATTGTTATATTCATCCTTTTAGACACACCATTTTTTTGTGGTGCTCTTGGAACCATCTTTTATCTATGAATCCCACACTATGAACAATAACTATCTAATTATTGGTTGCAATATTTACCCCCATTATCTATTTTGAGACACTTCAAATTATTTCTTGTCTCATTCTCAACCAAAGCTTTCTATTTCTCAAAAATATCAAATACATCATTTTTTTGTGAATGAAATGATTCCAAGTTTTTTTAGTTGGATCATCGATAAAAGGAACATAATAATAAGACCCAACAAGAGATGATACTTGAGCTAGTCCACATGCATTTGAATGCACAAGCTCTAAATTTTCACAAAATTCCAAATCAATTCACTTCAAAATGGTAATAAATTCCTGGAATGGAGAATCGCCATCCCTTTCTCACTTATGTACCCATGCATATGGTTCCATAGTCTTGTATATGTTCTTGTGTAAGCTAAGGAAATAGAAAAATCAAAATTACTGGTTCATCCTTTTCTCCTTTTACTATTATCAATGATCCTTTTGTGACCTTCCATGAATTATCAACATATTTAACTATGTAGCTTTCACTTCTCACTTGTCCTATTGAAATTAAAAATCTTCTTAAGTAAAGAACATGCCTCGCCTCTTTTAGCAACCATTGGTTTCCATTTGATAATTTTATATGTATCTTACCATTTCCAACAATTTTGCATGGTTCATCATCACCCAAATAAACTCAAGTCTAAAATTATCTTGAACGTAGTCCAAACAATAATTTATTTGGGGTGAGGCATGAAATGAAGCCCTTTAGTCTAACACCTAAGAATCGGTAATATTATCTAAAGAAAATATTAACACATCTTGCAACACATCACTTGCTATATTTTCTTCCTTATTATTTTCTTGTTGTCCATCTCCTTGTTTTCTCTTTCAAGACAAACTATCTTTCTTCAAGTGTCATTTCTTTCTATAATGCCAACTCTCTAGCCTTACTCTAAATTTAGATTTTCCCTTCTTATATTTCCCATGATTCATTGGGCTCTTTCCTCTCTCCCTTTGCCTTCCCTTGTTCTCCATAGTCAAAGAACTACTTGATGTATCACATGTGCTTGTTTATCGCATTTTCTTGCTAAGGATGACACTAACAACATCATTAAACTTTAAAGTGTTTGAGTCAAAGACAAAATTGCTTATAGCCATGACCAAGCTATTTTAGCTTTCTAATGAGCACAAAATCAAAAGAGCCCTAACCTCGTCATCAAATGTTACTTATAAAACTTAACTAATAGTGACCATGTTAAACTCATTTTAATGACTATAAATAGACCCACCTTTAGACATCTTCATATTAAATAAACATTTTGTAAGAAATTCAATGTTGGAAGCTGATATTTTTCATATAGTTCATCAAATTCTAACATTAGATCTATCGTTGTTATTTCTTTTGATATATTGAAAGCCACCAATGCTACTAGGCACAACCGTATTGTTCCAAGTGCCTTTCTATCAAGAATTTCTCATTCTAAATATGCCATATTTGTGATATATTATTGGCAAATTAATTTAGATTTCTACAATATAAAATTTAGGTGAATCTAATCTAATCCTGTAACGAATATTGTGGCAAATATTTGAGTAAAGTTTAAAAAATAAATAAATTATTTGGCGATTTAAATATTACTAAAATGAAATTTTATAAAAATGTGGCAATTGAAGTTGCCTTAATTCTTGAATTATTCGCCAAATTTAGATTCCCAAATTTTAATTATTAACCAATTGACACATATTGACCACTAAAAAAATCACTACAACCAACTAAGATGCAAATTCAAAATTACTAGTCATCAATAAATTCAAATGTTCAAGTAAAAGATAACTCTTAGGTCAATGATGTTGATACTATTAGGGAGAATTCCAAGGCGATGACTAAAAAAATCTTTGATATATATATTTTTAATGTAGAATTTATGAGGAGGCTTAGTAAGATTGATGTTTCTCTCACTCATTTCATTCCTCATCTTTTGACGTTTCAAAACAAATTGGAAAGTATTTGGAATAGCATAATTATGTGGAATATTTGAATAAGAAATGTCATTATACCAAAGGATAAACATATTGCTTTAGCCATAAGGGTGTTTTGTGCCTTAAAATTTTGGGTAACTTCTCATAACCAAAAAAACTCTAGTGTCATGATAGTCTCCAAAACAGGACAAAGAAGATATGGAAGGAGATATAGTAAGAGGAAAACCTAGTGATTTATTTTCTAAAAACTCTAAAGGATATAAAAGTGTTTATGTTTCTCAAAATATTAAAAAAAAATATAACATTTTGCTTTTTGTTAATTGAAAAATATATGCATGCTACTAATGGTAAAAGAAAGTATTTTTTCTTAATTTAAGGAAAAAGTGGTTAAAAGTTTTGATACATTTTTGTATAGAAGTTGAAGAGTGTGTGTTTTATAATTTTGGACATGAATAAAGAAGTTTATCTTTAGTTTGTGTGCTGGATATATATTTCTTATGTTGTAATTTCTTTGATGTTGATGTGATAATGATTTATACATCTATTTTTTTGATATTATGTATCTTATTTTTCTTCTTGAAGTTTATGCAAATATGGATTTAAGTTAGAGTAATTCTTTTGGTTTGTGAGCTAGAAAATCATTTTGGGAGAATTTTTTTATCTTGTTGGATAGGTTTCTTTTATTAAGACATTAGTTCCATGCTATACATTATTCTTTGAAAAGATAAATATTTGAATTTATCTCTTATTTGTATTGTGAAATTTGAAATTTTTAGTTTTCTTGTAGTTGTTTTTCTTTGCCTTTCTTACTGTTTAGTGAAAAGAATACCGAAAACCTTAAAACTCTATCATACGAGGGAGTTGCATCTATAAATGTAGAAAAAAACTGCTCAATAATTAAAAAAATGTCAACTGTTGGTTCATTTTTTATTGCTCATTAGTCATTTAGGGTCAATTTTCAAAGTTAAACTATAGTAACAAATCTATTAGCCAATAGTTTTGCATTAGAATTTGTGAGTTTGATGAAGGATTAATAATTAGATATATTTTCACAATATCACATCTTTGTTGCAACTTCTTGAACTCGATATTTGAATGATTGTATGTGACTCTGTGACCTAATAAGTCACCAACCTTGAAGAATTACACCCTCCACATGATCTTAAAATATAAAAAAATATCACTAGTAGTATACAAAATAGGAGTAGACTAACATGTTTTGTTCATATTTCAATGTCAAAAGCTAAGGAAAACCTTAAATCAAAACTTAACTAATGTGAATATCCTATTTATCACATTCATTCTTTTTCAATGTTTGTGTAATAAAAAATGAAAACGTCTCAAAGAAATATTATATTATAATCATGTGCTAAGACATGTGAAGAGTATTCCTCCGCTATAAAGAAAGGTCATTGCAACTAGTCACTCTTGACCTTATAACAATTTTATGGGTTAAGTGCAATTTGGGTATAATTATTGTTGTTTTTTTGGTTGCCTGTTTTTTTATTTGAATACCTTTTAAGGAACACCTCTAATAACACCCTTCTAAGTTTAAGTTAAGATCAAAGAGTAGGACATATATCCACCCTCAGAGTTAGCCTTAACTATCTTGAGTCTATATATGATGTTATATTTAGCTTCATTAAGACAAACCATTGGCCCTAAAGGTAGAGAAAAGATCTAGGATTTGAAAGAGTGATTTTAGGACTTGACATGTAGTTTCTTCTCCTATTAAAACCATAGATATGTTCAATTAGGATTAGAGTAAATTGGACAAAAAACTAGAATTAGTATTCATTTGCATCTTTCCAATTTTGTGTTAATGAATGTATTTAAAAAATGTTCATAAAGGAAGGAAACTTGTATCAGTCCATAACTCTTGTGAACAAGCTCTTCTTGAAAATGTTGTATTTTTACTCAAATATAGTTTAAGAAGGAAGCTACTAAGCTAGCATGTATATAGTTTGTAGGCACTCTAATTTATTGTCATGTTCATAAATTATGAAGCAACTAGCTCTTTCAAAGCAAACAACAAATAATTCCACCTCCCCATAGTTGCACTATCTCATCTCTAAGATACAAAAAGAGTAACTTCTTGGTATTAACTACTAACTAGTGCGTTAAAGATTGCAAATGACCTATTAAAAGGTTTCACTTAACCTTGGAGGTGTTCTCAATATATTTGAAGGTATGTGGAAGCTAATAACTATATATATATATATGTCTAAGCCTTGGGTATTAGTGCATTGAACCCCACTTTACTTCAAATAGTGATTCAACGTGCTTAAGAAAATAAACAACTATTTGAGAATATTTTAAAAGTGCTACTACCAAAATAGAGACATCAATTAAAATAGGTAAGTAATCCACTACTTTCACCACTTTTTGTTTACCATTATACTATGAGGACAAAAGAGGATCCGTTGGATAGTTCTAAAAAGCCACTAAAATTATATTATTACTCCAAAATATGACTAGAAAAAAACTTTAGCGTCATTCGTTAAGACTTTAACTATAAAATATTATTAATATAATAGATACAAAATATTATTATTTAAATATTAAAAAATTATAATTGACTTCTTTAAAAGGACAATCTCCTTAAGATTAATGTTCCTTAATATGAAATCTAATATGATATTCACTTTTATTACAACTTCAATATTAAAAACTCACAAAAAGTGACTTACTTGTAATGAATAATATAAATTAAATCCACACATCTACTATAAACTTATTACATTGAATAATCAAATAATTAATTATGATTATTGTTGAAGTTTATAATAAAAAAATTTAGAAAAAAATCATAATATATACATATAATGCAAAATTTTACACAACTCTTCTAATGAAAAACTAACATATATTTTTAAAAGTTATACTTAAATGTTTAATTTTCCTTTAAAAAAGATTTTTTTTTACATAATTTTAATTTTTTTTAGTTTTTTTACTTTAAATCGTCAAATCCCTATCATAGAGATATATCACAACCTTATAGACCCTTCAAACCCTTGGGCATAAGAGTTCTTAGATAAGAAATTCTAGGTGTGTAAGATTGTTGGCACAAATTGCATCATAGTCAATCATAGTGATACAAACAAAATTAGTTTTTAGGTTGATTATGGCAATAAATTTGATGCCTTTTTTAGGCCTTTTGAAATAGTTATTCTATGAGACAATCAATGCCCATATGCTACATCTAATGATGAGCAAAATTGGAATGTTTTGTCAAAGTCATGTGCATTGCGTGTCCCCATTAAGAGTGGCAAATTTCAAGGAAGAAATAGAGGTTCAAGCACATATGGAAAGTAGGACCATCATCACATAAAAAAAATATCTCAAAAGGAAAACTTTCAAAGATCTCAAGATCCTCTTGAAGAGTCTTTCTTTAATAAGCCAGCCATACAAAGAGCATGGTCTCCCAAAGAGCCAAAAAGTACTTGACATGAAATGCACATTTAAAAGTTTGCTCGGTCATTACTTCCTAATAAAGAGGTGTACGTGTAAATGTCCTTTGAAGATGTGGAGTTAAATGGGGTCTAATAGGGAAAGAGTGGATTTAAACCCCTGGTCAATTTGAGTTGGTCAAATTTAAAGATATTTAAGGATTAACATGTTTAAAACTTATTATGAAGATTTCAAAATGATGTATTAATAATTTAAATTTATTAATAGTCTTTTGTATCTATATTGTTATAGTAAAAGATTTGTTTATTGTTTGTAAGATTAAATATTAGTAGTTATATGTGAGAAATACATAAAAATATTTATTTTTATAAATTATTAAAAAATAATTAATTATATTATTCATAAAGTGATCAATTTTATATATATATATATATATATATATATATATATATATATATATATATATATATATATATAATGTTTGGATATTTCAATAGATATGATTGATGCAAATATATCATTAACATCTAAATTTTTATACAATTAAATTTTTAATTTATTTATAGAAACCCATAGAAAAATGTTCAACACCCATAACATAAAACAATAACTTCTTAATTGCAAAACTGAATATTAGATACTTGAAAAATAGACCAAAAATATTCATTTTTGCAAGCCACAAAAAACATGCAATCATATATTACAAGCAAGTGCCACTTAGTAGAAGTACTTGCAATAATTTAGAAACAGAAATAGTCAAATATCATTTGAATTATAATTGAAATTTAGAAATATATTCATGGTAGGTTAAAATCATATGTATTGAAATTTGATTTTAATTTTTATTTTGAGAAATGAGATTCCATTATAAATAGTAAGATATATTATAATATTATATATATTTTTAAGAGTTTTCAATGATTTAGATTAAATTAAAATTTTGAAATTTATTTAATAAATTATTATAATTAAATTTATAATTATTATGGTTATCTTTAAAATTGGTGTTAGATAAGTCTTAGGTTAAATTTTTTAGTTAGTTATATTATATCATTTAAATATTACTCTAATGAAAAATTGCAAGACATAAAAGCCAAAAAAAAAGAAAAAAGAGTAATCTACCAAAATTAAAAATTCAAGTCATAATTTCTAATTCATTGAATTAATCCTAAAGATGTGAATAAAGATTTGTCAACTTTAAAATTTAAAATTATTTGAAACATAATCTTATTATTTAGATAAATTCCCTTCTCTAGCCAATTCATTTGTTGACTCATAGAATATGATCATAAAAAATTGATGAAATAAATGTTTCTTATAATTAAATTAAGACAATCTAAAATTGGATCACTAAATTGAAATAAAGTCATCAATAAACTTTTAAAGAATTTAAGACTACTATTTATGATGAAATTTAGTATTCTAGGATAAAGCTTGGAAAAACCTCTTTTCACTCAAAAGATTATTTATCTTTTTTATCTCCTTAAAGAAAAAATTCAATAGTACTAGCCTATTCTTTCCTTAGTAATTTTTGTAGAACATCTTTTTATATTACTTGACTCCATCATTAATATAAAAAATTTCAAATAATAGCTTTAGCTTGAGAGATACAAAATATATATAATTGTTTTTAAAAAAATTTCAAATCAGAAATCGAAATCACTAATTTTTAATTCTACAAAATCTTTTGTCTAATAATATTAAATTAAATATTATTAAAACATTTTAAAAATACAGTACTTATTTAATTTTAACTTCTCATCTCATAATTTAATATTTATATACATTTTAGATATATTACTGTATTTCAATACAAAATACTTATTAGAATCTTATATTAATTGATATAAACATATATCTAATTTTGAAATTCCACAAATCATAATCCATGAAAATTATAACATTTTATTAAAAATATTAAAAAAGCCTTAATTACAATATTTTATTAAAAACTCTAATATTAAAAAACATTAATAAAAACCTTATTCACAGAAAACCCTAATACTAACGTTCTATATTTAAACTGTCACATTAAGTCTATTCCTCAAAAGTTCTGATGAAGCACAGCAAATCACATGAAGCAAACATGTCTATCCACTCAAGCATTTGAGATGTAACATTTTAGATATGCCTCACCAATCGGTTTAAGAGTTCTCTATCCAATTTTTTTTTAAGAATGAATATAATATTAAAAAGATTCATGGTTCTGGGAGCACTTTTGCTCATGAATTACTAAAAAATTGGTTCTAAGTTGAAAAGCTTGCTGAAATCTTCAAGAAATAAGAAAGTTCAGCTATAAATTCAACTCAAAGTTTTGATTCAAATCCATTTTGCTGTAAATTTCATTTCAAAGTTCTGTTATGAACTCTAATGCAATCCCACACAAAACTAAATACAAATCCTAAAATATATTGATCGTAGAAATACCATAAATCCATAAGAACCATGGAATCAACAAAAGTTCCCAACAATTATATTATATACATCACAGTAACGAGGAAAATTTCCGATTTCTGACAGAGAATACACATTTCCTGACAGAGAATAAGCGTTAAAATACGTAGGAAGCAGACGCTCCTTTTGGCCAACGGAAGAAATAATTACATGGAAACTCGGTCCCTAACGGGCAGAAGTCACAGCATTTGAAATATACATTTTTGAAGTCTTCAAAATCCTAGATCAAAAGAAAGCAATAAGTTTCCGTCTCTTGACGGACCGTCTATTTCTTCCCGCACCAGTCGGACGCGTTATGTCATAAATATAAGAAATCGCCTTGTAACGGCGCCGTGTTCCTCCGTTAACGCCGTCAGCCGTATCTTTTGCCGTCAATTGACGCCTCCTGGAAGCCGCAGTAACGGCACTTGACCGAGATTTTCTAGGCACGGCCCTATCGTTTGTAGACAGAAATGTCCTCCTGTTCGCCACACAACTACTGGCGTCTTCTCCGTCATCTTCCGTAGACTCGAAGCTTTGGCTGCTCAATTGCAGGAGCTGCTGAGCGGCTTCGAAGTCCGTTTCCGTCATGTTTTCCGTCGAGGAGTGGTGGTCGCCGCAGGGACGGCTGTGGCTCCATCCATCTTCTGACGGCACACTTCACGACACAAAAGACGGCCGATATTTACAGCCATATTGATGATATATACACACAAAATATATACTTTCTGCATATTTTCTACTCAGAAAACCTAGCAACATACACAGAATTTAAGGTCTAGTGTCTGCTTGTACTATACCTGTGATGAATAAATTCGCAGGGAATTACTACGAGCAGCTGATCTTCTTTTTCTATCACCATAGTTTCCGTCATCTGCAGCAAAAGCTGTTAGAGAATCTGATTTGATTTGGTTGTACTGAAAAAAAAATCTGTCTGTCTATCTCCCCCTAGTTTTTTCTTGGGGTTGTATGTTGTGTCTCCCTTTTAAACTATAAAAAGAGTCGGTGACCGAGTGAGTGAGTATGATTTTTCTCTGCCTGCATTAAATTTAAAATTTATGTTAAAAAAGAAGGGCAAAGGCGTATTTTTAATTTGGGGATTTGTGGTTACGTTGCTTGGCATGTACGCCTTCCTTTGGATAGGGGAAACTTTTTAGACAATGATATTATTATAATAATAATATAAACTAAATATAGATGTATTATTATTATTATTATTATATTTGGGTTTTTTTATTTCTTTATATTCGGGTTTGGAAACTCCCAAGTCCCACATCACCACTCGATGGAGATAAGTCATGCCTTTAGAGTTTAAATAATTCTTAACGGACATATTTTTTTTTTAGTGTAATTTATGTTAGCAAATATTGAGGATAAATCAAATAGAAAGTTAATTATTGACTTTAGATGGAAGTTTTCTTTTGGATAAAATTGTATATAATGATTCCTCAAAATTTATGACACAATATTAAAGATCATATTTTAATTTGATTTGTATTATTTAAATATTCATTTTAGTGTTTTTTAATGGATGATTAATTATGGGTTTTTGGCTTTGGTATGTAGGTCTTAAGATATATTCTCTCTGCATCAATTTAGTGAGTGGTAGGTTGTTCGGGCCTTATCAGTCATCTTGAGGGTTTATATAGGGGTCCTTGTCCTCTGTAGAGCTAAGCTCTGAGGGGTTATATGGGGGGTCAACCCTCTTGATAAAAAAAAAATTATGAAAAGAAGAATTAACTTGATAAGTAGTTTGAGAAAATTAAGGATTCAAATGTTCACATGAAGTCATTTAAACACAATATTGGTTGTGTTTGGCATGAAAAAACCTTCCATCATGTTGGAGCTTCATATTCCACTTTTTAATAGATTCATTTATAGGTAATTGAGTTACCATTTCCCCACTCCCTCACACCCTTTCTTAAGATTAGGCTAATAGTATAGAGTTGTGTCACACTTTTCAGTCAACAAAATAGTGCACATATAATTCTGAGAAAAACTCTTTCGCCCCAAACCATTAAATGTAAAATTTCAAAAAAACTATAATGAGGTTTGATTTATATGTAAGATTTCTAGTGAAAAAAAATCTCTTTCACTCAAAACTATCTATGGGGCTACCTATATGACAACTTAACCTTTTTTAGAACAGATTTAGAAAATAAAAATAAAAATAAACTTCAACTTTAAATGTCTTCAACTATGAATATTTTCATGAAAATATTAGAACACCCTTTTATAGAGCTTCAATTCTAGAATTAAAAAAATTAATATTTTGATTAGTTTTATTATAACTTAAAAAAAACTATTGCAAGTATTTATAATTAATCACGAGGTGGAATAGTAATTAAAAAAAAACTATTAAAACATATTTTATTTTTTTAAAAAATATATAGTACAATAAAGTCCTTTCAAGAGGGTATAATCTTTTTTAAAACAATAAAAAATTTACATAAAATTATGTATATTTTGATTAGATTTAACTTTTAAAAAAATAAAAAAATATTAAGCATCATAAAATCACCAGTTACAAAAATTTGAGGGTCTTGGCTGGAGAACTCAGAACCAACTAAAGAGTAAAAACATAAAGTGCAGACAGAACCATGTCAGGCGGGATCACGAGCCATAATATAAAACCATATATATAGGATGGAGTTGAATTACAAAATTACACAAAAATGAGAGCCATAGCAAAATGAAACATAGATTATACAGCTAGCTAAACACAAAGGAGGAGCCACGATCCTTGTTGTCGCCCATGGGGGGGAGCCATGCAGTCCAACCTAGCTCCCCCTCACACCAGACCAGCACATTTCCTTCAACAAATTGATCTTTGAAGGGGTGGGAAGGTAGTCCTTCCAGCTCCAGCTCAATAAAGTTCTCTCTTTGCTGTCTTGCTTCGATCTCCTGCATAAATCTCATCAGCCCCTGCTTAAAGTGTGTCTTGTTGCTTCCCATACGATCCCAAGTGAAGCCATGTGAGAGCTCTCGAATGAATACCAGAGTAGTTCCATTCTTCAACCATATGTCGAATTTGTCTTCATCCAATCGTAGGACCACTGTGACCTGCATAGCAACAAGGTAGTAGATGAGTCTCCTAAGAGACTCAGTGAGGTTTCTACCCTTTCCATTAAACACATCATCATTCCTATATTTCCAAATGATCCAAAGAATTTCCAAGGAGAGAGCAGACCAAAAAAGATTAGCATATTTCTTGCCACCTCTAACATAACCAAGTACCATCTCTTCAACAGAAAAACAATTGTTATTAATAGAGATACCAAATAGATTCCAGACTTCTTTGGCAAAATGACATTCAAAGAAAATATGAGGCACAAATTCAGGGACTCGGCATAGTTTACACAGAAGGGGGTCACCATTGTTATCTTTAAGTGGTAGTTTATGAAGCAGGAGTCTCCAAGCAAAAAAATTCTTTTTTGGCTCAGTCAGGTTAGAGCAGAATCTCGAGAGGCTAGCATACCATTTTTTTGGGTCACGGGAGAGGTTTTAGGTGTTGTTAAGGTGGGCAAGACTTAAAAATATTAAAAAATAAATATTTATTGAAAATTAATTTTTTTATGCACTAGATTTTCAAGTCATCTATGTGAAAAAATAAAAAATAAAAATGTTCTTTTTGTGGCATCCCATTTACTTCACTTTTTTAAAAAAATCATAATTAAATTTTTTTCTCTTAAATAAAAATATATATATATATATATATATATATATATGATCTAATAAAAATTTTAAAATTCTAAAAAAATGTAAAAACTAATTACACTAAAATTCTACAATTCATTAGTTTAGGTCATTTTGAATTCAAAATGTAAACACTATTTTTAGGTCGTTGAAGTTGAAAATTTATATTTGTGTTGATCATTTTCTTTATAAATGTGTGACACAATCCTCTACTTTTACCTATTAAAGACATTTACCTTATAATCCTATGCATATTTGACAAGCCTTCAACATTCTTAGGTGTACTTGAAAAAATAATTTGTAATATGTATTCCTCTAGATTCTTGGAATTTATTGTCATATGCATTCATGAAGGAGATGGAGCATAATGGCTGCAATTACAATTGAATTTGAGGCCATTTACGACACTTTCTCATGCTTAGGTAGTAGAAGAAGAAGTGGAGAATCTTGATATAATGAATGTAGGTCACATGAGTTAAAGGAGTCTAAAATGGAATGATAAACTTGAGGATGTCAAAAAAGATTTTGTAATTATATTTTCTATATGGGACTCATAGATTAAGCCCATGTGATACCCATATCAAGTCATTTGTTGTATTTGATATTCTTAGAAGATGCTTTCCAAGGTGGATGTGGGGTTTTTGCATGATACCATGGTTCCCTTTTCTTAGGGGTCAAATGTAATATTGAAGAAAAGTTCGAAACATTAGTAGGCATGGCTATGGTGGCTTCACAAGGGATAAATAATCTTATAGTAGGAGTCTCACTTATTCCGATTAAATTACTTAATAAGGGATCTTAAACCCAAATAGGCAATTGAATTTTTTGTTGCAAAAGCTCAAATGATTAGTAACAATTTTAGATTTATTTTCTATATACATTATAGTTATTTTCTCAACTTGACAATAGATTTCTTATTGAATATGGTGTATCGTTCTTGATCCAGCAACAACTTTATACTTGATCATTACTCTAGTTCATGGTGTTGGCAACAAGGCAGAAAACTGAGAGGGGGGGGGGGGGGGGGGGTGAATCAATTTTCTCAAAATATTTCCTTAACTCAAACACAATTCCAGATCTGATAATTAACAGTGAAAGCATAAATCAACACCACATCAATAACACACATAACACCAAGATTTTTGATGTGGAAAACCCGGTCAAGGGAAAAACCACGGTGGGAACCTACCCACAATATGATGATACTCTGTTAGAAGTATATGAAATATTATAATGGGGAATGCAAATGCATTCAGGCACACTGCCTAGAGCTCACTGCTCAACAACAACAACAAGGGCTACAACCTTGGGGAAGACTCATTGTCTTACAAAAACATTCGGATTACATCCGGAAGATCATTTACTGATAGAATAGAATCTCCTCATGCCTGGTTACAGTTCCGGTTAAGCACATAACACATATTTTGCTCTTTTGTACTTCCAAACACTTCTTTGCACTACTTCACTACTTCCGAAAGATCAAAACATTATTCACACATAAATACCTCTCTCATGTGTATTACATTTATTTATACATATCATCAACCTATCTTTCAAGGTCATCTCAACACACATCACAAGTTACAAAGGTATAACCATACATGCTACAATATTGCATGCAGACCAAAACAATGTTGGCTAAGACGGACCTAAATCAACACCTCAAACATGAAACACCTCCAAGAATTATGCCTTGAACATCTGCAACATGCAACAATCATCTTGTAGGCTAAGAATATGAAGAACGCCATCAGATCAAGGAAAATCATCAGTAATGTGTTCACCGATCAATGCAGACCATCAACACAAATATGACACGATCTAGAAACATCCACAAGCATCATGAATTACCACAGAAACAACCACACCAACACCATGTACTAGAATTTTCATCATCATTATAGTGAACTCCAAGAACACTAACTGCAATGACTGTCAAACTGAAGGATTCACTTGTGGACCTCCAAATCATGAACCATCTAAATTGAGGACACAACAAATTTGCAAACCAAGATTTTGCAACACGGAGCAAAATCTTGAACATTGATCAACACCGAACAACTAAAAAACCAATTGCAATACCATAGCTCATAACTTGATCAAATCTTCATGCGGACCACTAAAAATTGAGTTCAACCAACTAGAGATACTTATCTCAAAACCCTTAATTCCGCAACAACTCTTCTACAACACACTGGCCAAACCAACTCACTTAATCTGACTGCAACACTGAAACACACAGAGGATTATGTTGACATCAATGAGAACACATCACTTAGTCAATCCAAACACATCTTTGCACATTAACCCACCAATCTCCCCCTTTGGCATTGATAGCAACATATGATGTGAAAAACAATCAATGACAAAGAAAGATCAACAATCTCAACAATCTCTCCCACAATACAAATATTCTCTCCCCCTTAGATCATTACACAGTTTTTCACATGATTCTCTCCCCCTTTGACATCAATGAAAAAGGCACATATTTGCACCACATTTAACTCACAAATCAAATCATCTGAACCATAACACTGACTACTCCCCCTGAGTAGCAACCACCACTCATCAATCCGGATCACAAGATATGATTGTGAAATCTACCAGACTGATGCAAATCCATGCATCTTAATTCTTATTAGTAGGGGCAATCACTCCTAGCTTCTCTATGAGATACTCAAAAGTATCCTTAGGCAAAGGATTCATGAAGATATCTTCATTTTGTTCATTTGTAGATACATACTCAAATTTGACTTCCTTCTCATTCACCTTTTCTTTCAAGAAATGAAACTTGATTGATATATGCTTAGTCTTTGAATGCAACACCAGATTCTTATAAATGTTGATAGCACTTGAATTATCACAGTATATAGTAGTAGGCTCATCATAAACAACTCTAATATCCTTTAACATTTGTTTCATCCATATTACATGAGTACAATTTCTAGCAGCAACAATATACTTAGCCTCTGTAGTAGATAAAAAAATAGCATTCCGCTTCTTACTCATCCAAGAAACCAATCTCTTTCCCAATAAAAATGCACCACCACTAGTACTTTTGTTGTCATCCACATCTTTGGCCCAATCAGCATTAGTAAAAGCACTCAAAGTAAAATCATCATCTTTAGGATACCACAACCAAAGTCAATTGTCTCTTTCAAATATCTGAAGATTCTTTTCACATCTACAACATAAGATTCCTTAGGATCAGCTTGAAATCTAGCAAGAAGAAATACAACATTCACAATATGTGGGCTAGTCTGAGTCAAATATAACAATCCACCAATCATAGATCTGTATCTAGTCTGATTTTCTTTAGGGGAATCATCATCCTTTGTCAACTTACATCCAGTAACCATGAGAGTACCAACTGGCTTTGAATCATCTAAACCATACTTCTTTAACAATTCCTTCACATACTTGGACTGAGATATAAAAATGTCTTTATCCAACTGAGTAATTTGCAATCCCAAAAATAATTTCATCTCACCAATCATAGACATCTCAAATTCATTTGGCATCTCATCAGCAAACTTCTTGCACAAACTATCATTCCCTCCAAATATAATATCATCAACAAAAACCTCAACAATCAAAATCTTATCATTATCAATCTTGCAATACAAATTACTATTAACAATACCTTTATTGAATCCAAGCTTCAACAAATACTTATCCAATCTGGCATACCAAGCTCTTAGGGCTTGCTTCAGTCCATACAATGCTTTCTTCAATCTGCAAACCATATCTCCCCGATCTGTCAACTGAAATCCATCTGGTTGCTCAATATAAACTTCCTCTTCCAACTCACCATTAAGAAAGGCTAACTCGACATCCATCTAACAAATTTTGAAATCTTTGTAAGTAGCATAAGCAAGAAATAATCTAATAGCTTCAATTCTTGCTACTGGAGAAAAAGTCTCCTCAAAGTCAATTCCTTCCATCTTAGAATATCCCTTACAAACAAGTCTTGCTTTGTTCCTAACAACTTCACCTTGTTCATCCAATTTGTTTCGAAAGACCCATTTAGTCCCAATTAGATTTTTACCCTTAGGTCTAGGAACAAGAATCAATGCATTATTATTTTCAATCTTATTCAATTCTTCTTCCATTGCTTTAACCCAATTTTCATCTTTGCATGCTTCATTAACATCTTTAGGTTCAATATTAGAAATTAAGCAATATTCTTCAGCAATTCTTCTTCTAGTCATCACACCTTTATTCTTATCTCCTATGATTTGATTTTTTGAATGATTCAACCTCACATACCCGAGTCTTAGGATTTTCCTGATTTCTAGACTCTTGAGTTCTTCCTTCTACACTAGCACTAGTCTCTCCTTGATTTTCTATCTTTTCCAAAATAGTTTGAATTAGGTTTTGGGTCTGCACTTGCTTTCCTTTATCGAAGCTATCAATCTAATCATCAGAATCATATCCGTAGGATCTAATCTATCTCTCATTGCCTTCATCAACTTTCACATTAGCACTTTCAACTATCTTCCTTAATCTCTTCTTATAACACCGGTAGGCCTTGCTCTTAGTAGAATAACCAAGAAAAATTCCTTCATCACATCTAGCATCAAACTTCCCTAGATCTTCATCTCTTTTGATATAGCATTTACTTCCAAAAATTCTGAAATTTCTAACTGTAGGAACATGACCAAACCATAACTCATAAGGAATCTTACCGGTATCACCTTTGATATACACTTGGTTAAGAGTGTATACAACAATATTCACAACTTCTCTCCAATAGATATGCAAAATGTTTCCTTCCAACATCATGGTTCTAGCAGCTTCTTGAATTGTTCTATTCTTCCTTTCCACAACACCATTTTGTTGAGGAGTTATAGGTGTAGATAATTATCTCTTCACTCCATTATCTTCACAAAATGCATTGAACTCACCAGAAGTGAATTCACCACCTTTGTCAAATCTCAAACACTTTAGCTTCAATCTTGTCTCTGTCTCAACCATGTCTTTGAAAATCTTGAACTTCTCCAAGGCTTCAGACTTCTCCCTTATGAAAGTAACCCACCTCATCCTTGAATAGTCATCAATCAGCAACATAAAGTACTTGTCACCCTGCAAGCTTCTTACTCTAGAAGAACCACACAAATCAGTATGCACAAAGATCCAATAATCTATTAGAACAATGCTTTTAAAAGTAACTCTTGTATGCTTCACTAATTGACATTCCTTGCATACTAGATTATTAGGCTTCACCAACTTAGGAAGATCTCTTACTACTTGAGTAGAAATGATGTTAACCATGCAATCAAAATTCACATGACACAAACTCCTATGCAAGTGTTAGACAGTTCAAATAACTGAAAGACAACTGAAGGGGGGGTGAATCAGTTGTCACCAGAACCTTAAGCAATTAAAACTTTAATACCAGAACCCAAAAGATCAATACTAGAATGCATAAACCAATTACCAAAATAGTAGATATATCAATTAAGCACAAGCAACGATTAGAGAATAAATACTATCCACATGACAAAAAGATTTGTACGTGGAAAACTCGGTAAAGGGAAAAATCATGGTGGGAAGCCTACCCATAGTCAGATAATACTTTTGTAGTAAGTATGTGATTACAAATGAGGGGCCTCCACTTGCAAGAAGGCCAACATCCTAGAGCATATTGCTCATTACAAAATGAGTCTCACTGACTACATAAAAATCTAGACTACAATCTGGAAGAGAGAATGAATTGCAAAGATAACATCTCCTATGCCTGAGTACAGTTCTAGTTAAGCTCAATACCAGAGGACTTAATCCTCTTACATAAACCCAACTCGATCACCAGTGATCGACCAAATCCTCTGCATGAATGATTTATCCCTTACATATGATCTACACTGAGATCTTACATCATATATATACAAACCCTTGACCACAAACAATCATGTAGGGCACCAGACAATAAAGAAATTACATAATTATAAAACTTGTCGGCCTGAGACCAAACAAATAATATCCAACCCATAAGACATCCTGGAAACACATCAAGAAGTTCAAACGACACATTACATTATATCAGTCCATAACCTAGATAGATCGGACCCAATATAGGTCCACACACGCTAAAGCAATGATCCCAATCAACCAAGTCTCGAATACAATCACCATCAGCATCTTGAATCTCTACTAGAAGCTGCACCAACACCACTTATGCATAACATCAAAGATCTTCAACAAAGCTCTACCAGTGAAACCCTCATCGAATCAACAAACCAAGCTTACCAACATACAAGATATCATCCAATCACCAAATCAAAACCAACTGACTGAACATGAATCTAAGTAGCATGAATAGAAGATCTAAGCCAATTCCATAAGCCAAAACATACCAGAGTATACCGGATCATCATGATCTAATCCAACTAGAAAGAAAATAACTTACCGGGACCAAAAGGATATCGGTAAACAACCAAAACAACTAGTGTTGACGTCAATGACAAAACATCAATGCAATACATAATCAATTCCTCCAAATGGCCAACAAAAAGAACCAAATTTCATCAATCTGAACAATCAAACAACTTTTACCACCAGCATTCAAGTGAAAGATATTACCTTTAGTCATTGTCCTTGATTCAATCTCAATTCTGGAACCGCTTAAGATTCTACACTTGCCATTCTTGAATTGTAAATCATATCCCTTGTCAACCATGTGTCCAACACTCAAAAGATTATGCTTTAGACCTTCTACATACAAGACATCATCAGTATTGTGCTTATCATCTCTCACAACTAGTCTCCAAGCTCTCCAAAGTTCTTCATGTCAAACAAAAGAAATAGATAAAGGAATATCCATGTCATAATTGAGAAATAATGAACAACATAGCTCAAGGTCCATAACTAGCAAACCATAGCCTAAGATCAATATGCATGATACGATAAAGCATAAAATATAACACATCTGGAACAAGAATGGGAAAATACCTTTTTAGATAACAAATCACTGAGTCAACAAAGGGTGGGAATAAGAATGCCCCTCCAAGATAACCAAGTCATCATGACTCAATCCAAGAAAAATCTCCTCTAAAGTCCATACTAGGCTAAGGCTCCTCAGTCTTCCTATTGAAACCTCATCACAAAGTACTTCTCTCAACAAATGTCTCTAATCCCAAGAGAGATCCAACCTCACCTAGGTCTCTTAGAACTATCCATGAGCACCTGAAATCAATCAATCCATTCTAAACTTCAAATGCAACACCTACATAATCAAGAAGCTCCAAGTTAATGATCAATGCACTCAATACCAAGAAAACCAATAAGAGCAGTGTCAAAGCTCCAACTGCAAAATCAATAACCCAAATACAACATCGTGGTCTTACCATCTCCTATTAGGAGATCACGTGCAAAAATACATGCATCCGAGTCTCAAGAGAGCCTATTGTAGACACCTAAAACTATCCTCTTTAATTAAATATATATTTTATTTATTTAATTATTTTATCCTAAGTCTTCTATTAATTAAATAAATTCTTATTTATTTAATTAATTCATTAATCCTCTTCTAAACCTTTCCTCATTTAAATAAATGCTTTTATTTATTTAAATTATCATTTTCCTAAAATTAAATAAATATTTTATTTATTTAATTGATCCCACTTCTTCTATTAATTAAATAGATCTTTATTTATTTAATTCATTCATTTCTTAATTCCTACACCACCCACCCTCTCATTATTTTATTATTTTCTCTACCTACCCTTTTAAATCCTAGCCGACCATTTATCTTTACACCTCTTAATCTTATCCCTCCATCTCCTACAATGTTCTCTATATAAGAGGATGCTCTTTTCCTTTCCTAACCCAAACACTCATAAGTAATCAAGCCTTCTTCCAATCAATCTATCAACCACAATCCGTGTTGGCAATATTGCATTATAACAGACAATGAAAGATTGTTGGCATTTCATAAGGATATTGAGAAGGTTGTTGATGATTGTGGATAAAACTGATTAAAGATGTTTACTGTCTTGATATTATTATTTTGTCATTGATGTCAAGAAATTGATTTTCTAATTCAGTATGATGTTGCCATATCTTGAGAAGTATGATTTAAAAGAGTATAAAGATGTCGGTAAAAGACACATGAAAGAATATGATGAATAAGGTATTCAATGGGCAACTACTACCAAGTCAGACAATGATGAGATCATGATGTTTAGATTGCTTTAACATTATACATATGTTGTAAATTGTGAAGGTTAATACTATACTATGTTACCAAGCAAAGAACCTAGTCAGTAAACCCTAAGGAACCTAGTCGGTAAACCCTAAGGTTATCACTATCAGTTAATGAAGGCAGAATGTCTACCGAGTGAAGTTTAGTATTCACCGAGTTATAACCGAGCTGCTACCGAGTTGTAACCGAGCTATAACAGAATGCATTAAATGGTTGCATGCGTTATTTAATGAAGGAAGCTGATGAGCTGGAACTGATTAAATGATCGGCGAGTCGTGGATGAAGTTTGTTAATGAATCTAAGGCAATGGAAAGTCGGCATGAAGATCTACAATGCAGATTGAACCGCAATACCCTGGCACAAGTTCCAATAAATGTATGCAAGTTCCAAGGTAGGTTAAAACATTTTCAGATTGAAAGATGCATTGAACCTGGACAAGATTGAAGATTTGATGGCTATGATTGATCATGGGAAATGTGATCAAGGAGATTAAACGGTTACCTAATTGTTTATAAATAGGAAACTGTTGATAAACAATGTATGCGGACAAGTGTATGCACAAGGATGCTACATAGTGATTACCGAGCACAGAAGCTTGAAGACCTGTTTGAATAACAGAGTATAGAAGCCCAGCAGATAGACAAGATTAGTTCTATGTCTAGATTGTATTGAACAAATAGGAATCTGCTTTAGCATTTTAGATGTGAAGTTGCAGATAGATTTTTATTACTGTTATTTTGTGAAAGTGACAGAAAATCTCTTAACCAAGTGGACTTAACAGTCTTATTTGTAAAACCCTTTAGCAAGGTGACATTTTGATTGAGTGTTTGAAATCCTTTAACAAGGTCACTTCTAACAAGGTGAAGATCCTAACAGATCTGAGGGAAATCCCTTAACCGGGTCACATCTAGCAATGTGTTTGTAATCTTTAACAGGATTTGCTTTTAACCGAGCATACTCTAGAAGAGTATATTTCTTAGTGGGTCTGAAATCCCATAGTGGTTTTTCCCTATTTGGGTTTCCACGTTAAATCTGGTGTTATGAGGTTTATGATGTTTATATGCTTTTGAGTTTGCATGTTTAACAGTTTTGGTTATATTACTGATATATATGCTACCGAGGTTGAATCTGATGTTTTTATGGATGATTAAGTTTGTATGATTCACCCCCCCCCCCCACCTCCCCCCTAATTTTATTGGCTATTGGATTTGTACTTATATTAAGTATCAGAACTATCAATCCGTTCTTTGTTGAGCTCTTGTGCACACATAAAATCTAAGAGAAAATATATTATACAACATCAATGGAGATAAGCGACAATGGAGATTGAAACCCTACTTGACATTTGAATGGTAATATTGTTCATTTTGTTGATTTATATGATCTTAGGTATCTCTATTGGTGTATGGTGGATGTTTCATTGTAGGAATTAGATTGTTTGTGGTTGGATCTTTATGGTTTTACAATAGGTTTTCATCATCATATTTTCACCGTATACATTTTGGGTACGCCCAGTGGGACCCTTGTCCCTTTTGTTTCTAACATTTTATTTGCAAATCTCTTTTTTGTGAAGTTGCACGTCGGATTTGCGATGATTCTGATAAATTTCACGTTTGCATAAGTTTTTTTTGCGTATGTGAGAGATGGTATCACGTTTGTGTTTTTCTCCACATATGTGCATCCTAAAATCGCGTCTACGTCGAATCTTTTCACTTCTACATAATATTTCCACTTCTGCGTTGAATCTTTTCACTTTTGCATCATATTTTTGCATCTGCATTTTATCTCTACATCTGCATCAAATCTTTCCATGTTTGCGTTTTATTTCCACATCTATGTTTTATTTCCATGTCCGCGTCGAATCTTTCCACATCTGTATTTTATTTCTGCGTTTGCGTCATATTTCTGCGTTTGCATTTTATTTCCGCATCTGTGTCATTTATTTCCACATCTGTGTCATTTATTTCCACATCTGTGTCATTTCAAACAATGTCTTTGATCAGAAACCATGTCTGTGCAAGACAGTTCCGCATTTGTGTTTCACAACAACATTTTACAAATTTTGAAAAAAGAAAAAACGGGCTTAAGTTTTGAGATTCAAAGAGCTTCTAAGGCATTTCCTATAAGGATTCATCATTTTTAGTCAACTAGTCTTGGTCTCATATTTGTATATCATTTCCCTTCATTTGCAATACCTCATACACATTTTCCAAACTAGACTCAAAAGGTTGCTTTGTTGTCCTCTTCATATTTTGCAAACTTGTTACAACACATCACTAAGTGGTTCTTGCATCATATCTATCATCTTAGGGTCCCATTTGGTCATCTTTAGTCAAGGTCAACTTACCTCATCAAGAGATCTATCATCTCTTTGGAAGCCACACCTTGCTTTAGATCACACATATATCAAACCTACATTTTTGGACATTGCAAGACAACCCTAGATTCATTTCATATCCTTTCTTGGTCTTCCATAATCTTCACATTTTCTTCCCTTTCATTTAGTCAAGGACAAGTTCATGGTTGAAACCCGTTCCCAAAGGTCTAGAAGAGAAGTCGAAGAAGCTCTAAGATCTCTCAACATGAGTATCTATGAGTTTGATGGAGACGAATTTTACAACCCATTTACAATCGTAGTAATATACTAGACAATCACAATGAGAACAACAATTATAATGAAAACACATCCATCACCTCCGTAGACATTGAAGATGTTAAGATTCCCACAAATACTGAGAGGGGGGGTGAATTAGTATCTAACCGGTAATAATATTTTCTTAACTTAAAACATGTAGAACTTATTAATGCAGTATACCGGTAAACAGAAAGTAATGCAATAAATAGAGATAAAAGCAACCACATGAAAAACACACCATAACACAATAGTTTAATAAGGAAACCCAATGTGGGAAAAACCTCGGTGGGATTTGTGACCCACAATATTCACTTACTGGCCAATAAGAGAATATTACTGCTACAAGAGGGGCCTGCACATGCAAGAAGGCCAAGTGCCTAGAGCTCACTGCTCAATTACAAAATGGGAAGTCTCACTGACTTACAAAATGGATTATGTAAATCCAATGTCTTGTACTGCTTCAAAATAGCATCTACATGCTAGATCCAGTACCGGTTTATAGCTCTGCTTCTTACATAAATCCTTAACCTATAATTCACATAATAGGTCTACCTTATTTTGCCTAATTACATTCCTCCATGCTTACATTATTGTTCTACAATGATCTCTTATATATATGAGCCATTTTACAATTTTCCAAGTCGGCTTACAATGATTTTGCAGTAATAAACAAAATTCTTGTCGGCTTCTATGCCGGTATGCTTCCTTTCACTACCGGTGCCGGTGGTCTATGTGTTGGTGTAGAATCTGACTTTGCTGGTGTCGGTGGATTGCCTTGTTGGTGTCATAGGGTTGTAAGGTTTCCATCAATGACAAAACCTTCAATCACATACAATGTCTCATTGGAGTGTGCATTTGCCAACAGAAGAGAATATCATAGATCCAATGTTCAATAGATTGCTTGAAGAAATCATGAGAGGAGATAGACAATACTTCTTTCAAGTCATGGTGAAAAGTGGAATGAAACTACCTCATGATTTTGATGTGTCACAAATTATAGAGGAGGACCCCAATCAAGGAAATCAAACAAATACAAATCCTAGAGGACATAATGGTGGTACTAGGAGAGAGTGTTTCGTGCCTGAGTCACCTTAATCCTTATTTAAAAATCCATAAGTTCCCAATACCTATGATCATGCTAATTTTACTAGGAACTCCCATGAACAACCCTGCAGTCATCCTTTCTCATGGAGTATAACTACCACTACACATGCTCATGATGATACCCAAGACCATACCAATGCATACAATTACACCCAAGCAAACATTCAAAATCATGACACGAGGAGATCGCGTGTCATATTCGGGGGAAATATCCAAGATCACTCTTATGATACCTCATATCCTCATGGTCATGACATGTATTGTCCTAGACCTAGTGCTCCTCATTACATTGCCATACCAAGTGGTCCATATGCAAGCTATAACTATGTTCCTCCTCCATATGAACACATATATGATCAATACCATCCATATATGCATTATATCCCTCCTCCTCCACCCAGTGGCTCAGGCATGGGACTAGCTCAAAGAGAAAAGATACCACCCAAGAATGACTTGCAACAACAAATCAAGGATTTGCAAAAACAAATGACAGACATGAATACACTGAAGCAACAATGCACAATGAAAGACATATGTCCTTAACCATTTGATAGAAGCATTCCAATGCCTCCATTTCCTCCATATTTTGTGACACCGAAGTTTGACAAGTATAGAGGCAAAGGGGATCCTAAAGCATGCATAAGAGAATTTTTCATAGCTTGCATTGAGGTAGCAGGAGAAGAAACACACTTGCTTGATGAGATTGTTCCCACAAAGTTTAGGTGGACAAGCTATGGAATGGTTCTCCCAAATTCCACTTGGAATCAAATCATGGAGTGATTTCTAGCAGAGGCTTTCATACAACACTTCTCCTACAACATTGAAACAAATGTGTCAGTAACTACCTCTTGCAACACTAAACACAAAAATGAGGAATCTTTTGCTTCATTTTTACAGCAATGAAGAGGTCTTGCTAGTCGATGCTCTTGTGATATCCCACAAGAACAAATGGTAGAAATGTTCACTCAAAACGTCAACAAGGATATTGGATATGAGCTAAGAAAATATTGTTTGTCTACCTTTAAAGAGGTCATTGAGAAATGATTGGCAACATAAAAAGTCCTTATTGAATAGGGTGTTGTAAATCTATTCAAATAAAACAAAGAAGAATCAAATGGGAAACACAAGTGTAAGTGTAAAAGAGATAAAGGGAACTTAAATAATTAAACAAATATTGTTTAATTAATCAAGTAAATACTCGAATACTCTAACACCCCCCCTTAAGCTAGACTTAGGGAGAAGCTAAAACCTAGAACAACTATTGAAAGCAGGAAAGATGGGTCCCGACAACAAGGTCTGATCAGGTACCCAAATACAATGAAATCTTTATGAACTGGAGAAATGGAGAAAACCATGTGGGAACAAAACTCTACTCCAAAAAGAGATGGAAGAGAACACCACTGAAGCATGAAGAATCTGCAAAATCTGTCAAAGAATAACTGCTAAGCTAAAGAACCTCCACTGAAATAGAACATGACTAGGTAGAGAAGACTATAGTCTGTATGAGTGCCCTCAAATGACACTACTCGAATCAGAAGGCAAACAAGGCAAAAAAATGAAATTGAAGATACAGATGGCATGAAAACACCAAAGCCTGAAGAGCTAATCAATCGAACCACGGAAGCATTAGAACCAACAAGACAAACCTCCCCATAATGTTGAAGAGGGACAGGAACACTAAAAAGAATGGCCAAGAAAAACTGCATGACGAAGAACCAGGAACATCAAAGGTGTAGAGACAGTACATGGTATCGTGGAAGGAACACTCACTTGACACACAACATGAGGCAAATTTCATGGAAGGAACACTCACTGGACAAAGGTAGATTGCAAACAAGGCAAACATCAACCCCCTCATGGCACTTTATAAGTAGTGCATGTACAACAAGGCATGAGATATGCAAGATCCCAAGTAAACAATGCATGATGGCACTTTATCTCAGTGCGTTTGCATAAATACAATGCTACAATGATAAGAAGATAGGAAATAGAAAGAATAGCAAAAACTGAGACATCCTACTGAAAGAAGAGATCCCAGGACTTGAAACAACCAAGATATCCACTAGAGTGCTGAAAAGCAAAAAATTGAATAAAATATGCATGGAGAAAAATCTAGAAATAAAACTCATATGGCTGGAAAAAACACAACACACGCTTTCCAAAAATATAATTTTTTTGAAAAACGGAGTTCAGATGCTCATTCTACGTCTCTTGGAGTGCAAAAAAGAGACCTCACTTTGACTGGAAAAAAACACAGTCAAATAGAAAAATGGGAAAAAAAAATACCAATATCATGAGGTCCGGCTCGGAACCAGCTTTCTGACGCCTATTCATTTTCAAAAAAATGATTGCGTATGCCCAAGATATGGCCAAAAAACCAAACCCCCCTTCAAAACAAGAGGAAGGGGTAGTCTGGTGGTTGGAGAACGCGGAGGTGGCCAGTGAGCGGCGCTCCGGTGGCTGGATGGTGGCACCCCAGTGGCGGGGTGGGGCTCTGGTGGCCGGGCGGTGGAGCTAGGGAGGCCGATGGGTTCCAGCAGCGGCGAGGGCCAGGAAGGTTAGCGGCGGGGGCCACAGGGAGGCCGGCGACTGAGAGAAGCGTCGACGGGGGCCGAAGTGTAGCGTCGGCGGGGAGGGACGCAGGGAGATGGAGGCTGAGAAGCGGGGCCGTAGGGAGGCCGACGGCCGAGAGAAGTGTTGGCGGCGAGCAGTACAACACCTGCAAGGGCCTGCGTGTTGGTAGGGGGTCGCACGGTACCTTGTGTATCGTGGGGATCCCCCACCCCAAAAACTTTTGCCAAACAATTTTTTTTTAAAACTTTGCTTTGCTTTTCTCGCCCTTTCTTTAATTTTTTTTTTAAAAATCAAAATCCGACCTGAATGCCGTAAAAAGGCAAAAAATAAAATTTGAAATTTTTTTCTCGATTTGCATGCCAAAGCCGTACGACCTGTTGTTGGAGAAAAAAATTCACCCAGATGCTCAGGAGTCAAAAATAGACAAATTTTATATGACTATAGGGGTTTTTGGGCATTCTAAGCATGATGGTGAGGTCCATTTAGGCCCAAAGTGCTCAAAAAAGGGCCTACCCCTAAGCATACAAAAAAATGCCTGAAACCCCAAATCTGCTTCCAATGCAAAAATTCTCAAAACACAGTCAAATAGAAAAATTGAAAAAAAATTACCAACTTGACGAGGTCCACCTCGGAACCAGATTTCCAAAGCCTATTCGTTTTCGAAAAAATGACTTCGTATGCCCAAGATATGACCAAAACCCCCCTTCAAAACAAGAGGAAGGGGTAGTCTGGTGGTTGTTCGGGCGGAGGTGGCCAGTGAGCGGCGCACTGGTGGCGGGCAAGTGGTGCCCTGGTGACGCTCTGGTGTAGAGCGGTCATCGGGCGAAGCAAAGGTAGCCCGACGAGCAGAGGAGGCCACAGGGCGGAGTGACGGCTGAGCACGGGCGACGGGCTGGGGGTTGCAGCGGCGATGGTGGTGTGGACCGCAGGTGGGAAGACCGGCGGTGGGGGTTGCAGCGGTGGTGGCGGTGTGGGCCACAGGCGGAAGATCGACGGTGGGGGCTGGTGGGGACGCAGGGAGGCTGCGGGCGGCGGGGTCGGGGAGCGGCGGTGGCCAGGCTAGGCCAGGAACCGGAGGGCCGACAAGGGCCAAGGTTGGCAGGGGGCTGGACTGACAGGTCCAGTCGTCGTACAGCGGCCAGACTGTCAACGTCGGTACCCTGCGAAACACCAAACCCCAGAAAACTTTTTAAAAACCCCTTTTTTATGCCTTTTTTGATTTTTTTAATTTTTTTAAATTTTTTTAATTTTTTCCAAAAAATCAAAGTCTGGCCTACATTCCGTAAAAAGGCATAAATATTTTTTTAAAATTTTTTTTCTCGAACTACGTGCAAGAGCCGTACGACCTGGTTTTGGAGAAAAAATTCACCCAGAGGCTCAGGAACCCAAAAAGGTCAAATTTTATATGACCATAGGGGTTTTCAGGCCTTCTGAGAATGACGGTGAGGTCAGTTTCATTTAGGCCCAAAGTGCTTAGAAAAAAAAACCTATCCCTAAGTGCATAAAAAAACTTTCTGAAACCCCAAATCTGCTTCTAATGCAAAAATTCTCAAAACAAGAACATATAGCTGTAGATCTGAAGCTCTGATGCCATGTTAGAGTTGAGAATATACAACACCACAGGAGCCCAAATGATCTCTGCAACCTGAAAAACTTGTTACAAGGAGAAGCAAGGAAGCAAATCACAGAAGAAAGAAATACACAAAAAAAATGCTCAAAAAGACAAAGCTCAATATTCACAAAATGTCTAATGTAATAATGCTTCTTCTTGTTACAAAGAAAAGAAAGAACTTAACCTTTAATAGGTCAAGAATCCCTAAAAGGGAAAACCTAGGTTTGCACATAATAATTAATAAAAGAATTAATTATTATGCACCTAAAGTTAGCTTAAGTGTAAAAGAGATAAAGGGAACTTAAATAATTAAACAAATATTGTTTAATTAATCAAGTAAATACCCGAATACTCTAACAACAAGCCCCACTTTTGGAACAATAATAAGAACACAGTTAATGATGGGGTAGTAGATGCAAATTTTGTAAAACCAAAAGTGACTTTCCCCGATGCAAGTTCATCCAATGTGAACAATCAAGTGAACACTCAAAGGCCATCAAAGCCTCAAAGGAAATACACTCCATTGGGAGAACCACTTGAGACAACATTCAAGAAATTGGCTTCAAACAAGCTCATAACACTACCAAATAATCCACCTTATGAACCAAAAGTAAAACCTGCGTGGTGGAATGATGATGAATATTGTGAGTATCACAAGAGCAAAGGACACACAACTAGTTATTGTCACAGATTGAAGGATGTTATACAAGATCTTATTGACAAGGGTGACATAGAAGTTGATGGTCATACCTCCAATGAGTAACATGCAATATTTAAGGAGCCATTCCCTAAACATGATAAAGGAAAAGCCAAAACAGATAATCAAGCTAGCCATGCTAAGATGTCCTATGATTATGATTCAATTGTTAACCACATTTCAGTGGACAATTATGTTTCTACCATTATCATAAAGGGAAAAACTCTCGAAGGTTCTACCCAAAGGAGTAAAGTTGTTTTAAAAGGCATTGGACCGTCTTCCTCATCCTCCAAAAATCAAACCTTCGAATGTAATGTCACAACCCGTTGAGGTAAAGTTGCCTTGCAAGGTGTTCCACCCAAGACCACAACCTCATCATTTTATAAAAATGAGTATGACCTTGTAGAACAGTTAAGGAAGACACCCACCCTCATTTCCATCCTTGAGCTCTTGCATATATCCCCTTCACATAAGGCCATTCTTGATAAAACCTTGAGAGAAACCTTCGCCACTAATATGAACGTGGACCAATTTCAAGCCATGGCGGAATAGCTTTCCACTCCACATTGCCTTACATTCACAGAAGCCAATGATGTATCCCTATGCCAACCACACAATGCACCCCTCTATATTGAGGCCTTTTTCCATAAAAACCGTATCAAACGAGTCTTGAGATGGAGGAGCAATTTTGAACATTTGTACACTGAACACTATTAAACAATTGGGGTATTCTGAACAAACTGTGAATTCAAAGAACAAGATCACCATTAAAGCATATGATGACGAAGAACGCTCATCCAAGGGGACAATCACCTTACCTCTGAGAATTGGGCCAGTCACGAAGGATGTGGTTTGTCAAGTCCTTGATCTAGATCTCACATACAACATACTTCTGGGATGTCCATGGATACATGAAATGAGAGCAACACCATCAACATATCATCAATGTATCAAATTCTCTTACAATGGAGTTTAAGTAACAATAAAAGGTGATCCAAAAATGTTTATGTATTGTAATAACCCACGACCAGGATCAGAAATAATAATTCCAATTAACAGAGAAGCAACTCCATCACTAGCATATGTGGATCCAGAATCATTGAAACCTTCTACATCAAAACAAGCAAAGCTCAAAGAAAAATTCAATTTTAAAGACATGGGATGTGGTGAGTATATCTTTCGTGTTGATCAACTCCCACTATCTCCTAAAACATTTAGTCGAAAGGAACAACCTACAAAAAATTTGCAATGCCAAGGAATTGGGTACGAAGCACCTAATGTTGCGGCTACTAAGTCTGAATGCAAATCTCCTCTAGTGGTGCAAGCAACTCTTGATATCAATAGTCCTAATAGTGTTTCCAATGATGAATTTGTCAAATATATCGCCAACCCTCTTGAGAACTCATATAGCATTACCTTATCATCCGCTCATTCCATTTCCACTCCTCTCCTAGACTTGGATCAACAAGAATCACAAAGCCCTTACTTATTGGGGATCAAAAATCAAACTTTGAAAACAAAAATCTAAAAGTTAAAAATAAAGAAAATCCCTTTAGTCCAAATCAAAATAAAAAGCTATTGGACTTTGCAAAAATAAAAGTCAAGGATAAAAATCCTATGAAGAAAAAAGAACAAGAGTTGATCTCCCCTAATATCAAAATAATTGGGGGGAAAAATTCTAAAATTATAAGTCAAGAAGTATTCTTGTTGATCCCAAGTCTCCATCATGCCATGCAACTTTCACTTCTTTTCGCAATCATAAGCCTTCATTCCTCATCCAATTGTTCCACACATCCATCATTTTTTGGTGACATGTCACATCAGTTAACCTTTTGTTACCCCTATATTTTTGCTCGTGCCTAAAGCCTCATAATCAGCTAAAAACTAGCTATTGCTAATGTTTTAATGTTGAAAGCGTTGGTCACCTTTGTTCAAACTTTCAAGCACCCTCTTGAACATCCCCTACCTACCAGTCACAAAGAAGTCATTGTTTTTCAAATTATGTGAAAGATGACATAAAATCCTTTTGTAGAGATAATTTTAACATCTTCTTCTCCAAAATAACCAATTTTTATGGCCAAAATCCATGTCAGCTGGGAGATTTTAATTGTTTAATTTTTGGGTTACCCAAATGCCCAAATAATTAAATATCAATTTTAATGTGTCATATGCAAAAATTATTTATGGGTTATACTCCACTCAACTTATTTATTCTACAATTAAAATTTCAAAAGAAGCGAAGCTCCTAGTAAAAAGTTATGCAGATTTTTCTATAGAAGCCCAAAAGAACAATTGTCATTGAACTTGAACCTTGAACCTTTTTGGTTCAAGCCCACAGGTTCAAAAAGTTCAAAGTTCAAATTTTGGGCTTTGTAATTTTCGGTCATTGAATTTGAACCATTGAACCTTTTTGGTTCAGGTTCAAGGTTCAACGTGCAGGAAAAAAAATAAAAAAATCAATGCATTATATTGTGGGTGCAGTTTGTGTTTTTGAACCATTTGCTTGAACCTCGCAGGTTCAAGGTTCAAAGTTCCAAGTTCAAAGTTCACAGGTTCAGAATGTGGATGTTTTTAAAAAAATCATCATTGAGTTGAGAGTAAAAGTGTTTGGATGACTTTTGAGATAGCCACACTAACACATACAAATTCCAACTTTCATGTTACAAAGGAAGATTCGGCTTTTTGAAATATGAATTTAATTGTTAATTCATATGTTGATACCAATTGTTAATATTTTCAAAGAATTGTTTCAGCAACTCATGGCATTACAAAAAAATATCTGAAGAGTTACAATCTTCCTCTATTATAAAGAGAGCTTTGTCATAAAATAGAGCTCATTCCTTCAAATGGTAGCTCAAAATTGTGATCCATGTGCAAGTTTTGGCATGTATATTGTTTATAGTTTTCAATGCAACCTATAACCACGGATTTTCTGAGACAGAAAAATCAGTCTCAGTGCGGAGAGCATAACTTTTAATTGAATTGTTGGATCGCGCTGAAATTTTGACAGGGTTTTCTAAATCCTCACCGGGGGGATTGGACAAATATTTTTGTGTTCGAAAGTTATTGATCTCTGAGTACGGGTATATACAAATTTCTGAGAAAACTTTTATTATGAGAAGCTCACGGTGGAGACTTGGCTTTGAAATGGAGATATAAAAGAAATGACCACCTGTCAACACATGATTAGATGTGTTTAAATTAAATTCTCTTCAAATATTTTTCAGAAATGAATGGAGGATAAAAGATTTGAAGCAAAATTAAAAAGAGTTGTCGAAAGAAGATAGAAGATAAAAGAAAAGATTAATTAATAATCTTTTCAAGAATCAGTTATTGATAACTGAAATTCTCAGTTATATATATGTAATGAAAGAAAGGAGAAAAGGTTCTTCTTTTCTTTTCTTTCTCTTTCTACTATAAAAAAGGAAGAGGCAGCATTGTTTTCTGGACTGCACAATTTTATTTTTCAGAAAAAATTGAGTCTATGAGCTCACATTTTTGGTATTGATGGAATGAAGAAGATTTTGTTGATCTGTGAATTTGTCAATATTTTCTTTTGATCATAAATCCCTTTGTTTCTCCTGTGATTACCTTTCATTGCCCTTTTCTGTTACATTAAACTGTGTATGCATTTAATTTTGAAACTTTGATTTCAGAAATAATTTTTATTTGGAAAGAAATCTGTTGTTAACTCTTTGTCTGGGTATTCTGATCCCCCTTGTCCTTTGAGACATGAGAGAGACTCAATCAACATCCAGAGCATTTTGATCTATTGGAAAGGGCATATTCGTGGGTGTGGATAATTAAACTATGTTTTACTTACCTTCATTCACTGCATTATAATCTGTTATTCACATCTACTTTCATGGTTATGGGTAGATGTTAGTCTTCCTTTATTGCTTTCTAGTTAAAAGCATATTTAGAAAATATACATTTTTATCCAACAAAGGGAGTTGTACCTTCAGAGAGAACTTGCACTCACCATTGCAAGTGACTCAACTGTTGGTTCTTGTTTTGTCTTTCAATTTGGGCATTTGGGAGTCATTTTTAAAAGGTATTTAAGAAGGACAAATTTGTTTACCAACACCTTTAATGGAACTTCCTCAAAGGAATTTGTTATCAGGAATGCCTAAACTTCTTTAAGTGACACACATATGGGCCTACGTAGTTCACAGATTAGTAATTATACCTTAGTTCCTTCATCAAGGAAGACAATAAATGGAGCAACACATCATTCAGTCAAGGAATATCGAAGCTACAATCATAAGGTAAAGCCTCATACATTTGAGGTGGGTGACTTAGTTCTCAGAGAAAATCCTAAAAATCAACAAGACAGAGAGAAGAAAGGAAAGTTCAAACCAAATTGGCTTGCTCCTTACGTAATCACAATAGTCTATGGATCAGGTGCATATCAATTCTCAACACCAGATGGATAACCTTTGGAGGATCCGATTTTAGCACCATGCACCTTCGCAAGTTTTACACATAGTTTTTAAGAATATCCCATTGTCAAAAATACAAAAAAATTAAAAAAATATCAAAAATATCAAAAATGCAAAAAAAATATCAAAATAAACAAAAAAATCATAAAAATAGAAAAAATCGTTACTTGGTGAAAACCTAGCAAATAAGCGCCTTGTGTCACAAAAAAATTGAAAAATCAAAAAAAGTAAAGAGAAATAAATCCGTCCAATGTTGAAAACCACTTTGGTGGTGCCCTAGGCAAGTACCATGGTGAAAACCGGGTTACCGACACCATGTGTGACATTGCTCCTCCCTGCTTTAGGATTCAATCTTATCTTTTCACCTTGCACACTCTCACAACTTAACCATCTATAATAAATTTATCCATTCCCATCATGGCTTGTTATTGATCTCGATGATATGATGAATCAATAAGGATCCAAGCAATTACTGAGAGGCGGGGGGGTGGGGAGAGGGGGTGAATCAGTAGATGGAAAACAAACTAAACTTTCACCCAACTCAAAACCCAACTCATAAATCAATCTCTGAACTAACTAGCTCAAACACTGAACTACAAACTGCAACTGTACTATCAAGTTTATCGGTTGACTGGCATAGCAAAATAACAGTGTAACATATCTGAAACTCTCAAACCATTTAACCAAAACATCAAACCTCTTTACTAACATTAGTAAAATCACATTTCAAATTACTGCCAGTCATCTTAACACATCTAAGTGGATTTACCAGTTAAACAAATTAACCATATCAAAACATAACCACAAAAACCATTCACCACTTAACACAATGATTTTTGACATGGAAACCAAATGGGAAAAACCATGGAGGGGATGAATACCCACAAGTATTTTGAACTCTTCTGAAGTTCGCCCTATTAGGAGCCAAGCCTTGTTAGAAGCTTTACAAAAATGTCTTGTTAGGAACAGATCCTATTAGGGACCACTTGGTTAAGGGATTGACTACAATGCCCTGTTAAAAGCAATACCCTATTAGGAGTAACCTCGATAGAGGATTTGAAATCCAAGCTAATGGATCACCTAGTTAGAGGATTTAGAAATCACTAAGCATGTTAAAGCTTACCCGGTTAAGGGATTTAACTATTGTAATTGTTAGAGAACAATAGGGTTTTGTTGATCTAGTAAATAGAACTACTTTGCTTGATCATATCCTTTTCATGCTCCTATCTGCCTTCAAACATTATGAAGATACTCCTTCTAGTTCAACAATCAATCACACTGACACTTAACCAAAATTGCCAACACTACAACAATACAACTCATCGATCTTATAAGCAAAACAATAGGTCAGTAACACATCACAAGACCTAAGATCTCATAGAGATTACAAACAAATCGATTCAAATATGACCATTGGATTACATGACAAGCACTGCACATTATACAAGACAACCTCGACCGCTCCTTGATCACCGCTCATCGAATCCTATAACTCATTACGTGGTTTCCACTTCATGCAATGCACTCACTCATTCCCAAGATAAAACAATTATCTCTATGCGCCAAAAACACTTTTAAACTCATCACGTGCATCATGCATATGTGGCATAATCATCTTTGATCACCATTTGATCATAGATCAACATAACCGATTCACCCAGCTCCATCGTTTAGGGTTTGACATATCAATGATAACTCAATGATGAACGGATAGTACCAAATAGGTACTGAGAGGGGGGGTGAATCAGTATAGACAAAAACACATTCAAAAAAATTGGTTTGTCAGCAGACACTGTGCTTTGGCAGACAAATAGTAACACCGGTCTTAAACAGAGTACAACCGGCAAAACCTAGAATAACTGAGACAAGCATAAACTGGTTGACACTTATCTTTTCATACAATCTAATACTTTATTTCCATTTCACCCTAGTGCATGAACATGTAATCTATCATCAAAGATATATAAACAGCTAGATTAACATGATTTACCTTCAGACACAAATCACTTAAACCATCACATGAATAACACCACACATGACACACAGATTTTTCACGTGGAAACCCAACTGGGAAAAACCACTGTGGGGATGAATATCCACAAATTGTTTTTGAACTCTTGAGAAGTCCGCTCTGTTAGGAGCCTTGTCCTGTTAAAAACTAATACAATAGGTTCTGTTAGGAACCAATCCTGTTAGGGATCACCTGATTAAGGGATGGCTAGAATACCCTGTTAAGGGTTAAACCTTGTTAAATAGAGGATTTCAAGAACTCAATGGTTTTGAGTCACCCTGTTAAAGGATTTACAGTAAGCCGGTTAAAGCTACCCTATTAAGAGATTTCCCAACTGTTGAAGTGGTTAGAGATCAACAGGTATTACAATGATCTGGTAACAACACTCAATGCCAATGCAGATCCGCTTTAGCTCCTCTTCACCTTTTGCACTTACACTCTGCAGGTATCACTTCTCTCTTTTGGTCTGGAAAGAATCACGTATCTCTTCACTTGGATACTCACACACAACTTTTGCCAACAACCTCAGAAAGAAACACAACATCGACCTTATAGGAAACAGATAGGTCGGTAGCATAAACCCTAAACCCTAAACCTGTTAGGTTAAGTAATTCAAACGGTTCAATCCTGACCCTTGAGCACATTGCATTAAATGCAATAGTCTTGAACCGATCTCAAGACGTTCTCCATCATTCATTTTCCACCGCTTTCATGGTGGCTGATAACCCATCACGCATTTTCACCGTTTACAGACTTCGCACATTCCCGAGGTAGATAGGAACAATCTCCTTCATGCAAGATCCTTCATGCACACAAGGCTGACGTGGCAACACGATCTGTTCTTCGTTACAATGCTAACTCATCACACAAAGTCACCGATTGAGTCACATAGGCTTAAAGCACTTCAACCGGAAACCCTGAAGTTGAGACTACCAACCGGTAGTCATACAAAGCTTCCATGTATCGGTTCCCATAACCACATGCCAGTTCACCTTGAACAAACACATCGCTTCACTTTGACACATATACCAGTTCACAATATTATACCGGTTCTCACATATACCGGTTCTTGGTAACATACCGGTTCTCTCTTCTTCAGCATATTGACATCAATGACAACATACAATGTCATCATGTCCTCATACTAGTTCACATAATGCCAACAATCAACAGGTAGGGTTATTGGTTGATCTCACCGCTTCTAAAGTAATACCGGTTTCCTTCACTTCTCAACTATCGGTTGCATTACAACTCCATTACCGGTTACAATTGACATCAATGATAATACTTAGGTTCATTAATTCAATCTTCATGCAAATGCCAACAATCTCCCTATTTGGCATTGATGGCAATACAAATATCAATACACTTTGATTGTGATGATTGAGAGTCATGCACATACATAGGTATAGGAATCTTGGTTTACATTTTTCCATTTACTCTCCTTCAACTGAGTCTCCATGTCTTCAGCTGGTAAAATGGATACAGTTCTTCTCCCCCTTTGACAACAATGTCAAACTGAAAGTAAAGCATTCAATGTCATATTTCACTGTTCTGCAACAAGCTACTCCCCCTATGGAGTAGCCCCACTCTACACCAATCTTGCTTCAAGATTTTTAATTAGCTTTGGGATTGATGTCTTCCACATCTATTCAACTAACCTCATGTAGGGGCACAACCCCTAGCTAACCTCTAAGATACTAAAAAGTAGTCTTAGGGAGAGGTTTAGTAAAGATATCCGCTAGTTGTTCCTTAGTAGATACATGCTCCATTAACACATCTTTACTCTGCACTTTCTCTCTCAAGAAATGATATTTCAGCTCAATATGCTTGGTTCCAACATGCAACACCGAGTTCTTTGAAATATTTATTGAATTGGTGTCATCACATAAAATTCTTACTGGTTTTATGATATTCAACTTGAATCCTTCCAGAATGTGTTTCATCCATATTGCCTAGGTACAATTCATATATGTTGAAACATATTCAGCTTTAGTAGTCGACTGTGATATATAGCTTTGCTTCTTGCTGTTCCAAGATACAAGCCTTCCTCCAAGAAAGAATGCACCTTCGTTTGTGCTCTTCATGTCATCAACATTTCCTGCCCAGTCTGCATCTATATAGATTTTCAAATCAAAGTTGTCTGCATATGGATACCATATTCCATAATCAATAGTACCTTCAAATATCTGAATATCCTTTTAGTCGCTACCATGTGTGTCTCCTTTGGGTTCTTCTGAAATCTGGCAACTAATCCAACTGCATGAGCAATATCCGGTCTACTATGAACAACATAATGCAGTTTCCCTATCATAGACCTATACTCCTTTTCATCAATGGATGCAGCATTATCCTCCTTATACAGTTTACAACCTATAACCATAGGTGTCCCAACTGGTTTATAGTCTCCCATTCCAAATGTCTTCAATACCTCTTTCACATATTTGAATTGTGTGATAAAAATAGCACTCTTCATCTGTTGAATTTGCATACCTATGAAGAATTTTATCTCCCTTACCAGAGACATCTCAAATTCACTTTTCATCTAATTTGCAAAGTCATCACTCATGTCATCATTGCCTCCAAAAATGATATCATCCACAAACACTTCACTAACTAGTATCTTATCTCCTTCAGTCTTGAGATATATATTGTTGTCTTCACTGGTTCTCTGAAAATCTATCTTCACCAAGTGTGAATGTAGTATTTCATACCATTCTCTTGGTGCTTGTTTCAAACCGTATAGTGCCTTGTGTAGTTTGCACACCATATACTTTCCATCAGTCAAAGCATAACCATCTAGTTGTTCAATGTAGACTTCCTCTTCTAGTATTCCATTTAGAAATGTTGACTTCACATCCATCTGATATACTTTGAATCCCCTATATGCTGCAAATGCAAGTAGAGTCCTGACACCTTCCAATCTAGCAACCAGTGCAAATGTCTTGCCATAGTCTTCTCCTTCTTCCTGTGCATAACCTTTGCATACCAATCTGGCTTTGTTTCTGAGTACTACTCCATCTTCATTCAGTTTATTTTTGAATACCCATTTAGTACCAATTACATTTTTGTTCACCAGTCTGGGTACTAGGGTCCATGTATTGTTCTTCTCAATCTGGTCAAGATCTTCTTCCATAGCCTTGATCCAGTGATCATCTCCAAAGGCTTTCTTTGGAGTTAGAGTCTCAATAGTGGAGATCATACATGAATTCTCTCCAATTGTTCTTCTGGTTAACACACTAGCATCTTTATCTCCAATAATCTAATCAAGATTATGATTGAGTCTTACATACCTTGGAATAACATGATCATTATCTTTAGGTTCTTCTTCCTCACTATCTTCATCTTCTACAGAATCTACCTATTTCGGTTGAACTGGTATTGCAACACTCATTTCACCAACTTTTGGCTTCATCGGTTCTGGTTTCAAAATTAGAATGTAAGGTTCATCTTCCTTCTTCTCCTCATTGGTTTCTCCTGTAACTTCAGGACACTCATCGATTCGGACATCAATACTTTCAATGATCTTCTTTGTCTAGTTGTTGTAACATTTGTAGTCTTTACTCTTGGTGGAGTAACCAAGAAATATGCCTTCATCACTCTTAGCATCAAACTTACCAACATAGTCACCTCTCTTGATATAACATTTACTGCCAAAAACCTTAAAGTAACTGACATTAGGTGATCTACCATACCAGTATTCATAAGGATTTTTATCCTTACGTCTTTTAGCCAATATCTGGTTCATAGTGTAGACAATTGTGATGATAACTTCTCTCCAGAAAATTTTAGCAACGCCTCCTTGTATTAGCATTGTTCTAGCTACTTCAACAACTGACCGATTGTTCCTCTCTACAATAAAGATCTGAACAACTACTGAGAGGGAGGTGAATCAGTAGATGAAAAACAAACTAAACTTTCACCAAACTCAAAACCCAACTCATAAATCAATCTCTGAACTAACTGGTTCAAACACTGAACTACAAACTACAATTGTACTGTCAAGTTTACCGGTTGACTGGCATAACAAAATAACAGTGTAACAGATTTGAAACTCTCAAACCATTTAACCAAAACATCAAACCTCTTTACTAACATTAGTAAAAGCACATTTCAGATTATTGTCGGTCATCTTAACACATCTAAGTGGATTTACCATTTAAACAAATTAACCATATCAAAACATAACCACAAAAACCATTCCCCACTTGACACAATTATTTTTGACGTGGAAACCCAAATGGGAAAAACCATGGTGGGTATGAATACCCACAAGTATTCTGAACTCTTTTGAAGTTCACCCTATTAGGAGCCAAGCCTTGTTAGAATCTTTACAAAAATGTCCTGTTAGGAACAGATCATGTTAGGAACCCCTGGTTAAGTGATTGACTACAATCCCCTGTCAAAAGCAATACCCTGTTAGGAGTAACCTCGATAGAGGATTTGAAATCCAAGCTAATGGACCACCTAGTTAGAGGATTTAGAAAGCACTAAGCCTATTAAAGCTTACCCAGTAAGGGATTTAACTATTGTACATGGTTTTGTTGATCTGGTAAATAGAACTACTCTGCTTGATCAGATCCTTTTCATGCTCCTATCTGCCTTCAAACATTCTGCAAATACTCCTTCTGGTTCGACAATCAATCACACTGACACTACAACAAAACAACTCATCGACCTTATAAGCAAAACAATAGGTCAGTAACACATCACAGGACCTAAAATCTCATAGAGATTACAAACAAATCGGTTCAAACACTACCATTGGATTACATGGCAATCACTACATATTGTACAAGACAATGTCGACCACTCCTTGATCACCGCTCATTGAATCTTGTAACTTATCACGCGGTTTCCACTTCATGCAATGCACTCACTCATTCCCAAGATAAAACAATTATCTCTATGCACCAAAACTGCTTTGAAACTCATCACGTGCATCATGCATGCGTGGCATAATCATCTCCAATCACCATTTGATCATAGATCAACACAACCGATTCACCAAGATCCATCGCTTAGGGTTTGGCATATCAACATGTAGGGTTACCATTTGATCTCAATGCTTCTATAGTAATTCTAGTTTCCTTCACTTCTCAACTACCGGTTATAATTGATATCAATGACAACACTTAGGTTCATTAATGCAATCTTCATGCAAATGCCAACCAATCTACCTAAGATTGGTTAGCCATTCATAATAAACCCCCTTTTCACCCTTTACTTCCATAATAAATCAAGTCCAATTTGCAACTGGGGCAAAATCCTAAACCTAGTAATGGAAGTGGTACCCTGAGCATCGCATGTTTTGAGGAGCATCATCTTTCATTCCTCCTTCTTTTCACACACAAGCCGCAATAAAAGATCACTTGCATCGCCAATCCGCAATAAAGATCCATTCTTCTCCACAATAAAGTATCCGTTTTAGGAATTCAGTCAGTTTCAGATGAGACGCAAGCAACAGTGGGCTTTCAACAAATCAAATATTTCAGCAGACTTTGGCAACAACATGGTTTTCAATATAATCTTTATCAGGATATCAACATTATGAACAAATCAAACATGTTAACATATGTGGCAAGAAACACAAATAACTTGAAGATTTCATTGTATGTTGGTGTCAAGTCTTGGTTTTCTTTTGATTTTATCTTTTTGTGAATGTGTCTTTTAGATTTTCCGGGATGTCTTTGACTAGAGATTCTATCTCTAGGATGTCTTTGACTAGAAAGGCGAGGATGGGATATGTTCACTTATGTTGCTGTATGTGGATTGTGTTGGCTTAATGATGATTTTTATAATGGATGACTTTGTGTGTTGTCATTGATGGCACATATACACACACACATATGTTCACATTGTCATTGTCATCTTAGTTAAGACAAACCGATACTACTCCTAAGTCTTGCAAACCGGTATCATTTGTACAAAGAATTCCAACCAATTTGAAGGTGTCTAACCAGTATATGTAGACAACCGATATATGCAGGAATGATAATTGGTTTTGGTATATTTCACTGACACTATTTTGGAGATATTGCAGAGATCAACAAGGAGGTGAATGGAGGACAATTGGTCTATGAGTTGGAAGAGGTTAACACTACACTGGTATTGATGTTCCAACTGGTTTCACTATTTGTGTGATGAGTTATCACCGGTCGTGATGAGTTATCTCTAACCGATAGATTTGGCGGTAATCTTTGATGTGTTATGAAAGACTGTCCAGATACACTGAACATGGAAATTGTGATGAGGTTCTTGAGTCGACATTAAATCTAATGTCTATAAAAAGACATTGTGATGAACTATTTTGAAATGTGAGATACAAGTGATGAGTTGATGTGATTTATTGAAGAAGTTGCAGAGTATGTCGGTGATGTAGTATTGAGTGAGCAGAAGAGGATCTATACAAGCAAGATGTGCTATTTCTAGATCATACCACTTGTCGTTTTCTAATCACTACAACAGTTAATTCCCCTAATCGGGTAAGCTCTAACAAGCTTCATTTGTACAAATCCTCTAACCAGGTGATCCATTAGTTTGGGTTTGAAATCCTCTACCGAGGTTACTCCTAACAGGGTACTACCTTTAACTGGGTATAGCTCCTAATAGGGCTTTGGGATCTTTAACAGGATTTTCTCCTAGCAGAGCACTTTGTAGACCTTAACTAGTCAGTTACCTATTTTTGCAGATAGTCAACTTGTGAGTCCCATCTCACCATGGTTTTTCCTAGTTGGGTTTTCCACGTATAAACACTTGTGTTATGGTGGATGTTTTACTTACCGTGGATGCTTGTATAACACTTTGGATTGTATGCAAAGTTTTAAGTAAACTGGTTAATTGTTTTTATCGGTCTGGGTTTAAAGTGTTCTTGTTTTTGCTATCACTGATTCACCCACCCCCCCCCTCTTAGTGCTTTATAACTCTATCAATTGGTATCAGAGCCTAACTTCCTTAAGGCTTAATCTCTTAGAAGGAAACCCTAAGGCCATTATGGGGGATATGAGTTATAGAGAGATGGCTAGAGTGCTTGATGCAACCAGGGAAGAGCTTGAAACCCTGAGAGGAAGATTCAAAGCTTCACAAGTTAAGAGGAGAGACCTGACTAAGCAACTATTGGAGATCTTTGACAACAGTTCTTCAGATGAGGCCAGCATTGATGCACTGGCTGAAGAAGTAGAAAAACTGAATGGTGAAAAGCTAAATTTGAGGAGAGAACTTGAAGCCCTAACAATCTGTATGAGTCAATAACTTGAAGCAAGGAGGGTAGTTGAAGACCTGATCAAAGAGAGAGATCATGAGATTTCTAAGATCAAGCAGGAGAATGCAGTTTTGCATGAACATTGGCATGGGGAGAAGGAAGAGAAAGAAGCATTACAGTTAGATCTTGAAATGGCAATGTCTCTTAGAGAGACCCTTATAAAGCATAATGAAGATCTTACCAAAGAGCTTACTAAGGCTAATGGGAAGCTTGAAAAATTCAATAAGAGCTCCTCTATGCTGGATGAGAAAATCCAATCTCAGAGAATGACAAGTGACACATCTAGACTAGGATTCAATACACCTGAGAATTGAGAATCTTCTGGTACCAAGAGCAACATGCATAAAGGTAAAACTTCTCCTAAGGCTAAGAAGTCTACCGATAAGAAATATTTCAAACATGTTTTCTTTATCTGTCACAAACCTGGACATACTGCTAATGTGTGTAGAAGCATATCTAATGAGAACACATGCTATAATGCTAATGCTAGATATGTGTCTAGAAGATTTGAAGTTTATTGTTACGCATGCAATATGTATGGACATAGATTAGTTGAATGCAGACATGGAGCAAATAATCCGGCACCTCACATGAATCCAAGACCTATCAGTGATTGGAGAAGAACCTATGACAACCAGAGAAATATGAACTGACAAAAACCCTATGTCAACCGGTTCAATCCATATGAGATAAAGAAGGTAACAAATGTGATTTGCACAATTTGTAATAACTATGGACATGTGGCTATAAATTGTAGAAGGAGAACTAGAAGAGGTAATGCAGGACCTTGGAGAGCATATAGGATGGCCTGCTATCATTGCCACAAACTGGGACATATGGCTAAGTTCTGTAGAACCAGGAAGAATAAACTAATTAATCACTTTGAAGATCAAAAAGGAAAGCAGAAGGTTGATGCTGAAGAAACTATAGTGGAGATGAATAGAATTTGGAAGAAGAAAAGTGAGGAAAAGCTAGCAGAAGAATCTAACCTTTCACCTAGTGTGGAGAATCCTGCACCGGTGAACTGAGCTTTTCAACAAGCCTAAAGGGAGCATAGTGGTTAACCTACTTTCAGACCTCTTGAAGAGTGTATGGTAAGAGATTTTTGCATTTCGAGTTGTATTATGAGATTTTTTGATATTATTACCTATCGGTTTTCTAAAGGATTACCAACTGGTTATATACCTATCAGTATAGGTGAGTTTATTAAGCGGTAATTAGGGTTTGTTACCATATCGATTGTGCAATTAATGCACTGGGTAAGTTTATAAAAGAAAGTTTTACTAAGTTATTTTTACCCCAATTGCATTTGAAGAAGAATTTGTGAGCACTTGCAGAGCGAAATAGAGCATTATTAGAAGATTATGAATAGATTTGTGTTGTGGATCAAAAGTTGAATCGAATTCAAAGATAAGGAAAGGCGAAACGGGTGTGCATATGAGAGATCAAGTGGAAACCCTACCAATGCGAAGAGAATAAGGCATTATTTTGTTATTCTCTCTCGAATCAAGATTATCTAGAATGGCATCATTGTCTACACCAGCTGAGAGTCTTATGATTACTGTTGAAGCTATGGAGTCAATGGAATCAGATAAAATAGAATCATATAATGCATTGTCTCAAGTTCCACAAGGTGTTTTGATCAAAGGTGATTTATCTAATTATATAGATTGTAAAATTGAGGATATAGGATCACTGTCAATCTATTCGCAACTCAAATCTTTGTGTGATAAGAGCGGGAAAATTAAACCCAAATACATTAGGGTTTATGAAAAGGGTTTTCGTAATGCGACATATTTTCTTGAAGTTTTTGAGGAAGAGCATGTTAGGATTATCCTTATTCGTGTACATGGAGGGAATATGTATCTTGACAGGTCGCACACAATCACAAAGGAAGCAATTCATGCAGTGACTAGTTTCTGGCAAACCGGTGAAGTACCAAAACTGAGGATAATTTCAAAAGAGATTGTGCTTGCACTAGCACAAACGATTGCTGACGGTCGTGCTATATCGATCAACAACATTACAGGTCCAACAGTCAGATTTGCAACTATGGTTATTGGCTATCGGATATTCCATTCCAGTAGGATGAACAGTGTACTATTTGTTGTTGTGCATGCCGCCTAAGAGATGATAGTAGAGAATGCAGATTATGATTTGTGCGAGGCAATGAGAAGTCAATTGATGTTGAACTTAAAATCAATTAAGAATGACAATAGTCAAAAGTTAAAATATGGTCAACTGTTGATTGGTCTATTCTTCTATTTTCAAAATTTCATACCAGGAATTGGTGACATTCAATGGTCTAAAGACATACAAGTTACAACCCAAATCAAGAATAGAATTAAGGTTGTAAAGAACACATTTACTGTTGCCATGAACAAATATTTTAATGAGTTTCAAAAGAAGATGAGCATGAGGTTAAGGCTATATGATGAAGTGGTGAAACACTTTGAAAAAGACATTTGTTTCACTGTAACCACTGATTTTTTCCTTATGGAGGCCGTTGAACCCAGGGAAGATGAGATGGAAGAAATGAGCTATCAATTACTAATCAGTTATGCCAACAACCTTTTGGCGTTTCTTATGGATAAGAAGAAGAAAAGACTGGTAACTTACCAGGAAAGAATTGCACCTACTCAACCCAGTAGTGCCAAAGAGAAAAAGAAGAAAGTTGAGAAAGCAACTTTTGTGACCACCGGTACAAGGGTGACTAGAAGCATTCAAGTCAAAAAGGAACTGGTACCCAAAGTATGTGCAAAGAAGCAGACTGCAACAAAGAAGAGAGGTAGACATCTCATTCTTCAAGCAGAATCTGAGGACACTGACACTGAAGATGAACCAAAGAAGATGAAATTGACTGGTAAGAAATACAAACTAGTTGGAGACATTTCAAAGCAAAGTACTCCTATTAATGTTACATCATACAAACCAACGACTGATTTTGAAAGGACATTAAAAACATTACGGAGGAAACGGTTTGATAATGTGAAAGAGTATTTTGATTCATTTGATGAAGGTCAGAAACAACAAATTGCTCAAGAGGTAATCAACCATCTGTGTCAATACAATTGGTTGCCTCAAGATATTGAAAAGAACATTTCTGATTCTTTGTATTCTATTCTTGAAAATAAATAGAAAATGGTTGTAGAGCAGGATCAAGAAATTATTGATAGAGTTTTCATTCAATATGTTCCTGAGTTATCTAGAGATGAATTATTAGCATTGCTTGCTAAGTTCAAAGAACAGTTTCAACCTGTTGAAGATGATACTCACTAGATAGCTAAAGACATTCAAAGAATGAATGCACTATTGAAAGGCTATGAAAATAAACCTAACCAAACAAATACTGGAGCTCCACCGGAGCTAGATGATTAAGAGTTTATTACACCGGATGTTGTCTATCCTGTTAAGAGTAAGAATGACACAAATTCTCCACTGGTTATTTTCTTTGTAGATGATACTGAAGAAATCCAGGACACTACTAACACAAATGGTAATGTCATTGAACCAGTTAAGGAAACTGAATAGAAACCGGGCATTACTGATACATAGGAAGCAACTGAAGCACCGGTCAATGAACCAAGTGTGGATATTCAACCGCTTCCTGAAAAAGAACACCAAGTTGAAAATCAACTACCACCGGTCTTTACAGCTACACAGGAGAAACAAACAAAGGCAGAGAAAAAGAAACCAAAGAAAGAGGTTGAAGAGAAGGAGACTGGAAAGAAAAAGGATGAAGAGAAAGAGAAAACAAAGGAGAAGATAGCAGAGAAAAAAGATGAAAAGGAAAAAGCAAAGGTGAGGCAACAAACTGATGATGAGGATGACTCAATAAGCATTAAAGGACCTATAGATGTAGATAATTTGAACACATCTGAACTAATGGAGATTTCTATAGTGATGCAATCCTAGGCTCAAAAGAAAAGGTTAAAAGAGCAGAGAAAAAAAGTAGAAACTATACAAACTTTTGTTGACATTTTGTCAAGTCTCGTACCTGAGACTCGCACTGGCAATTTGTCTACCCCTATCAGCAAGCTTGGATAGTTGGTTGTTGATGCTACTGACCAACTGAAATCACTTGAAGATGCAACACATAACTTAGTTGAAAAGAATTACAGGAAGAAGAGGGGAGAGCAACTAATGTCAGATATTGATAAAGGGAAGATTGCTTTATCTGTGAATAAAGATCTTTTGAGAACTGTTGTTGAAACTGGAGGAAGGATTTTGGCCTATACATCTTGTTGATGCATAATAGCCTCGGTAAGATAAATGAAGTCTCTCATTCAATCATCTATCTTATCGATAGACTATGATAAAGACTTCAGTTATCATTTCTTAATTTGATGATTATTCTTCGACTTATATATATACAACCTTACTTGTAAATTCCGATCAATTCTTAACCAATGCCTAACTACCGATAATTATCGGTTGTAAATCATAAAGCATAGAATACCGATTGGTATCGGTTTACATTGTTAATTGTATGCACACTGATTAGTATCGGTCAAACATGCTAACTGTGTAAACACCAATTGTTATCGGGTTTAGTTTATGACTGCATACATATCGATTAGTATCGGTTGACTTGTTTATGATATACACGTCGATTAGTATTGGGTAACTTGTTAAGTTTTATATATATACCGATTGGTAAATGCGATTATGATTGAAAATGTGCGATCAAGTAATATCTTGATCGGTCATGTCTAATAGACATGACCGGTCAAGGTATTGCTTGATCCTCCTTGTAGACATATATATCAATCGGTGACTATGAGAAGGACATTGAAATTGATAAATTCTCTTTCTCCATCTGCAACATACCAGAAAACAATCAGATTTATTATATTAAGAAATAACACATACTTGAAAGAAAAGATAACCTTGAATATAACTTGCATCTTGAATTGAAAATTGAATAACATTTACACATCTAATGTTTCATTTTTCTATTCTAAAGAGGCGAGAAGAGACAAAAAATGAACTAGAGAAGATATGTAATGCTTACATACCATTACAAGATTTGGCTTTAGATTTTGGCAAATTAGTTGATGCTTTGCAACATCTGTTAGATGTTTATGATTTTGAACATGCTAAGTGACTCAAATCCTTGAAAGAACTAAAGAACCACTTGAGTCCTAAAGTGGAAATCTTACAAAGGGCATACAAGGATTCAAAAGTGGTTTTGGCGACCCCGGAGATGAGCATAGTGGATGCAATGGAAGAATTCGCTGCACAAGTTATGATAACTATTGAGATCAATGAAACATTATTAGAAACATGGGATAATGATTTTGCACAGATGAGGATTACTTTCAGTGACATTTTCTTAAAAATTGCAGTGAACACTCCTTGAAAAACTCTTATATATATGTATATGAAGTTTTTGATGCAAATTTTGATATAATATATATGTATTTTACTTTTCAATTTGGCATTGTTGTCAAAGGGGGAGTAGAAATATGTATGTGATGTGAAAAAATTTTATGTACTGTTAAGGGGGAGTAGAAATATGTATGTATAATTTTTGTAAGCACACTTAGTTGTAAAATTGTAAAATTTTCTAAGTGTTGCCATCAATGCCAAAGGGGGAGATTGTTGGCTTGATGATGATTTTTGTAATGGATGACTTTATGTGTTGTCATTGATGGAACATATACACACACATATGTTCACATTGTCATTGTCATCTTAGTTAAGACAAACCGGTACTACTCCTAAGTCTTGCAAACTGGTATCATTTGTATAGAGAAGTCCAACCGGCTTGTAGGTGTCTATTCGATATATGTAGACAATCGGTATATGTAGGAATGGCAATTGGTTTTGGCCTATTTCACTAACACCAGTTTGGAGATACTGTGGAGATCAACAAGGAGGTGAATGGAGGACAATCAATCTATGAGTTGGAAGAGGTTAACACTCAACCGGTATCGGTGTTCCAATCAGTTTCACTGTTTGCGTGATGAGTTATCACCGATCGTGATGAGTTATCTCTAACTGACAGATTTGGCGGTAATCTATGATGTGTTATGAAAGATTGTCCAGATACACTAAACCTAGGAAATTGTGATGAGGCTCTTGAGCCGACATGAAATCTAATGTCTATAAAAAGACATTATGATGAACTATTTTGAAATGTGAGATACAAGTGATGAGTTGATGCGATTTATTGAAGAAGTTGCAGAGTATGTCGGTGATGCAGTATTGAGTGAGCAGAAGTGGATCTATACAACCATGATGTGCTATTTCTAGATCATACCACCTATTGTTTTCTAATCACTACTACAGTTAAATCCTCTAACCGGGTAAGCTCTAACAAGCTTCATTTGTACAAATCCTCTAACTAGGTGATCCATTAGTTTGGGTTTGATATCCTCTATCGAGGTTACTCCTAACAAGGTACTACCTTTAACCGAGTATAGCTCCTAATAGGGCTTTGGGATCTTTAATAGGATTCACTCCTAGTAGAGCACTTTGTAGACCTTAACTAGTCAGTTACCTATTTCTGCAGATAGTTAACTTGTGAGTCCCATCTCACCATGGTTTTTCCCAGTTGGGTTTTCCACATATAAATACTTGTGTTATGGTGGATGTTTTACTTGTTGTGGGTTCTTTTATAACACTTTGGATTGTATGCAAAGTTTTAAGTAAATTGGTTAATTGTTTTTACTGGTCTGGGTTTAAAATGTTACTGTTTTTTCTATCACTGATTCACCCCCCCCGCTCTCAGTGCTTTATAAGTCTATTAGATTGTCCCTTAGTAATTCTATGGATCGTCCAAGGATATGAGGACATTGTGAGTCTAGTATGAATTGGGGTATTCCTTGTTTGTGCCTATCTAATCTCCATGCAAACAGGTACAATGACTTTCTGGGTCGAATCTATACCTAGACTGTCATAACCTATTTGCCATAATAAAGCTCAATGATGATAAAACACAAGAAGCTCTTTTCACCTCCATATCTTCTACCTTCCATCCCCCCTTCCTGATTGTCCTTCGTCATCCTTTCCTAAATCCATGTAGCCTTCTATCACATGACTGAGTATAATTACACACCAAAAATATCTGCATTTCATATAGTTAGCACCTGCATTATCGAATGTTAGCATATTTCATTTTATGCATATGTATAGATATCACTATAGTATTACATCCTGCAAATATCATTGATTAGTATCTGCATTCTCATATAAAACATAAAAAGACAAAAAAATAACACATCATGCATTCCATCTTGTAAATAATTGTAGCACATCAACATTTACTACATTCACATTTGCATCATGAAAAACATAAAAAGAACAAAAATAATCATGCACCTCATCATGTACATATATACATCCACACATCATAATCATCATAAGCATCATAATAACACATGCATACATAAGATTGCATCATAATAGTTGCATACATCATGTAAGAACATCACATTACATAGGAACACATGCATATAGCTGCTGCAAGGAATGAGTCATCTCATATATATATATAAACAATAAAGTGTCATGATACAATGATGTCAAAAATCTCATATGACTACAAAATCACCCGTAGGTGTCTATATCATCATACAAAAACTGATACAAAATGGATCCAAGAGACCTATGATGAAGACCCTCCCTCGAAGCCAGCTTGCCTCAAAGGAATTTGAGCTCCCGAAGGACCAGCTCTTGGATCATCTCATCTATCCCCTCTTGCAGACCCTACGGGACCATCTTTTCACCAAAGCAATTAACAATCTTGTGTTTGCCAAATCTTAGGCATATACATAATGTGTCACAGTCCCATTGTTGTGATCGCGGTGTGGTCCTCAGCAGTCAAATCTGTTTGTAACTGTTGTGTCATAGGGAATCACTCTCTAGACTCTATCTGGGGTAAGTACTCCTGCATCCAATCAAATCAATCGTGTCAATCCTAGTGGTACTCATGTTCATCACATAGTGCTTCTTATCTTATCCTATCCTATTCTAGTGGTACCTATGTCCATCACATGGTGCTGCTCATCAAGCTCTATCCTAGTGCTTATGTTTGTCACATGGCGTTGCATCCTAGTGTATATGTTTATCACATTGTACTATATCCTATCTTGCTAGAGAACTCACCGAATTTTATCAATTTGATGGCTTATCCTATACTCAGCTTAGCAAACTTACTTGTTTTAGGGCACCTATTGAGTGAATCCTCTCGACAACCTATCTAATTGGCAATGTATGCTTATCACAAAATTGTCAATTCTAGCCTTCTTTCTAGTTTGTCTTTTCTAGGGCACCTGTTTGAGTGAATCCTCTTAGTAGCTTATCCAATTGACAACGTATGTTTATCACAAAATTGTCAATTCTAGCCTTGTTTTAAGTTGTCTTCCCTAGGGCACCTGTTTGAGTGAATCCTCTCAATAGCTTATCCAATTGATAGCGTATGTTCATCACAAAACTATCAATTTTGGCCTTTTAAGACATAGATACGATTCTGTTGATTCCTCTTGAGTTAGTCTTTTTCCCGCGTGACCTTGTGACCCTGTGTTGTTAGTCCTTTCTAGCCTTTCTTTCTTATCGAGAGATTGTATGCACCCTTTTCCATGCAATCTCTCGGGGGGGCATATCATTCCCGTCTTTGAGCAACTTGTTATCGATTTTTCTTCTTTGAGCCAATGCGACAAGCTGCATCGTCTCAAAGAGGGGCAAAATATATACACCTAAAATTGTCCTCTTTAATTAAATAAATATTTTATTTATTTAATTAATTCATTAAACCTCTTCTAAGCCTTTCCTCATTTAAATAAATAATTTTATTTATTTAAATTATCCTTTTCCTTTTATTTATTTAATTTATCCCACTTCTTCTATTAATTAAATAGATCTTTATTTATTTAATTAATTCATTTCTTAATTCCTACATCACCTACCCTCTCATTATTTTATTATTTTCTCTACCTACCCTTTTAATCCTAGCCAACCATTTATCTTTACACCTCTTAATCTTATCCCTCCATTTCCTACAGTGTTCTTTATATAAGAGGATGCTCTTTTCCTTTCCTAACCCTAACACTCATGAGCAATCAACCCTTCTTGCAATCAAGCTATCAACCACAATCCGTTCTTTGTTGAGCTCTTGTGCACACATAAAAGATGAGAGCAAATATATTAAACAAGATCAATGAAGATAGGGGACAATGGAGATTGAAACCCTACTTGACATGTGAATGGTAATATTGTTCATTTTGTTGATTTACATGATCTTAGGTATCTCTATTGTTGTATGGTGGATGTTTCATTGTAGGACTTAGATTGTTTGTGGTTGGATCTTTATGGTTATACAATAGGTTTTCATTATCACATTTTCATCGTATACCTATATCATGTCAAAACTCAGACTAGTATCCAGAGTATAACTAGACACAATACCAAACATGCTCTAATATCAAATGTTAGGAAGGTCAACCATGATGATCAATCCATTTTCTACATAATCTAATTAGAGAAAATCATGCATATAAGTATACAAATAACCAAATGCAAATATCAAAGATATATCATAAGATAACACAAGATATACCCTAAGAAAACACTCATAGAGGAAAAAACCCATCTTGCAAAAGTATTCATGCTTAATGTATTATTCATCAATAAACATTACAGTACACTTAGAGAGCCTCTAAACATCAAACCTCTCCAATGGATCCTCTATGTGTCCAAGAATGTATCCATAGATCCCATGTTATACTTCACATATGCACTCCTTAGAAGAAGACTCAATACAATGACAACTAATCCAAAATCCCAACTGACCAACCTTAAGCCATTAAACATGTGCTTGATTTTATAGACAATCTAACACAAATATAACCAAGTGATAAAGTAAAACCATGTGACTCAAAATAATGAGTTCACAAACCAATGACCCCATATTTACTTTTTGGCATAAACATTAAATAGTTTTCCATTGTGTGACCCACATAAAGTATCTAATCCAATGTTACATACAACTTTACAAGTGGCCTCCAAACACATCACCTAGGATGCACCAAAAATAAATAATTATTTAATTACATAATTAAATTAAAATAATGTTATGCAAGGTGTACAACACCTGATTCTAACATGTTTCAATATGGTAGAGATGGCCTATGACAAGGATGAAATCTTACCTTTTCATTAGCAACTGGTGAATGGGAGGGATGATCTTATATGCACAATAAATTGGTCTTTATGATCCTAACTTGGGCCTTCGTCACACCCAACCCATTGGCATATGTGGAGTAATTTTTGGGTTGGATCTAACAAAGCATTTATATGGCTTGATTGTGTCATGATATTTGTGCAATATTTTTTCTCCTTTTCCTCTTGCAATGTATTACTGATCATGTCATTAATATATGTGATGTTGTCAAACCACTTCCCCATCAAATTTCACATTAAGTGGAAAGTGGGCTCAACGCATCTTTGCAAGTCCCAATTATGTTTGAATACCTCATTGATGAGCCCTCAACCCATGTTGGCTCACATCAAGAGGGTTTAGAATCTTGAATACCATCCTACTTAACCAATTTGGTGGATTGCTTGGCGGAATAGAAGCATCTAACAAACCTCTTTCTTCTTTCACATCTATGGTCGTTAAATGACCATCTGCAAGAGGCATTCATATGAGGCCACCATCTTGGATCTTTGCCATGTGACAAATACACTCGATGTCAACCCTTTCTCACCTGATTTGTAGGTTAGAGTTACAGAGCTTCGACAACAAAAATAAATTATGGATAATTATTCGACAAGAGGTGCTTAGATCAAAGATAGACTTGACTATCTTAAAGTTGAAGATTGAGTTTCTAAGGAGTTATTTCAAGCTCTTCAAGCATTCTATACTTTCCAAGACATAAAAAGATCAAAGAAGGTCACCTAGTGTTCACTAAGCTATCAAATATTCTCCAGGAATTCATCAAACATAATGAAGTGTTCATAGCTTAGGAAAATTCCCCAAAATGAGAAAGTACCCTTCAAGAATGTCTTCATGCTATTCCTTGTTGGCTCTCTAAAGCTTAATAAACCTTTCTTGATCATTTAATCTCCCTAGAAGATGTCAAGGAGGTAGTAAAATCCATGACAAATGATAAAGCTCTTGGGTGTGATGGGTTTCCTTGTGAATTCTACAAGGTCCTCTAGGATTGTATGGAGAATGACCTTCATAAAGTCTATCTTGAGGCCTTTCACTGTAAATCCTTGAGGAAAACTCATAAACAAAAAAAATATAAAGTTTATACCTAAAGCCAGTGATCTTGAAGATATTTGTAGTTAGTGGTTAATCACGCTACTCAATGTTTCCTATGAGATCATTGTGAAGGCTTTGACTCTAAAAATCCATCATCTTCTTACTCAAATTTTTTATCCCAAGAAAACAAGATTCATTAAATCTAGATACATTCTAGATAATATAAGTATCATCTATAAAATTGACTTCATAGGCTCAACGTTCACAATAGAAGGCCTTTTTTTTGAAAATTGACTTCACCTTTTTTGAAAATCCATTCAACATTGAATGACCTTTCATTCTTTTCATGTTTCAAGCTCTACAGTTTGGACCGTGTTTCATTCAAATTGTTAATATGATCTTTACATATGTATTTTCTTGCATCACCATCAATAGTCACCAATTTCACGCCTTTGGATTTTTTTTCTCTATTAAACAAGGGTGCCCTCTTGAACCCTCTTTGTATGTTCTTGTTGAAGGGTTTGGGTATCTCTTGGCCCATTATGTTTCTCCTGGGCTTGTCTAGGGTATTCCCCCTCCTAAGTCGTCGAAGCAACTGGTTAATGATCATCTTGTAGACAACTCTTTTCTCACTCGCATTGAAGAGGAGAAACATAGCATTGTCAAGCCTTTGGCTTGACCATTGAATGGTACAAAAACTAGTTATATAGGTTGTTTACTCTCCCAAAACCTTAGTGGCTTCATAAATTTGGCTAGAAGTGGATTGATCATGGGAAACCTTTAGATTTTTGGTCATTCCCTTTGCCTTCCAAGCTTCACTCATGGCTTTATGGAATGAGGTCCTTTCCAAATTTGAGAAAAATATTTCTTACTAGATCACAAAGCCTCTTTCCTTAATAGGAAAGTTTCATGTTTATTCTAAAATTCTTGTGGCTACTCATATTTATTACTTGTTGTGTTGGTACCCTTCTAAGGCTTCTTACGTGAAGTTAGAGAAGCTTCTTCAAGATTTTTTATGGGCCTCTTTTCAATACCACAAGGGTTTTCATTGGGTTGCCCATGACTTCTATTGCCTACCTCCTGAATTTGGAGGTTTGGGTTTGTTATTTGTCAAATGCTAAGGGATAGCTCTACGTATCAAATGGATTATTCGTGCCCTTTTTGACAATGAAGCTTGGAATATTCTTCTTCAACATTATGTTTCGTTAGGCTACCCAATCAATCAATTTCCTAGAAGGAGATTGAATTTCAGACCCTTCTCCTCATGAAGGATGTTCATATTGAGGGCACATTCGTTGCCATAAGTATTTGACATGCTTGGATGATTTATAAAATTGGTGTTCATTACACTAGACCCCAGTGGGAGGATTGGAAGTGGATTCCCAATACAATTTTTTGTAATTACAAGCCACATATTCAATATTGTTGGCTATCTCCTCACCTTCCTATGGTTCCCAACTTAAACCAAAGATGGTGTTTGCAATCACTTATCTCAATCTAGCATTATAGGTTCTTTAAAATTTGGTCAATTGTTGTTGAACCCAAGCTCGCCCACTTTGCCTGGTATAGACATCGATTAATTTAATTAATTGAATTTAGTTATCCCGAGCACCAATTATTAAATAATTACGCATTATTTAATTAATTGGTAATCATTTCCTCTAGCCAATTAATCTTATTAATTATGCTATAATCCCCCTTTAATTAATTAATTGAATGTGACCCTTCTTCTATTAAATATGTCAAATTTTGCAATTTGATTAGTTAATTTTTGTTGACTTTTTCCTCTTGAATCCTCTCATAGAATTAATTAGGGGACTATCAAACTAGGGGACTATCAAATCGATGGAGGAATATAGAGTTTGCACTTTAATTGTTTTTGTGTTGTTTATTTAGTTTTCTTCCTTCTTAGCATCCTAATCTTGAGTGTGGTTGAAATATATGTTTGTTGATTGTTTAGTTCATCGTTTTAGTCTCTTTAGTTTACATTCACAATTTTCTACATACACTTGGTATATTCTTTTCCAAGGCTTACCAATGGGATCCAAGCTATACCATATATGTATCTGTAGCATCCTAAAATTGCGACACTTGCAATTTCGACCGCATTTGGGTCTTCATGATGGTGATGCAACACGGAACCTGAATGGAGACCCCGAAACTTGTTCATGACATCAAAAACTGCATTTTTCAGCACCCTGGCCTGATCCTCCTTGCACCCTGCTGTCCCTGGAGGTGGGACCATGGCGCCTAGCGCCCTGGTCCTTCAGGACTAGGGCACCCAGCGCCTTGGTCCCCCAGGACCATGGCGCCTAGCGCCCTGGTCCCTGGGCCTATTTTTGGGCCCGGTCTCTTTTGGGTCTCGGGTCTTTATGTTTGCAAATTGGAAAATAATGTTTCCTGGTCGGCCTAAGGTCAGAAAAATCAGTCTTTTAACCCTAATTGACAAGTATATAAACTACATTTCCTCTCTCATTTTAAAAGGGGAGATGGGAAAAAAGGCGAAAGCGATATTCAAACATTCAAGCATTCAAGCATTCCTTCAAGCAATTGAACATTCTAGTCTCCATTCAAGGCTAAGTGTTGCATTCAAGACAAGGATTCAACCATTGAAAAGGAGATCACATACCACATACAACATACAACATACAACAACATTTACACCTTCGCATGTAAGAATCCAAACATTCTTACAACAAGGTACTAGTACTTGTTTTACATTACAATCATTTACATTTACAGCATTCTCATTTCTTGGTTAATTCCAAAACCGGGGTTTGACCTAAGGGCAAACCCCTAATCCCTAACCCCCCAATCGTCCTCGCTTTTTTGTGTGTAGGTTGCAGGTACGCAGCTGTAATTGAAGATCTAGAATCCTTGTGCAGAGACGAACAGATCCCCCTTCGTTTCGTGGATTTTTCGGAGGACCGTGTGCACGCTGGGCGCCATCGTCCCATCAACTTTCGCTCAAATTTGCAAAACAGCACCATCTCGACATTTTACTGCTAATTCCAGGTCTGCAGCTTCATCCCATATCCCTATCTCTGTTTATAAGTGGATCTTTCTCACTTTTCATGCATTCCTAGCTTAATCCTTCTATCTACATTCTTTACAAAAGAGGGTAGCCTTGCTATCTTAACCCTTGAAACTCATTTAGAATCCAATCTTGTATTGTGTGGGATTGGATCTTGTGGGTTTCAACCCCTCTTTTGAATGTAAAGTCTCCCCTAAGTGAAAACCGTCAACCCTAGTGCCCCCCTTTCTCTCTCCTTGGAGTGGTGGGGGGAACACTTAGGGTTCGCTCGCGATTTTCCGCTTTACAGTATCCAAGACCTTTGTTGTTAAGAGATAACTTTGTGTGTCAAATGGATTATTCATGCCCTTTTTGACAATGAAGCTTGGAATATTCTTCTTTAACATTATGTTTCTTTAGGCTACCCAATCAACCAACTTTCCTAGAAGGAGACTAAGTTTTAGACCCTTCTCCTCATGAAGGATGCTCATATTGAGGGAGCCTTCATTGCCATAAGTATTTGGCATGCTTGGATGATTCGTAAAATTGGTGTTCATTCTACTAGACCTTGATGAGAGGATTGGAAGTGAAGTCCCAATACAATTTTTTTGTAATTACAAGCCACATCTTCAATATTGTTGGCTATCTCCTCACCTTCCTATGGTTCCCAACTTAAACCAAAGATGGTGTTTGCAATCACTTATCTTAGTCTGGTATTGCAGGTTCTTTAAAATTTGGCCAGTTGTTGTTGAATCCAAGCTCACCCACATTGCCTGGTATATTCTTTTCCAAGGCTTACCGATGGGATCCAACCTATACCACTCCAAGACCTTTGTTGTTCTTTCTATTATCAGTTGGAATCTTTCAAACATCTCTTTCAATTGTTTTGTAGAGCTCAACAACTCCGAAATTTGATTCATGATTTTTTTTACCTTTTAGGCTAGAACCTTTCTCTTGGCATATGATTCTTCTAGGGGATTGGCCTCACATTCCCAACAAATAAAACAAAATTTAGTATGCTTTTAGGGTCTTTAGTATTTGATAATATAGACATTCTTCTATTTTTTCTCATTGTGATATTTATAAAAAAAAAAATTCATTTTACTCTAAAGTTATTATTTTTTCAAATGCTTTTTACAAATCTACATGCAAGCTCACAAGATTGCCCTAGAAGTGGCTCAACTTCATAAGCTTCTTGATCATAGGGCAATGCCCCTTGCACTGTTGCTAGTGTTCTTTTGTCTATGTTTTCTTCTTGTAGTTGCTCTCCTACTTGTGATCGACGAAGAGAGAGGAGCCACTCTGCACGTTGTACTCAATCTCCCTAGTCCCAAGCTCCTATCCATCATGCTGGTGGTCATAGAAGTGCATTATGGCCCAACCAACAACGCTTTGCCTCTCCTTCCCCTCATGGTAGCCTTCTGGGGTGTTGGGATGTTGATTGGTGTTGCTCATGGGTGTCTTGCACTATAGATTCTTCCAAGTGATTTCCTTGACAAGCTTTGACAACCTCTCTAACTCACTTTGCTAATAAAGACAAAGATAAAGACATAGATGAGTGTTGGGATGTTCCTTACACCACTTTGATCCCCATTGATGTATAGGGTAACTTGAGTGATTGGGACCCTCTATCTCTTCTGGGTGTCATTGCTCTTGTTGCTTAGTGGATTTGTTTATTCTTTCTATGTTTCAATTTGACCTTAACCCCATTTGACTCTCGAGATGTGATCTTGTATCCACCCAAATTTTTTTAAGTCTACTTATATTTCCTAATTAATAAAATGCTAACATTTGTTCATAAAAAGAGAATGCTAAAAAGATTTATAAAGGATAAATTATTACTATTTTCTTTTTAAAGTTTCAACTACATTTGAGTTGTTACTGTCCTTAAAATTCAACTCTTTTTTCCTTTTTCTTTTATGGGGAAACAACATCACCCATCCCAAAGATGTGGAGAAACACTTGTGATTTCCTTATACCTATTTACTAAGCAGATTTTGTAACTTCACAACATTGTTACTAGGGGAAGAGCACCAGTAGCCATCATATCTAACTTCGTGCACCCACAGATCCTAAATGGTGCATCGGATTTTGTTTTTTGTTTTTTTTAGATGTCTTTGTATGCGACTTAACTGCTTATAGCTATTGATCTAGCTTTTGGGTAGTAACGATGCATGTTGTGGAATCAGTTATGCGCACAAAGGTCAAAAAGTACACATTTCAAAGTGTCACCTGATACCTAACTAAAGATGTTCCAGTAACTATCAACTCAAAATTGCTAGTACTTGTTGACAAATGTCCCAATAGTGGTGCACAAATGGGCCAATTATGAACAAAAAATTACAAAAAATGATCGGCTATTGGTACAAAACAAATTTATTAATGGTATTTTCACTGACAGCTATTGGGGGGTCAACATGACAATAAGGTGAAGGTTATTGGAACTATGTTATGTATTGGTGCTCTTCCCCTACTTGGGATGGGATCGGTAGTTTTCAAAACTATTGAAAAAACAAAATTAAGCCTGCCCTTTTAACTTGACATGTAACGTAGAAGTCTGAAATTGAATTTGACAAAGGCTTGATGGTGAAGGCTTGTCTATTTCATACAAGAGGCACGGAGGATAGGATATGCATTTCATTATTAGAAACAAACAATGAATACAAACAAAACGTATTAATCTTTTAGCATTTTCTCCTTCGGTAGACAAGCACTCAAAAAGAATTTCTCTTCCATAGATTTATAATCTGTACAAAAAGAATTCACCACCTTCCTGTTCAGGCATAATTAAGAATATCCAGAAGAGCCATTGGATTTAGTTTGAGGCAGGAAGTTGGAGCATGGTGGTGGTGAAACATTTGCAGAAAACCCTTCAACATATTCACAATGCCAATTTCTTCCTTGCGGTATGCCTTCCAAATGAATGTTTGAGAGGACAATATCTACAAAAGGAGCCTTCTTCAGGCCTTTGAAGCTTGGTGCATTGTGTATGTCTTTACCCACAACATCTTTTATCTTTATTCCCCTGATGAGTGGAAGAGCATTGATGTCCCACTTATTATCAGGATGATCATTGGAATCAGATGTGAATTTGATGGGCACTTTGACATTTTCCATTTGGAAGTTGGAGATGGTGATATTGGTAATATAGCCACCTCTTCCAGTATCAGTCTTTACCCTGATTCCTGCAGATGCATTGTAAACAATAAAGTCTTTTACTAGCACATCAGATATTCCCCCTGACATTTCACTCCCAATTCCAATCCCTGAACAGGTTGGTGTTGTGCCTATCACCCTCTGAATAACTATGTTTGAGCTGGGTTGACCCACATTTATCCCATACTCATCCCAACCACTCTTTACAGCTACAAGATCATCACCACTGCGAATATAGCAGTCTTCTATACATACATTTGAGCTGGAGTCTGCAAATTACAATTTTCCCATTATGTTAGAAACTGAGACAGCATAGAAAGGACATAAAATATTGATCTGCAATATCATTTAATAACAGTACTATAAATCAAACTGCTCTTATTTACTTGAATCTTTTGCCTGTAACTGTCAAGAGATGTACTGATTATATTTAAAGACATCTTGTAGAGAGCATGGCAACTGAAGCATTTGAGAGACATTGGTGTCCCTTTGAAATCAGCAACTGAGTGTTTAATAAGAACTCTTTGAAAATTATAGGACCCAACAAGGCACCAATTGGAAAACTTAGTTGATCTACCCTCCCATCACTGTGGTTTATTAGTTACTAACTCTCAATGTGCCAGGTTATGCTGTCTTAAATTGAACATTCAATATCGTTGGACTATATGCAGTTGCCCATCATGAATTTATTCATCAGAAAGAAACCTTATTGAAAGGCCCTGCTTCTTTGGGGGCATTTTTATCTGAAAGGGTATTATATAAACAATATTGTGTCTGACTAGGAAAAAGCTTAATGATCTAGATATGAATATTTTAAGCAGCATCACATTCTGAACTATGCATTAATATAGCAAAATTAGCGAAAACTGGCATAATGAGGATAGATAAACAAATATTGAACCAAAAATTTGGAAATACTAATGAATTTGCAAGATGAGAATTATCATCAGAGTTGCTAGATGTTGATGAAGAACTCCAAAAATAGCAATTGAATTTATGATAGAAAGAAGTGTGTTATCTGCATGAAAAGATACTCGTAGATAGAAAGATGTCTAGACTCTACATCGATTCTTGCATGGTAAAGTTATTCATCATTCGTCTTTCCTTCAGTACCCAATTGAGAAATGCCACCATAGTGTCCAGGGGTTTTGTGATTAGAAAATCTGATCAGTCGATTAAATTGTTGATGATTTATAGATATTGACCTACCATTTTGTATGCGTATCAATGGCATCATTTGTTATGATGCTTCTTCTTTCAGTTGAGGTCAATTCTGAATCTACAACGATTAGATAAATGAAGAAAGTGATTCATTGTAATTTAACCAAAACTGTCAAAGCAAGTACAAAGTTCCAGAGTGTCTTCTCTATTGCAATGCCAAGGCTACAGTCAAATTGTAATCAAACATGTTTATCACAGAGATAAATAGATAGACAAAGAAAAAACTACAATTAAAAGGTATATCATCAGGATGGGAGTCTTTATGATTGTGGAGTTACAATTGAGTCATTGAAGTAGAGGAGGAAGCCCTTTCTTTTTGTATGTTCCAGGGGACTTCATCCCGACCTCTCAATCCCGTCCCTGCCCCTGTGCTATATTCCTACTCAAAAATTATTTCCAACTTTTCAGGACTTAGGGTATTTCTAAGTTGTAGGCATATCTTATTCAGGTTCCCTTGCTTCCTTATCACAAAAGAAGTCTTGATGGAGCATACACTTTTTAAGCTGAAAAGGGATGTTCGGATTGCTTGAGAAGCAACTGTTTGTCTGTTTATGCATATGTAACATTTTTGCATATAAAAGAAAGACAAGTACAACTCTCATATGGTGTTTACTTTTTGTGTTATTTTGCTTCATAATATCATATTGAGAGGCTCCGGAATGAGCCGATTGTGCAAACATCAATTCCCTAAAATTACACAGGGTTCCAATAGGGCTCCAATTCTACCTAGGTCTTTTAACAACTACCTAAATTCCTTTGATAGCTGTACAGGGAAAAATCAGAGATTTGTCCTCCAAAAGATGGATAAATTAAGCATAGATAAACACTACTTCAACATCAGAACTGGTTTCATATAAAATAAGCATTCTAGTTGTGAAATTGGGCTTGCCAAAAGGAGATTTTCACCAAATTTCAGTCAGAGAGATCTATTTCTATGCAAAAACAGAGGATGGCATTTTGAAAAGTCGGTAAATCAGCAACAACCACTCATTTAAGCAAAAGTTTCAATCAATGTTCACCTATCATTTAAGAAAATGGAACCAACTTAGGAGTGAGTTCATTGAAGTGTATTAGGAAAACCTAAGGAAAGCCTTTATAAGAAAACAGCATTACCTGGATCAATACCATCTGTATTAGGGGCATCAAGAGGAGCAAGTATGGTAACGTGTTTTATAACCACATTCCTGTGAAACATGTACCCGGAAGGATTATATAAAGAGGGCATCCATCTCAATGTATCAATACCCAAACAAGTTCACAGAAACAACAAACTTTCTAACCATAAACAAGATACTAACCTGCAATAAATAGGATGTATATTCCAAAATGGTGAGTTAAGGAATGTCACATTTGAAATTATTATATTTGTTGAGTTTAGAAATTCAACAAGGTGGCCCCTTGTATGCTGTAAGGACTTGTTGAACCACATATCCCACCACATCTGGCCTTGTCCATCAATAGTTCCATTTTCGCCTGTATAAATAAGCCAGAAAGTGCAAGTGAGACCTAAAATCATGAGCTAAGATTTAAGGTAAAATCTTGAAAAGCCACAGTATCTAACCTGTAATAACAACGTTCTCCAGATTTTCTCCATGGATAAGGCTAATATGTCTTCCTCCAGGCCGTTCCCGGCCATGCCCATATGAAGGGAGTGGATTTATTAAAGGCCATTCACCTGTATCCTACAGCACCTTGAATCTTAGTGTGGAAAAGAAAGAAAGAAAGAAAGATTATTTTAAGATTATTTTATAGTCCACGCTATCTGGCGGTCTGTATATGGGTCTATAGATGGCTTATAGCAATATGGGACTATCCCATACTCCTTGTGAGAGGCACCTAATTGTGCTACAAATGAAACATACATACCTTACTCATGAGAAAATTAAATAGAAAAAAGTAACAAGGTTTTTGAAATTAACTGATTGAAAAGGTTTTCTTCATTTGATATCCATGTATGGGTAAGAAGTAATTTTAAGGAAAAACAACTGACAAAGAGATTGGTCTTGTTTCCATTTTAAGTTTGAGTTGAAGTTTCTATTACTCTTATTTGTTCAAATGACTAAACCTTCATATTCCATAAAATCAAAGCCTATACAATCTTTTGAGAATTCATTTTTTGTTTTTACTTTTAAGCTTGTTGGGCTCAGAGTAAAAAGGTTAACAAAATACCCTATAACCAAAACCAGGCAGGTTCCTAAATCATAAATTGATGAGCACTCACCTGAGATCCTAAAATGATTGCATCCTTTTCAAGGTATAGAGTGAATTTGCTTGTGAGATTAAAACTGCCAGTCAGCCATCTCCCTGATGGAACAGTAAGCTGTGTCCCTATATCACCACCTTTTCCTGCAGCAAAATTCTCCAAATAATCAATAGCCTTCTGGAAGGCCTTAGTATTCAAAGTTTTCCCATCACCCACACCTCCAAAATCTTTAATGGACACAACTTTCTTCCTTCTTGTATTCGTTCTCACAAACTGTGAACAGCTCTGTATTTCTTGTGGTTTAAAAATCATGTCATTCTGAATCAGTATCTCATCAGACTTGGCCCACAAGGTAAGAATGTTCCCAGACTTGATCTGAACAAGAATAACAACGAGCAGAGTGACCACGAGAATGAAAAAAGCCCAAGACCTCTTTGTAGCCCATTTAAACTGTTGCAAGGCATTCTGTGTATGATCATACACAGAAGCTTGTGAAACCATCTTTACCCAGTAGCACTTTCTACACCAAAAAGAAATCTCACACAACTACTTGATCTTTAAATCACCAAGACTTCCAGAATCTAGATTACATCAAAATAAGCCAATGAAATTTATTATCAGTTTTTAAATCCTTATTGATCTTCAGGCTCATGAAATCTTATAACCAGGATTGTTTTTTTATGGAGATTAAGATAAGATCCTATTCTGAAATTTGCCATAAAAAAGAGAGGAGAATCCGTCGGAACCGAGTCAAACAAACTCTTTTGTTTTGGGTAATTTAATATGTAAATAGTCATTGGTTATGGTGACAAAACATGATTGTTCAGATGTAAGTTGAATGATGGATGTTGAAACGGTAAAAACGGTTATATTCCTCCATTGTGAACGCGTGGCCAATGAGCGCAAAGCAAGCCGTTGTTTACGGAGGTGGGAGGAAAAAACATGTTTTCATACTCATTTTCAATGCTTCGAATGAATCGACAATGAAAATGCCTCATTTTATCGCTTCCGTGTTTTTCCAGCCTTTTTCTGCTTGGCACTACGCTATTTGGCTTAATCAAATTCTTTATTGTTTCACATTATGCATGAATTTCTAGGGTTTGAACTGGGCAATCTTCAATCGCGTATTTTTTTTTAATAAATGAAGAACTATAAAAATTATATTTTGCAGGTTCTGCTAAGTGCCCTCACTAGATTGCTTACTGAAAAAGAATGGTCAGTCAATAAAATGTCAATGCTGAATACAATTTGATCTGTAAAACATTGTGCCTTATTGTCTGACAGTGGGAAAGAAGAATCAAACTTTAAGAAAAGATTTAAATAGAATAATTAATACTAAGGACATGTAACAGATTTCTGAGAAAAAAAATGCAGGCAAGAAGGGCAGGTGCTTTCTGTTTCTTCTATGAATGATCTGTATAATATTTAAGATTTGTAAATGGTTGTGTAAGTATTTTGATGGCCTGTAAAGGATCTAATATATTTAATATTTTTTCTGTGAAGAATCTGTATAACATTTAATGTTTTTAATAGATAGATGTGTAGTTATTTCATGTTTGTACTTAATGTATTTAAAATGGGTATTCTACATTCTAAATAGGTTATTTTATAGTGAAATAATTAGTGCATTTTATGGTTAAAGTTGTTAAGTATTTTGAGTTTATCTATTCTTTTATTTGATCAGTTTTTTAAATATATAAATAATTTGAATTTTTAAAATTAAAGTTTAAACTTCTTTCAATTAATCATTAATATGTTCATGTATTATTTTGCTGGACAATTCTCTAATTCATTTCGAATCAAACCATTTACATAGGACATTGCAAAGCATCCATGTTAGCATAAACATTTCTAGATATTGTTGCATTTTTTGTTCATTATTTTCAACCATTTTCATTAGATTCTTAATATAACCATAGGAAGAAGAATAATCTTTGTCTAGCAAGATCTTAAATAGTGTTATTGACACTACCCTTGACACAAAAGTTAGTTTGCACAGTCATTGAAATGCATTAGAGCATCAAACAAAAGATTTACCAATATGAAAATATTCAATTGGCATCACTTAGGCTATAAGAAATTTGCAAATTGATTTCTTACATTAAGCACATCAAATTTTCAACTAAGTGCCATTATTTAGTTAATTTTGAAACATTTATTTTAATGCATTTATCAATCTCCACTCATTTTTGACAAATAAATGTATTTAACTTTTCAAAATAACTAAAACCATAATAGTAAAATATTACACAAAAAGGTGGGTGGTAAGAATCACAACCACAAAATCTGACCAAGTCCAAACAAAAGATAATTGTTCAAAGGGCCAAGCCCTAACATAACATAAAAAAAAATTATGTAGTTAATGCAATTCCAAAAGGAGGGGAATTTTGTCATCAAGTTTCCCTTAAACAACATTGGGGGATTATCACCAACCAACTCCTATTTAGTGAGTGTACCCTCTTCCTCTAGAGTGTCCCCAAAAGGCTATTGCAAAGTCATGAAAATGAACTACCCTTTTCAAAATTAATGAAATTGAAATCTATGTGCCAAGTTTAGATTTGCACACAAAGGTCGATTGCACAATCATGGAAATGCACTAGAGCAACAAACAAAAGATTTACTTATATGAAGATATTCAACTGTCATCACTTAGGACTATAATAAATTGAAAAATTGATTTCTTACATCTAGCACATCAAACCTACATCAAATCTTTAATTAAGTACTATTATTATTTATTTATTTAATTTTAAAACATTCATTCCAATACATTTATCAATTTCAACTCATTTTTTATGAATAAGCCTATTTAAATTATTCTAAAATAACTAAAACCATAATAGTACAATATTCACACAAAAGGTGGATGGCAAGAAAGCACACCCACAAAATATACACAACAATAAGTCCAAACAAAAGGTAATAGTTCAAAGGGTCAAGCCCTAACATAACATTTGGAATTCCAAAGGAGGGGGGTCTCTATCATCAAGTTTCCCCTAAACAATGTTGGGGGATTATCACCAACTAACTCCCAGTTAGTGAGTGCACCCTTTTCCCTAGGAGTATCCTCAAAAGATTGTTGAACATGCACCACATAAATGACCAATTCCAACTAAGGAACCTTGTTAGAGTTTGGCAACCAAGAGCAACACAAATGTAAGAAGAGGCGGCAGTTGGTCGTGAGGACTAGGACCCACCACACTTGTGGTATTAGTTTTGCAATGGCCTTTCAATCTCAACTCATTTAAACTTTATAAGGTTGATTGATTATCTTCTTTAACTTAAACTAGATATATGAATATTATATACATTCAAAACAAGGATATGTAGTGTTTGTAATTAATATTTGAGGAAGGATATTTATGTATTTACAATCTATGCATTTTTTAAGTATAAACATGAGATATAAAATATGTCTCAATTGAGTTTTTGTTGGTATAGATTTAAATTCATAAGTATTTGATTTTGAATTGTAATTTTATTCTTAGTATTTATATCCATGACATGTTTTATTCTTTGCTAGTTTAAAACAAAGTTTTTTTAAAAATGAGTTCCTTGTAAAGTACATCTATTTATTTTTTAGTCTTGATTCAAATTCATAATAATTTGACTTTGAAGTGTTGGTTATTATAACTCTAACAAAGAACGATAAACTTTCTATTTTACTTTTTTTTTTTGAAAAAAAATGTTTAACATAATATGAATCAATTAAAAAAATAAAGCTCATATTTCAAAATATTAAAGGCATTATATTCTCATAATCCATAGTATTTAACATCAATGTTTCTAGTCTCGTCAAAATGAAAGAGCTAGAAAAGAGAGCAAGAATAAAACTATTTTTTTTATAAATTTAAAATAAGAATAAGACATTATATATTAGTACTATCATTCGATAGCTTGAACAGGCTTGTAATAGTAATTATAAATGTGTATTTTAAAATTAAAATTATTTTATAACATTATTGTTTATAACATTATTTTAAATACATTTTGCATTAATATTTTAAACATCTACTTGAAGTATTGTATACCATAGGTACATGTAATATGCAACATGAGGGTTATATAGGCATCACAAAACTAATATCTCTTGGTGTATTTAATATATCTAAGTTAGCAACATCCACAAATGCAAAGGCAAAGTGTTAATTTAACATTTATTTATTTTTCATTTTTTTGTAAAATTATGCTTTATTTTAACAAATAAGAAATTCTAATATGTTCATCAAAATGCATAATATATATGACATCTATTGAACATTATTGAAGTAACATTATTGAATTATTGTATGAGACATTTCACATATATCTAAAACCAAAATGGACATCACATTCGAAAAGTTGTAACTATCATTTCAATATTTGTTTGTACATTATGAAACACCTTATAAATAATAACTCTAATCAACACCTTTTAAATAATAACTCTAATCAACACTTTTTTTTATTAACATCCAAATAGGTCTTGAGAATATTCTCACAATAATTGCCATACTCCTCACATCCCATTTATTGTCTCTTCTTCACCTGGGATTATATTTCTAAGACTTGGTTGCAACCATAAGTAAAATACTTTCAATTGTATATGCTTATCTAAATATCCTTCATGAAATATTTTAGGTGACTTTCATTTTCAAGTTCATCATTTATTGTAATTGACTTGAACACCTTTTATGAAATTTCAATGTGACAAATACTTTACTGCTTTCTACCAATTGTAACTCCAATAAATTGTAGTATGTAACAATTATGTACGTATTTATTTGATTATCATTTATGGTTAGTTCATTTTTTTATTTTTTTATCTCTTATGTTTGGGTCTTCAAATAATTTTGATCCCTCTAGATGCAATAGCCATTGTGCATTGTACATGTAAATTAACTTGTCGTGAGTTCATGTAGAATTTTTTTTTTTTTTTACAATTATTGAATGCATATGAATACCTTACCTACAAACCAACATTTTTATTTTCTTACATAAGCAAGCACCTTCTCTACACATTGTACTTGATATTCAACACAATTGAGTAAGTCTTCATAGACATGATGCAAATCCATATAAGTTGTATATTTTGAAAACATGGATGTGCTAAATTTAATAGGACCTACCATTTGTGATATAAATTAATTTACTAGTCAAATAGAGAAAATTTGATGACGCCATTTAAATAAATATAGACATAGGTATTGATATCATACATGTATGTTTTATTGATGTTGATCTCATCATAAATTCCACACATTTATGCTTAGAATCAAAGTATTTTTGAGCTTTATGTATTTCATGATCATTACTCCAATCAACATTGTACATGTTTGATGATCCCTCTAACCATATGAATCCAACCACATGTGGTGAACCTCTATGTTGCCATTCATATCAATGGGCCTTATTTCATTATTATGTTTATCTTGTGTCTTTGCAATGTAAATATCAAGTGCGATAATGTTGGGATAGGGTGACATGTACCTTGTAAATCCAAATGCCTCATTTATTTAATTTTATGTAAATGAATTATTGATGTATTTCCAACTTAGAACATAGAATGGAAGAATATGGATGTCCACATATTATGAGGATGAAAATATTAATTATTATTCTCTAGTTATTTCAAATATATTGTTGCAATAAGCCATGAAAAGAGGAAAAGGAAGATGAAAGGTCACAATGGAACATGAAGAGTCATGAGATGCAATTAGTTGCATAATGGGATGGTTAGGATTTACGATTTGATTTTTCTAGCATTATGGTGGAGCTCACTTGTTCAAGGGAATTATTTACAATTTTGAGAGATTCTCTTCATGAATATGGGGTATTAATTTTTTTCTTATGGAAGTGCATAATCTAATTTTGGGCCCATGGTTTTGGCTACTAGTTTTGTAAACCATTTATGGTTTCTAGTATTTTATTTGTTCTATATATTGGAGCCATGGGATAGAGGTATTATCTATTTTGTAGATAAGAATAATGTTATGTTTTTAAAATGGTGTTGGATTGAAGATGATATAGTGGATTGTTGAAAATATTTTTGTTTATTAATACTAGCGCAATATCTCTTTGGTGGTAGAGTTTTTCCCTCAAAAGGTTTCTCCACAAATTTTGGTGTTATGACTTTTTTGCATTTTTGGAGTTCTATTTGTTGTTACAAGTATTTCTCTATGCTACATTTCAAATTTGATGGTTAATCGCATGCTTATATTTTCACATAATTAGATTTAAGAACTTCATGTATATTTTTCACCATTTTTGTTCCCCTATTCCTCAACACTCTTCCATTTTAAAATGTTTACCTATCTAACAACTTCATTAGTTCATTTGTGCTAACCTAATAGACATTATTTTGATTTTCGCACTTGGTCTATTTCAAGACATTCCCTCATTAAGTTGGTATCATTCAAGGACATTGATGAGTCTATTGAGCACACCTATACTTTAATGTACAAAATAAATAAAACAAAATTTAGTGCATAATTAGAGCATTAATAGAACATCATCCTAGGCCCAACACATTTTGTTTACAGTTGTAAAGTCAACCCATCTAGAGGTTTGGCTAAGGAAAACTTGAGCCTTATAATCCAAACAAATTGCCAAGGTATTTGTACGTATTTCAATCCTTACATTGCACATATATCATAGAAGTGAAGTAAATAGGTCAACAAAAATAATAATATTATGTCCATGAGTTACAAGGATATATATCTATAAAATATCACTTCTAAAGTTGTGGAGAACAATTAGACAAACATGCATTTGAGTCGTGAAAACATATAGTAATTTACGAGGAAAGGCCATCATCCAATTCATCCAAAAAATTACAAAGCATTGGTGAATCATCATCTGACATCTATTATAATATTTCTTGAACATCAATATTTAATTGTATTATTTTAGAGTTAGTGTAATTTACACACTTATTCACTTTGGTAATAATCAAGCCCAACTAATCAATTTAGTTTAATAGTTTTCTTAATGAAGGCATTTATTTTAATTATCTCCTATTCATGTAAAGAAGATTTCATTCCCTCACATTTATTGGTGAATCTAACATATCTCATGCCCTCCAGGGTTTTGACTTAGGGATTTATCTTTCCTTTCCATTAGGGTTTTCAAATTTGAGTTCTTTGATTGCTTTATCATATTTTCACATAAGTTTTTATTTCCCTTTCTTATTTGTTATCCATAGCCTCTTCCTATTTTAAGGTTTGTGATTTATTGTTTGAGTACTTTGCAAATGACATTTATCTCAACCATAAGATAGCTACTAAATATAAGACAAATTAACTTTTTATACTCATGTTGAGAACCATTTTGAGGATCATGTTAAACAAGAAGATTTTGATCACGATGCACATATATCTAAGAAATATCTTACAATTAGTTGATAATTTCTCTCATGCATGCACTTATGAGTACATGATCTCCTCAATAGTTGGTTTTTATTTTGTATTAAATATTAGTGAACACTCCATGTGACACAGATATTGTACACAGTGAAAATGGAATGTTAAAACTATTCCTAAAACCAACAAATATCCAACCACATAAAACCCTAGTTCTACAATTAAGAATCCATCATACACCAATGAAGAATCTAAAACATGCAAAACACCAAAAACATGAAAGATTATACCATCCACATGCTTAGTATGTTTTGATCTCCATTGTTTCCTATCTCCATTGATCTTGTTTGATATAGTTGCTCTCAGATTTTCTATTGTGCACAAGAGCTCAACAAAGAATGGATTGTGGTTGTGAAGTTGCTTGATCACATGAAAGGTCAATTTCAGTTGTTAATTAGGATTATGAAAGGATGAAGGAGTCCTCTTATATAGAGAACACCTTATGTCACAACCCTCCCTTATCACCTTTGGGT